>NC_134734.1:5770000-6395000 GCF_049634645.1 Pelodiscus sinensis | reverse complement strand
GGCTGTCTGCATGTCAGCATGCAGCGTGATGCAAAAACTATGGTTGACATGCAGGAGGCAGATGAGAGGGAAAGGAGCCCAGCAGAGCTGGCTGCATTTTACTGAAGCCTGTTTGAAAGTGCAGGAACAAATCATCCCCATGTGCAGTAAGAAAAGCAAATATGGCAGGTGACCAGCTTGGCTTAGCAGTGAAATCCTTGGGGAGCTTAAGCACAGAAAGGAAGCTCACAAGAAGTGGAAACTTGGACAGATGGCTATGGCAGAATATAAAAACTAAGAGCTGTTCAGAAAAGCTGGGCATGAACAAGTCTATCAGGCTGTATCTAATGCAGCTGAAGGTGCTGAGGGAGTTGGCTGATGTCATTGCAGAGCCTTTGGCTATTATCTTTGAAAGCCCATGGAGATCTGGGGAGGTCCCAGATGATTGAAAAAAGGCAAATATAGTGCCCATCTTTAAGAAGGGAAGAAGGACAATCCAGGTTCAGGCTTTCCTCACTCCCTGGAAAAATCAGGGAGAGGATCCTCAAGGAATCCATATTGGAGCACTTGGAAGAGAGGAAAGTGATCAAGAACAATCAACATGGATTCAACAAGGGCAAGTCATGCCTGACGAACCTGTTTGCCTTCTGTGACAAGGTAACTGGCTCTATGGATATGGGGAAGTCAGTGGATACCTTGACTTTAGCAAAGCTTTTCCTATGATCTCCCTTCTCCCACAATATTCTTTCCAGCAAATCAAAGAAATATGTATTGGATACATGAATTATGAGGTGGATAGAAAGCTGGCTAGCTCTTTGAGCTCCTTGGGTCGTAATCAATAGCTTGATGAATGGTGTGGCAGGGTCAGTCCCACACAGGACTGGCTCCCAGACCCCTATTCTGCCCACTGTCCCAGGCTGCATCTAGACTGGCATGATTTTGCACAAACACATTTAATGGAAAAGTTTTTCCATTAAAAGTATTTGCGCAAGAGAGTGTCTATACTGGCATGTGCCTTTGCACAAAAGATTTGCTTTTGCGCAAAAGCATCCATGCCAGTGTAGACGCTCTCTTGCGCAAGAAAGCTCCGATGGCCATTTTAGCCATCGGGCTTTCTTGCGCAAGAATTAACATGGCTGTCTACACTGGCCCTCTTGCGCAAGAATACTTGCGCAAGAGGGCTTATCCCTGAGTGTGAGCGTTGGAGTATTTGTGCAAGAACCACTGATTTTGTACATTACAAAGTCAGTGTTCTTGTGCAAATACTCACGGCTAGTGTAGAGAGGCAGCAAGATTTTGCGCAAAAGCAGCCACATTTGCGCAAAATCATGCCAGTCTAGGCGCACCCCCACAGTTTAGGGGCCCTGATACAAGTCTTACTCGCCAGGTACGTCTAGACTGGCATGATTTTCTGGAAATGCTTTTAACGGAAAAGTTTTCCGTTAAAAGCACTTTTGGAAAAGAGCGTCTAGATTGGCCACGGATGCACTTTTCTGCAAAAAAGCCCCGATCACCATTTTCGCCAAATCTCAGCTGTCTACACTGGCCCTTTTGCACAAAAGTTGCCCAAATGGGAGCAGCATAGTATTTCCACAAAAAGCACTGATTTCTTACAGTAGGAAGTCAGTGCTTTTGCAGAAATTCAAGTGGCCAGTGTAGACAGGTGGCAAGTTTTTCTGGAAAAGCGGCTGATTTTCTGGAAAAACTGGCCAGTCTAGACACGGCCGCCTTGTTTCAGCATTTGGACTTCTGTCCCTTGGCAAAAACATGGAGTGTTGAGGCTGACACCCTGGGCCAGTCCAGGTATATTAAACAGTCCTCCTCTGGCCAGTTGGGGAAAGGGAGTCTCCAAACACTTCCTGCTCAAGCCCCTCACGTCCCCCAGCAACTTTTAGCATTGTAGGCAGGGGCGGATATACGGCAGGGCGAACGGGGCAGCCGTCCTAGGCCCCGCGCTTCAGAAAGCCCTGCGCATGCGCCGTGGCAAAGGGGGGGCCCCGCGGAATTATGCTGCCCGGGGCCCCGCAAAACGGTCATCTGCCCCTGATTGCGGGTATTGTGTTGTATTTGTTGTTCTCCTCCTCCTCCTCCTCCTCCTCCTCTGAGGAGGAGGAGGAGGAGGAGTAGTAGTTGTTGTTGTTTGTTTGTTGTTCCCCTCCTTCTCCGCTCCCCCCTCCCTCCCCCGCCGGGGAAGGTTCTTAAAGAGGTCCCCAAGCAGCCTCAATCAGCTTACCTGGCCCTCAATTGCTTTCTAGAAGCCCTGTCTCAGCTGCCCCTGCTTAGCCAGGGCGCTTGCTGTTCTTTTTTTAAGACCTGCCTCTGGCCCCTTCTATCAAGCCCTTATCTGCACCATCACGCTGCTTGGCAGTTGGTATCAAGCGGAGTACCCCAAGGGTCGGTCGTGGGACTGGTTTAGTTCAACATGCTTATTAATGACATGGATGAGGGGCTGGATTGCACCCTCAGGTAGTTTGTGGATGACACTAAGCTAAGGGGAGCGGTAGATACACTGGAGGGCAGGGATAGGGTCCAGAGTGACCTAGACAGATTAGAAGATTGGACCAAAGAAATCTGATGAGGTTCAACATGGACAAGTGCAGAGTTCTACACTTAGAATGGAGGAATCCCAAGCAGTTACAGGCTGGCGACTGATTTTCTAAGCAGCAGTTCTGCAGAGAAGGACCTGAGGATTAGAGACAAGAAGCTGGATATGAATCAACAGGGCGCCCTTGTAGCCGAGAAGGCTAATGGCATATTGAGGTGCATTAGGAGGAGCATGCCAGCAGATGGAGGAAAGGGATTATTCTCCTCTATTCGGCACTGGTGAGGACACTTGTGGAGTATTGCGTTGAGTTTTGAGCCTCTCACAACAGAAAAGATGTGGACAAATTAGAGAGAATACAGCAGAGGGCAATGAAAATGTTTAGGGGACTGGGGCCAATTGAGCTGACAGTGTCCGTGGGCACCTGGGAAAGTTGGGAGGCAGATCTGTGCTCCCAAAAGAGATGAGGCTGATGGCAGAAGGGGTGGGGCCAAGGGCAGGCTAGCCTTCAACACTGCACATAGCACGGCATATTCCATCTCCCGGTCTTCTGCAGCAGCAGCTGCTGCTACCCACTGGGCCCAGGGGCAATTGGCTCCTTTGTCCTGCCCTCCATCGGTGGGCCTGGTTGGGGCACATGACTTATGAGAAGATTTGGGCTTCTTTAGTCTGCAGTAGAGAAGAGTAAGGGGGGATTTGCTAGCAGCCTTCAACTTCCTGAAGGGGGGTTCCAAAGAGGAAGGAAAGAGGCTGTTCTCAGTGGTGACAGATGGCAGAAGGAGGCGAACTGGTCTCAAGTTGCAGTAGGGAAGGTCTAGGTTGGATATTAGGAAAAACTATTTCCCTAGGTGGGTGGGGAAACACTGGGATGGGTTCCCTAGGGAGGAGGTGCTGGGATGATTGAGTTGCGGTTGGTCCTGCTTGGGCAGGGGGCTGGACTCAATGGCTCCGGAGGTCTCCTCCCCCCACAGGATTCTATGATTCTATGACTATCCCTAAGTCAGGCATGTCCAAAGTCCGGCCCGCGGGCCAATTGCGGCCCGTGTTCCGGTTTAATACGGCCCCACAGGTAATTTGGCAATATCCATCTTTTATGGCCCCCAACAAATCCATATGTATTGAGATGAATACATTGTAAAATCTCAGTTAATGTCAGTTGGTCTAAATCAGTTATAAATATATCTGGACACAACATGTATACTTGGTGTTATGTTCCTGCTCATATTTTTTGAACTTAAAAGTTGACAGACAACCTTTATTACCAATAATATGTAATGTACTTTACAATGTTCCTGACATATATTTCAGCTTCCTGGATTTTTTTTCCATCTGGCCTTCAGATATGAAAGGCAGAGTGATTTAACACCTGTTTAGATTTGTGATCCATGTGATGAAATGAAAAGTATGCCGTTTGCAATAAACTTTGCATAAAATAGTTAATTTGCATTTAATTTTAATGGTTCAAAGAATGTCAGGCAAAATGGTCGACCCTCACGCATGTTCACTTCATCAAATCTGGCCCTCTTTGAAAAAAGTTTGGACACCCCTGCCCTAAGTGAAGTGCTTTTAGTTAGGCACCTTCCGCATGTCCAGCCCCCCCCCCCCCCCCCCCAGTAGAAAACAGGCTCAATTGCAGGACGTGGAGTGTTGAGAAAGAGGTGAGGTTGGAAGGGGACAAGCAGCGGCAGGCAGAGAGCAGGGACTGACGCGGGGATGAGCAGGGACAGGGAGAGTGAGAGGGGGGAGGCAGAGCCTGGGCGGAGCAGGGTGGGATTGTTTCTGGAGCTTCCCAGGAGGGCCCCTTGTTTACAGGAGGGGGCCCAAGTGCAGAACTTTCCTGCCAGAGCGAGAGCCAGATGCAGAGCCGGACCGAGGATGAGCCGCCCGCAGGCAGGGGAGTGGGGACCGGGATTTGCCCGGGCCAGGTCTCTCCGGGGTGGCTGGGGTGTGGGCGTGGTGAGCGGAGGGGTCTGTCCCCATGGGGCTGGGAGCTGAGAGACACAAGGGAGCAGCGCACGGCACACGTGCTGCAGCTCACACCCCCGGAGACAGGCACACACGTTGTCAGTGCAGATCGCTGCGGCTGGGCAGAGCAGAAGTGCTGGGGACATCCCAGCTGGAGGCAGAAAGCAGGGCTAGCCAAGTATTGGCTTTGCCATAGGTTTGATTATTTGCAATGTGCAAAGTCCTGTGGGTTGGCACCCAACTCAAACAGTTGCTCAAGTTGCAGTCCCCGGGCTTCAGCCAACCCTAGGCCTGGCAGGTCTCGCTCCAACTTTTCCAAGGGTCCCGTGGTGTGGACAGGACCCACGTGTCTCTTCTAGCCTTTTTGCCTCGGCCTCCCTCTGGGCTGGCTCTAAGCGTAAACATTGGGCCGAGACAGCTATAGTGCTCAGGGCTGTGAGAAATCCACCTGTGAGCACTGCAGCACCATCTGCCTCACTGCTTGCATGGACCCGGACAGATCCATGTGAGGAGTCACCTACCACCTCTCACAGGTGGGTCCAATGGAAAGCGCCCAATGCCAGAAAGGTCTGCACTTCAGCAGCTGTGTGTGGCATGCCACTTGTGTGTGAGCTCAGCGTGTGTCCTCACACACCACCCACAACAGTACCTAGCCACAACCTGTGTGTGTGTGTGTGTGTGTGTGTGACACACCAGGGCTACGTCTACATTGGCACCCCTTTCCGGAAAAGGGATGCTAATGTAGACTTCAGAATTGCAAATTCCACGGGGGATTTAAATATCCCCCGTGGCATTTGCATTTACATGGCTGCCGCTTTTTTCTGGCTTGGGGATAAGCCGGAGAAAAGCGCCAGTCTAGATGTGATTCTCCGGAAAACAAGCCACAACCTGTTTTGGCTTCTATAAGGGTGTGGAGAGGGTGAATAAAGAAAAATTATTTATTAGTTCCCATAATAGAAGAACTAGAGGACACCAAATGAAATTAATGAGTAGCAGGTTTAAAACTAATAAAAGAAAGTTCTTCTTCACACAGCGCATAGTCAACTTGTGGAACTCCTTGCCAGAGGAGACTGTGAAGGCTAGAACTATAACAGAGTTTAAAGAGAAGCTAGATAATTTCATGGAGGTTAGGTCCATAAAAGGCTATTAGCCAGGGGATAGAAATGGTGACCCTGGCCTCTGTTTGTCAGAGGCTGGAGAAGGATGGCAGGAGACAAATTGCTTGATCATTGTCTTCAGTCCACCCCCTCTGGGACACCTGGTGCTGGCCACTGTCTGCAGACAGGCTACTGGACTAGATGGACCTTTGGTCTGACCCAGTACGGCCATTCTTATGTTCTTATGTTCATGTGTGTGACACTCCACTTGTATGTGAGCTCACACACTACCCCCAGAACAGTACCCAGCCACAACCTGTGTGTGTCACACTGCTTGTGTGTGATCTCATTGTGTGTCCTCACACACTGCTCTGCCCAGAACAGTACTGATCCATGTGTGTGTGTAACACGCCACTTGTGTGTGTGCTCACACACTGCCCCCTCCAGAACAGTACCCAGCCACAACCGGTGTGTGTGAAATACACCTTTTGTTGTTGGTGGGGATTATGTTTATAGCTATGTTCAGGGCTTGACAAACCCTGGTGAGAGCTACTCGCCAGCCCCGCACCGCGCATGCGCCAGACTGGCACTGCACATGTGCGAAGCGCCGGTGAATGGGGTGCATGGAGTGGCCAGCTGAAATCTACTCGCCACGGGCAAGTAGGTTCAGCGGTTTGTCGAGCCCTGGATATGTTAATGGGAGGGTGAATTCACATCTGTCAATTTGACCAGTGTTTTAACCAATATTACAGCGAGGTTTCATCCAGTCCACAACACACATTCAGACTCCCAGCAACAATGGACACACACACAGGTATAGTCCTGCCACACTCACACCTACATACTTCTAGAGAGACACAAACACACAACAGAATTACACATTTAGGGCATGTCTTCACAGGAGGAATAGGGGAGGAATGAATGGTAACTTTTCAGAATGCAGAGGGATAACTAGTAGTGTTCCCCAAGGGTCCATCCTAGGACCACTCCTATTCAACTTATTCATAAATGATCTGGAGAAAGGGGTAAACAGTGAGGTCACAAAGTTTGCAGACGATACTAAATGGCTCAAGGTAGTTAAGACCAAAGCAGATTGTGAAGAACTTCAAAAAGATCTCACAAAACTAAGTGATTAGGTAACAAAATGGCAAATGAAATTTAATGTGGATAAATGTACAGTAATGCCCATTGGAAAAAATAACCCCAACTATACATATAATATAATGGGGACTAATTTAGCTATAACTAATCAGGAAAGAGATCTGGGAGTCATCGTGGATAGTTCTCTGAAGACATCCATGCAGTGTGCAGCGACAGTCAAAAAAGCAAACAGGATGTTAGGAATCATTAAAAAAGGGATAGAGAATACGACGGAGACTATCTTATTGCCCTTATATAAATCCATGGTATGCCCACATCTTGAATACTGCGTACAGATGTGGTTTCCTCATCTCAAAAAAGATATACTGGCATTAGAAAGGTTCAGAGAAGGGCAACTGAAATGATTAGGGGTTTGGAACAGGTCCTATATGAGGAGAGATTAAAGAGACTAGGACTTTTCATCTTGGAAAAGAGGAGACTAAGACTAGGACTTTTCATCTTGGAAAAGAGGAGACTAAGGGGGGATATGATAGAGGTCTATAAAATCATGAGTGGTGTGGAGAAAGTGAATAAGGAAAAGCTATTTACTTGTTCCCATAATACAAGAACTAGGGGCCACCAAAATAAACTAATGGGCAGCAGGTTTAAAACAAATAAAAGGAAGTTCTTTTTCACACAGCACATAGTTAATCTGTGGAACTCCTTGCCTGGAGAGGTTGGAAGGCTAGGACTATAACATGGTTTAACAGAGAACTAGATAAATTCATGGAAGTTAAGTCCATTAATGTCTATTAGCCAGGATAGGTAAGGAATGGTGTCCCTAGCTTCTGTTTGTCAGAGGGTAGAGATGGACAGGAAAGAGATTGCTTGATCATTACCTGTTCAGTTCACTCCCTCTGGAACACCTGGCATTGGTCACTGTCGGCAGACAGAGTACTGGGCTGGATGGACCTTTGGTCTGACCCAGTATGGCTGTTCTTATGTTCTTATGAGGGCTAAAGTCAAATTAAGCTATGCAACTTCAGCTATGTCAATTGTGTAGCTGAAGTCAAAATAGTTTAACTTGGCTTTTGGCGCTGTCTACACAGCAGGAAGTTGAAGGAACATCACTCTTCTCCCGACTTCTCTTACTCCTCGTACAATGAGGATTACAGGAGTTGGAGTAAGAAGTCCTCCAACTCTACATTATTTTGATATTATGTCAAAATAACTGTTTTGTTACATCGGAATAACGTCAGTTATTTTGAAATAATGCTGCTGTGTTGACGTACCCTTATACTCACACCCCCGTACTGAAGCACATTTACAGACACATCAAGAAAGCAACCACAGACCCACTAGACAATCAGATTCACAGAGCTTCATAGGCACACACACAGCCCCACGTCCACAGTCAGACACCCAGAGTGACATGCACACACGGGCACATGCACAGCCCCATGTCCACAGTCAGACACCCAGAGTCACATGTACACTCGGGCACACAGGCACAGTCCTACCCATGGACAAATAGATCCAACTGTGCACTTCTTAGTCCATTGTGGAAGATCAGTGGCTTAGAATCTGGGGCAGGCACTCTGGTGTATAGCCACTGTGTTTTGGGGGATACCCCCAACCCATATATTGTATCACCCTGGCCTGTGCATCAATCCTGGCCCCCAGGTCCTCTCCCTTTTCTAGACCAGTCCCCCTTCCTGTGCTTCTGCCACAGCCGTTTTGGCTGGGCTCTGGGTGGAGCCCCCTGCAGCAGGGCACACCCTACTGGGGTCTATCTCCTGCCCACTCTGGCTTTAGGTGGAGCTGGAAGTCAGAGCATCACTCTGGTTCTGTTCTGTGTCATCTCTGCTCAGTTCTTGGGTTCCCTTTGTGGAGGTTCTGCTGTTTACCAGGGAAGAACAATATCACAGCACTCTGTGGTCAGCACAGCTTCTCATGCCTCTCTGCACCCTACCAGGCGGGTTCTTCGCTTCCATGGAGGTCCCCAGTGGAACCCAACTTGGGGCATGGGGGAAGTTTAACTCCACAGAGCCCCCTGCTGCTCCCTGGATTTATGCAGACATGAAGGGGAAGTGCTAAAGTGACGATGACATGACCTGGACGGTGTGTGTGTGTGTGTGTGTGTGTGTGTGTGTGTGTGTCATCCGCTGAATTATAAACGGATCATCACCCCGTTTTCTCCTGGCTGAAAAAGAAAACTGATTTTTTCCCACCCTTTGATTAGATTGAGACTCTTCTCAGATTGCACCTCACTGAATCCTCGATCCCTGAGAAGCTGGATGGTATAGCACAGGAGTTCTGCTGAGATGCTGGTGTGAGAAGTGGGATAACCATGGGATAACAGTGTTAAGAGGTGGGATATTGGTATTTGAGGTGAGCCACTAGGCTGAGAAGTTGGAAAATCATGTGAGTGATAGGAAACTAGTGTCAGCTATGGGATACTGGTGTGAGTGCTGGGATACTGGTGGCAGAGAAGCTGTATAATGGCATGCATGGTGAGCAGCTAGTGTTAGCAGTGAGGTGTTGGTGTTTGAGATGAGCTACTGCTGAGAGGTAGGAAATTGCTGAGAAAGGTGGGATACTGGGGTTAGTAATGGGGCACTGGTGTGAGCAATGGTATATTGGTGTGTGAACTGCAAAACAGATATGACAGGTGCAACACTGGGCTTGGTGGGAGACTGGGGTTAGTACAGGTGTGGGCAGTGAGATACTGGTTTTAGAAATGGGACATCGGTGTCAGCCAGTGGAACAACAGACCCACTGCTCCACTGTCTCATGGGGACAGGGACAGGTTCCATGGGGCACAGACTGTGAGAGCCTCATGTGGTTCAGTAGCAGGGGCTGCAGGTGAAAGTGATGGTGATACTAAAAGAGTGAATTAGGGTGATATGAACATGGGAGTGATTGGGCATCATAAGGAAAACCCTGCCCTGTATGTCCCCCTCCATAGGGCCAGGGTGCCCCAGATGAGCCTGCAGGGCTTCTCTGTTATCCTCGTGGGAGGGGTGTCTCATACCTCTCCAGTGCCCAGCTGGCACACAGAAAGCCCAGCAATAATCTCAGCAGGGTGCTGACATGGCCACCACCATGACTACCTGCTCAGACGGCTACATCACCATCATCAACAGGATCATTTCCCAGCCCCTCGCAGCCAGTGCCGCAACCCCAGCCAAACCACAGCCCCTGGAGAAGTTCTCCAGGGGGAGCCGCTGGCCCTGGGGGTGAGTACTGTGTGAACTGAAAGGGATAACTGGGGCAGGTAGCTCCATCCAGCTTGGATTATCAGCCAGTGAGAGCTTTCTGTGATGATGTCATGGTTTGAAGGTTTTGTTCCATTGGCTGAAGGATGCTGGGGGTGGGATTCTAGAAGACAATTTCCTCCACCTCTTAGGATAAACTGGGTGGGTCTTTAGGTGACCCAGCTCCATCTTCTTGCTGCCCCGGGGGCATCATGCCACAGCAGAGCCTGGGCTGGTTACTCCAGGTACGCCACCAGCGAGCACAGCCAGCTGGGGCCTGTGTAATCCTCTGACAGTGGACGTCTATTCCACACACCCCTGCCTGACTGTGGGTCACTGCCCTGATCTCAGGCAATGCTGGTGTGTCTCTCTCTGCCATTGGTTTCCAAGCCTAGAGCCCCCAGGCCAAGCGCCCATGTCCAGTGCTCCCTTTCAGCAGATCTGAGTTCCCCGCGGGAGCAGCAGGATGGTTCACAGGGACTGTGGCTTCAGCTGGAATTATCATTCCCAGCATTTTGCAGGGATAAACACAGGAACATTAGATTTGCCTCAGTGATGGCCAGGGTCAGATGCTGGGGAGCATCTACCCTGTATCCCTTCCCTCCCTGCTAATACAGACAGGACCCTGGACCTAGTTAGGTTGCAACCTTGTTCCCATCCTGTGATGGAGATTAGACCTATTGGCCCAGTATCTCGCCCTCCTCCCTGTCACCTCTGGTCAGATCCATGGGCCGGCCCCTCTATCCCAGTGTCCTCCCATTTCCCATTTCTGCCACCAATTGGGCCAGCCAGCCCAGTGTCCCTCCCCCCTGCCCCGCTCCCCGGTTCCTGCCACCCATAGGCCTAGACATCCTGGTGTCCCCCTGTTCCTATCACCCATGGGTCCAGCCAGCCCGGTGCGCGCCCCCCCCCATTCCAGCCACCCATGGGCCCAGACAGAATGGTGTCCCATCAACCCCCTGCTGTCCCAGACCATACCCATGGGCCTGTATATCCTGGTTTCCTTCCCAGGTCTCCGTGGTGTGTCTGATCGGATGGATGGGCCTACTTAGCCCTTCCTTGCCATAAAATCCTCATATGCCCCTTGGGCAAGTCCTTTAATCTTATTCTATGTCTCAGTTTCCCCACCTGTACAATAGGGAAAACAGCACATTCCTGCTTCGGGGTAGGGGGAGTCAATGCATTAAAGACTGTGAGCCAATCAGAGTCTATGGTGATAGACAGAAGGACCTGTTAAGGGTGCCGAGGGGAAAACAACCCCTGTGCTGAAATTCTTGGCTTTGCTTCCTGGCCGATCACTCAGATTCTAGTTGGAGCCGTGCTGCTTGCTGTCGGGATGGTGACGTCTCTGGCCGATTTATATTTTTGGAGATTGGAAAGGAGTGTGCATATCCCGATGTGGAGCGGGTTGCTGGTACGTCGCAGCTCCATCCTGCCTCGGCTGTCCAGCCACACACAGGAGCAGGGAATGGTTGGAGCATGCTCAGAGCAGACAGAGCCCCTGCAGGATCTAGCTGCCAGACCAGGGGTAGGCAAAGTGGGTTGATTCGGCCCACGGAGGCCCTGCTGCTCCCCTGCCCTCAGGCCAATCAGGACCTAGGGACAGGAGAACATGCAGTGCTTAGAGTCAACCCTGGCAATTGACTCTAAGCACTGCACACCAGAAGGCAGGGAGCGAGAGACTTTGCGACCCCCCCCCACTACCAGGCCAATCGACCAGGGGGCAGGGGGAAGCTCATGAAGTCTCCTCCCACCCTGCAAGGAGCATGTGGCGCTTCAAAGACTTCATGTGCTCCCCTCCCCCAAGCTCTGATTCGCTTGGGGGCGGGGCAGGAGGCACGCAAAGTCTCCTCCCACCCTTCAGGGGATATGGGCACCTACAGGGAACCGCCAGCTGTTCAAAACAGCTGACATATCTCTCGGGGGTGTGGGGGCAGGGCAAAGACTTCATGCGCTCCCATTACCCGCAGACCAATCAGGGTCTGTGGCTGGGGAAGCACGAAGTGTCCTGGCCCAACCCCTTCCACCTGAGGCTCCGCCCCTTCTGGCAGCTCAGGGCTATTTCAAAAATGTCTGAAGTGGCCCCTGGTCAAAAATTATTGCCTACCCCTGAGCCATACTCTGCCATATCTCTATGGAGCATGTGCAAACTGAGATTTTTCAGATGTTTCTAATTTGACTGGATTTGGGGGAATTTTTATGGAACTGCCAAAGGCACATCCCAGTCCCCTAGGTGACTTCCACCCAGCCCAGTTCCAGGCCCCTGCTCCAAAGCATGCTGGCTCTGGTGCCACTCGGTGAACCACTTGTAACATGCACAAAACAACTGATTTTCCTGCAGCCCGTTCTCAGCAATGGCTGAACCAATGTGCCTGAATGTGTCCCCCAAGTTCAGCCAGCAGCAGACTGCTAGTGGGAAATTTCAGCCCTAGTAACTCATAGCAAATCTTTCAGCACCTGAAAGTGGGATCTTACAATGGGATGTGTGGGGCAGCCTCAACTCTTGGGGGCAGTAGCAGCAGGTCTAGCAATTGGAGACAAGAAACTTTGGTGCCACCAGGCAGTTTGCCAGGGAGCCGGAGGGAACATACAGATGTTCAGGGCCAGGCCGTAGGTGGATCAGCACAGATGCTGGTCTCTCTCATGGCCACTGGCCTTTGCTTTGTCTCCTGCTGGACTAGCTCACCCTAGTTAATATTACCCAGCATGCACAGCACTTCACCACTGTGCTCCGTTAGCACTAGACACAGGTACAGCCCAGCCTCTGACCTCTTCTCTCTCCTCCTACAGTACGTTGTCTCGGGGGCCCTCTCAGTGGCGGCTGCAAAGAATCCCAAGATACCACTGGTACAAACTGATGCCTCACTTTCCTTCCTTTCTATCTATCTATCTATCTATCTATCTATCTATCTATCTATCTATCTATCTATCTATCTATCTATCTATCTATCTATCTATCTATCTATCTATCTATCTCCATACAACCCCCTTCTGTCCCACAATCTCACACTCACACTGCTTTAATTCAGCGTAACAATTTACACCTTAAATGTTCCAGACTGAGTGAGGGTTTGGCCATTGGTCTCCACTGCTACAGCCAAGGGTGTTAGCATTATGATCACAGTAATGAGGTCTTATCGTGTGGGCCCTCCCCAGAGCCAGGTGGGTGGGTGTTTTCCTCGGGAGGGGCTGGGCTCTATGCCATGTTAATCTGTGAGAGTATGTCTAGACTGCATCCCTCTGCCGACAGAGGGATGTAGTCTAGACATACCCTTAGTGTCCAACTGTGCTCTCAGCCAGTGGTCCGAATTGGTTGGTGGGGAGTGGGACTGAGCAACGCCAAGTAACTCCAGCTAGTTGTTGTTAAAGCATACTTGGTTGCTAGGTGTTACCAAGCAACTGGGAAAAATAAATTAAAACACAGAGACCATCACATCTCTGGGTACAGCCTATATAGTCAATGGGGGAGGGGGGAGAGCGGGACCACATGGATACAACACAGAGAAGCTTAACCCAACAGCCAAACCAAAGGAAAATCCCCTGATGGTGACTATGCATGCATTGCTTTCCCTGTTCACCAGCTGGGCTGGGCCGCACTTCAAGGCCCAGTTCATCCCATGCCCAATGTCATTCTGAGAACTGAACCTTGCTCCCTCCAGCCCTTCCCTTAGAACTTGTACACAGGAAGGCGCAGCCAGGTATCTAAATAACATTCAAGCTACGTCTACACTGGCATGGATGTTCTTGCGCAAAAGCACATCTCTTCGGCAAAGGCACATGCCAGTGTGGACGCTCTCTTCTGGAAGAATTTTTGCACAAGACTCTTCCGCAAAAGAGTTCTTCTGCAAAATCATGCCAGTGTAGGCGTAGCCTCAGAGGTCAACGTTTTTTCCCATTGGCTTTCCTGGCTTTCTGCCAACACCCCCTAGTTACCTGAGTTTAACTCTTGAGTCACCGGGTGCTGGCCTGCAGTCCTATCCATCACAGCATGTCACCTCCATATTGGTGCACCTAACAACATTCATGGGGTAGGAGTGGACCTAGGGGGTTTGAGTGTGGGAGGGGCCTCAGGCCCGGGGCAGAGGGTTGGGGCATAGGAGAAGGGTCTGGCTGTGGCGCAGGCTAGGGCTGTGGATAAGAGACTCAGGGCTGGGGCAGAGGGTTGGGGCATAGGAGGGGGCCCTGCCTGTCCCTGTGGCATGGGCTGTGGCTGTGGATAAGCAGCTCAGGGCTGGGGCAGAGGGTTGGGGTGCAGGCTGTGGCTGTGGGTGGGCTG
Source organism: Pelodiscus sinensis (assembly GCF_049634645.1). Classification (NCBI taxonomy): domain Eukaryota; kingdom Metazoa; phylum Chordata; order Testudines; family Trionychidae; genus Pelodiscus; species Pelodiscus sinensis. The sequence continues at coordinate 6,380,804 of NC_134734.1, read as the reverse complement.
GGAATGAGGGGTTCAGGGCTGCAGACTGTCCCAGGGAGAGGGGACTGCCCCAACGCTCTGTCACAGCAGCCACTTGGGGCCAGGCAAGAGGTTCCTCTCCACGATTGCAGTGGGGGCAGCCAGAGGAGGGGCGCCTGTCCCCTAGCCGGGTAGGTCTGGGTTAGGCTGGGGAGGTGCCTCTTCCTATGGCCCCAGCACAGAGTAGCCATGGCGGGGCGGGGAGTGCCCCCTCCATTGTCACAGAGCTGCCATGGGTGAGGAAGGGCCCCTGCCTGCCAGCCCAGCCCAGAGCAGGTGCAGCAGGCAGGTCAGTGTGGGGCTAGCAGGCAGAGGTAGCACTCTGCGTGCCTGCCCAGAGCCCTGCGTGGGCTCGTATGCAACAGCCATGCAGCTTAGAGGGAACTTAGCTCTCAGCGCACCCCAACGCACCCTCCCTTCTAGGTGAAAGGCACCCTGGGAATGAACATCATCAGCTCCTTGGTGGCTGGCTGTGCCCTGATCCTGTACCTTATCACCCTCGTAGGGTGCATCTAGACTGGCAAGATTTTGCGCAAAAGCAGCCACTTTTGTGCAAAAACTTGCCAGCTGTCTACACTGGCCACTTGAATTTGCGCAAGAGCACTGACATTCTAATGTAAGAATTCAGGGCTTCTTGCGCAAATACTTTGACGCTCCCGCCCAAGGATAAGCCCTCTTGCGCAAGAGGGCCAGTGTAGACACCTTAATTTTTTGCGCAAGAAAGCCCAATGGTTAAAATGGCCATTGGAGCTTTCTTGCGCAAAGGTGCATCTATACTGGGCACGGATGCTTTTGCGCAAAAGCACTTTTTGTGCAAAAGCATCCGTGCCAATCTAGACGCTCTTTTGCGGAAATACTTTTAACGGAAAAACTTTTCCATTAAAAGTATTTCCGCAAAATCATGCCAATCTAGACGCAGCCATAGAGTTCAACTACTACTTCGTGTATGACTTGAATCCAGAGCATTGCAGAGTGTATGTGAGTGCTTCATATGGCAGAACAAAGCTGTGCGCCCATACCCCTGTGTTCTCGGGACCATCCTGCCTCCCATGGCTACCTCAGGGACTGACTTAAGCAGTTGGCAGGCAATGGGACATGGAGCCTTTCCTCTCAAGGGGGCGCTGGCTCTGATCCAGCTTCAGGGCAGTGGCTGATTGGCTTTGGGCGATAGGGCAGGGCCTTTGCCCTTAGGAAATTCTCACGGGTTTCTCGTTGGCAGAAACTAATCAGGTCCTGCACCTTGGTTCTGCTACTGTTCACCTTCCTGGAATTCTTCATCTCCATCTCCACTTCAGCCTTTTGGTGCAAAACCGTCTGCCGGAACAGCTACACTGAAGTGGTAATGATGTGTTGCCAAGGGGCCTGTGTTAACAACAGGCACAGTGGAAGGGGAGGGGGGTGTCTCATGACTTAGAGAGGGGCTGCTGGGAGCCGGGGCTGCTGGGAGCCAGGACTGCAGGGTTCAGTTTCCAGCTTGGGGATGAGAGTGGGGTCTAGTAGGTTAAATTGTGTGTGCATAGGGGGTGGGGTGGAGAGGCTAGGAGCCAGGACTCTAGCCGGGTAGGTCTGGGTTAGGCTGGAACATATGACTGGGATATTGCTGTGCTAAGAGGTGTGCTTGAGTCCTGTCCTAATAGGTTGTCCTTATTTTTTTCTCCAGACTGTGGTCATTTACCATAACATGATGCCTGCAGACAATCCCACTACTGCCACCAATGCCCACACTGATGGTGTTGCCTGCACTCCTGCCCCTTACAAGGACCTCACCCCGTGAACTGGATTGCCAGCTCCCCACATACTGTGCCCAACTGTGCCTTGCTGGAAACCAAGGCAGCAGCTTGGGAACTGGTCATATCTCCTTGATCTTGACACTGCACCTGCTGCCCCCATGCACTGATTATACTGCCAATGGAGACACACAGCATTGCACAATTGATCCGCTGGTCTCATGGCTTGTTCCAGCCCACCTTGTGGATGGGATCTCAGCCCCAGGTCGCACACTCTGTAACATGTCCAGGCCGCCTCCAGTAAAACCTTTTCCTCTCATTACCCAGCCCTGATTTCCTTCACTGCTGTGCTCAGTGGGATGCCCCTGATCCTAAGCCCCTGTCCCATGTTGTAGGAGCCTGTCTGGACTGTCCCTGCTACTCCCTGCTGTCAGAGAAAGTGTGTGCTGGGTTTGGGGTGAGGTGCCTGGAGCTTGCTGTGATTGGAGAAGAGAGGGGAGCTGATGGGCTGGGAGGACAGCAGGAGGTTTGGCGGCAGGGAAGCAGCTTTGGTGGGGGCTGTGGGAGAGAGACAGAATATGCACCAGACAGAGAGAGAAATTAGCAGAGCTGGGGACAGAACCCAGCAGTCCTGGCCCCCAGGCCCCACCTACCAGACCCCAGTCCCTTCCCAGAGCTGATGAAAAAACGAACCCAGAGAGTCCTGGCTCCCAGCCCCTGCTGCTCTAGCTCACTAGACCCCACTCTTTCCCAGAGCCAGTTAGAGAACCCAAACCCCTGCTCTAACCCACTATGGCTACATCTAGATTGCATCCCTTTTTCGTAAAAGGGATGCAAATTAGACATATAGCAATTGCTAATGAAGCGGGGATTTAAATCTCCCCCGCTTCATTATCATAAAAATGGCTGCCGCTTTTTCTCGTCATGGAGCTTTGCTGGAAAAAAGCACCAGTCTAGACGCGGATCTTTCGGAAAATAAAGCCTTTTCTGAAAGATCCCTTATCCCTCTTAAAATAAGGGATAAGGGATCTTACGGAAAAGGATTTATTTTCCGAAAGATCTGCATTTAGACTGGCACTTTTTTCCAGCAAAGCTCCGTGCTGAGAAAAAGCGGCAGCCATTTTTATGCTAATGAGATTTAAATCCCCGCTTCATTAGCAATTGTGATACGTCTAATTTGTGGAAAATCATGCCAGTCTAGACGTAGCCCAAGTGTCTGAAGAACAGCAATTTCCTTCTACCTGCAGTTTCTGTTACATACACTGTATCAATTCCAATACTGAGCATTTGCTAGGACAGGTTGGCCATATGCAAGCAGCACACCGCAGTGCATAGATGTGGGCATTCATTCTGGAAGGCAAGTCTGGTTCAGTGAATGGCTCTCTTCTCTCAGGGACCTTGGCTTAACATTTTTTCTGTGATTTTTGGGGACACTCTAAAGAGGCAATAGATGAGTGAGTGGGACTGAATAAAAATCAAAGTTTTTAAGGTGTCCTGAGCACGACAAGAATGGAATCCCTCCAATGCACAGCCCAAGGGCCAGTGTGCTTGAGTGACAGTGATGGACGTACACGTTGTGGGTGGCAAACTGGTGCATGTCAGGCACATGGCCTGGCTCTCACAGAGAAACCCTCTGCCCACCCAGCAGGGAGCTCGAGGATGGCCTGAAGCTGGCTGGCTGTGCCCAGCAAGCAGAGAGGAGGCAGCTTGACCGGACTCCTGCTCGGTGTTCCCTGGCAGAACGAGACATTATTGTGGTGGTTTGTCTGAGTGGATCGGGGCCTAGGCGCCAATGGCATGGGTGCTCTGGGGCTGGAGCTCCTATGAAAAAATATAGTTCAGTACCCACCAGCCACAGCTGTTTGGCATTGCTGCCCTGATCAGCTGTGTGGCTGCTGTGGGAGGGAGGAGAGCAGTAAGCAGTAGGCGGGGGCTTTGGAGGAGGTATTGGAGCAGAGGGGCCAGCATGGAGGAAGAGGCTCGGGCAGAGGGGATGGAGCAGCCCTGGGGAAAATAAAAATCAGCCTATCTGGATCTGTGCTAAGGTGGCTATGCACCAGCATGTGATGCATTGAGGCAGGATGAACAGGGTTGGTGGGGGAAGGACTACAATCACTAGTGGGGATACAAACTATAGTTAAGAGACTCACACAATACTAGAAATGAAAGGGACCTCGAGAGGTCATCGAGTCCAGGCCCCTGCCCTCACAGCAGGACCAAGCATCATCTAGTAGACCATCCCTGATAGATGTCTAGCCAACCTGCTCTTAAATATCTCCAGAGATGAAGATTCCACAACCTCCCTAGGCAATTTATTCCAGTGTTTAACCTCCCTGACAGATAGGAAATTTGTCCTAATGTCTAATCTAAACCTCCCTTGCTGCAATTTAAGCCCATTGTTACTTGTCCTATCATCAGAGGCCAAGGAGAACAATTTTTCTCCCTTCCCCTTTTAGATACTTGAAAATTGCTATCACATCCCCTCTCCGTCTTCTTTTTTCTAAACTGAACAAGTCCAATTCTTTCAGTCTTCCCTCATAGCTCATGTTTTCTAGATCTTTAGTCATTTTTGTTGCTCTTCTCTGGACCTTCTCCAATTTCTCCACATCTTTTTTGAAATGTGGTGCCCAAAATTCCAACTCCAACTGAGGCATAGTCAGCGCAGAGTGGAAAAATGACTTCTTATGTCTTGCTCACAACACTCATGTTAATGCAGCTCAGAATCAGGTTTGCTTTTTTTGCAAGTGTCACACTGTTGACTCATGGTTAACTTGTGGTCTACTCTGACTCCCAGATCCCTTTCTGCAGTGCTCCTTCCTAAGCAGTCAGTTCCCATTCTGTAACTGTGAAACTGATTGTTCCTTCCTAAGTGGAGTACATTGCATTTGTCCTTCATCCTATTTACCTATTTCAACTTCATCCTATTTACCTCAGACCATTTCACCAGTTTGTCCAGATCATTTTGAATTATGACCCTATCCTCCAAAGCAGTTGCAACCCCTCCAGCTAGGTATCATCTGCAAACTTAATAAGCATACTCTCGACACCCTTATCTTAATCATTGATGAAGATATTGAACAGAACCAGTCCCAAAACATACCCCTGCGGAACCCCACTTGTTATGCCCTTTCAGCATGATTGTGAATAATTAATAACTACTCACCTTATAGTAGCTCCATCTAGGTTGTATTTCCGTGGTTTATTGATAAGGTGACAAGAGACAGTATCAAATGATTTACTAAAGTCTAGGTATACCACATCCACCACTTCTCCCTTATCCACAAAACTTGTTATCCTATCAAAGAAAGCTATCAGATTGGTTTGACGTGATTTGTTCTTTACAAATCCATGCTGGCTGTTACCTATCACCTTATTATCTTCCAGATATTTGCAAATGAATTCCTTACTTCCTTGGTCCATTATCTTTCCTGGCACAGATGTTAAACTAACTGGTCTATAGTTTCCTGGGTTATTCTTATTTTCCCTCCCTGCTTTTCCCAGGGTGGAAATCCTTTGTTTCAGAATTAGGCCTTGTCTACACTGGCATGTTTTGTTGCCAAAACCTGCCTTTTGTTGACTAAACAGTGAGGGTATGTCTACACTGCCACCCTAGTTCGAACTAGGGTGGCTAATGTAGGCATTCGAACTTGCAAATGAAGCCCGGGATTTAAATATCCCAGGCTTCTTTTGCATGTTCCTGGGTGCCGCCATTTTTAAATGCCCCGTAGTTCGAACTACCTGCCTGCGGCTACACGCAGCACGGACTAGGTAGTTTGAATTAAAGCTCCTAATTCGAACTACCGTTATTCCTCCTGCAAGGAGCTTTAATTCCAACTACCTAGTCCATGCCACATGTAGCCGCGGGCAGGTAGTTTGAACTATGGGGCATTTAAAAATGGTGGCACCTGGGAATATGCAAATAAAGCCTGGGATATTTAAATCCCGGGCTTCATTTGCAAGTTCGAATGCTTACATTGCCACCTTAGTTCAAACTAGGGTGGTAGTGTAGACATACCCTGAGAGTGTACAGACTACAATGGCACTTTTGTCAGGAAAAACACCCAGTTCAGCAACAAACTTTCACCTTGCAAGAGACTTTTTTCTTTCCCCCTCGTTTTATTGTCAACAAAGAGCCAATTGTTTCACCCTGCGGTTTGTTTTGTGGAGAGAACTGGCTTCTGCCAGAATCCCACAATGCCTGCCCTGATGGGGCTGCTCAGTGTTTTGTGATCTCTGCTGCCCTCCAGGCATGTGCCCTCCCCTTTCAAAGCCCCAGGAAGTGTCTGGGAGCTGAGTGAGCTGCTCCATTTGGGGAACAAACAAAAACCAAATCATTGCAATGCTCCTGTTCCATTGCTGCAGAGGGAGGGCTGGAGAGACTGCTGTGCTCTTTGACATTCCTCAGCATGGAGAGCTCACAGAGCTATGAGGGAATTCCAAGAATCACAGGGATCAGCTTTGCCTTCCCACTGCCCTGCCCTGTGCTTGGCTCTGCCAACAGGGGACCTAGCAGTGTAGCCATGAAATGTTGACAATGGGAGGCAGAAAAACTGGTCTGTCTGGTTTTTACTTTTGGTGATGTTTGCAGGATGACAGCAGTTTGGTCGCAAAACCTTCCCAGTGTAGACACAGACTAAGTTCCTGGCCCAGTTTGTGGAAAATACAGGCTGGGGAGGAGTGAGCGGGGCGGGGGAATAAGCTTATCTGAAGGCCAGTTTCCTTGGATGGCCCATTGCCCTGAACATTCCCAACCAGCTATCTTGACTGGAAGCATCTTGCCTAGTGGGTGTCACGAAGGTGTAACTACATTTGAAATAAGACACACAGTCAACATTCATCTCTAGATATTTTAAAAAATTTCCTGCGAGACGACAGAGTCACGTCATCACATCATCTGTGTCTTCATGCTGCCGCCTGCCTCTGCCTCCGTCCCCAGCTCCAGCTCCAGCTTCATGCCCAGGGGAGGCTGAAGTGCCGAGGAGGAGCTGCTGGAGCTGGGTCCCCTCCACCATCCAAACCCACCCCCCTAGGCCACGCCAGGTCCCCTCCACCATCTGAGCCTGACCCGCACCCTCTATGGGCCACATGGGGTCCCTTCTGCCATCCGAGCCCACCCTCCACCACTCCCGTGGGTCCTCTCCACTATCCAAGCCCAACCGAGCCCAACCTCCAACCCCCTTGGGCCATGCTGGGTCCCCTCTGCCATCCAAGCCTGAACCCCCCCATTCCCTGGGATGCACTGGGTCCCCTCCACCATCTGAGCTCGACCCCCCTCTCCTCAGGCCACACCGCACCGGATCCCCTCCACTATCTAAGCCCAACCCCCTCCCCCACCAGGCCGACCTACGTCCCTTCTGCCATCTGAGCCTGACTCGTCACCCCAGGCCTCCCCATGTTTCCTCCAATATTTGAGCCCAACCCTTTCCAGCCCCCTCACTCCTTCTGCCAAGACTCTGCACCCCCAACCCACTCCTGCCCCCTTCCTCTTGGCCAGACACCTACTCCCAGCTTACTCCTGCCTCCTCCCCTGCTCTAGCACCCTCCCTCAGCCAGACACCTACCCCCAGAGAAGGGGGGTTGGCGAGTGTAGTGGGCTGGAGGTACAGCCCCCTAGTAACTTTAGATACAAAAAAGATACTTATGGAGCAAACCATAACTTCTTGAACAACACCATTCATGCCCCAACTTGCACAAATCGTTTCATAATTATGCCATAATCCTATTATAAACATACAGCCACGAAGAATATGGGGGGCTGGCTCACCCAGAGGCCCCCCAATTTGCTCCACAGACTGTCTCCGGCTGCTAACCTCTGTGCCAGTTTTTGAGCTGATCGACCTGCATGTGGACTTTGTTTAGAGAGGTTTTGGCACAAGCCCCATGGAAAGGAAACATCCACTTCCAAGCAGCTTGCACCTAGCTGCTGCATGGGATCCCCTATGTGGAAGCCATTTCATATTTAGCTAGAAGCCACTTCATATAACAGAAGCCATTTAAGTTTCTTGCTTCTGCACGTACGCTAGAGAGTGAACTCTTCTTTACCGATGTGAGACAGGCCAGAAGGATGAGCTATTGGAATGTGTTAATTGAGCTGATTTGAGCTGAAGCTCTTACTCCCTACTACCTGTTTCTTCTTGCTGATAACAGTCTTCTCTTTTGAGTTTAATTGATGATTTCTGTAATTGGATGCCATGACGTCAGACTTGTTTGGTTAAGGGTATAAAATACTAGGATTGATTTGTATTAGCAGCCTTATTGGGCGCAGCTCTGCCGGGGTCATGTTTGGCTCACTTTGTGCCTTATTGATCAAAAAAACTGTTTGTTAGCCACCTAAACACAGAGAAGTCTTTTGCTTCTGCACCTCTCTCCATAAAGGGGCCCCTGCTTGGATGGCCCAGAGCCTGTGAAGTGGGTGGGGTTCCGGGAGAAGACTGGGAGTATGGCTGGGGAAGCACGGCATGTGTGTGTTGATATGAACTGTGTGGGTGTGCGAGGGAATTGCGCATGGGGGCTGTGTGAGCCGGGTGTAAGAGGGATGTGTGTGAGCTCTGAGGTGCTGTTAGGCCAATCGTTGTTAACATGGCTCCCCCCTGAAGCTTTCTGGGAACATGTGGCTCAGCCCATGCAGAATGGCTACAGGCGCCCTCCAGAGACATGTGACCAAGTCACCTGACAGTGGAACCCTTCTTGGATTCTGTCCTTTCCCATGAGAAGCTGGGAGGGAGTCAAGCAAGGAAACAGAAGACTCCTGCCTTATGCAAATCCTACGTGAGCGGGGGAGTGAGGTCATCAGTTCTCCTGGGCTACCCTCCCCGAGACGCTGGCTGGAAACATCGGAAACCGCATGGGGGAAGGGACTGGGCTCAGGCTGGAGGGAGCTTTCCCAGAGCCCATCTCTGTCTCCGGCAGCCTGGCTTAGCAGGAGCAGGGAAGTGGCAGCCCAGGCTGACAGAGGAGGGAGGCTCAGTGGTGTCTAAGCACCTCTGATAATATCCCTGCCGTTCTGACCCTTCACACCCACTCCCCTCAGAAACCGAGCCCAGTACCCCGGCTCTGCTTGAGTCCAGCTGATCACCTCTAAGGAAGGCATTTCAGCCCCCCATCGTGGGGTGGAAGGCACCCCAATCATGATGGGAATGGTGCAGACAGGCCTCTGGGATGTGCACGTGCCTTTCCTAACCTGGAGCCTGGATTCTGAGCTGTATCTGCAATGGATTGGCAGCTGGCATGACCACAGGCAAACTCTCTAGCACTTCTAGAGGGGACAGGTCCCAGTTCCCATTCCCCCACCCCACTGAGCCAGCCAGTCCCTGCCCTGGGGCTGGATTAGAGCAGATGCCCCCAGTGGGTGTAATCTGTCTCTTGCTTCCAGCTCTCTCTCCGTGGTGACTGGCCGGAGCTCCATCTCTCTCTGTCAGGTGACTGGAGGTTGGGGGGGCTAGAGCTGTCAGTGTGCAACCAGAGTTGTTGCTGAGTTTTGCACAGCTGCCTGGGGGTGTTTTTCTGCAAATTGTTTTATGGCTGTTTGCATGTAACTTTATCTTAAACAAACAGCTGCCTGGCTTCCAAGTGATGAAAGTCCCTGGCAGGTCTGAACCGCCCCTGAGATGGATAGAAGTGCTGCCAAGTGTCACAATGTTTAGTTTAGTTCTTATATAGATACAGGACTTCCCAGATCTGGGGCTAGAACCCAACTGTGCTGACTCCAACCCCACTACACCCCACTCGCCTGCCCCCCAAGAGCCTTTGCACTGCTTAGAAAAGAGTTGACGAAGCAGGGCTCCAAGGGAGGTGGATATACTTGGGAATGGGATAGAGAAAGTAGAATAGGGAGGTGTTATTTATCCATTCATGTAGCACAGATGAACTAGGGGTCATTGATAGGCAGCAGGTTTAAAACAAATATAAGCAAGTTTTTCTTCGCGGATGGTGAAATCAACCTGTGGAACTCCCTGCCAGGAGATGTTGTGAAGATCAAAAGTGTAAATGGGTTCAAAAAGAAGCTAGGTAAGTTCATGGACAATAGGTCCTGTTACCCAAAGGGGTCAATGATGTAACCCCTTGCTCTGTGTGCCCCTAAGCTTCTGACTGCCAGGACCTAGGGCTGGGCTGCAGGGGACGGATCACTTGACAAGTACCCAGTTCTGTTCATTCACTCTAGAGCATCTGGCACCAGCCACTATCAGAGAGGGGGCACTGGGCTGGATGGGCCATTGTGTGGCTTTTCCCTGGCTCTGGGAGCAGAGTGCAGGCTAAAAGTGACAGCAGTAGGCAGACACAGCACATATACCTGGCACACTCAGTGGAAAGGCTGCAGGGATGGGCTGAGTCTGTCATACTAGAGCGGGGTGTCATAGAGAGAGAGCCGAAAGCATGGGCCCAGTGGCCTGAATCATATAATCATAGAACCATAGAGCAGGAAAAGACCTCAGAAGTTCGTCAAGTCCAGCCCCCTGCTCTAGGCAGGACCAATCCCAACTAAATCAACCCAGACAAGGCTTTGTCAAGCCAAGACTTAAACACCTCTACTACTTCCCCAGGTAACCCATTCCAGTGCTTCACCACTCTCCGGGTATGTCTACACTGCCACCCTGGTTCGAACTAGGGTGATTAATGTAGGTATTCGAATTAAAGCTCCTAATTCGAACTACCGTTATAACTCCTTGCAGGAGGAATAAAGGTAGTTCGAATTAGGATCTTTAATTAGGAGCTTTAATCTGAACTACCTAGTCCGTGCCGTGTGTAGCCGCGGGCAGGTAGTTCGAACTACAGGGCATTTAAAAATGGCGGCGCCCGGAAACATGCAAATAAAGCCCGGGATATTTAAATCCCGGGCTTCATTTGCAAGATCGAATGCCTACATTAGCCACCCTAGTTTGAACTAGGGTGGCAGTGTAGACATACCCTCTTAGTGAAATAGTTTTTCCTAATATCCAACCTGGACCTCTCCCACCACAACTTGAGACCATTGCTCCTTGTTCTGCCATCTGTCACTACTGAGAACAGCCTCTCTCCATCTTCTTTGGAACCTCCCTTCAGGAAGTTGAAGGCTGCTATCAAATCCCCCCTCACTCTTTGCTTCTGCAAACTAAACAGACCCAACTCCCTCAGCCTCTCCTCATATGCTCCATCCCCCTAACCATTTTGGTTGCCCTCCACTGGACCCTCTCCAATGCGTCCACATCCTTTTTGTAATGGGGGGTCCAGAACTGGACACAATACTCCAGATGTGGCCTCACCAGAGCCGAAAAAAGAGGAATAATTACATCTCTGGATCTGCTGGCAATGCTCCTCTTAATGAAACCTAATATGCCATTAGCCTTCTAGGCTACAAGGGCACACTGTTGATTCATATCCTGCTTCTCATCCACTGTCACCACCAAGTCGTTTTCTGCAGAACTACTACTTAGCTACCTGTAACAATGCTTGGGATTCTTCTGTCCCAAGTGCAGGACTTTGCACTTGTCCTTGTTGAACCTCATGAGATTTCTTGTGGCTCAATCCTCCAATTTGTCACTCTGGACCCTCAAGCGTATCTACCTCTCCCCCTAGTTTAGTGTCATCTGCAAACTTGCTGAGGGTGCAATCCATCCCCTCATCCAGATCATTAATAAAGATATTGAACAAAACTGGTCCTAGAACTGAACCTTGGGGCACTCCACTAGAAATCGACTGCTATCCTGACATCGAGCCATTGATCACTACCCACTGGGCCCGGCCTTCTAGCCAGCTTCTATCCATCTTACTGTCCGTTTTTCCAATCCACATTCCCATAACTTGCTGGCAAGAATATTGTGGGAGACTGTATCAAAAGCCTTGCTAAAGTCAAGGTATTTCACATCCACTGACTTTCCCATGTCCACAGAGCCAGTTACCTCATCATAGAAGCTAATCAGATTGGTCAGGCACGACTTGCCCTTTGTGAATCCATGCTGACTATTCCTGATCACTTTCCTCTTTTCCAAGTGCCTCAAAATAGATTCCTTGAGGATCCCTTCCATGATTTTTCCAGGAACCAACGTAAGACTGACTGATCTATAGTTCCCTGGATCATCCTTCTTCCCTTTTTTGAAGATGGGCACTACATTTGCCTTTTTCCAATCATCCGGGATCTCTCCCAATCTTCACGACTTTTCAAAGATAATGGCCAAAGGATCCTCAATGACATTTGCCAACTCTCTCAGTACCCTCGGATGCATTAAGTCCGGACCCATGGATTTGTGTACATTTAGCTTTTCTAAATAATTCCTAACCTGTTCTTTACCCACCAAGGGCTGTCCATCTTCATCTCATCTTGCGTCACTTAGCGCATTAGTCCGGGAGCCAACTTTATCCGTGAATACAGAGGCAAAGAAAGCATTGAATACTTCAGCTTTTCCCACATCATCTGTCACTAGGTTACCTCCTTCATCCAGTAGGGGCCACACACCCTCTCTGATCACCTTCTTCTTGTTAACATGCCTGTAGAAACCTTTCTTGTTATCCTTCACATCCTTAGCCAGTCGCAATTCCGATTGCGCTTTTGCCTTCCTGATAACCCCCCGGCATTCTCGAGCTCATTTAAACCCCTCCCTGGTCATTTGTCCAAGTTTCCACTTTTTGTAAGCTTCCTTTTTGTGCTTAAATTCACCAAGGATTTCCCCTGTAAGCCAATCTGGTCTCCTACCATGTTTGCCTCTCTTGCTACCTATTGAGATGGTTTCTTTCTGTGCCTTCAATAAGGCTTCTTTAAAATACTGCCAGCTCTCCTGGACTCCTTTCCCCTTCATGTTAACATCCCAGGGGATTCTGCCCATCAGGTGTCTGAGGGAGTTAAAATCTGCTTTTCTGGAGTCCAAGGTGTGTATTTTATTACTCTCTTTACTTCCTTTGGTCAGGATCCTGAAATCTACCATCCCATGATCACTGCTTCCCAGGTTGTCACCCACTTCTGCTTCCCCTATTAGTTCCTCCCTGTTTGGGAGCAGAAGGTCAAGCTGTGCACGGCCCCTGGTCGGATCCTTCAGCGCTTGTACCAAGAAGTTATCCCCAACATTCTCCAAAAACTTCCTGGATTGCCTGTGTACTGAGTTGTGCTCTGAGCCGGGCCTGTCAAAAGCAGAGGTTTGCCTGCAAGCCAGTGTGCAGGACATGACCTCAGCACTGGTGGCCAAGCGCAGCTAAAGCACGGGGGCATGCAGACACGTCCCAGCAGGGCAGCACACAGACACCCCAGCCTGGCACAGGAAAAGCTGGTTGCAGGAAGTAATGAATGGGGATGTTTTGTCTGAAAGCCCAGAGACCAGTGCAAGGGGATGAAACAAACAGGCCATGGAACATGCAGGGTGATAGAGAGTCCTGGGCACACTTGTGCTAGTGTAACTGTAGAGATCGATCTGCACAGCTAGGACCATGCTTCACCCCTGTGATGGGGGCAACTCACTCCGCACTGGATGGGGGAGGGCAGAGGAGGCTCCGCCCCCACATCCCTATTGGACATGCTTCAAGTGTAGCACCAACATAAGCGGGAGCAGCCCAGCTCAGTCTGGGCTGACCATCGGAGAGGAAAGACGCTCCTTACTGACTCCTGCCCAAGGAGCAGCTGGAATCCCAGGCTGTGGAAGCCAGAGACCCCAGCAGATGTCTGGCTACCTGTGGACCCCCAGGGAGGGCCACCTATAGAGTGGACCGGCTGAGCATGTTAGGAAGTAGGCATTGTCCCATGATAATCAGCATGTTGCAGAGAGATCCCCAATGACTCACCGGCAAACACACTTACCACTAACAGGGGGCTGGGCTGGGATCTGGGGGAACAGAGAGGGCACAGCTTCCCTTACCTTGGCCACCACCCACTTACTCCTAGCTAGTGACCCACACGCCCCAACTAGACAGAAAACCATGCAGCCCACCCCTTCTACCTGGCAGCAACCAGGGCCAGGTTCCATATCTAGGAGTTACTTTTCAACAACACAAGACAGAATCGGCTCCCTCCTTCCCTGCCCCATAACCTGGAAAAATCACACATCACTCCTGGGTGCCTCTGAGAGGCAATGCTTCTCCACTCGCAAGCATGGAGTCTAAGGGCACATCTATACATACCCGCTGGAGATCGATCTTTGGGTATTCGATTTGGCAGGTCTAGTTAAGACCCCCTAAATTGAACACTCAAAAGTGCCTCTGGTCTGCGCTAGTATTCCTTGATTCACAAGGAGTTACTCCTTGTGTAGTGAATGGGAGGGTAGTGAATGGGAGGGTTTTCTTCAGTTGAAACTCCCACTGTGAAAATGGCACCAGGCTCAGCTATATTATTGGTTTCAAAACCATTTAAACAGTCAAATTGGAATATTTCATTTTGTCATTTCTTGAAACAAAGCCTTTGGGTTTTTCCAATTGGGAACAATCTTTCCTTTGAAAATTTCTGTTATTTTTTCCCCTCAAAAACATGAAACAATGGTCAAAATTGGAATGCTGCTTTTTTAAATAAAATCTTTGGAAATAATGATTCCTTTAAAAAATCCTTTCAATGTTACTAACAAAAAAAGAAAAAAATCAAGAATGTTAAAAGGTTGAAATCAGAATGTTTCATTTTAACATTTTCACAATGAAATTTTTGGAGTTTTTGGTTGGAAACAACATTCACTTTCAGGCTTTCCTTTATTTTGAAAAGCACAATCCAAAACATTAAGGAATGATTGCACTATGGATATTTGATTTAGATTTCATCAAAATGTACAGGTTCATTTTACCCCAAAGAATGCCATTTCCCGCTTTTTGTTTAGCTAAAGGGCCAACCCGAAAGGAATATGATCATCTGTGGAAATGGCAGCAAACAGCAAAATCCGCTATTTGCTGAGTTCTAATTCTGAACGGCATGGAAATGCTTTCCAGAGGCATCTATCCCTGGCTCCCACCCCACTTCACCTTCCCCTAACTTGGGGAAGGCAAAGAAGGGTTCACAGCTCCTTCCATGTGGCAGTGGGTTCCTAGCCGCCCATGCCTCCGCTAGCTCTGCGCGAGGGGTGAAGCCCCAAGCCCTCTGATTGCCCTGGCTCCCATGCCCAGGTGAGCGGGGCTTGTTGGAAGTGCCCTGGGCGCGCTCGCCGCTGGAGGAGCATTGTCCTCTCCATTATGTTGCTGAGCGTGGTGAATATTTGCTGCGGGGTCTTGATGGGGCAGAATTCATCTGCTGCCCCAGCAGCGCAGCACAGCACCCCCTCCCCAGACCCTTGCCATCCAGCTCCCACTAGCCCCATGCAGGTTGTGGGGGACAGCATTAAATGTGAGGCAGAGCCTCCCCTACTGAGCTCACCCTGGTCCCTGCAGCAGGTCCCCTAGCACAGCCCTGGGGCAAGTGCCCCCTCCTGGGCCCCCATTGTTCCATGGGACAGCTGGAGGCCACTGCGTTGGCCTGCTCAGAGGGGAGTGTCCTGCAGGGGTTTTTTTCCCAGGGGTCTCTCTCTGCACAATGGCTTGTGCTTGGGGAGCATCCTTCTGCTGGTCACGCTCCCCACGCTGGAGCTGTGGGTCACCACTGCCGCCCTGCCCGTATGAAAGCATCCAACTGGTAATGCCCTGCCCTGTCCCTGGAATCCAGGAGTCCTGGCTGCCAGGCCCCAGCTTTAACCTACTAGATCCCCTCCACTCCTGAGCCAGGTCAGAACCCAGGAGTCCTGACTCCCCTACTCTACCCACTATACCGGGGTGGGAAATAATTTCTAATGGGGGCCCCTCCAAGCTTTTGGCAAGTGTTCAAGGGCCACACTTCTGTGGAGAGGGTGTGCAGTCTGGGACAGGTTGGGTGCAGAAAAGAACTTGAGATAGGAGGGGGGGTGAAGGGTCTGAGAGGGAGATTGAGTGAAGGAGAGGGCTGTGATCTGGGGCAGGGGCTTGGAATGCACAGTCCAGTGGGGGTATGGGTGCAGGAGAGGATTTTGGCCTGGGGGAGGGGCTCTAGGAAGGGCTGCAAGGTCTGGGAGGGAGTTGTGACCTAGGTGAAGGGGGTGCAGAGGGTTTGGGTAGTCATCTGAGGCAGGCGAATGGAGTGCAGGGTCAGGGATGGGGTATGAGTACAGATGAGGATTCTGGCCTGTGGAGAGGTTTGGGGCAGGTGTAGTGTCTGAGAGGGAGTTGTGACCTGGGAGAAGGGGAAAAAGGGGCACAGAGGGTTTGGGTGGTAGCTTGGGGGAGGTAAACAGGGGGGAGAGAGGGGTCGGGGTGCCAGAGGCAGGCTCTGTCTGGGAGGTGTTTACCTGCAGAAACCTGAGGCTGCTCACTGACCCCGGCATGAGGGGGTAGGGGAGGATGGGGAGTGAGGGCCAAAACTTCCCACATTGCCCCTGCTTGCAGCAAAAATTCTCTGCTCCTATTGGCTGGAAACTGAGAGGTTGGCCAATGGGAGCTCAGATATTTTGCTGGGGGGGGGGGGGGGGCGGGAACAGCATGAGAAGTCTCCCTCCTCCCTCCCCAGCCATCCAGAGCAGAGAGCAGCTGACTTTTAAAAGTGTGAACTGTTCTCTGCCTAAAGGTTCCAGTGAGGTGGCTGCGGGTTGGATCCGGTGGCTTGGAAGGCTGGATCTGGCCCGCTTGCAGCGTCTTGTCCCCCCGACACACACACTAAACAGTGTTCCATGCTTGGTGCATTGCGTTGCGTTTCACTCAGACACAAAACAGCCCCTCTTAAACAGACTCTGCTTTCTGGCCCTGCATGGTCCAAAGCCACAGGCCTGCAGGTCGGATAAATCATGCTGCAGCTTCCACCCAGCCCCATCCAGATGGAGTTTCCTCTTTCACTTCCCACTGAAAGCTGGCAGGGGCTTTGAAGAGGCTGATCTGTGCTGAGCAGTTGTTGCTGACAGGAAGGGAGCAAGAGGCCCAGCCCTGCAGCTCCCAGCCCCATGTGGGGGGCCCAGGGATCTGTCCCCCAGTCCTAGCGGTGTCACAGCTTCTGTGTAGGAGCTGAGCCAAGCTGTGCTCCAGGCTCTTCTAGCCAGGGGAAGTGATAGAGGAGGGAGGGGATAGGAGCCAAGACTCCAGCATTCTATCCCCAGCTCTGGGAGAGAAATGGAGTCTGGTGTCTGCAGCTGGGAGCCAGGACTCCTGGTGTCCCTAGGTCTGGCATGGGAGGGAGGTATAGCAGTGAGAGCATTTGGAGGGTGAATGGACAGATCCATCTATTCCCACACATGCTATCTACACTGCAATGTTTCCCACTAGGAGACAGTGCATAGGCACACACATACAGACTCCTCCACGCAAATTCCCCTCCCCCACCACCCTCAGAGACGCTGTCTCAGGCGTCCCCTGCCCTCAGGGGACAGATGGTGCTGATGAGTCGGTGGATCCCATGGGGCACTGAGCTGCCGGGGTGACCTGCCATGGATGAGAGGGGTGACTGAACCCCACCGCTAGGATGGTCAGAGGTCCCATTTTTAAAGGGACAGTCTCCTTGTTTTTTTCCAAAACGGGTCCCGCTGGGGACTCTTGTACATTTGAAAGGAGGAACGCGGAAGTGCCTATCGACTAATTGAGCAGTCCATGGAAATTACATCAACTACGTGTCTAGTCAATTAACTGCAATGTAACATCCTTAATACAGATCCCCCCCTGCCACCTATAGAGACACTGCCTCAGGCGTCCCCCGCCCTTCAGGGAACAGACAGTCGAGCCGCAGTTCACAGAGGATCCTTTATTGCTACACTACACTCCGCGCTGGCTGCGGGGGAGCCTGCTGGTTGGGGCAGCAGCCTGGATCCTTCCAGCAGCTGGAATGGGTCGCATGATGCCCAGCAGGGTTGAGGAAGGGACCCTCCAAGCCAGGCAGGGGGTCATGTGGAGAAGACACGGGGTGGCCCGAGCAGGGAGCCTGGCTGTGGTGTTTGGTGGGGATGGGCCTCGGGAGGGGGCTCAGGTAGGGTGGGGGCAGAGATCTGAGGTTTGCAAACGGGGCACGTGATTCCTGAGCTGGAGGCTTACAGCCAGCAGTCGCTGCTGCTCTCGGTGGGGACCCCTGTCACCTTGAAATCATTCACTTGGAAGACCCAGCGCCCTGGAACCCCGACGTTGCTCGTCTGCCCGATGCGGAGGACAGCCTCCGTGCGGGAACCCGGGATGTTGTAGAAGTTTTTGTTGTCACCGCTGTTGAACCCGGCCTGACGGCGGAGACACGGGGAGCAAATGAAGTTAGTGCACTTGCCTGTCACTGGGGTAGTGGGGGCAGCACTGACTGAGCAGAGTCCCCATATCTTTCCATGTAGCCCAGCGCCCCCTGCTGAGGCCCCCCACCACTCCCTGCAGCCCAGCACCCCCTGCTGAGGCCCCACCCTAATCCCCACACTCCAGCGTCCGCTGCTGAGCACCCACCCTGCTCCCTGCAGCCCAATGCCCCCTGTTGGGTCCCCACCCTCACTTATAATGTTCCTTCATGCTACCTTCTCATGTGAGCTGTGTAACGGGACCTACCTGGGCGGGTTTACCCCCTAGGCCAGTGTTGGCGTTTCCGCCACTCGCTGTGCCTGTGGTCCACTGGATCATTCCATAGTTCAGCATGATGAAGGTGACTTGGCCGTCGTTTGCCAGCACGGCCTGGAACGTGTTCACCTGTAGCAGAGAGGGAGGAGACCCAGGTGAGGGGGACCATGGGAGCTGCATAGACATGGGAACCACAGGGTCCAGCACCCCGCTAGCCATTCCCCTGGAAAGCCCCTGATTGGTGACCATGGCAATGAAGCCCTGGAGCAGCACACTTGAAGGAACCAGAGGATCTTGTCTGTTTCTAGCAGCCCCACCAGCTTGTCTCCCTCCTGCCTCTCCCCTCCCCAGGTGCTCAGCTGGAGCCGTGGGGAGTGAGGTGTCACATACCTTCTGGGAGGTGGAGCCGTAGTAGGCCACGCGGTCCCAGGTGGCCACAAAGGCCCACGTGGCTGTGAAAGGGATTGCTGGGAAGTACTGGTTCATGTCTCTGGTGAGGCGACGCAGCAGCCCAGGGTCCTGGCTCTCCCGGTAGTAGACGTCCCCACGCAGTGCATTGTTCACGTCACCCCAGTAGGGGGCCACAAAGGGGCGGCCATCAGCCAAGGGGAAGGGGTCGGGGGTGTACTGGGAAACAGCCACACCAAAGGACACCACGCCATTATTGTTCACCTGTGGGGGGGGGAGCAGAGAGGTGTCTGTAGGAGCACAGCAGAGCATGGCTAACACCTCCTTGCAGCACAGCACCCCCTGCTGTGTGCCCCACAGCACAGCACCCCCTGCTGTGCCCCCTGCTCTGCACCTCAGAGCACAGCGCCCCACTGTGCCCCCCACTCTGCACCTCACAGCACAGTGCCCCCTGCTGTGCTCCCGACTCTGTATCTCACAGCACAGCGCCCCCTGCTGTGCTCCCTGCTCTGTACCTCAGAGCACAGCGCCCCCTACTGTGCCCCCTGCTCTGCACCTCACAGCACAACTCCCCCTACTGTGCCCCCCCGCTCTGCACCTCACAGCACAGCGCCCCCTACTGTGCCCTCTGCTTTGCACCTCACAGAACAGCACCCCCTGTTGTGTCCCCTTTTCTGCACCTCACAGCACGGCACCCCCTGCTGTGTCCCCTGCTCTGCACCTCACAGCACGGCACCCCCTGCTGTGTCCCCTTTTCTGCACCTCACAGCACAGCGCCCCCTGCTGTGCCCCCTGCTCTGTACCTCACAGCACAGCACCTCCTGCTGTGCCCCCTGCTCTGTACCTCACAGCACAGCGCCCCCTGCTGTGCCCCCCACTCTGTACCTCACAGCACAGCGCCCCCTTCTGTGCTCCCTGCTCTGTACCTCACAGCACAGAGCCCCCTGCTGTGCTCCCCGCTCTGTACCTCACAGCACAGCGCCCCCTGCTGTGCTCCCTGCTCTGTACCTCAGAGCACAGCGCCCCCTGCTGTGCCCCCCCACTCTGCACCTCACAGCACAGCTCCCCCTGCTATGTTTCCCACTCTGTACCTCACAGCACAGCGCTCCCTGCTGTGGCCCCCCCGCTCTGCACCTCACAGCACAGTGCCCCCTGCTGTGCTCCCTGCTCTGTACCTCACAGCACAGTGCCCCCTGCTGTGCTCCCTGCTCTGTACCTCACAGCACAGCGCCCCCTGCTGTGCCCCCGCTCTGTACCTCACAGCACAGCACCCCCTGCTGTGCCCCCCCACTCTGCACCTCACAGCACAGCGCCCCCTGCTGTGTCCCCTGCTCTGTACCTCACAGCACAGCGCCCTCTACTGTGCCCCATCGCATCTCTCAGCAGCATGGTACTCCCACTTCCCTTGCATTTCAGCAGAGAGGGGGGCACAGACATAGAGTTCAGTACAGACTAAGGGCTAGCAGGTCCATTCTGCCCTCCTGCTCTGCCATCCTGTCAAGCTGTGGCTGCAGAACCTCCCCGGGGATAGAATCATAGAATCATAGAACTGGAAGGGATCTCGAGAGGTCATCGAGTCCAGCCTCCCGCCCTCAAGGCAGGACCAAGCTCCATCTACACCATCCCTGACAGATGTCTATCTAACCTGTTCTTAAATATCTCCAGAGAGGGAGATTCCACCACCTCCCTTGGCAATTTATTCCAATATTTGACCAACCTGACAGTTAGGAATTTTTTCCTAATGTCCAATCTAAACCTCCCCTGCTGCACTTTAAGCCCATTACTCCTTGTCCTGTCCTTGTCCCAACCTCCAGCCCAGATCTGGGGGTCACGCTAGAACACAGCTTTCAGAGTGAAGCGCCCCATCTTCATGGAAAGTCTGCGAAGGATGAAACTCTGCCCTGACCAGAGCAGTCATTCCAAGGGTTGGTTCCCCCAGCTCCAGAGGAAAGTTACCCTGCGTTTGCACCCTGGGTTTGTGTAGCTTCACTCCCCCCCCCCCAGCTATTGGCGCTCACTCTGCCCTGGCCTGCTGGCATCACCAGTTCCCTGTACTGAACAATCTGCTCCCCTGGGAGGAGCTGATGGACTAGGCCAGATCCCCTCCTGGCATTCTCTGGAGAAACTGAGCAGAGTGAGCAACTTAGGGCTTCCTGTCTAAATACTGTTTGTATGATAGCTACATAGATAGAGTGTGTCTATGGGGATAGATAGATAGATAGATAGATAGATAGATAGATAGATAGATAGATAGATAGATAGATAGATAGATAGTGTCTATGGGCAGGGATGGTAGAAAGCTCTGTGTGGCACCCTGTCACTGGCTGCCTGTAACTCATGTGCTGTGGGGTTGGCAGCGGGTTCAGCCCTGCCGTACGTACATACAGGGAACGATGGTCCTTGCCATAGAAGGTGAAGCTCATGGAGATGGGGATCTCCGGTGATGCCCCGTCGTCGGCTTTGGGATTCTGCCGGTCACTCTGGGCTGGGCCATAGGGATACAGCAGGGACTCTGTGGTAAGGACAATGTGTCTTGTGAGAGCTCAGAGTGGCTCCTCCCCCATCAGGTACCAATGGCCTCCAGACAGCCACCTCACATCTCATCCCAACCTGATGCCCTTTGGGATTGGTGATGTTCCTGAACAATATCAGGAGCTGCTCTGGGAGAGCTCCCCATCGGTCTTTGTATTCCAGAGCCACACTGAAACAAACCAAATCCTCCTGATCCTCCCCCAATCCTCCCCATCCCAAATATAGCCCCCAACCTGATCCCCACCCCAATTCTCCACCCACCCCAATACAGACCTCTACTCCAATCCCCACCCCAATTCACCCTGATTCTGCATCCCAGACCATGTACAGACCAATTCTCCAACCCCAACACAGAGCCTGACCCACACTGCTAATTCAGGCCCCTACCCTGATCCTCACAGAGAGCTACCAATTTTCTAAGTGAAGAAAACTGAATACCTTTGGCCCACGCCTTCTCTGTACCTTCATTAAGGGTTTGCCCCCCTCCCCAACGCCCTGCTCCCCACCCATTCCAGACGCCTTTCCCTCCATCAGTCCATCTTTCCTGTCCACCCTCACTTGCTTTTTCTGGGCCAAGGCAGCTCCTGGTTAGTGGCACAGTAGGGAGGGAGGGGGTAAGGGCTTTATCTAGGCACTCTGGGGGGTGGGAACAAGGGATCTGGGGTACAGGAAGGGGCTCTGGACTGAGTCAGGGAGTTGGGGTGCTGGAAGTGGTGTGGGGTATAGGCTCCAGGAGGGAATCTGGGTGACTGGTGAGAGGTGGGAATGAGGGAGGGTGGATATGAGCGATTTGGGATACAGGAAGGTGCTCTGGACTGGGACAAGGGGTTGGGGTGCTGGAAGGGGTACAGGCTCTGAGAGGGAGTTTGGGTGTGGGGAGGTTCTGACCTGGCCAGTGGTTTGGAATGTAGGGTTAGGAAGGGAGTTAGGATGCAAGGGGGGTGGGGGGGAAAGGATTCTGACCTGGGCATGAGTTTTGGCATGCGGGGTTTGGAAGGGAGTTAGGATGTGGGGGTGTTCTGATCTGGATATTGGGTTGGGTTGTGGACTTTGGAAGGGAGTTAGGGTGCAGAGGTTTTGATTTAGGCAGTAGATCAGGGTGTGGGGTGTGGAAGGGAGTTAGAGTGCAGGGGGTTCTAATCTGAGCGGTGGGTTGGGGTGTGAGGTGTGGAAGGGAGTTAGGGTGTGTGTGGGGGTCTGATCTGGGTGGTGGGTTGAGGTGTGGGTGTGGAAGGGAGTTAGGGTGTGTGGGGCGCTTCTGACCTAGGCAGGAGGTTCAGGGTGCGAGTTCTAGCCAGGCGGCACTCGTCTCAGGCAGCCCCCATTCAGTGGTGCAGGGGGGGTAAGGCAGGCTCCCTGCCTGCTCTGGCTCTGTGCTGCTCCCAGAAATTCCCAGCATGTCTCTTTTCTAGGTGGGGGCATTGCCAGCAGCCTCCCCTGAAGTTCCCATTGGCCATGGCTTCTGGCCAATGGGAGCTGCAGAGTGGGCACTGGGGGCAGGGGCAATACATGGAGCTTCTGTGGTCCTCCCCGCCCCCGCCATGCCTGGGGACCAAACAGTCTGGGAAACTGCACAAAGCCAGGACTGGCAGGGAGCCCATCCTGATTCTTCACCCACCCCTCTAGAACAGGCCCCTGATCCCCGTGTAACCAGCAGTAAAACCTCCACCCTGATCAACCTCCCTCAACACACTCCCTGCCTGGGTCTGCAGCCCATTGCTAATGCAGCCCCCACCCAACTGCTCTTCACCGCCCAGCTAATAAGGTCGCCCCTCCCATCCTGATCAGTTCCTACCTTCCACCATCTCCACAGGGGTGGGCAGCACTGACCCTGCAGAGGGGAGGGAACAGACTGTCAGCCGCAAGGCGCATGGACCCCAGCCCCCAGCCCCATGAGCCCAAGCCCAGCGCTGGCCGGACGTTTACTCACCCAGCAGCAGCAGCAGCAGGAAAGCGAGGGGGGATTTCATCTTGCTCAGACTTCGACGGGGACCCGCTGGGTCGAGATGGGCAAATGCAGCAGCAGCAGGACTGCGGGGCCAGGAGAGGGGGTGAGGGAAGGTACCAGCATGTCCAACGCGATCTAGTGACCTACCCCCATGCACACCCACTGCCTGTGTCTGTAACACCCATCGATCCCTCCTCGTTCACCCCCATGCACACCCCACTGCCTGTGTCTGTAACACCCATCGATCCCTCCTCGTTCACCCCCATGCACACCCCACTGCCTGTGTCTGTAAGACCCATCGATCCCTCCTCGTTCACCGCCATGCACACCCCACTGCCTGTGTCTGTAAGACCCATCGATCCCTCCCCATTCACCCCCCCATGCACACCCCACTGCCTGTGTCTGTAACACCCATCGATCCCTCCTCGTTCACCCCCATGCACACCCCACTGCCTGTGTCTGTAACACCCATCGATCCCTCCTCGTTCACCCCCATGCACACCCCACTGCCTGTGTCTGTAAGACCCATCGATCCCTCCTCGTTCACCGCCATGCACACCCCACTGCCTGTGTCTGTAAGACCCATCGATCCCTCCCCATTCACCCCCCCATGCACACCCCACTGCCTGTGTCTGTAACACCCATCGATCCCTCCTCGTTCACCGCCATGCACACCCCACTGCCTGTGTCTGTAAGACCCATCGATCCCTCTCCGTTCAACCCCCATGCACGCCCCACTGCCTGTGTCTGTAACACCCATCAATCCCTCTCCATTCAACCCCCATGCACGCCCCACTACCTGTGTCTGTAACACCCTTCGATACCTCCCCATTCACCATCATCCCTATTTCCCCTCTTCCCCACAACCATGTCTCTCTTCCACCACACAAAACTATGTCTAAACTGCAGGCTTCTTTCAGAAGAAGCTTTTCTGGAAGAGGTCTTCCAGAAAAACTTCATTTGAAAAAGTGAGTCTACACAGCAAAAGCAGAACAAAAAAGTGATCTGCTTTTTCAAAAGATAGCGTTCACACTGAATGGACGCTATCTCACATTTATGTTCTGATTGCTGTGGGTGGAGTGGAACGAGGAGTACAGATAGTTCAGAATGGCTACGTAGTTCGAACTATCTAGCCCGTGCTGCGTGTAGCCGCGTGGCACGGGGTTCGCACTAGCCGGCTTTTAAAAATGGCGGCGCCGGCTTTATGCTAATGAAGCCCGGGAAATTCAAATCCCGGGCTTCATTAGCAAGTTTGGTATGCATACATTACCCCGCTAGTTCGAACTAGCGGGGTAGTGTAGACATACCCTTTGTGTCTCTCAAACTTGACAAAGCCTCCCTGTGTGACCACGGCTATGTCAGGTAGCCTCTCGTGCCTCCGTTTCACCACATGAGAAGTAACAGTCTTCTCTGTGGCGAGCTTTTCAGGGGCAGCGCCTGCCACAACAGGGCCCTGATCTCGGTTGGGGTCTGGGCTGTGCCCAGCACAAAGGGGGCCTGATCTCAGCCAGAGTCTGTGCAGCTTCCAGCACAGCAGGGCCCTGCTCTTGGCTGGACGCCGGTCAGTGCCGGGCACAATGTTGCCCTGATCTCTGCCAGCTGCCCCTGGGATACAAGGCACTCACCGGCTGGGCTCCGCCTGCTCAGTGTCTCGGACGCGCCCGGGAGAATGAAACTCCCCAGCCTGCTGCTTCTCTTTATCTCACCTGGCCAGGGCTGGGAACCAGGAGCCCCCGCCTCCCTCCCTCCCTTCCCATGTGATTCTGGCAGCAGCCCAGCTCTTGCTGCTGTTGCACGCGCTCGTGTGTGTGTGTCTGTGTGCGCATGCATGTCCATATGTGTATGTACGTGTGTGTGTGTTTATGTATGTGTCCATATGCGGGTGTGTGTGTGTCCACATGTGTATGTACATGTGCATGTACGTATCTGTGCATATATGCATATGTATGTGTGTGTGTATTAAAGATGTTGAGAAGCAGGTAATTGGCTAATTGTGTAGTCGATATAATTTATATCGAGTATAGGATTAGTCCTTTTATCCAATCCATGCTTCCTTAATTTGGTCCCTCACCAAAGTAAGCTGTCATGGCATAATAGGGAAGGTCCTCTCTTTGCATGGGATGGGAAAGAAAGGATAGGAATAAATGGTCAGTTTTTAGAATGGAGCAAGGTAAATAGTGGTATTCCCTAGGGGTCTGTACTGGGACAATTTCTATTCAACATATTAATAAATGATCTGGAGAAAGATTTAACCAGTGAAATGGCAAAATTTGCAGATGATACAAAATTGCTCAAGATACTTATGTCCCAGGCAGACTGCAAACAGCTACAAAAAAATCACTGAAAACTAGGTGACTGGACAACAGAACAGCTGATGAAATTCAGTGTTGATATATTAAAGGTAATGCAGATTGGCAAACATAATCCCAACTATACATATAAAATGATGGGGATTCAATTAAGCTGTTACCACTCAGAAGAAAGATCTTAGAGTCATTTCCTGAAAACATCCACTCAATGTACAGCAGCAGTTAATAAGCAAACAGAATGTTGGGACTCATTAAGAAAAGGAGAGAATAAATCAAAATATATTGCCTCTTAAATCCATGGTATGCCCATGGCTGGAATATTGCATGTAGACGTGGTCGCTCCATCTTAAAAATATATTGAAATTGAAAAAGTTTCAGAAAAGGGCAACAAAATGGTTAGGGGTATGGAGGAGAGACTAACAAGACTGGGACTTTTCAGTTTGGGAAAGAGACGACTAAGGCAGTAACTGAGGTGTATGAAACCAGGGCTGCTGAGAAAGTGAATAGGAAGTGTTATTTCCTTACATATGTGGAACTCTTGCTACAGGATGTTGTAAAAGAGTTCAAAAAAGACCCTGATCAGTTTGTGGAGGAGAGGTCCATCCCTGTTCTTTCTCTCTAGGGCAGCTGGCATTGGCCACTGTTGGAAAACAGGCTACTGGGCCAGATGGACCTTTGGCTTGACTCAGCCTGGTTGCTATTATGTTCTTATGTTCTTAAGGTCTCATCGAGGTGCTTCTCTGCCTCCCTTAGCTCCTCCTATTCAGCAACTCTGGTCTCCAAAGCCTGTACACACTGGCTGCGTCTAGACTGGCAAGATTTTGTGCAAAAGTCGCTGCTTTTGTGCAAAAACTTGCCAGCTGTCTACACTGGCCGCTTGAATTTGCGCAAGAACACTGACTTTGTAACGTACAAAACCAGTGCTTCTTGCACAAATACTTTGACGCTCCCGCTCAGGAAAAAGCCCTCTTGCACAAGTGTTCTTGCACAAAAGGGCCAGTGTAGACAGGGAAGGAATTTTTTGCAGAAGAAAGTCCCGATGGCGAAAATGGCCGCCAGAGCTTTCTTGCGCAAAATCGCGTCTAGACTGGCCACAGATTGCACAAAAGCATCCGTGCCAAGCTAGACGCTCTTTTGCGGAAATACTTTTAACAGAAAAGCTTTTCCGTTAAAAGTATTTCCGCAAAATCATGTCAGTCTAGACGCAGCCACACAGACTCTGGGGCTAGGCGCTCCTTGAATCAAACACATGTGTCACCTCACCATAGGGCAAATAGTCATATGTGGCGTGTGTAGTGACCTGCATAGCCCCACTCTGTTGCTGGACTTCTGCTCAAATTCTCTTTTTACCCCTGCAAGCTGGTTCCTTTATTGGTCTTTTGTTTTTATCAGTGGGTGGGTTTGGCTTTAAATTTAAAAAATGTTAAGTGTATCTAGTCCTCCCTCAAACTCCTCTCCCCCCCCCCCCCCAACTCTTTTAGTAGCCACTTCTGTTTGGAATCTCCTCTGGTTGCTTTGGAGGGACTTTTTAAAGTTCTAGTCTCCCTGAGTAGCCCCCCCCCCCCTTAAGGGCTGATGGACACTAATGGGCGTAGGGATCAAAGCCTTACTAAGAAACTCCCAGACTCGCCTAGCAGGCCTCTAGGTTCAACACATGGTCCCCCAAACAAACACAAAACCTTCTTGTCCTGGAGAAAGTGGCCTGATAAGCCGGGTGTTTATGGGCCCCACCCACGCCTGGCTTTGCCTGGGCGGAGCAGATCATTCCCAGAACGGGAGGAGACCATGTCAAACACAGAGCAGATGCTGTCCTTTGTAGTGCTCACTTGGCCCTGAGATCAAAGCACTGAACAACAGAAGGAGTGTGTGGGACCAAACAACAGAAGGAGTGTGTGGGCATCAAGCAGGGTGGAGTGGAAATACAAATTACTGCTGGCCACAGGCCACCAAACCCCGCCGGGGCATAAACCTGGGTCCCTAAGCCCTGAGGGCCTAGTCACTGCTGGAGAGCCAAGAGCAAGACAAGAGCAGACGCAGGCTGGCTGCTCAGTAGCAGAGTCTTGTTGCTCCTGGGAAAGGAAACGTGCTCTCCTGCGGCTAAAGAAACTCTCACCCGGTGTGGAACTGGCACCTGGCACCACGCGACCCGGATCCCGGTTGGCCTGTGTAGCGCCTATCACAACAGGACTCTGATTCCAGTCTGGGTTTGGGCAAACCTGGCATGCTGGGCCTAAATTTCAGTTGGTGCCAGCCCCTCATGCTATCTGGGCTCAGTGAACATGGATCCTATCCAGTCTGTATGTAGGGTCCTACCAAATTCACAGCCCATGAAAAACATGTCATGGCCCATGAAATCTGGTTTCACCCTAGGAAATCTGGGCTTTTGTCTGCTTTTCCTCTGCTCTGTTCAGTTGACACAGGTAAGACCAGCAGTTCTCAAATTGGGAGTCTTGACCCAAAAGGGAGTTGCAGGGGATTATGTTAGGGGCTCATAGTATTGGCACCCGTTCTGCACCGACTTTAGTGCTGGGCAGCTAGAGAGCAGTGGCTATTGGCCGGGTCCCAGCTCTGTAGACAGCATCCTGCTGGCAGTAGCACAGAAGCAAGGGTGTTGATGCCTTACCATTCCACCCTTATTTCTGCACGGCTGCCGCCAGAGCTGGGCAGCTGCTTACCAACAACTGCTGACTGAGGGCCCAGCTCTGCAGGCAGCAGCACAGAAGTAAGGATGGCAAATCCACAGCAGGCAAATCTACAGCAGGCCATCCTGAGAGCTGTGCTGAGAGCTGTGCCGTGACTGGCGGAAGCTCTGCTTTGAGAACAGAAGTCCTGGCCAGCTGCCACCGCTCCACAACTACCCTTCTCCTGGCTACCCTTCTCCTCCCCTGCCCTTCTCCGCACCCACCCTTCTGCTCATCTACCCCACTCTTCTGCTCATCGCGCCCACTCTTCTCCTGGCTACCCTCCTCTTCAACTGCCTTTGTCCACACCCATCCTTCTGCTCATCCACCCTTCTCCATGCCTGCCCTTCTCCTGGACACACTTCTCCGCGCCTGCCCTTCTCCTCTCTCGCCCTTCTTCTGGTAGTGCATCTACACTACCAGCCTTTATTTTGAAATAATGTCAAGCTAGAGGACTTCTTACTCCTACTCCTACGATCCTCATTTTATGAGGAGTAAGGGAAGTTGGGGGAAGAGTGCTCTTCCTTCGACATCCTGCTGCATAGACAGCACCCAAAGCTGAGTTACGCTATTTTGACGTAAGCTACACAGTTGATGTAGCTGAGTTGCGTAGCTTAATTTGACTTTAGCCCTGCTGTCTAGACTTATCCTAGGATTCTCTGCTGCTGCCTCTGGGCAATGGCAGGGGCATTTGTTGTGGCAGGTGGGGTTTGGATGGGAGGGTTACCTTAGGTTGGGGACAATTGGTTTCCTGTGTCTGGAAGCCCCAGTGATGGCAGACTGACTGCTTTCCTTTCTGGTTGGGGGCTTCAAACCCCGTACTTCCTTGTTGTTTTTAAATCAGAGTTGGGTTTAGGTTTATTTCAAATCTTCTTTTCTCTCAACCTGGGTGGCTTGGGCATTCGCTCATGCAGCTGGGCCCTTGAATCAACATGTAACCCCTCTGGACCCAACTGGGGTCAGCAGCAGCCAGGATCAGGGTCAATATCTGGGGGTTCTTTTCCATCAGTCCAACACCGAACCGGCTCGAGCCCTGAACCCGTGTCCTGGAGAATTCACAACACCACTCTTGGGCGCCTCTGAGAGGCAATGCTCCCCCACTCACAGCCACAGAGACTGAGTGTGGTAATGACGTGTTTAATGAAAGGGGAGGGAAGTAACTTGTCATTAATTTGGGAAAACACCCCAGACAGGGTTCAGAAACATGATCCACGAGTAACAGTCCAAGCCCATGCTGGCCCTTCATTGCACCCCTCCCCCACTGCCTTGTTGGCCTCTTGTGGCACCCCCTCCCCCACCCTGCTGGCCCTTCGTAGCACCCCTCCTCCACTGCTCAGCTGGCACCTCATTGCATCCCTCCCCTACCACCCTGCTGGCCCCTCATGGCATCCCTCCTTCACTGCTCTTCTAGCCCCTCATTGCACCCCTCCCCTACCACCCTGCTAGCCCCTCATTGCACCCCTCCCCTACCACCCTGCTGGCCCCTCATGGCATCCCTCCTTCACTGCTCTTCTAGCCCCTCATTGCACCCCTCCCCTACCACCCTGCTGGCCCCTCGTGACACCCCTTCTTCACTGCCCTGCTGGCCTGACTCCTCATTGCACCCCTCCCCTACCACCCTGCTGGCCCCTCATTGCACCCCTCCTCCACTGCCCTGCTAGCCCCTCATTGCACCCCTCCCCTACCACCCTGCTGGCCCCTCATTGTACCCCTCCTCCACTGCCCTGCTAGCCCCTCATTGCACCCCTCCCCTACCACCCTGCTGGCCCCTCATTGTACCCCTCCTCCACTGCCCTGCTAGCCCCTCATTGCACCCCTCCCCTACCACCCTGCTGGCCCCTCATCGCACCCCTCCCCTATCACCCTGCTAGCCCCTCATTGCACCCCTCCCCTACCACCCTGCTAGCCCCTCCTTGCACCCCTCCTCCACTGCCCTGCTAGCCCCTCATTGCACCCCTCCCCTACCACCCTGCTAGCCCCTCATTGCACCCCTCCCCTACCACCCTGCTAGCCCCTCCTTGCACCCCTCCTCCACTGCCCTGCTAGCCCCTCATTGCACCCCTCCCCTACCACCCTGCTGGCCCCTCCTTGCACCCCTCCCCTACCACCCTGCTGGCCCCTCCTTGCACCCCTCCCCTACCACCCTGCTAGCCCCTCATTGCACCCCTCCCCTACCACCCTGCTGGCCCCTCCTTGCACCCCTCCCCTACCACCCTGCTAGCCCCTCATTGCACCCCTCCCCTACCACCCTGCTAGCTCCTCATTGCACCCCTCCCCTACCACCCTGATAGCCCCTCCTTGCACCCCTCCCCTACCACCCTGCTAGCTCCTCATTGCACCCCTCCCCTACCACCCTGCTAGCCCCTCCTTGCACCCCTCCCCTACCACCCTGCTAGCCCCTCCTTGCACCCCTCCTCCACTGGCCCCTTGTTGCACCTCTCCTCTGCCACTCTTCTGGTTCTCTGTCACCATCCGCTTCTTGGCTGTGACCTCTGCACATCAGTCTCTGAGGGTATGTCTACACTACCCCACTAGTTTGAAGTAGCGGGGTAGTGTAGACATACCCTTAGTCAGTTTCAGCTCTTTTTCAGGCTGGGCAGACACTGCCCCATCTCAAGTGATTTCACCTCTGAGCAGAAACAGTCCTAACACAGGTGATTTCAGCACTGACTGAGCAATTTAAAAATCACAAAGGGACAAATAACAAGATAATAAAATAGCCTAATGAAGCTCTATTCTTTGAACCATGGTGAAGAGCACGTGGAAGCAGTCTTAGAGCAGACCCTTGATGAGACTATGCTACCTCCTGCCTGGGAGTCCTGCCCTGCCCCCTTATTGGCACAAGACTCTGACACTGGAGCCCTTGGCTTATCAGGGTTCTTTCAACTGAGAGTGACTCCTTCCTTTGGAAAAACATAAGAAACAACAAATGGGCTGGTAGCACTTTAGGGTATGTCTACACTACAATGTTAGTTCGAACTAACATTCATAGCCGCTACACTAGCGCTCCGCTAGTTCGAATTTGAATCGAACTAGCAGAGCGCTTAGTTCGAACTAGGAAAACCTCATTTTACGAGGATTAAACCTAGTTCAAACTAGCTAGTTCGAATTAAGGGGTGTGTAGCCCCTTAATTCGAACTAGTGGGAGGCTAGCCCTCCCCAGCTTTCCCTGGTGGCCACTCTGGCCAACACCAGGGAAACTCTATGACCCCTTAAAGGGGCACGGGCTGGCTACGGTGCCCGTGCCAGGTGCAAGCCTGCCAGCACCCAGCCAGCAGACCCTGCACCTGGCATGGATCGAGCCACCCACCCGATGCCCCCCAGCCCATCCCCTCTTCCCGGGACCAGGCTGGCGGCTCCCGGGAGCTTGCCCAGGACCACAAGAGGCGGGCACCTTCCTGGGCTAGTGCAGACATCGTGGACCTCGTCCACGATCTCCGCACTAGGCACAGGAAAGTGGCCGTCTAGGGCAGGAGAGCTGCCAGCCTGGCCACCCAGGAGCAGAAGTGCATGAAAATCAAGGGGGTCCTCTTCATCTGGGACCTGTTCCCAACCCCTGATCATGTTAGTTGCCCTCCCCTCTCCCAGCCTTTCTCTTCCCCTCTCCCACCTCCTTTTCCCAGTCTCCCCCAGTTTTGTTCAATAAAGACAGAGTCAGTGTTGGAAGAAATGTTATCTTTATTTTGTACATCAAGAAGAGGGGCTAGGGAAGGGTAAGTGGAAGGAGGTGAGGGAGGAATGGGGCACGAGCCCCCGATGGGGAGGACTGGGCTGGCTCTGCGGGCTTCTGGGGGTGGAAGCTCTCCTGCAGCCCCCCAATTGCCCCCTCTCCCCAGATGGCAGCCTGCGGCAAGTGCAGCCGGGGTGGGGGTCGGGTCCCTTTAAGCACAGCCCTCGGCTAGCCTGAGACAGCATCTCCACGCTCTAAGTCCTCCTCTGATGCCCTGCCGGCACTGCTTCCAGCCATCCTTAAGCCCTGTTCAGGGTCCACTCAATGTGGACATGCTAGTTCGAATTAGCAAAACGCTAATTCGAACTAGTTTTTAGTTCTAGACGCGTTAGTTCGAATTAGCTTAGTTTGAATTAACTAATTCGAACTAAGTTAGTTCGAACTAACTCTGTAGTGTAGACATACCCTAAGAGGCCAGTGTGTCTCTGTTCAGAAGGCCTTGGGAACCTCCTTTTACTCTTGGCCTCAGACTTGTTCTTGCTGGATGGACACCTTCTTGGGACACAATGGGCATGTCTACACTGCTCTGTTATTTTGAATTAACATTGTTTCAAAATAACAAGGTGAGTGTCTAAACAGCAAGCCCATTATTTTGAAATAATTTTGACATAACAGGCTTCTTATTCCAGAATAATAAACCCTCATTTCATGAGGAATAACACTTATTTCAAAATAGTGTGTGTGTGTGGCTGGTGCAGCTGTGGTTATTTTGAAATAATAGTAGCCCAATGTCTGAGAGTCTGTAACGCTGAAATGCAGGCTGTTCCCTCTGGGGGGGCGCTGTTGCTGAAATGCTGGCTGTTCCCTCTGGGGGGCGCTGTTGCTGAAATGCTGGCTGTTCCCTCTGGGGGGGCGCTGTTGCTGAAATGCTGGCTGTTCCCTCTGGGGGGCGCTGTTGCTGAAATGCTGGCTGTTCCCTCTGGGGGGGCGCTGTTGCTGAAATGCTGGCTGTTCCCTCTGTGCGGCCCGTGCTGCATGGAGAGTGCGGGGCCCAAATGGCCTCTTGCGCCACTTGCTCCCCCGCGGCAGCCCGGCTGAGTGGCCCGGCTAAGCGGCCATTTGGGTTCCATCATGGTGGCCTGGCTAAGCGGTGCAGAAGTCAGCCAAGCGCCACGGTGGGAGGGGAAGGGAGGGCGGGATGGTGACGTGCGGTGTGACAGCGACTCCAGGCTCTGCCCCCTGGCCGTGAATGTCTCCGCCCCGCCCCCCTTCGCCTCCCGCCGTGGCGCTTGGCTGATTTCTGCGCCGCTCAGCCGGGCCGCCGCATGGGAACAAGTGGCGCAAGTGACCATTTGGGCTCCACGCTCCACGTGCAGCTGTTTGGGCTCCGCGGTTCCCCAAGTGAGAAGCAGGAGGGGGAGGAGAAGAGAAAGAGAGAGACAGAGACACGGAGCGAGAGACCGGAGGCTCAGGAGAGAAGACCGACGTGGAGGAGAGACCTGAAAATCCCGTCTTATGATGGGCTAATTGACTAGTTTTGAAATAATTGGCCTCCAGGGCTTCTCAGAGTTGCCCTGTATCGGTATCCCTCAGCCCTCTAGTTTCCTTTCCACTGCAGCCTTTAAAGGTGCAGTCACAGGGGAAACAGTTTGTGGCTCAAGGAAGGCCCTGACAGCCCGATGCTACACTGCAGGACCCATTTCTGCAGCAACAGCTGACCCCAAGCTCTCACCGAGCCACCAGACAACTCCCAAGCCCCTGCCCAAGGGCAGAAGAGGGCCCCTTCCTGGTCTGGTCTGGAGATCCTGGATCTCATTGAGGTCTGGGGAAAGGAGGCTAACCTCCGCTATCTCAGCACCAGACACAGGAATGCAGACATCTATGGCCGGATGGATGCAAGCCTGGGCCGGAAGGGCCACATGCGCACCCAGGAGCAGGTGCACATGAAAATCAAAGAACTATGGGTATGTCTACACTACCACCCTAGTTCGAACTAGGGTGATTAATGTAAGCAACCGAAGTTGCAAATGAAGCCCGGGGTTTGAATTTCCCAGGCTTCATTGCCGGGCGCCGCCATTTTTAAATCCCCGCTAGTTCGGACTCTGTGCCCGCGGCTACACGCAGCATGGACTAGGTAGTTCGGATTAGGCTTCTTATTCCGAACTACCGGTACTCCTCGTGGAACGAGGTGTACCGGTAGTTCGGATTAGAGAGGCTAATCCGAACTACCTAGTCCGTGCAGCGTGTAGCCGCGGGCACAGAGTCCGAACTAGCGGGGATTTAAAAATGGCGGCACCCGGCAACATGCAAATGAAGCCCGGGAAATTCAAATCCCGGGCTTCATTTGCAACTTCGGTTGCCTACATTAATCACCCTAGTTCGAACTAGGGTGGTAGTGTAGACATACCCTTAGGTAGGCCTGGGAGCTGAGTTACCGCTCAGAAGAGGCATCCCAGCCATGCTGCTTTAATGAGCAGCTGCACCCCATCCTGGGAAGGAGGGCGGTCCCATCCCCCCCCACACTTGTCATGGACTCCAGCCTGGAGACGCCCATTATCAGCCTCCTGAGGGCAGGGCTGTGCACCAGGAGTATAAGGAGGAGGAGAAGGTGGAAGAGGAAGACAAATCCAGCCAGGAGATGATGACCACCATCCAGAAGGTCATCCTCTCCTTGAAGCCAGTGTCCCCCTCCCAGGGTTGAGACAAGGCCCATCAGATGAGTTCCATCACTTTCCCAGACACAGGCAGGGACAGATGGGGGGGTCTGCCTGTTCCTCAATTGGCCTTCTTTTCCCGGAGCTTGCACAGCAGCTCATGTATGTGAGTACATGTGGCGCGCCAGTCCGGAGCAGTCAGCTGCAGGAGGCTGCTACAAAGGAACCTTTCTGGAAAGGCCTGTGTCAGGGCTGTTCCACACTCTGGCACACCGAGTGTAGAAGGTGGGGGCACACAAGAGACCTGAAAAATACCTTGCCTCTCTAGGCTTCTGCTTAAAAGCTCCCCAAGGCTATAGATTCCCTGGCCTTGGGAGGTTGCTGCCACCAAGTGAAACAAAAGAGACCCCTTTCTTCTTGAACCTAGGAAGAAAGCACTTGGACTTCTTCCAGAGGGTAACCCCAAGCTCTTTTACCTTATGAGAGCTTGGAAAAAAGAGAAAACAAACTTCAGTCTCTGGTAGCTGACCGTTCAGTCTTAGGCATGCATACACAGACCTTCTGTTCCTTTCCAGCACTCAAGAATCAAATCATTGCCTTAAAAAAAGGTGATTTTATTAACAAAAACAAAAAGATATCCTGGATAAAGCATACCTGGTTGCTAGGTTCTATGGGCACAGCTTAAATAGTGGATGGG
Source organism: Pelodiscus sinensis (assembly GCF_049634645.1). NCBI lineage: Eukaryota > Metazoa > Chordata > Testudines > Trionychidae > Pelodiscus > Pelodiscus sinensis. The sequence goes on along the minus strand of NC_134734.1, from coordinate 6,345,714 downwards.
AGGGGAAGAGCACATGGATTTTACATAGTTTTACCTAACAGCAAAATAAAGAAAAATAACCTGATAGAGACTAAATACACATTTTCCCTTCTACTCATGATCTACATTGATCTGTACGTCAAGGCCCAGTTCACTCCCATGTCCACTATTTTCTATAGGCATGATAATGCTGATTACTGCATTTGTTGCCTCCACCCTTAACTTAGAATTTCTTTCACACAAAGAGAGCAGGCAAGGTATCTATATGCAATTCACATTTCAGCACTGTTTCCCCATTGGTTCTTTTGGCCGCCTGCCAACACCCTGGCTAGCTACCTAAGTTTACCCTTTTAGTCACCAGGTGCTAGCCAGCACTCCTGCTATCTTACTCCCACCTACCTTACTCCTGACTCAATGGCGGGACACCTTCCCACCAAAAGCCACCACTAAGGAGAGTGGGGTCATGGACACACAGCACACGGTCATGCCTGCACTCTCAGAGCAGCATCTGCTCCTGGTCAAGTGCAGCGAAGCGGAGGACACCAATCCCCTGTATGGGAACCTGCCAGGGGGAGGGAGGGGAAGATGGAGTGACCCCAGTACCACCCTCCCTGGCAAGAGGCATCTGCTGCTTACACACCTCCCCTAGCACCCTCCCTCACTCTTCTGCAGCAGGCAGGGATAGAAGTTCTCTCCCTGTGGAATGCTGCCACTGCCTGATCCGGCATATGCACAGCACAGAGGGAAGGCAAGCTGCCCTGTCATCCCCCTACCACTCACAGGCTCCTGGCCTGGCCAGCACCTTCCCATGCCTGCTTGTCCCTGGGACATGGAGGTAGTGAGGCTCACCTGGGACATCTGTGCTCCTGCCCACACATGGCCTTGCTCCAAGCACATTGCCATCGTCTGAACTGAGACCTTTCAGTGGCAACTCCGAGATGAGGGCTAGGCTTCATACACATAGGTGTCTCCTGGGAATACTGCCCTCCTCACTTTTCTTCACAGCTGGGCCAGCTGCAAGGTGAGGCGCATCCACCACCTCCTGTGCCATCCCCCAACCCCGCGAGAGCTGCTGCCACAGATGATCCCGCAAGGACCTGGAGTGGGAGCAAATCACCTACTATATGCTCTGCAGCAGTGTCTTCAGCGGCAGGAGCAGAGGTAGGATGCCAACTTGGAGCTGCGCTACACCACCTGGTAGGAGCTGTCCCAGCAGACCTGGAGCATGTGAGTGGAATATACAGCCACCAGCGACCACCTGCTTGCCACAATTGAGCAGTCTAGTAGATGCCTCTCCACTCCCACTCCTTCCCAAGTCCCTCCTGCCCCTGCTCCTGCCCCTTGCTATGGGTGCTGAGGACCCCGCATATGAGGCAGTGGGACCACCCAAGGCAGGTGCCAGTCCCAGCCCTGAGAGCCTCCTCTACCCTCCTCCTGAGACACGGCTGTAGGGGGGTCCCTTTAAGCACAAGCCTCAGCCAGCCTCAGGCAGCAGCTTCAGGAAGTGACTGCTGTCCTGAGGCCCTGCTTAGGGTACTTCTGGCCGGGGGCTTTCAATGCGATTCAGCCTCCAATCAGCACGGATGCGCTACTTCGACATAAATCAATGGGCATGTGTAGTGTGGACGTGCTATTTTGAAATAGCTATTTGGGAAGATACTACTCTGAAATAGCTTCCTCTGAAATAAGCGCGCAGTACAGACATACCCAATGTGACTCATATTTCCCTAATGGTTTGCAGATGTGGCACTTATCAATGGAAGATTTCAGTCCATGGGCCCCCAACCTGTCAGGCACTTCAAGAAGTCTGTCTTCATGCTCCTTCAAAGCCTTTCTACATACAACCAGGTCTTCCAAATAAAGTAAGACTTGCAGTAAGTTCATGTCTCCCACAACTTTCTTCTCGCTCTAGAAGATGTTGAAATGTGGCTGGTGCCCTAGACTTCCCTTGAGGCATGTGTTCCAACTGAGAAAATACTAATGTGCAGATGAAGGCTGTCTTCTCCTTATCTTCTGCTCCCAGAGGGCTCTGGCAGTGTCCACTCTGCAGATCCAATACAGAGATTCATTGGCTTTCCAGCATGAAGTCAAAGGTATCCTGAACTTGAGACTTGGTGCACTGGTCAAGCCCGGTACAGCTGTGTAGGGTGTGGTAGTTGCTACATGTTACCCCTGTTTCTGAGGAAATCACACTTTCCCCTGTTATCTGCTAACCTCAGCCCAGCTGACTGGTTATATTTTCCCTCTTGTTTGCCAGCTAGAAGGAAGTTAAACAAAGGGCTTCCCACATATGATGCTCCACCACTTACACCCTAGCCTTGTGGTGAGCTGTTCCATGCATTAATGTGTTTATAGCTCCAATTCTCCAGAAAGCAATTGTTGTCTCTGAGCTTGGGCTGGCTCAGGCTCTGTAGACCCAGAGATACTCTTGTTTCTTATCTGAATAGACATGCCCTACAATCCTGACAAACAGTTAAAAAAAAGTTTTGATCAGGAGGAGGCATATAGCAGGAGTAACTCTGCTGGGATCACTTGCTCACCCTGGTGTAAATCAGCAGTGATTCCATTAACAGGAGCAAAATGCAGGACAATGTAGCACTTTAAAGACTAACAAGATGGTTTATTAGATGATGAGCTTTCGCGGGCCAGACCCACTTCCTCAGATCAAATTGAATGAATTTGCCAGCAAGTTAAGGAAGTATGGATTAGATAAATGGACTGTGAGATAGATAGAAAGCTGGCTAGACTGTCAGGCCCAATGGGTAGTGATCAGCAGCTCGATGTCAGGTTGGCGGTCGGTTTCTAGCACAGTGCCCCCAGGATCAGTTCTAGGGCTGGTTTTGTTCAACATTTCTATTAATGACCTGGATGAGGGGATGACACCCTCAGCAAGTTTGTGGATGACACTAAGCTAGGGGGAGAGGTAGATACGCTGGAGGGCAGGGATAGGGTACAGAAATGACCTAGACAGATTAGAGGATTAGGCCAAAAGAAATCAGATGAGGCTCAACAAGGACAAGTGCAGAGTCCTGCACTTGGGACAGAAGAATCCCAAGCATTGGTACAGGCTGGGGACCAAAGGGCTAAGTAGCAGTTCAGCAGAAAAGGACCTGGGGATTACAGTGAATGAGAAGCTGGATATGAGTCAACAGTTAACCTTGTAGCCAAAAAGGCTAATAGCATATTAGGGCGCATTAGGAGGAGCATTGCCAACAGATCCAGAGATGTTATTATTCCCCTTTATTCGGCTCTGGTAAGGCCACACCTGGGCTATGTTCCATTTCGTAAAAGGAATGCAAATTAGATGTATCGCAATTGCTAATGAAGCGGGGATTTAAATCTCCCCCGCTTCATTAGCATAAAATGGCTGCCGCTTTTTTTCGGCTCGGAGCTTTTCCGGAAAAAAGCGCCAGTCTAGACGTGGATCTTTCGGAAAATAAAGCCTTTTCCGAAAGATCCCTTATCCCCTATTTTAAGAGGGATAAGGGATCTTTTGGAAAAGGCTTTATTTTCTGAAAGATCCGCGTCTAGACTGGCCCTTTTTTCTGGCAAAGCTCCGAGCCGAAAAAAAGCGGCAGCCATTTTTATGCTAATGAAGCGGGGGAGATTTAAATCCCCGCTTCATTAGCAATTGCGATACGTCTAATTTGCATCCCTTTTACGAAAAAGGGATGCAATCTAGATGTAGCCCTGGAGTATTGTGTTCAGTTCTGGGGCCCTCACTATAAAAAGGATGTGGACACATTGGAGGGTCTAGCGGAGGGTGACCAAAATGATTAGGGGGCTGGAGCGCTTGTCCTATGAGGAGAGACTGAGGGATTTGGGTTTGTTTAGTCGCAGAAGAGAAGAGTGAGGGGGGATTTGACAGCAGCCTTCAACTTTCAGAAGGGAGGTTCCAAAGAGGATAGAGAGAGGCTGTTTACAATAGTGACGGATAGCAGAATGAGGAGCAATGGTCTCAAGTTACAGTGGGAGAGTTCTAGGTTGGACATTAGGAAAAACTATTTCACTAGGAGGGCAGTGAAGTACTGGAATGGGTTACCTAGAGACGTGGTGGAATCTCCATCCCTGGAGGTGTTTAAGTCTCGGCTTGATAAAGCCCTGGCTGGGTTGATTTAGTTGGGATTGGTCCTGCTTTGGGGTAGGGGCTGGACTTGATGACCTTCTGAGGTCTTTTCCAGCTCTATGACTCTATGAATTAGCAGAATAACCTCTTTGACAAGTCACTACAGAAATCGGCATGACAGAAAGATAGACAGACAGTACTGCATCTATTTGTTTGTCTCTTGGTCCACCTTCCCCTTGAGGAAAAGACCACACGGTTGAGGTGACAGGAAATAAGAACTACAAAATCAATCACTTGTTGTGACCCTGGGCAGCAGAGACTGGGCAGTCTCAGACAGGAGCAGCGAGGTTATTTTACCTTTGTGTTGGGCACTGGGACAGCTGCTGCTGGACAGGTCTGGTGCCCTCAACTCCAGAATGATGTTGAGAAATTGGAGGGTCCAGAGAAGAGCCACAAGAATGATGGAAGGGTTAGGAAACCTGCTTTCAGCAATAGAGTCCCAGACTCCTAGAATCCTCAGGCTGGAAGAGACCTCAGGAAGCACTGAGTTCAGACCCCTGCCCAAAGCAGGACAGAGCCAAGGAGATCACTGCTCACAGCCTAGCACAGCTGATGAAGGGAAAACTTTAGGTACCTCTATGAGGGAAAATAGACCAGGACTGGGAAACTACAGCCCATGGGCTGCATCCGACTGCCAGACCTGGCCCTTGAGCTCCCTTTAGGGAGTGGGATCGAGGGCTCTGTGTGGCTTCTGGAAGCAGGGGCAGAGAGGAGCTTCACACACTGCCCCTGTACCAAGGACCAGCTCTGCAGCTCCCATTAGCATTCTCTGCTGCTTCTGGGAGCTGCTTGAGGTAAATGCTGCCTGGATTCACTCCAATTCCCTGCCTCTGCCCTGATCCCCCTCCCACCCTCCAAACCCTTCAGCTCCAGCCTGCAGTGCGCTCCAAACCCCAAATTCTCTCATCTCTGGCCCCACCCAGGGCCCGTATCCCTACCTGGAGCCCTCACCCCCTCCTGCACCTCAACCCCCAATTTCCCTCAGGAAAATTCACAGCCTGCCACACAATTGCCATGCTGAGATGTGGCTCTCTGGTCAAAAAGTTTGCCCATTCCTAAACTGGACCATCCCTGACAGGTGTCTGTTCAACCTGCTCTTAAAAACTTCCAGTGATGGAGATTCCACAGCCGCCCTAGGCTTACCCATTCTGATGATTAGAAAGTTTTTCCTCATGTCCAGCCAACCCCCCTGCCCTTGCTGAAATGTAAGTCAATTGCTCCTTGTCCGGTCCTCAGAGGTTAATGGGAACAATTACCTCCCTCCTCCTTGTAACAGCCACTTATATTCTTGACAACTACCATGCCCCATACCCTGGTCTTTCTTTCTCCAGATTAAGCCGACACAGTCATTTTAATCTTTCCTCACAGGCCCCATTTTCTAGATCTTTGATCAATTTTGTTGGTGTCCTCTGGACTTTCTCCAATTTGTCCTCATCTTTCCGCAAAGGTGGCACCCTGAACTAGACACAACACCCCAGCCGAGGCCTTATCAGTGCAGATTAGAGTACAAGAATTACCTTTCATGTCTTGCTCAGAACGCTCCTGCTAATGATGTTTGCTTTGTTTTGCATAGTGTGACACTATTGATTCATATTTCATATATAATTACATTAAATATTGACTGTACCATTCTTATATAATGTATGAATAAATGTCTTTCATTCAGCCAGCTGTGATCTAATGTAGCATTTACTACCTGCCCCTCCTCAGATAGGTGTCACCATAGAATGCTGGCTACTTTCCCAAGCTGTTTCTCACTATATAACACCCGTGTGTGCTGGGCACTGGGCTAGCCAGGTGCATGGGGCAGGTGAGCATAATCTTGTCCTTTCCCTATTGAAGCAAAGTTGCTTAGATTTCAGGATGATGGGAGCTACACAGCTACACAGGTGGGGTGGGGATGGGGAGATAGGTGGATAGAGGGGTGTGAATGGGAATCGATGGAGGGGTGTGAATGGGGATAAAAAGATACATATTGTTACTGTGTGTAGGTATGTTGGTCCCAGGATATTACAGCAAGGTGGGTGAGGTTGGTGGATGGGACCACCTTTTTTGGGGCTGCATAGTTTGAAAGTTTGAGTCTTTCATCCACAGAAATTGGCCCAGTAAAGGACATTCCCTGACCCAACTTGATTCCCTCAGACAGATGGATGCACCGATACCTACCATGCATGGTCCTCTGCTTTGCATGGGAGGCTGGATTTTGGATACAATAATCCAATGCTGCTTTGTTTCAAATTCTTCTCTTGTATTTATTCAGGAGGGGCGTGGGGTTTACAGCAGGAAGGGCTGGAGTCAGGACTCCTGGGATCCATCCCCAGCTGTGTCACTGACTCTGCAACTTTATTCATGTCACTTCAACTCTCTGTGCCTCACTTTCCTCACAGGCAGACTCATACTCAGCTACCTACCAGGCAGGCCATTCTGTCCCCATTTCCCAGGGGAGGCAGGTGGTCCATTTGGTACCTGATCCTCTCCAGTGTGCTCAGAGGCTGATGGCCCTGGCTTGTCCCTGCATTGAGCTGACACATTTCCCCATGTTTTCCAGCAATGGCCATGAAGGGGATGCTGCTGCTCTGGGCTTGGCTGGCACTGCTGTGTGGTAAGTAAGGGTCAAAGTGCTCTGGGTGTCTGAAGTTTGACACTATGGCTACATCTACACTGCACCTCTCTTGCACAAAAGTCTATGCAAATGAAGTGCAGATTAGCATATTCCCATGCTTCATTTCCAAAATTGATTGGGGCTGTTATTGCACAAGAGGCTTTTGCTCAAAAAGTAGCTGTGTAGACGGCTCTTGCTCAAGAGGGGTTTTTTGTGCAAAAAGGAGCCATCTACACAGCTCCTTTTCGCACAAAAGCATCTTGTGCAAAAATGGCCCCTAATTAATTATGCAAATGAAGCATGGCAATATGCTAATCTGCTCTTCATTTGCATAGGCTTTTGTGCAAGAGAGGTGCAGTGTAGACGTAGTCCTAGGATTGGGATCCTTAAACAGGTTGAGCTGTGGGGACTGGTGCTCCTTTAACACATAAATACCATCGAACATTCTATACTAGGTGCCTAGCTATGGACTTAAAAGGGGGGAGGGGCTACTCAGCAATTTTCCCATGGAACGTTTCTGTCAGAAAATGTAGCTTTGTGGAACTTTCTGGGAATATGCCAATTTCAGTGTAATTGTTTCTGATACAAATTGAAATGAAGCAATGGGTTACTGAGTGTTCAGTGCGGCCGGAGAACTGATGGGTGGGGTTGTCTGATGGGTTGTTTGTGAGGAGGGGAAGACAGGGCCCTGTTAAAGTTCTAGCCTTCTCCGCATCCTCTGGCAAGGAGTTCCACAGGCTGACTGTGTGCTGAGTGAAGAAAAACTTCCTTTTGTTTGTTTTAAACCTTCTGCCTATTCATTTCATTTGGTGACCCCTAGTTCTTATATTGTGGGAATAAGAAAATAACTTTTCCTTAGTCACTTTTCCACACCAGTTATGATTTTATAAACCTCTATCATATTCCCCCTCAGTCTCCTCTTTTTTAAGCTGAAAAGTCCAAGTCTTTTTAATCTCTCTTCATATGGGACCTGTTCCAAGCCCCTAATCATTTTTATTGCCCTTCTCTGAACCTTTTCCAATGCCAATATATCTTTTTTGAGATGAGACCACATCTGTATGCAGTATTCAAGATGTGGGCATCCCATAGTTTTATATGGAGGAAATAAGATATTTTCTGTCTTATTCTCTATCCCTTCTTAATTATTCTTAATATTCTGTTTGCTTTTTTTGACTACCACTGCACATGGAGTGGATAGTTTCAGAAAACTATCCACAATGACTTTCTTGAGTAGTTGTAGCTAAATTAGTCCCCATCATATTGTATATATATATATAGTTGGGATTATTTTTTCCAATGTGTATTCCTTTACATTTATCAACATTAAATTTCATTTGCCTTTTTGTTGCCCAATCACTTAGTTTGGTGAGATCTTTTTGAAGCTCTTCACAGTCTGCTTTTGTCTTAACTATCTTGAGCAGTTTGGTATCATCTGCAAATATTGCCACCTCACTGTTTACCTCTTTCTCTAGATCATTTACAAATAAGTTGAATAGGATGGGTCCCAAGACAGAACTTTGGGGGATCCCACTAGTTTCCGTTCTCTACTCAGAAAACTTACCATTTGTTCCTACCTTTGTTTCCTGTCTTTTAACCAGTTATCAGTCCACGAAAGGACCTTCCCTCTTATCCCATGACAACGTACTTTACTTAAGAGCCTTTGGTCAGGGACATTGTCAAAGGCTTTCTGGAAATCTAAGTACACTATATTCACTGTATCCCCCTTGTCCACACGTTTGTTGACCCTGTCAAAGAACTCTAGCAGATTAGTGAAGCATGATTTCCCTTTACAGAAACCATGTTGACTTTCCCCCCCAAAATTATATTCATCCATGTGTCTGACAATTTTATTCTTTACTATAGTTTCAACTAATTTGCCCGGTACTGATGTTAGACTTACTGATCTGTAATTGCCAGGCTCACCTCTAGAGCCCTTTTTAAATATTGGCGTCACATTAGCTATCTTCCAGTCATTAGGTATGGAAGCTGATCTAAAGGATAGGTTACAAACCACTGTTAATAGTTCTGCAATTTCCCATTTGAGTTCTTTCAGAACTCTTGGGTGAATGCCAACTGGTCCCAGTGAGTATGTCTATACAGCAAAGTTATCATATATATAGTAGCCCAGTGTCTGAAACGCTGAAATGCTGGCTGTTCCCTCTGGGGGGCGCTGTTGCTGCAATGCTGGCTGTTCCCTCTGGGGGGCGCTGTTGCTGCAATGCTGGCTGTTCCCTCTGTGTGGCCTGTGCTGCATGGGGAGTGAGGGGTTCAAACAGCTGTTTGCTCTCCCATGGCAGCCCGGCTGAGCGGCGCAGAAGTCAGCCGAGCGCCACGGCGGGAGGGAAAAGGGGGTGGGGCGGTGATGTGTGGCATGACAGCGCCTCCAGGCCCTGCCCCCTGGCTGTGAACATCATTTCCCCCCCCACCCTTTGCCTCCTGCCATGGCACTTGGCTGACTTTTGTGCCGCTCAGCTGGTCTGCCGCATGGAAGCAAGTGGCGCAAGCGACTGTTTGGGCTTTGCGCTCCCCCTGCAGCACCGGGAGTACGGAGCCCAAAAGGCCATTTGGGCTCTGTGGTCCCCCAAGTGAGAGGCAGGAGGGGGAGGAGAAAAGAAAGAGAGAGACAGAGAGAGAGGCAGGAGGCAGAGGAGAGAGAGAGAAACAGAGCGAGAGACCAGTGGCTCAGGAGAGAAGACTGACATGGAGGAGAGACCTGAAAATCCCGTCTTATAATGGGCTAATTGGCTAGTTTAGAAATAACAGCTGTTATTTTGAAATAACTTTACTAGCGTCTACACAGCCAATCCGCTATTTCGAAGTTAATTCAAAATAGCGGAGTGCTTATTTCGAATTTGGTAAACCTCATTCCACAAGGAATAATGCCAAATTTGAAATAGCTATTTCAAAATAAGTGCTGTGTAGACATTTATATTGAAATAAGGGGCCTCCAGCCTTCCTAGGGTGCCCTGGTGGCCACTGCAGCCTTAACCAAGAACACTCCTTTCCCTCCCCCCTCCCCAGAGCCCTTAAAGGGGTAGACCCTGGCCACAGTGCCTGTACCAGCTCCAAGCCTGCCAGCCCAGAGCCAGCAATCACTGCCCCTGATCCAGTGGCCCCAAAACATGAGCCAGCAAGCCACTGGCAGCCAGCCCTCCACCGCTCCCCAGGACCAGTCTGCCAGCTCCCAGGGGCCTTCCAGGGCCCAGAGAAGGTGGGCACCTTCCTGGTCCAGGGTGGAGATCATGGACCTTATTCAGGTTTGGGGGGGATGCCCCCAACATCCATGATAGCCGCACTAGATGGAGGAACACGGCCGTCTATGGCAGGATAACTACCAGCCTGGCCACCAAAGGCCACAAGCGAACCCAGGAGCAGGTTTACATGAAAATCAAGATGGCCCGCTGAGACCCCCAACCCTGAGCTTCCCCTCCCCCTTTTTCCCCTTGCTTCCCCCTTCCAGCTCCCTCCTCCCTAGTTTTCCCCTCCCCTCCCCCACCCTCTCTTCTCCTCTCTCCCTCCTCCTTTCCCCAGTCTCACTAGAGTTTCATCCCCCCCCCCAGTTTTGTTAAATAAAGAGAGTTTGTGTTCATGAAAATACATGTATTTTATTTCACATCAGGAAGGGGGGGTTGTGGAGGGGTAAGTGGAAGGATATGAGGGTATGTCTACACTATCCCGCTAGTTCGAACTAGCGGGGTAATGTAGGCATACCGCACTTGCAAATGAAGCCCGGGATTTGAATTTCCCGGGCTTCATTTGCATAAGCGGGGAGCCGCCATTTTTAAAACCCCGCTGGTTCGAACCCCGTGCAGCGCGGCTACACGGGGCACGAACTAGGTAGTTTGAACTAGGCTTCCTAGTTCGAACTACCATTACTCCTCATTTCACGAGGAGTAACGGTAGTTCAAACTAGGAAGCCTAGTTCGAACTACCTAGTTCATGCCCCGTGTAGCCGCGCTGCACGGGGTTCGAACCAGCGGGGTTTTAAAAATGGCGGCTCCCCACTTATGCAAATGAAGCCTGGGAAATTCAAATCCCGGGCTTCATTTGCAAGTGCGGTATGCCTACATTACCCCGCTAGTTCGAACTAGCGGGGTAGTGTAGACATACCCTGAGGGAGGAATGAGGCACAAGCTCCCAGTGGGGCAGACCAGGGAAGCTTTTAGTGCTCCTCAGGATGGAAGCTCTCCTGCAGGGCCTTCTGGATACTGACAACCCCACCGATAGACCTCCCGGATGGCAACCTGCAGAAAGTGCAGCCAGGCTTGCAGCAATGCGTCCAAGAGAAGCACCAGAGTGCCCAGGGGCAGCTCTGGCTCCATGTTGCAGAGTGCTGTGGTGTCCCAAGCGAGGGCAATCAGAGCACGCAGAGACAAAATGCTTTGCTGTCCCTCATCAAGGTAGGCAAGCAAGCAGGGAAAGCTGAGAATGGCTGTCCGGAAAGGGGGAGGAGGAGCCCTTTAAGCAGAGGCTTCAGATAGCTTCAGACAGCAGTCACACAAAGGAACTCCTGACCTGATGCCCTGTCGGACCTGATTCTGGCCGGCCTTAAATGCAATTCAGCGTCCACTCGATATGGACGTGCTATTTGGAAATAGCAAAACGCTATTTCGAAATGCATTTTGTGTGTAGATGCGTTATTTCAAAATAACTTATTTCGAATTAACTATTTTGAAATAAGATATTTTGAAATAACGCTGTAGTGTAGACATACCCAGTGACTGGTTACTCTTCAACTTATCAATTTGATCCGAAACCTCCTCTAATGACACCTCAATCTGGGACAATTTCTCAGATTTGTCACCCAAGAAGAATGGCTCAGGTTTGGGAATCTTCCCAATATCCTCAGCCGTGTAGACTGAAACAAAGAATTCATTTAGCTTCTCCACTATGATTTTATCATCTTTGAATGCTCCTTTAGCATCTCAAGGAGCCCCACTGTTTGTTTAGCAGGCTTCCTGTTTCTGATGTTTTTAAAAACATTTTGCTATTACTTTGAGTTTTTAGCTAGCCACTCTTCAAACTCCTTTCTGGCTTTTCTTACTATATTTTTTACACTTAATTTGACAAAGTTTATGCTCCTTTCTATTTTCCTCACTAGGATTTGACTTCCATGTATTAAAATATGTCTTTTTATTTGTGTCTGCTTGTTTTACCTGGTTAAGCCAAGCCACAGTGGCACTTTTCATAGAATCATAGAATACTAGGACTGGAAGGGACCTCGAGAGGTCATCGAGTCCAGGCCCCTGCCCCCATGGCAGGACCAAATACTGTCTAGACCATCCCAGATAGACAATCATCTAACCTACTCTTAAATATCTCCAGAGATGGGGATTCCACAACTTCCCTGAGCAATTTGTTCCAGTGTTTGACCACCCTGACAGTTAGGAACTTTTTCCTAATGTCCAACCTAAACCTCCCTTGCTGCAGTGTAAGCCCATTGCTTCTTGTTCTGTCCTCAGAGGCCAAGATGAACAAGTTTTCTCCCTCCTCCTTATGACACCCTTTTAGATACCTGAAAACTGCTATCATGTCCCCCCTCAGTCTTCTCTTTTCTAAACTAAACAAACCCAGTTCTTTCAGCCTTCCTTCATAGGTCATGTTCTCTAGATCTTTAATCATTCTTGTTGCTCTTCTCTCGACCCTCTCCAATTTCTCCACATCTTTCTTGAAATGCAGTGCTCACAACTGGACACAATACTCCAACTGAGGCCTAACCAGTGCAGAATAGAGCAGAAGAATGACTTCTTGTGTCTTCCTCACAACACACCTGTTAATGCATCCCAGAATCATGTTTGCTTTTTTGCAACAGCATCACACTGCTGATTCATATTCAGCTTGTCATCCACTATAACCCCTAGATCCTTTTCTGCCGTAAACTTCATCCTGTTTACCTCAGACCATTTCTCCAATTTGTCCAGATCATTTTGAATTATGACTCTATCCTCCAGAGCAGTCACAACCCCTCCCAGCTTGGTATCATCTGCAAACTTAATAAGCGTACTTTCTATGCCAATATCTAAATCGTTGATGAAGATATTGAACAGAGCCGGTCCCAAAACAGACCCCTGCGGAACCCTATTCATTATACCTTTCCAGTAGGATTGTGAACAATTAATAACTACACTGATTACTGTTATCCAGCCATTTATGCACCCACCTTATAGAAGCCCCATCTAAGTTGTATTTATCTAGTTTATTAAGAATATCATGCGAGACCGTATCAAATGCCTTACTAAAGTCTAGGTATACCACATCCACCGCTTCTCCCTTATCCACAAGACTCATTATGCTGTCAAAGAAAACTATCAGATTGGTTTGACATGACTATTGGTTTTTTTGGTTCTCTTATCGTATTTTTTATTTTGGGGTATTCATTTAAGTTGGGCCTCTATTATGGTGTCTTTGAAACATTTCCTTACAGCTTGCCAAGATTTTACTTTTGTCCCTGTACCTTTTAATTTCTGTTTAGCTAATCTCCCCCTTTCTGAAATTAAATGCCAGTGTTGGGCTGCTGAGGTGTTTTTCTCACCACAGGGATGTTACATTTTATTACATTGTGGTCACTACTAGCTGGACTTACCCGGCATTGCCCGGGAAACCGAAGGAACAAAATTTAGAGAAACAGAAGCTGGTCCTGACAGCCTCCAGCCACACCACAGCTGCCAGTGCTTGACATCTGGCCATTATGGCAGACCCCCATGCTTTTCTACTGCTGCATAAAGCAAAATCTCTGACTCAAAGAGGCATTGCAATGTTGAGAATCAGAGCTATTTGACTTGGCAAACAGATACAATAGTCACATTAGAAACTGTGTCTGTTTTCTTCCCATGTCATGAGTCTTGGAGTCATTAAAAGCACAGTGAAAGGGAGAGCCGCCAAATCACCATGGCTTGTTTCCTCACCATTGCTGGAAGCATATGGAGGCGCTCTTCAACAGTGCAATGTTTTGCTTCCTATCAGATGGTATTTTTGCTAATTCTCCTTGTAGAAGCTAATGGTTTTTTGGTAGGGAAGTAGGAGATAGGCATGCTGGGTCTGCAAATTCTCATCCAAGAGCTGAGTATAGGGATGCCTCAGTCAATGGGGCTGGCCCTACTGAATGTGAGAGATTTCAAGGTGACACCTCAAACTCTACTCCCATCTTTTTTGATGAAACTAGGAGTCAACTACCTGAGCCTGCTGGCACCTCTGTAGTCCCTCCTCCAGCACCACCCCCTTGACCAGCTGCCCCCTCCCATGGACTGCATCTCACCCCCTCCCTCCAGGATCATCCAGTATCAAAGCCAGGGCCAGTGTCCAGATTTGAGGGATCCCTCCCTCCCCCACCTTGGATTCATTTCTCACCCACCCAGCATCATCCAGTGCTGCCCCTTGGGCCAGTGCCTCTCAAAGAAAACCCCTTTGCTTCATTTCTCACTCACTCCCTGCAGGATTGTCCAGCCCCACTTCCTTCCTCCTCCTACAATCCTGCCCTCCCCCACTTGCTCCAATGGTCCAGCCCCACTGGACCAGCCAGCCCTCCCAATCCTGCTCCATCCCTCCACTCAAGTCACCATACAGTTCTCCCAGTCATCACAAACCCAGCTATGTTTCTAATGATCAAATCCCCCATTACTAACACCTGCCTTTTCCTAATGACTGGAGTTCCCTCCCCCAGAGATGTATCCTAAGTGCAAGAGGATACCATAACATCCTCTGAAAGGAGGATCATAGAATCATAGGGCTGGAAGAGACTTCAGGAGGTCATCAAGTCCAGCCCCCTGCCCAAAGAAGGACCAATCCCAACTAAATCATCCCAGCCAGAGCTTTTTCAAGTCGAGACTTAAAAACCTGTAGGGATGGAGATTCCACCACTTCCCTAGTAACTCATTCCAGTGCTTCACCACCCTCCTAGTGAAATAATTTTTCCTAATGTCCAACCTAGACCTCTCGCACTGTAACTTGAGACCATTGTTCCTTGTCCTGCCATCCGTCACTACTGAGAAAAGCCTCTTTCTATCCTCTTTGGAACCCCCCTTCAGGTAGTTGAAGGCTGCTCTCAAATCCCCCCTCAGTCTTCTCTTCTGCAGATTAAATAAGCCCAAATCCCTCAGCCTCTCTTCATAGGTCATGTGCTCCAGCCTCCAGTCCCACCTATGGGATCATTTCCCTCTGCTCCAGTTGAATGTTCTTCCCTGAGCCTTTCATTCATCCTCCATAACAGCACAGGGGCTGTCTGACCAGAGTTGGGACAATTCTACGGTGTCCTGGAAAGCCTCATCTATGTACCTCTCAGCCTCCCTTAGCTCCTCCAATTCAGCCAACCTTGCCTCTAAAGTCTGTTCGCGGTTTCTGAGGTCCAGGAGCTCCTTGCACCAAATGCACACATATGCCACCCACCCACAGGACAGGGTGGGTGCTACACTGTATACATGCTACACTGTATACATGCTACACTGTATGCAATAAACAGGATAGCCTCCACTCTGCTGCTGGGCTTCTGCCTACATTCTCTCCTACAGCTACTTAGGTTATTGATAGGCTTTGTATTTAAACCAGGAAGTTTTGTTTTTAGTTTAGTGTAAAAGTATTAAAGAATGGCAAGTGTACCTCACACCCTTCCAACTCCCCTTCAAAACTCCCTCTTGAAACTCCCTGTTAACTGCCCTGCTTGCAAAGCTTCCGGGTCGCTTACTCAAAGTCCTGGCCTTCCTGATAGTCCCGCCCCCTGGCTAAGGCTCGACCAATGAACAGAGGGGTTCTAGATTTCAAATCCTTGTTAAGAAACTCACAGCTTCCAACTGCAAGCCACAGCACACAGTCGTTCAAACAAACAGCTCAGTGCTTGAATCTCCAAACCAACCAACCAACCAACCAACCAACCCAAACCAACACAAGCTCAGCACACAGTTTAGTTCAGGCATCTAGCAAGTAAGCCACAAATACAAACACACACCACAGACAGCCATCTACTTCAATTTGCTCCTCCTTCACCTGGGCTATGGCTAGACTGGCATGATTTTCCAGAAATGCTTTTAACGGAAAAGTTTTCTGTTAAAAGCATTTTCGGAAAAGAGCGTCTAGATTGGCATGGACGCTTTTCTGCAAAAGCACTTTTTGCAGAAAAGCATCCGTGCCAATCTAGACGCACTTTTCCACAAAAAAGCCCCAATTACCATTTTCGTGATCGGGACTTTTTTGCGGAAAACAGATCTGGGCTGTTTACACTGGCCCTTTTGCGCAAAAGTTTTGCGCAAAAGGACTTTTGCCCGAACGGGAGCAGCATAGTATTTCCGCAAGAACACTGACAATCTTACATGAGATTGTCAGTGCTTTTGCGGAAATTCAAGCGGCCAGTGTAAACAGCTGAGAAGATTTTCCAGAAAAGCGGCTGATTTTCCAGAAAAACTGGTCAGTCTAGACACAGCCCTGGAGAACACCCTCTTGAAACATCCTGTTAGCTGCCCCTGTTTGCAAAGATTTCCATTTCCTCACAACTGTGTGTTATTTTTTTTTTAAACAGAAAACATGTGTTGACAATTTTCCAACTCTCTCTAGCCCTGAATAAGTGGTTCAGGAGAGTGCCAATGGCCCTATCCATTATTAATTTTCATTATTTGCACTGTGGTTGTGTTTAGGTGCCCCAACAATTTTAAATATGAAAGGGGGTTAATTTATGAATTAGCCAGGGTGCCAGTTAGATTTTAAAACCTGAAACCTCACAGAGTAGGTTTGCCAATATATAATAGAATCCAATAGGATAAAGCCTTTGTATTGAGTCATGCCAATTCACTTTCAGAATATGATCTAAAGAAGTGTTAGTCTTTAAAGTGCTACATGACTGCTTTTTTTATTTGGCCATAATGGGTATGCCTACTCTGCAGAGTTTCCCCCAGAAAAACTACACTTATGTCCACACTGCTATTGCATTCTTTTGACAGAAGGTGGAAAGAATGGAGGGGATTTTCTGACAGCAGTAAACCTCATTCTATGAAGAAGCAGCCTTTTTCCAAAAAAGCTTTTTCAGAAAAAGGTGTGTATGTGGACGTGGAAGAGTGGAGGAAAGAAGAGGCCTCCAGGAAAAAGCACAGGTGCCCTGGTGGCCACTCCATCTACCATAATCACAACTGAAATGTGAGATAGTGTCCAATCAATGTGGACACTATCTTTCAAAAAGCAGATCCCTTTTTTGTTGTGTTTTTGGGCTATGTCTACACTCGCAGCTTCTTGCGCAAGTGTTCTTGTGTAAGAAAATGTCCACACTGCCATGTGCGCGCTGTGCTTTTGTGCAAGAGCGCTCATGGCAGCGTGGACGCTTTCTTGCGCAAGAAAGCTCTGATGGCCATTTTAGCCATAGGGCTTTCTTGCGCAAGTAATTCCTGCTGAGCGTCCACACTGCCCTATGCGCAAGAGGGCTTACACCTGTCAAAAAAGAGCGTAACTCTTACACAAGGAGCCCCCTCTTACCACGCCCTACTGTAAATTTACTTGCGCAAGAGCAGGCAGGCAGTGTGGATGCTCTGCAGATTCTTGCGCAAGAACGGCCATACTTGCACAAGAAGCCGCGAGTGTAGACATGGTTTTGCAGTGTGGACACTCTCTTTTGAAAAAAAGGTTTTCTGGAATATCTCTTCCAGAAAAGCCTCTTCCAAAAGAAGCCTGCAGTCTAGACGTAGCCATAGTGTGGGGTTAATCATGCTCACCCAAACACAAGTATCAGAGGGGTAGCCATGTTAGTCTGAATCTGCAAAAGCGGCGAGGAGTCCTGTGGCACCTTATAGACTAACAGAAGTGTTGGAGCATAAGCTTTTGTGGGCAAAGACCCACTTCGTCAGATGCATCTCTTTTCGTCAGACATGCATCTGACGAAGTGGGTCTTTGCCCACGAAAGCTTGTGCTCCAACACTTCAGTTAGTCTATAAGGTGCCACAGGACTCCTCGCCGCTTTTACCCAATCACAAGAAGCTGAAATCTAAATATGGTTACTGAGGCCTTGTGAGAATGCAAACTCAGCAAGGTAACTTACTGTTATTTATATTAAGAGCAGAAGGGAACACACAGGCTGTGTCTAGACTGGCCAGTTTTTCCAGAAAATCAGCTGCTTTTCTGGAAAAACTTGCCAGCTGTCTACACTGGCCACTTGAATTTCCGCAAAAGCACTGACTTCCTACTCTAAGAAATCAGTGCTTTTTGCGGAAATACTATACTGCTCTCATTCGGGCAAAAGTCCCTTTTGCATGAAACTTTTGTGCAAAAGGGCCAGTGTAGACAGCTGAGATTTGTTTTGCACAAAAAAGCCCCAATCGCGAAAATGGCGATCGGGGCTTTTTTGCGCAAAAGCGCGTCTAGATTGGCCACAGATGCTTTTCCGCAAAAAGTGCTTTTGCGGAAAAGCATCCATGCCAATCTAGACGCTCTTTTCTGAAAATGCTTTTAACGGAAAACTTTTCCGTTAAAAGCACTTCTGGAAAATCATGCCAGTCTAGACGTAGCCACAGTCTTTGCTATGAAATCTCATGCTACTTATTACCATCTTCGCCCTAGAATGGGGAGAGTAAAAGGAGTTAGGGAAAGGTGAGCCTCCCAGGTGTGTGCCATGGGTGAGGGGTTCACACTTCAGCTCTCTTGCTCTCCTGCTGATGCACGGCCTGAGTTCGATGCATTTCAACGATGGTGTCTCATTATTGTCCCTGTCTATCAGTTGGGTTCCCTCATAAAACATTTTTTTCTTAATATCCCATAGTAATTTCTCATAATATCTGGCCTATATATCTCTTACACTATACACAGAAGAAAATAGTCCCTCCTCCAAATAAGTTACAAGCTAGTAATTCACCTCCTTTGCTGTGTAGCAGTCAGACGATATGCCTGCAGCATGAAGGCAAGTGGTGTGGTATCAGGAGAGTGGGTCCCAGGCAGTCAGGCTTAGCAGCCCCAGGGGTGGAGTGCAAGTGCCAGAGCCAAGGGGAGATGGAGAACCAGGGCTGAAGGCCAGAGCCGGAGTCAGAGTCTGAATGCCAGAGCCACGCATTGAGACAGAGTCAGACTCAGGAGCAGGAGCAGAGGCTGGAACTAGATTACCAGGAGTCAGGAAGGAAGGAGCAGAGCTGGGACAGGACTGGGTGCTACAGAAGCACAAAGCAGAAGGAGGCCTGCAAAGAGATGAGCACAGGGAGGCAGAGAGTCCCCAACTGCCTTGATTCCAGGCGTAAGAACTGGCCCACTGGCTTGCTCAGCCACTCAGGCAGGATGGGCCATCAGGCAGCCCAGCTGACTTGTAGGGTGTCTTGAGTATTAAGCAGCTGCAGCTGCAGTGCCTTATTCTGCCATCTGGTGCAGTCTAGTGGTGAGAATGCCGCCCTTGGCTGCAACAGAGCAGGGCTCTGGGCTCACCACTGCCTTGGGATCTGATTCTAGACTCCTCACTGCACCCACATACTCACCTACTGTGCGATAAACAGGAGACTGTCCAACAGCCATAGGGAGGTTTTATCACCTCTGCAGCTGGCTGTGTCCAGTTCTAGTGTACACAGCTCAAGAAGGATGTAGCTCAGCTGGAGAGGGTCAGAGAAGACCGGAGCAAATGATGAAAGGATTGGAATCATATCTGCTAGGGACATGCTCAAGGAGCTCGACTGATTCACTTTAACAAAGTGAAGGTTAGGGGTGACTTGATCACAGTATCTACACTGGGACACAGACTGGCTAACCTTGTGAGGAGGGCTTTAAACTAGGTTCGATGGGGACAGGTGAGCAAAGCCCACAGGTAAGTGCTGAATGTGCGGGACTGGGAGATGGGTTGGAAATGGGGGGGACTACGGCCTATAATGGCAAGGAGAAAGGAGGGTCAGGGCACAACAGGGAGGCAAGATCAAATCAGTATCTTAGATGCCTATATACAAATGCGAGAAGTATGGGTAATAAGCAGGAAGAACTGGAATTGCTAACAAATAAATACAACTATGATATCATTGGTATTACAGAAACCTGGTGGGATGGGACGCATGATTGGAATGTTGGTATGGAAGGGTACGGCTTGCTCAGGAAGGACAGACAGGGAAAAAAGGGAGGAGGGGTTGCCTTGTATATTAAAAATGTACACACTTGGACTGAAGTGGAGATGAACGTAGGAGATAGCTGTGTAGAGAGTCTCTGGGTTAAGCTAAAAGGGGTAAAAAATGAGGGTGATGTCATGCTAGGAGTCTACTACAGGCCACCTAGCCAGGTGGAAGAGGTGGATGAGGCCTTTTTTAAACAATTAACAAAACTATCCAAAGCCCAAGATTTGGTGGTGATGCGGGACTTCAACTATCCAGACATATGTTGGGAAACTAACACAGCGGGGCACAGGCTGTCCAATAAGTTTCTGGACTGCATTGGAGACAACTTTCTGTTTCAGAAGGTTGAAAAAGCTACCAGAGGAGAAGCTGTTCTGGATTTGATTTTAACAAATAGGGAGGAACTAGTTGAGAACTTGACAGTATGGGGGACAGAGATCATGAAGTAATAGAGTTCATGATCTTAAGGAAAGGTAGAAGGGAGACCAGCACAACTGAGTTAATGGATTTCAGGAAGGCAGATTTTGATAAGCTCAGAGAACTTGTAGGTAAGGTCCCATGGGAAGCAAGACTGAAGGGAAAAACAACTGAGGAGAGTTGGAAGTATTTCAAAGGGACGTTGTTAAGGGCCCAAAAGCAAACAATTCCGCTGTGTAGGAAAGATAGAAAATATGGCAAAAGACCAGCTTGGCTTAACAAGGAGATCTTGCATGATCTCAAAATAAAAAAGGAGTCATATAAAAAATGGAAACTAGGACAACTAACAAAGGATGAATATAGGCAAGCAACACGGGAATGCAGGGGCAAGATTAGAAAGGCAAAGGCACAAAATGAGATCAAACTAGCTACAGGCATAAAGGGAAACAAGAAGACCTTTTATAAATACATTAAAAGCAAGAGGAAGACCAAGGACAGGGTAGGCCCACTGCTTAGTGAGGAGGGAGAAGCAGTAACAGGAAACTTGGAAATGGCGGAGATGCTCAATGACTTCTTTGTTTCGGTCTTCACCGAGAAGTCTGGAGGTGTGCCTAACGTAGTGAATACAAGCAGAGAGAGGGTAAGTTTAGAAGATAGGATACACGAAGAACAAGTTAAAAATCACTTAGGAAAGTTAGAAGTCAGCAAGTCACTAGGTCCTGATGAAATGCATCCCAGGAAACTCAAGGAGCTGATAGAGGAGGTATCTGAGCCTTTAGCTATGATCTTTGAAAAATCATGGAAGACAGGGGAGATTCCAGAAGACTGGAAAAGGGCAAATATTGTGCCCATCTATAAAAAGGGGAATAAGAACAACCCAGGAAACTACAGACCGGTCAGTTTAACGTCTGTCCCAGGGAAGATAATGGAGCAGGTAATTAAGGAAATCATATGCAAACACTTGGAAGGTAATAAAGTGATAGGGAATAGCCAGCATGGGTTTATGAAGAACAAGTCATGCCAAACTAATCTGTTAGCTTTCTTTGATAGGATAACGAGCCTTGTGGATAAAGGATGTCATATACCTAGACTTTAGTAAGGCATTTGATACGGTCTCGCATGATATTCTTATTGATAAACTAGGCAAATATAACTTAGATAGGGCCACGATAAGGTGGGTGCATAATTGGCTGGATAACTGTAGTCAGAGAGTTGTTGTTAACGGTGCTAAATCCTGCTGGAAAGGGATAACAAGTGGAGTTCCGCAAGGGTCTGTTTTGGGACCCGTACTGTTCAATATCTTCATCAATGATGTAGATATTGGGATAGAGAGTACGCTTATTAAGTTTGCAGATGATACCAAACTGGGTGGGGTTGCAACTTCTTTGGAGGATAGGGACATAATTCAAAATGACCTTAGCAAGTTAGAGAAATGGTCAGAGGTAAACAGGATGAAGTTTAATAAAGAGAAATGCAAAGTTCTCCACTTAGGAAGGAACAATCAGTTCCATACATACAAGATGGGAAGCGACTGTCTAGGAAGGAGCATGGCGGAAAGGTATCTAGGGGTCATCATGGACCACAAGTTGAATATGAGTCAACAGTGTGCTGCTGTTGCAAAAAAAGCAAATATGATTCTAGGTTGTATCAAGAGGTGTGTTGTAAGCAAAACTCGTGAAGTCATTCTGCCGCTCTACTCTGCACTAGTTAGGCCTCAGCTGGAGTACTGTGTCCAGTTCTGGGCGCCACATTTCAAGAAAGATGTGGAGAAATTGGAAAGGGTACAGAGAAGAGCGACAAGAATGATTAAAGGTCTAGAGAACATGACCTATGAAGCCAGGCTTCATGAACTGGGCTTGTTTAGTTTGGAAAAAAGAAGATTAAGGGGGGACATGATAGCGGTTTTCAAATATCTAAAAGGGTGTCACAAGGAGGAAGGCGAAAATTTGTTCCTCTTGGTTTCTGAGGACAGGACAAGGAGTAATGGGCTTAAAGTGCAGTAAGGGAGGTTTAGATTGGACATGAGGAAAAAATTCATGTCAGGGTGGTCAAATATTGGAATAAATTGCCAAGGGAGGTGGTGGAATCTCCCTCTCTGGAGATATTTAAGAACAGGTTAGATAGACATCTGTCAGGGATGGTGTAGACGGAGCTTGGTCCTGCCTTGAGGGCGGGAGGCTGGACTCGATGACCTCTCGAGATCCCTTCCAGTTCTATGATTCTATGATTCTATGTGTTGGGTTGTGAGGTGAGTGTGGAAGATGATGTGGTTGTGACAGATGCACACAGTGTGTGAGTGACAGAGCTATGCACTGCCCCTTTAGGTAATCAGGGAATGGTCAGACATGGGAGCAGTTGCCCACAAGCTCCCTCCATCCTGAGCCTTGTCGTGCCCCCTCTCTGTAAAGCTGCATTACAGGGGTGAGGGGAGGGAGACACCCTGACATCAGCACCCTTCTCCTCTGCCTCCCCCGATCTGCTGCCTGGTGACCACTGCTCTATACCCATCTCTAGGCTTGAGTCTGACCAACACAGCATAGCCTTGCTGTGTGCCAAATAAGGGAGCCCGTGTGGCGAATTCCAGAGTCAAACCGAGTGCGCTGGATCTCGGTGTTTCCCCAGAACTGAACAAGGGCTCTGGATGAGCCAAGTGGAAAAGGTCTTGGAGTCCAACACTAAGCTAAGGGGAGAGGTAGATACGCTGGAGGGCAGGATAGGGTCCAGAGTGACCTAGACAGATTAGATGATTGAGCCAAAAAAAATCCGATGAGGTTCAACAAGGACAAGTGTAGAGTGCTGCACTTGGGACGGAAGAATCCCAAGCATTGGTCAAGGCTGGGGACCAACTGGCTAAGTAGCAGTTCTGCAGAAAAGGACCTGGGGGTTACAGTGGGTGAGAAGCTAGATATGAGTCAACAGTGTGCCCTTGTAGTCAAAAAGGCAAATGGCATATTAGGTTGCATTAGGAGGAGCATTGCCAGCAGATCTAGAGATGTCATTATTCCCTTTTATTCAGCTCTGGTGAGGCCACACCTGGAGTACTGTGTCCAGTTCTAGGACCCCCACGCCCCATTATAGAAAGGATGTGAACTCATTGGAAAGGATCCAGTGGAGGGCAACCAAAATGATTAGGGGTCTGGAGCACATGACTTATGAGGAGAGACTCAGGGATTTGGGATTGTTTAGTCTGTGGGGGTATGTCTACACTACAAAGTTAGTTCGAACTAACGGACGTTAGTTCGAACTAACTTTAATAGGCGCTACACTAGCGCTCCGCTAGTTCGAATTTGAATCGAACTAGCAGAGCGCTTAGTTCGAACTAGGTAAACCTCATTTTACGAGGATTATGCCTAGTTCGAACTAGCTAGTTCGAATTAAGGGGTGTGTAGCCCCAGGTTTCCTTGGTGGCCACTCTGGCCAACACCAGGGAAACTCTATGCCCCCCTCCCGGCTCCGGACCCCTTAAAGGGGCACGGGCTGGCTACGGTGCCCGTGCCAGGTGCAAGCCTGCCAGCACCCAGCCAGCAGACCCTGCACCTGGCACGGCACAGAGCCACCCACCCGATGTCCCCCAGCCCACCCTCTCTTCCCGGGACCAGGCTGGCGGCTCCCGGGAGCTTGCCCTGGACCGCAAGAGGCGGGCACCTTCCTGGGCTAGTGCGGACATCGTGGACCTCGTCCACGATCTCTGCACTAGGCACAGGAAAGTGGCCGTCTAGGGCAGGAGAGCTGCCAGCCTGGCCACCCAGGAGCAGGTGTGCATGAAAATCAAGGGGGTCCACTGAGACCCCCGACCCTGAGCCCTGAGCTTACAATGGCCGTCCTGGGTCAGCCCAAAGGTCCATCTAGCCCAGTAGCCTGTCTGCCGACAGCGGCCAACCCTAGGGACTCTGGAGGGGATGGACCGAAGACAGTGACCAAGCCATTTGTCTCGTGCCATCCCTCTCCAGCCTTCCACAAACTTTGGGCAGGGACACCACTCCTACCCCCTGGCTAAGACTACTCCATGGACCCAAGCTCCATGACTTGATCTCACTTCCCTTTAAACTCTGTTCTAGTTCTAGCCTTCACAGCCTCCTGCAGCAAGGAGTTCTGCAGGTTAACTATTTGCTTTGTGAAGAACAACTTTCTCTTACTAGTTTGAAGCCTGCTATCCATTCCTTTCCTTTGGTGTCCTCTAGTCCTTCTTTATGGGAACTCATGAAGAACTTTTCTGAATGCACCCTCTCCACCCAACCCCTGCTTTTAGAGACCTCTATCCTGTCCCCCCTCCGTCTCCTCTTTTCTAAGCTGAAAAGTCCCAGTCTCTGTAGCCTTTCTTCATCTGGGACCTGTTCCCAACCCCTGATCATGTAAGTTGCCCTCCCCTCTCCCAGCCTTTCTCTTCCCCTCTCCCACCTCCTTTTCCCAGTCTCCCCCAGTTTTGTTCAATAAAGACAGAGTCAATGTTGGAAGAAATGTTATCTTTATTTTGTACATCAATAAGAAGGGGGGCTAGGGAAGGGTAAGTGGAAGGAGGTGAGGGAGGAATGGGGTACGAGCCCCCGATGGGGAGGACTGGGCTGGCTCTGCGGGCTTCTGGGGGTGGAAGCTCTCCTGCAGCCCCCCGATTGCCCTCTCTCCCCAGATGGCAGCCTGCGGCAAGTGCAGCCGGTCTGATGGCCGAGTGCTGTGATGTGCCCAATGTGGGTACTCCGGGCACTCCAAGCCAGAACTTCTTTGCAAGCGGGGCACCCCTTAGAACTGTGTGTCCGGGGTGGGGGTCAGGACCCTTTAAGCGCAGCCCTCGGCTAGCCTGAGACAGCATCTCCATGCTCTAAGTCCTCCTCTGATGCCCTGCCGGCACTGCTTCCGGCCATCCTTAAGCCCTGTTCAGAGTCCACTCAATGTGGACTTGCTAGTTCGAATTAGCAAAACGCTAATTCGAACTAGTTTTTAGTTCTAGACGCGTTATTTCGAATTAGCTTAGTTCGAATTAACTAATTCGAACTAAGTTATTTCGAACTAGCGCTGTAGTGTAGACGTACCCTAGGAGAGAAGAGTGAGGGGGGATTTGATAGCAGCCTTCAACTTCCCGAAAGGAGGGTCCAAAGAAATCTTGGAGTCACCATGGATAGTTCTCTGAAGACTTCCATGCAGTGTGCAGCGGCAGTCAATAAAGCAAACAGGATGTTAAGAATCATTAAAAAAGGGATAAAGAATAAGACGGAGAATATCTTATTGCCCTTATATAAATCCATGGTATGCCCACATCTTGAATACTGCATACAGAAGTGGTCTCCTCATCTCAAAAATGATATACTGATATTAGAAAAGGTTCAGAGAAGGGCAACTAAAATGAATAGGGGTTTGGAACGGGTCCCATATGAGGATAGATTAAAGATACTGGAACTTTTCTTCTCAGAAAAGAGGAGACTAAAGGGGGGATATTATAGAGGTATATAAAATCATGACTGGTGTGGAGAAAGTGAATAAGGAAAAGCTATTTACTTGTTCCCATAATATATGAACTAGAAGCCACCAAATGAAACTAATGGTCAGCAGGTTTAAAACAAATAAAAGGAAATTCTTCTCCACACAGTGCATAGTTAATCTGTGGAACTCCTTGCCTGAGGAGGTTGTGAAGTCTAGGACTATAACAGGGTTTAAAAGAGAACAAGATAAATTCATGGAGGTGAAGTCCATAAATGTCTATTAGCCAGGATGGGTAAGGAATGGTCTCCCTAGCCTCTGTTTGTCAGAGAGTGGAGATGGATGGCAGGAGAGAGTTCGCTTGATCATTACCTGTTTGATTCACTCCCTCTGGGACACCTGGCATTAGCCACTGTCAGCATACAGGGTACTGGGCTAGATGGACCTTTGCTCTGACCCAGTATGGCTGTTCTTATGTTCTTATGAGGATGGAGAAAGGTTGTTCACAGTAGTGACGGATGGCAGAACAATTAAATGGTCTCAAGTTACAGTAGGAGAGGTCTAGGGCTGGTTTCTGATTTCTTAAAAGAAAAAAAATCTCATTGAAATTTTTTTTTAAATATTTTTTGCAAAACGAATGGGTTTCTCCAACCTGAATTGTTTTGTGTTTTGAAAAATTTCAACAGAAAAATGTAATGTTTTTTCCACTGTTTTCTTGGATTTTTTTTCTCTTCCTTTTTAGTCTTCTTTGTGCTATCATCTTTTTGCTTTGTCTTCCTCAGCTTCCTCTTTATGTTCATTTATTCCTTTTTTATTTGATGTTTTGTTTCAAATTCATGATGTTTTTTGTCCTTCTCACTTAGTTGACTTCAAGTTTGGGTTTCTTTAGGCTGACTCTTATCTTTTTCTGATTCTTTTGGCTCAGTCTTTTTTCTCGTTCATTGCCAGTCATTCTTCTCCTTCATTTTTTTTAGTTTCTTCATGTTTGGTTGTCATCTTCCTTCTTTTCTGTCTTCTTCACGTATGGTCTTTTTCTTTCTTGCGTTTGGTGACATATCTTTGTGTTTCATTTTCTTCATGTTTGTCTTCCGTTGTCCTTGTTTTCAATAGAGGCTGAGTTGCTTTCTTCAGGTCTGGTCTTTTTCACACTTAAGCCTTTTCGTTCTTTTGTCTAGCTTGTATTAGGGCTTTCTCTCTTATGCTTGTGTGACCCTTCTGCCAGATGGGGTTGGCAGCAGCAAGCTCCAGATTCAATATTCAGAACAATAACAATACTCCTAACAATAACATACAGCTTGAGCCCAACCCAATAATCCAGGAAAATGAAACGCTACCCTGGGTGCCTCTCAGAGGCAACACTTCCCTACTTGCGAGCACTGAGGCTACATGTACCAGAGAAATGTTTTAATAAATAGGAGAAAGGAACCTGGCATTAATTTGGGAAAACAAACTAACCATGATTTGACCACTTCTGACTGAGCTAAACTTCCATCCCAGGATACACTGGGGGCAATGTCACTTGCCTCTGTTCTCACCCTGTGGTGCAGAAGTCCAGTAAATAAATGTCCCATTAACAACCAATCCCCTCTCTCTCTGCCATACCCCACTCATGGCAGCTGAAGACCAGAGTTCAGAGGTGTGCGCATGTGAAGCAACACCTTCTCTGCAGCTGCCATGGCAACCGGCTCACAGTTGCTGCCGTTCACTCTGCATTGCTGCCGCCATTGCACCATCATTTACTCTGCTGCTGTCATTCCTTCAGTCACCAGTCTCCCCTGAGGCCATCACCCTCTCCATCCCCAAGGGCCTTGCAGCATCCCCTTCTGCTGCCAGCTCGGCCTCTTGAGGTTCCAGCTAGGGATGTTAAGGACTAGTCGATCAGTTGACTAATCAATTCCCTCCCTTGCTGCTTCTCTGAGATAGAGGCAGTAAATGGTGGGAGGGGGAGGGGGGGAAGAGAGAGGGTACTTCAAAATGGCAGGGCCACACCGTTGTGTGGCGCTGTGCATGTGGCGCCCAGAGTTCACGGAAATGCCATGCTGGAGCCCGGAATTAGCTGGGGAGTCCCCAGCTGACCCCAGCTCCATGTGGCATTTCAAAGTGGCAGTGCAGCATGGAGCCTGGGGACAGTGGGGGACTCAGAGTTCCCCACTGTCCCCAGGCTCCATGCTGCTCTGCCACTTTGAAATGCACTAGAGCCCCTGCTAGGGACTCTTGTGCATTTCAAAGCTGGCACCTGCATGCAGCCCGGGGTCAATGGGACTTCCTGCTGGCCCTGGGCTGCACTCAAATTTCCACATTCCTCCTTTGAAGGGGCCCATGTACATTTCAAAGGAGGAATGTGGAAGTGCCTATCGACTAGTTAACTAACTGCTAGTTAACATCCTTAGTTGCAGCCAGATGCCAGGGATTTCAGCACCCAGCCACCTGAGCACACGATAGGGGAAGCTCATGGCCAGTGCAGGCTGGCAGTCTCTTCCACAGAAACGCTGGCCTACATCAGGTCTAAACGGTGCTTGCTCCTGATTGGTGATTTTGGCCCTATTGCCCACTTAACAAAGCAAAACAAAATAGCTCTCATGGGAGCACAGTTAGCTCTATCTCTAAATAGGTTAATGATATTGTAACAGCTTGTGATCCCTGTGCTGTCAACTGAGGTGCTAAAGATACCTCTGAGCCTCCCTTTTTCTGCCCTTCTGGGCCCTGTTGGCTCCTGTCTTGCTGAGCCAAGCGCCTCCACCTCCTCCAGCATTCACACAGGCAGGATCACCCCATCTGCAGAATGATATAAACTCTGAGATTAGCTCTGGGAGGAGTCATTTTAAGGGACTTACTCCAGCACCCATATGTTCACCCCCTCCCGGAGATATACACCCCAAGTTATATGAATTCACCTCCCCCCTCAATGTGGAGGAAGGTATGAACAGACTCTTGTTACCCCCCTCCCATTAAAAATTGCTTAAAATGGGTTATACTATAAACCAGAAATAAGTTTATTAGCTTTAAAATGTGTATTTTAAGTGGTCAAAGGAGTCTCAAAGAGAGCAAGGCAGATTACTGAGAAAATATTACAAAACATGCAATCTAAACTAGATTCACTACCAAGAATGACTACACATAATAATTTCTCACCCTAATGATTGTTTCAGATAGTTTTTCACAGGCCAGAGGTGTCTTTTCTAACCTGAGTCCAGCAGTTCTTCCCCTGTCAGTTACAGTCATTTTGTTTCCAGATATTTTCAAGTTTCTCTTTGGGATGGGGAGCAGAGATGAAGCCAGTAAAAAGATTGAGTTCCTCCTCCTCCTTCTATAGAATTTCCATAAGACGGGAATCCTTTGTCTGACCCCTTTTCCCCTTTGGAAGAGTTTGGCAATCCTAGATACAGCTTAGAATCTCCTAACCAGGTACAGCATCCTTGGGGGCATAGCAGTGTGGAGCATCTGCAAGAAGGCCAAGCCTATTGATGGTCCATTGCACTAGCCGATTGGCCATCAGCCCTGTCTGACTTTTTCATTGTAGTCTCTGAAGTGTCGGCAGTGGGAGTGACCCAGTGCAGCATTGTGAAATGTCATATTCTTGAGTTCAGATACAAAAATGACGTATGCATACGACTGAGAGGGTCATATTCAGTTGCACCATTATTTACTTTGCTGCTGTTGTTCATTACGCCATCATTCACTCCACCGTCACTCAGACCTTTCCATCACCAATGGCCCTGCATTAACACCTTCTGCTGCCAGGTTCCAACCAAGACACACAGCTTTTCCAATGATGCCTTACACGAGCCACCTTGCCTAACGTAGATTCTCAGTTACATCATATTCATATCACGCATATTTTCATAAAGAATATTGGATGTTTATCACAGGCATGTAAAACTCTTAGGCAAAGCTCATGCCACCTGGCAGGAACACTTGTCCTCACCCTCCTCACTCTCCACTAGGAACTGGCTTCTGAACTTACTGCTCAGTAAGTTCAGTTCAGTTCAGTTCAGTTCAAAGTGACTCCCTGAATCAGGAGTGCATTCAGGCTAAGTGCATTTCTGCTGCTCTTTACTGATACAATCAGGAGAAAAACATTTCATTGCCCCCGCACTCAATAATCAAGTGATTTGAAACCCAGCATCTGCCAAAACTAATCACTGTGGCAACACACCCCTGTCTGCTGTGTAGCTAGGCAGAATGGGTGTGTTCATGCAAACAGAGTCTGGTCCCAATGACTTTCCCCCAAAATTCATCACTAGCTGTCAAGTGAGAGCTCATTCAAACCTTACTTATATTTCATTAGGTCTCTTTTTTGGGTTCTCCCTTCTCTGGGAGGAGAGTAATAATCTAATAGAACCATAGAGCTGGAAGAGACCTCAGAAGGTCATCAAGTCCAGCCCCCTGCCCTAGGCAGGACCAATCCCAACTAAATCAACCCAGCCAGGGCTTTGTTAAGCCGAGACTTAAAAATCTCTAGGGATGGAGACTCCACTACTTCCCTAGGTAACCCATTCCAGTGCTTCACCACTCTCCTGGTGAAATAGTTTTTCATAATATCCAACCTGGACCTCTCCCACCGCAACTTGAGACCATTGCTCCTTGTTCTGCCATCTGTCACTACTGAGAACAGCCTCTCTCCA
The DNA here is from genome assembly GCF_049634645.1 of Pelodiscus sinensis. NCBI lineage: Eukaryota > Metazoa > Chordata > Testudines > Trionychidae > Pelodiscus > Pelodiscus sinensis. The sequence continues at coordinate 6,315,513 of NC_134734.1, read as the reverse complement.
TCCTATTTGGAACCTCCCTTCAGGAAGTTGAAGGCTGCTATCAAATCCCCCCTCACTGTTCTCTTCTGCAGACTAAACAGACCCAACTCCCTCAGCCTCTCCTCATAAGTCATATGCTCCAGCCCCCTAATCATTTTGGTTGCCCTCCACTGGACCCTCTCCAATGCGTCCACATCCTTTTTGTAGTGGGGAGGCCAGAACTGGACACAATACTCCAGATGTGGCCTCACCAGAGCCGAATAAAGGGGAATAATGACATCTCTGGATCTGCTGGCAATGCTCCTCCTAATGGTTACAGCAAAGGCAGAGCCATAGTCCAATGTGGGCCCGGGGCCAGAACATCCCCCCCCCAAAGGCAAGTTCTTATTATAAAAAGCAAATGGGAGCCATCTGGGAGTTGCTTAGTCTGCTTAGGCCTAGTACCAGCTCTGAGCAGAGGGGTCTGGAAGACAAGGCTGCTGGTTTCTATTTTTAAGTCTATATGGAATGTGAGGTCTAGGTTGAACCAAGAGGGTCTGAGAATCAGAACTTCAGCATTTGGCTCCCACCTCTGGTAGGTGAGGAGGGTCTCTTACTCTGCGAACATTGGGACAATGGGGTTCATGGGGGGTGTCTGAGTTTCTTCCTTAACCCACAAACTGTTGCTTTCAGGTCTTTGCAGAGCGAGTGTCCGTGGCAAAGAATTCCTTACGGTCTTCACACAAAACTATGTCAAAAGTGTCAGAGCAGATTGCAAGCTGCTTGTCACTGGTTACCACACTTCCACTATGGTTACTGTGATGGTGAACAAGGGTACATTCCGGAGCGTGACACCTGTTGGAGCAGGACAGACGGTGACAGTGCAGATCCCAGCCTCTGTAGAGATGTTTGGCAGCACAACATCCGCTAGCACCATCCTGATTCGGGCTGACAAAGAGATCTCTGTCCTGTCTGTTAACTCAAAACCCAATTCCATTGATACCACTGTCGTGTACCCCACTGACAAGCTGGGAACTATATATTACATTGTAACGCCACCTAGTAAACATTCAAACGTCTTCAGAGAGTTTGCTGTCATAGCAGGGCTGGCTCCCACTTCAGTAGATATTTATCTGAAAGGGGCTGTGGTGTTCAAAGGACAGCGCTATTCTGCTGGGAGTAAACTCACTGTAGCCCTTGCTCCCTACCAAGCCTTGCAGCTGCAAAGCTCTGCGGATTTATCCGGTACCAAGATCGAGTCTCGGGAACATGTGGCCGTTTTGAGCGGGAACACCTGTGCTGCCCAAAACACCGCTTGTGATTATGTTGTTGAACAGCTGCTGCCGGTCTCCAGCTGGGGCACCAGGTACATCGTGCCTCCTGTGTCCTTCCAGTCCAGATTTGACACTGCCTACATCGTTGCTTCTCAAAACACTCTCATTGACTATCAGTCAGGGCCCACATCAGCTTCTCGCAATATGGTAGCCGGGCAGATAGTCATGTTTGAAATCCGAGTTTCTCACCCACTGTACATCTCTGCTAACGCCGGAATCCAGGTTCTTCTCTTTTTCACTGGTGCTAAACATAGGAAATCCACGTATGACCCATTCTTCATCAACATCCCACCCATCACTAGCTACTGCCAGTCCTACCATATTGAAGGGATGAAAGACTTTGAGAACCATGTGCTGATCATAGTGAAAAGCTCAGAGTCCACCAGGATCACTGCTGATCAGAGAGCCACACAGAATGTGCAGTGGAGACAGATCCCTGGCACAGAATATTCTTATGGACAGTACTTCTTCGGCACAGGGACTGGGGCACATTCCATACAGCACCCGAACTCTCCCTTTGGTTTGCTGAGCTTTGGAGTGAATCAGTATGGTGGATATGGCTCATCAGGCATTTCTGCATGCGGTAAGTCGTTCTGGGATGTATATAAAATCCAGCTCTGCTCCCCCAGAAATCCCCCTTAGAATGGGATGTGACAACATATATATTCAAAGAGGCTGCACATAGCCTGAGAACCAGCCCTCTCTCCTTTGTTTATCAGCCCCTCTCACCCTGCACAGAGCACCTAGCACTTGTAAAAGTGCACTGCGAACAAACAGAGTACATGGTGTAAGTGAGTTCTTGTACAATTGCCTTGTTGAATCTTTCTAGGTAACCCGACTCCATCCTGCAGCACTGTTCAATGCAGGAAGAAAGAGACATGTCAGATTGTCAATGGCTATCCAGTATGTGTGCCTAAGTCCGAATCCACCTGCTGGGCTCAGGGGGACCCACATTATCACACCTTCGATGGGCAGAATTTCGACTTCATGGGCACCTGCACCTACACCATCGCCAAGACCTGTGGCCCAGACTCAACTCTCCCGCCATTCAGTATCAAGGCCAAGAATGACAACAGGGGCAACACACGTGTCTCCTATGTTGGTCATGTGACGGTTGAGGTCTATAATGTCACTGTCTCAGTGGTCCGATATGATACAGGGTTCGTGAGGGTAAGAGAGCAAAATGAATACTGATACTGTGTTTTCTGTTCATGTTTTATGGGTGAATTTGGTGATGCTACCATGAAACCACGTCTGCTAGAGGCGGCTGCTGCAAAAATTTACTATAGAGATTCATACTTGTAGATCTGAAAAGCAATTCACCTGCTGTTCTCACCCTGCTCTACAATGTCCCTCAGTCCTGACCAACCCCAGTGCTTGGCGCCCCACATACACACAGCTCCACTGGTGCTCTTTAATCCAGATCCACAGTCTCCCCCTGCCCTCTATACCAGCTCTGGGATTCCTCACCATGCCTGCATCGTTCAGCTTTGCAGCTCTCTACTCTGCCTTCAGCAGAGCATATCAAGCCATGTGGTGGCTTTGTATGGAAAAATCTGTGGTGGAGATTTCATGGCTCACTTGGGTGTGCAGGTACATAGCCGCTGGGCTCCTGTTGGTGGCAAAGTCCCCTAGTTAATTTTGCAAATCTCAACCTATCATCATTTATTACTTGTACTGCAGTGGCATATAGCAACTTCAGCGCAGGGCCAGAAAGTCCCTCACTGTGCCAGATTCCTTGGGGTAAGGCACCCAAACCAATGTCCGTTTCCTGTGTTTCCCTTCCTAGGTGAATGCCCAGCGGTCCCGCCTGCCCATCTCTCTGCTTGAGGGGAAACTGAAGGTGTATCAGAGCGGGGGCTCTGTGGTCATCCACACTGACTTCTCTCTGAGGGTCTCCTATGACTGGAACAGCTACCTGGTGGTGAAGCTCTCCAGCAGCTTCTCAGATAGCGTGTGTGGCCTCTGTGGCAACTACAATGGGGACCCCGGAGATGACTTTGCCACCCCGGCCGGGGTGCTGGCTGCCAGCCCCATTGAATTTGGGAGGAGCTGGAAGGTGGAGGACGGGGACAGGTTCTGCTAGGACAACTGCCATGGGCAGTGCAAGAGCTGTTCCCCGGAGCAGGTTGGCAGGTACAAAGCGGAGCCCTTCTGTGGCTGGATCACCAAAGGGGCGGGCGGCCCCTTCAGCCGATGCCACTCCATGATCGACCCCAAAATCTACCTGGACAACTGTGTCTATGACCTGTGCATGAACGACGGGCGGAAGGAGATGCTGTGCCAGGCGCTGACGAGCTACGCCGATGCCTGCCGGGCCGAGGGCGCTGCCGTCTCTGACTGGAGGACTCCCACAGGGTGCTGTGAGTACATCCTGGGTGACAAATGGAAGCTGCCTCATGAGTTAATGACAGCAGGTTTTAATAGCAGAGTTTGAAGTAAATGTCGAACAGACCCCCAGGTCTAAAGAGCCTAAAGAGATTTGTAGAACTGCATGGAAAATATGGAGGCGGAGGGGTAGCATGGATGTGGTAGGACTGCACAGATAGGTGTGTCATGCCTTTGGAATGGCACCATGAGAACTGATCACTCTGTAGCACACCTCTGTGTAGTGGTGCCCAGCTGTTTCTGTTGAACAGCTCAGTCTCCTTTTCATAGCTGCACTGTTTGTTAGGTACCTAGAAATAAACAATAATGAGATGGTTCCAGTTCTGGGCACCACATTTCAGGAAAGATGTGGATAAATTGGAGATAAGTGGAGACAATGATTAAAGGTCTAGAGGACATGACCTGTGAGGGAAGATTGAAAGAACAGGGCTTGTTAAGTCTGGAAAAGAGAAGACTGAGAGGGGACATGATAACAGATTTCAAGCACATAACAAGATGTTACAAGGAGGAGAGAGAAAATGATTCTCTTCAGTATCTGAGGATAGGACAAGAAGCAGTGGGATAAATTGCAGCAAGGGAGGTTTGAGTTGGACATTAGGAAAAACTTCCTGACAGGAATAAATTGCCTAGGGAGGCTGTGAAATGTTTAAGAGCAGGTTAGATAAACATCTGTCAGGGTATGTCTACACTAGTCCCCTAGTTTGAACCAGGAGGAGTAACAGGTAATTCGAACTAAGGACTTAGTTCGAATTACCGTTTAACTGCCACGTGTAGCCGTGGGCAGTTAGTCCAGACTAGTAGCATTTAAAAATGGCAACCAGACAGGAACATGCAAATAAAGCCCGGGATATTTAAATCCCGGGCTTCATTTGCAAGTTTGAATGCCTACATTAGCCTCCCTAGTTCGAACTAGGGGGCTAGTGTTGACATACCCTTAGGGATGGTTTAGATGGTGCTTGGTCCTGCCATGGGGGCAGGAGACTGGACTTGATGACCTCTCGAGAGTCCTTCGAGTTCTAGTGTTCTATGATTCTATGATTCTTTGATTTCAGCAGAGATTCCAACCTCAGCCTTGGCTGTTGAGGGAATTTGAAAATCGGCCAAAGCAAATAAATAAAGAGACAGGAAATGAAATAAGAAGGAGACAGTCAAAGCTCTGCCTGTACAAAGCTTGGCTAACTGATGTCTTAGGCCTGATCTATGCCAGAAACATTCTGGTATAATAATGGAAATGTGGACTTTGTTCCCTTGTGATATTTTAATATTAGCAACAACCTTAGAGTAGACTCAATTATACCAACAAACACAGCGACTTAGGACCACAAGGGTCTTTGTGGATCATCGCATTCAGTTCCTCCTCTTACAGCTATCCCATCATACAATCCCATTCATAAAGCTATCAAACTCCACCTTCAAATTACTTAGGTTCTTTACCCAACTGCTCCTATTACAAATCTGTTTGAGAACCTCACTCTGCACGGATGGTTAGAAACCTTCTAATTTCAAGTCTAAACTGATTCATGGACAGTTTAGCCCAGTGATGGACAACCTAGCCTAGTGAGTGGCCATATGACCAGCCCTCCTTGATTTCAGTGAGTCACAAGACTGTTGTAACCAAAACAGTCTCCCAGGATAGGGTAGCTTTGCAAAAGCACTTGTGCACCTAGAATTTGCTGGGTATGTTGACTGAATCGTAGCAGCAATTTGATTGGATGACGAGGGAACGCACAGCTCTCACTGTCAATATTGTGTGAAATCAGCACGCATCTCATTTCACATAGTCTTGCTTTATATGTGTGTCACTTTAGTAATTCCAGTAGGAAAAAACCCAACATGGACAAAAACCAGGGGAATTTGGCAACCCTGCGTGTGGGCAACAGTAAACAAAACATCTCGCAGGCCACACACAGAACCCCGATGGGCTGCATGTGGCCTGTGGGATGCAGGTTGCCCCACCACTGGTCTGGCCTCCTTTATCCTTGTGCCAATCTTTTGTTTAAATGCCTCTTCCCCCTCAGGTGTTTGCCTCAACGTATTTATGGAGAGCGATCACATCCCCTCCATTTGCCACATTAAATGAGCCAAGCTCTTTTAGTCTACCCTTCTTACAGCAGGCTCTCCGTTCCCCTGCCATCCTATGAGCCCCTCTCTGCTCCTGCCCCAGGCTGAGTTGATCTTTCTTGAACATGGGTGACGCCGGCTGGAAATAGCAAAGCCCTTTTGCCATCACAGCTTAACGCACTGGGGAAATGGCGGGTGCTAGATCCACATAGGAACTCATTTGCTGGTATGAGCAGTGTCCCACGCGGCGGTTTGCTGCTATAGCTCTATGCCTTGAGCATGCAGAGCAGGCAGAAGCAGTGGACAGAGAAGCCGCTCAGAAGTTCAGAGGTGAGACGCAGGGTGGGAATGTTCACGCGAGTCCCAGTGGCGTGTAACGGGAGATGGTGAAGGGAAAGGAAAATGATGAGGTCTGTCAGCCTGCAGAATCACCTTCTCCAGTGGAGGGGGGAGCCCCATTTCCTCTATCTTGTAAAGGGAGATTGGGCCAAGCCCTGGATCGGGGCTGTGACATCCCCTGTTCTATGGGTTAGAGCTCACTGCAGATCCAGGAATACCGCAAGAGGCTGCTCTAGATGCAGAATTTCCCACTGCCCCCCAGACCTGTACCAAATGGTTTCATGCTACTGGGGAGCACTATTCCCAGTGACCTCAGTGTCCTTCTGTCCTTCTGACAGCTCTGCCCTGCCCTGAGAACAGCCAGTATAATGCTTGTGGCTCTGCGTGTCCTGCCACCTGCAATGACCGAGTGGCCCCTAAGAACTGCTCCTTGCCCTGCGTGGAGACCTGCCAGTGCCACGAGGGTTTCGTGCTGGATGCCGGGAGGTGCATTATCCAGACCGGATGTGGGTGTGAGTTTGAGGCCCGCCTCTACGCGCCCGGGGAGCAGTTCTGGGGAGATGGTGCCTGCACGAGACGCTGTGTCTGTGACCCGCAAACCAGGAGGGCAAGCTGCCACGTCGCAGGGTGCCGGGCCGGGGAGCAGTGCCAGGTGCAGAACGGCATCCAGGACTGCTACCCCACAAGCTATGGAACCTGCTCAGCTTCGGGGGACCCCCACTACATCAGCTTTGATGGGAAGAAGTTTGACTTCCAGGGCACCTGCCTGTATCAGTTCTCTGGGCTGTGCAACAAGAGCCAGGACCTGGTGGATTTTCAGGTCCTTGTTCAGAACGATCATCGGGGCAGCCGCGTCGTGTCCTTCACCAAAGTCGTGCAAATCAAAATCTATGAGGTCGACATTGTGATCAGAAGGGAAAACCCCGGCAGAGTCCTGGTGAGTTTATCAAACCATTCTTCCCTTTCCTGGTTGGTCTTCAGACCTGTTTTCCTTTGCCATCTTCCTCAAAAGTGCCCCACCTCTTCTCCTGAACTCTCGCCTCTGCCCCGCCTCTTCTCCTGAGTTCCCACTCCTTCCCCCCTCATCTCCTGAGGCCCTGCCCATCCTGCTTCTTCTCCTGAGGTTCTGCTCCTGCCTCACCTCTTCTCCAAGGCCCCATCCCTTGCACTCTCATACAGCCCCTCCCCCATTGCTTACTGCTTTCCCCGGTCAACTCCAGCATGAGCAGCCCCAAGGGACTTGCAACCTCTCCTGCAGACGGCTGCCTGGTGAGATGAGCAGCCCTGCTGGTGAGCTAGGACACAGCCCTCCTGCACGGCAACCTTTTGCTTCCCTGTGACCTGCCTGTCCATTCCAGGGCCCAGCAGCCCTCTTCTCCCCAAGGTGAGCCCTTAGCGCGCAGCTGGGGAAAGCACTGGCTGGTGAGGAAGCTCGTGTTCCTTCCCTCACAGGCAATGTTCCGTATCTGCTGGGAATCTCGTAGCCTGCTCATGGGGGGCACTGCACTCTGTCCTTTGCTGCAGCTCCTCCAAGGGGCCACCTGAGCCGGTGCCACAAGAGCTGCCTCTTCCCCCGCCCGTGATAACCTACCGTTCATGTGTGGCCAGCATAGCTGAGCACTGCCAGGTCCCCCCTCAGAGTGGACTCTCCAGTCAAACCCTGGGCACCTGGCAGCTCAGCTTAGTTCCCCCAGCCCAGACACAATTGTAGGTGGATAATCATCCCAAGCTCAGTGTCGGCATTGTTGCCCAAACGGGGCCTTCTCCATGTCCGTCGGCCTGGCTCGCTGAGCTGAGGCAGGTGTGGAACGTGTGCCTCACAGACATTTCTAAATCTGTCTCTCTCCCACAGTGGGGCAAAAAGCTGAAATGTGGAACTTTGACATCCTGGTGCCTTCGAGTCAATCAGACATGTCAAGCCCCTCCAAGAGAAATGCTTTGCTCCAGTTTGCTGAGCTACCGTTCAACATAATCTTGATTCCCTACTGCCTGAGAGGAGCTGTAGCTCCTGACACCATTTGTTCCCAGGGGACTGTAGCTGAAGTAGGCTCATGTGATCCCCAGAAGCTGAAGGCAGTGGATTTCTATTACAGGAAGCCCAGCCCGTCTGTGAGCATGGGGAGTGGAACTACAACTCCCATAAGGCAATGCACAGCAGGGACCAGACTCTTCATTTCTTTTTAACTGATTTACAGTGAAACCTTGTGGGTCAGTTAAAAAATGAAATATTCCAGTTCAGGTCCCACTGACCTACAATGAATGTTTCATTGTGGTGTTTCCCCTCTGAAAAATGGAACATTTTCAGCAAAATAAAAATTTTCTGTTCTAAATTTTAAAGTTTCAGAAACTGCATAATCTGCTGCAAAATCCTCCCTTCAGGGGAAAGCCAACCCCCATGGCTTGCAAGTCATTTCCCCTCAGATTCATGACCTTTCTCTGGCACTGCCATTGTACCCACAGGCCTGCTGACAGGCAGCATGTTGGCAGGCAGAGGGAGCACCTGCCCCGGCGCCTGGTGATTCCACAGAGCCCGGAGCCCTCAGCCCTTTCAGTCGCCATGGCAGTGCCCTGCAGCGCAATCCAGGCCATGCTAGGACAGCACGGGGAGCCTGGTGCGCTCAGGGTGGCGCTGAGTCTGGCTCTCCTGTCCCTGCCGCTTCTGCCTGAGGCCCCGTCCCTTCTGGGAGCACAGTCAGTCCAACACATGCACCTTTCCCAGGGTCCAGCCCGGCTGTTGCCTTCCCTGTGTATCCTCATCTCTTATTCTTCTCGCTCCATCCCCGGTCCCGGCGCAGTGGGTCTATTTGGAAGACTGGCATAAGCAATTTTAATCAGATGTTCTGGGGACAAAATGGTGGCAGTTTTCACAAATGTTTGGTTTTGGAATCAATACAAATTCTAAAACACCCCAAGCCCCTTTATCCTGCTACAGGAAATGGAAACATAGTTTAAAAGCCTTTTTTAAAAAGGGAAAATAAAAACTGACTGTGACGGCGCGTTGGGGGTTCCCCGTCTCCTGCACCCCGAAATGGCACAAACAGACTGCACCAGCCAGTGGAATTGAGGGTGGTTTATTGCTCCTCCAGCACAGCGCAGCACAGATGTAATCTGGTCACAGTAACTGGGCTAGGATGCCTCAGGCCCCCTTGAGATGGGGGAGACTGGGCCCCTAAACTCCAGCCCCTTCTCCTAGGCTCTCCTCCATGCCCTCCGACAGCCAGCAACCAACTCCCTCACTTCCAGCCCTGCCCCCCAGCCAAGGCAGCATTCCACCTTCCTTTGTTCCTCTCCATGGGGGGTGTCTGGCCACTGGTTTGCATAGTGACTCATCCTGTTTTGCTGGGTCGTGGTACCCACGGCAGCCAGTGGGGGTTCCCCCAGAGCCAGCAGCATAGAAACCAGCCAGGTACCCCCACTACGTCACACTGACCAAAGTGGAAGCGACTACAGAATTCACCCTCTGGGTTTCTCTTCAGTCAGCTCGACTGTGAAAGTTCTTTAGGGAAGCAGGTTCTGCAGGTTCAAAGCTCCTTGCCCAGTATCAAACCGTTCTCACTGACCCTTTGGCCCCTACTCCCAGGTGAATGGCGTGCTGACCAACCTACCGTACAGCCACAACAGCAGCAAGATCTCCATGTACCGGAGGGGGCAGGAAGCAGTGATCCAGAGCGACTTCGGTCTCACCGTCACCTTTGACTGGCAGAGCCGGATCACCGTCTCTGCGCCAAGCAGCTACGCCGGCGCCCTGTGCGGACTCTGCGGGAACTTGAATGGGGACAAGGGAGATGACTTGACCATGAGGGGTGGCAGGTTGGCCCCAAACCCAACGGCCTTTGGGCAGAGCTGGAAGGTGGCAGATATCCCAGGCTGTGTGGAGGTTGCCAAGGACGAGTGCTCAGATCTAGCAGCTGTGGAGAGACGCCAACGAGGAGTAAGTCAGGAGTGCGGGCTCCTCCTAGACAAGAGCGGCCCCTTCCGAGAGTGTCACAGCAAAGTCGACCCGCAGGGCTACTTCCAAGACTGCGTGTACGACTATTGCTTCTTCCAAGGCCGACAAGCTGTGACATGCCAGCTTCTCACCAGCTACGCCGCAGCCTGCCAGGCCGCCGGGGCGGCTGTCTCTGCCTGGAGGAACAGCTCCTTCTGCAGTAAGTGCGAGCAGCTTGGCACCGCCTGCAGGGCTGAAGGGAGAAAAAGCGGCGTGTGTGGTTGGGGCAAAGACGAGCTGATGGGTGGTCTGGGAAGGGGATTTGAGATGTTTCTGCCATAGCAGTAACAGGCTCCAACCCAGCCCAGGGAGGGGGGACTGTCAGGTTCGGGGTGGGCATAGGAAAGGCTGTGGGGCTTCTCCTTTCCAGGGGACATCAGCTGTGACATGGCCCTAAGACAGGGGAACTAGCTGGCTCAGGGGCGGGCGACTGGACTACAGAGTCTGTCCCCTGGAGGGTGTGAATTCCAACCCAGGCTCTGCGGGGGCGAGAAGTTGACTCGGTGCGGCTGGCTCAGGGAATGGGAAATGGGCCAGGATTTCCTAGGGGGTGGGTCTCGTGAAGGTCCTCACTGGGAAGTGAGCCCGTCCCGGAGCTCAGGCCAATCACTGGAACTCACCCGAGCTCAAGAGCTGAGCGGGCCGTGGAGACGGGGCTCCCCTGTGCCAAGGGGCCGGCAAGGGCACATTGACTGGGCACAGCAGGACACGTCCCACACTGCCCCCCCCCAGCTCCTCTCCTCCAGCCAGTGCCCGGTGGCGTTTCCCAGCCCCGTCTCCTTTCCTCTGTGTGGGATGCTAACGCCGGTTGTTCCACTGCCAGGTGTCTCCTGTGCACCAAACAGCCACTACGAGGTCTGCGCCCGGGGCTGCCAGTCGACCTGCAGCAGCCTCTTGGCCCCGGTTCAGTGCTCGGCTCAGTGCTGGGAGGGCTGCGTGTGCGACGAGGGCTTTGTGCTGAGTGGCGACGAGTGCGTCCCTATGTCCCAGTGTGGGTGCCTGCACCAGGGACGTTATTATAAGGCTGGGGAGACCTTCCACCCAACGTGCCAGGAGCAGTGTGTGTGCCGGGCCGGCGGAGACGTTGTGTGCACGGGGCTGTCCTGCCGCCCTAATGAGGAGTGCAAGCTGGCGAACGGCGTCCGGAAATGCCGCCCTGTCGGATCCGCAACGTGTACTGCTGCCGGAGACCCCCACTACATCTCCTTCGACGGGGTCGCCTTCGACTTCCAAGGCACCTGCACCTACATCCTGGCCAAGACCTGCGCGGACACCGGGAACCTGACCTCCTTCGCCGTGAAGGTGGAGAACGTGCCCTGGGGCAACGGCAGGGTGTCCGTCACCAGGCTGGTGTCCGTGGAGGTCTACGGGCTCACGCTCACCCTGCTGCAGAACCGGAAGGGGCTCGTCATGGTAAGTTCTGCCGACGATGGGGCCGAACCCTGCCATGGCAATGCAAGGGCCACTTGTCCCACAGGTCAGTCATTCCAATTAATTCCCAGTAGGACTCAGGGTCTGATGGTGACCATGCTGACACCACAGGCCTTTGGGTTTCCCTGGTAAAGTGAGACCAGAATCCAGCGCCCACCCCAGTGCAGCCAGTGGATGATTTAACATTAACCCCAGAAAGCTGAGATCAGAATCCTGCCCTGAGCCCCTTACACTGAGCAAAGTGACTCAGGATTTACCTTGGACTCTAGGAGATCAGACTCTGCCCTAACGTAACTGAGTTCAGTGGAGTCACTACAGATTTGCCCAGCCGTCACTGGGACCCTCCCTTGTGTCCCTAACCCAGCCCTGCAGCACCCCTACCCCTGCCCAAGGGAACGCTCTGTCTCTCCCAGGTGGACGGGGTCTCCCACAACCTGCCTGTGGTCGTGGCCGAGGGGCAGCTCCAAGCATATCAGCACGGCGGGAACGTGCTGGTGCAAACGGACTTCGGCCTCACCGTGAGCTACGACCTGGTTTACCAGGCCAGAGTCACCGTCCCAGGGAACTACCAGGGGCAGATGTGTGGCTTGTGCGGGAACTACAACGGGCGCCGGGACGACGAGTTCCTGCTCCCCGGTGGCAGGCTGGCCCCTAACGTGGCGGCGTTCGGGTCGGCCTGGAAAGTCCCGGTCCCGGGGGCAGCCTGCGAGGACGGATGCAGTGGGAACAGCTGCCCGGTTTGTGAGGAGAGGAAGAAGGACGTCTTCAAACAGCGCCACTACTGCGGGGTGCTCACGGCCCCTGACGGCCCCTTCGCCGCCTGCCACGGCACGGTCAGCCCCAGCGTGTATTTCAACAACTGCCTTTATGACGTGTGCCTGGCCAACGGGGACTCCCCGGTCCTGTGCCAGAGCATCCACAGCTACGTGACGGCCTGCCAGGAGGCTGGGGCCTCCATCCAGCCCTGGAGGAGCGCCTCCTTCTGCCGTAAGTGCCGGGATGCCTCACCCTCTGGGGCAGGGGCAGTGATTCTGGGTAGCTCATGCCAGGCCACTGGGCTACTTCTGAGATGCCTTTGGGTGGGAACCAGCAACTTCAAGTTCCGCTCTAAGGGGGCCCTGGGTCTCTCGTCCCGTCTCCTCTCCCGGATGTCTGTACCTACAGCCCATGGGGTGAGATCTCCCCCCCCCATCCAGTGCTTCTCTCTCTGTTTCAGCTCTGCGCTGCCCGGCCCACAGCCACTACGAGGTGTGCGCCGACCTGTGCAGCACCACCTGCACCAGGCTCACCGACACCAGGAAGTGCCCAATCACCTGCGCCGAAGGCTGCCAGTGCGACGATGGCTTCCTCTTCGATGGCCAGGGCTGCGTGGCCCAGCAGGGCTGTGGGTGCTTCAGCAACGGGAAATATTACAAGGTACCGCCCCCTGCAGGGGTGTTAACACCCACCTGCTCGCCTCCTCCATGCCCTGCTCCCATCAGCCACGTGGGACCAGACTGTTGTGACTTGCCATTGGCCAATGCCCGAATCTCAGTGGAAAGACAAAAGGCACTGATGGGGCAAGGCTGGTTCCATGATCCCTGTATCCGGGGGGAGTTGGATCTAGTGGCTAGAGCAGGGTGGCTGGGAATCTCATGGGTTAAAGCAAAAGGAAGTGGTGAGCCAGGACTCCTGGCTCTGGGAGGAGGGTGGATCTGTGTCCAATGAAGTCAGAGATTGTAGCTTGGCTTTTGATCAGGGACCTGACAGTCAAAGATCAGAAAAGAGCAAGGGAGTTGGGAGCCCAGCCCCGAGTTCGGTTCCTGGCTCTGGAGAAGAGCGAGTGAGAGCAGGGGGCTGAGAGCCAGGCTGTGATTTCTGTGCCTGTGTCTGGGCTACGCAGAACTGAACATCTAGGCTACGTCTACACTGGCCCCTCTTCCGGAAGGGGCATGTAAATTTCAGCAGTCGTCGTAGGGAAATCCGCGGGGGATTTAAATATCCCCCGCGGCATTTAAATAAAAATGTCCGCCGCTTTTTTCCGGCTTTTAAAAAAGCCGGAAAAGAGCGTCTAGACTGGTCCCGATCCTCCGGAAAAAGTGCCCTTTTCCGGAGGCTCTTATTCTTACTTCAAAGAATAAGAGCCTCCGGAAAAGGGCACTTTTTCCGGAGGATCGGGACCAGTCTAGACGCTCTTTTCCGGCTTTTTTAAAAGCCGGAAAAAAGCGGCGGACATTTTTATTTAAATGCCGCGGGGGATATTTAAATCCCCCGCAGATTTCCCTACGACGACTGCTGAAATTTACATGCCCCTTCCGGAAGAGGGGCCAGTGTAGACGTAGCCCTACCCCCTCCAAAGCGCTGTTTGCCCCTAATGCAGCTGTGCCTTATTTCCCCTGTTCCAAACAGCCCCAGCAGCTGGTTATGAGGAGTGAGTGCCAGGAAAAGTGCACCTGCATTCCTGCCCAAGGGCTCACCTGCCAGCCCCACAGCTGTGCCAGCAACGAAAGCTGTGAGATGAGAGATGGGGCCATGCAGTGTGTTAACAAAGGTAATGGAGGGAGTGAAAGGGAAGCGATCACCGAGCCGCACATTAGAGCAGTCTCTGGGTACGTCTACACTGCACACTCAAATCGAAATAAGCTTTGCCAAATTTTGAAATAAAGCACAATTTCAAGATCCCTTGATAGGGATGCCAAACTAGTGGGCGTGGGGTAGCTATTTCGGGATACTTGCAGTCTAGACGTACCCGCTGTGGAATCACAACTTAGAGCAGGGGAGGGGAACATAAGGCTTGCCTGGATCCAGGGCCCCTCCCGCATTGGGGAGCCCATGCTGGTGCTCCAGCTCCCTCACTCTCTCCCCGCGGGGCTGGAGAATCTGCTAGTCTGGGGCCCCTAGGCTCTGGTGTGCAAGGGGAGTGTGGGGCGTGCCTTTCTCCTTCTCAGTCGGAGGTCACATCGGTGAGGGTATTTTGGTTTTGGGGCTTTTTTTGTTTCTCACTTGTGTGCAGTCCCCCAACCATGGCTAAGGGTCTGGTCCTTAGATCTAGGAGGAGAGTGGGGTCAAGTGGTTAGAGCAGGGTGGCTGGGAGCCAGTTGTCCTGGGATTGGCCCGTATCTCTGGGTGGGCTGTGGGACCTGGTGAGTCATATGGGTGGGAGGAGGGGGTTGGGAGCCAGGACATGTCATATCAAGGAAGTAATTTTATCCTTGGCATTTGGATCATGGACTTGACAGTCAAAAGGTAAAAAAAATCTCTTCTGTCCTGCCATCTAGGTCAAACACTGGTGTTCTTACCCTGCCTATTTCCTTCATTCCCATTGGACAGATCTTCCATCCTGCCTCTTGGCAGAGCTTGGATGGCAGGAGCCTTGTGGTCCCTTTAACCATACAGATCTTTGATTCTGTGGAAGCCGAGAGAGTTTTTCCCCCATCAGGCACTGAGCATGGGGTTGTAGTCTAGGCCTCTCACCTGTAGAAAACTGTCTCTCACTGACTCCTCCATGATTGGCCCCTCTGCTGAATGTCTTTGGGCCAGTTTGTGCTGGACCATAACTGGGTCTGTGCTGCACCAAGCTTGCCTGGCATCCAGCCCTCACTCATGGATTCTGGGATTTCTCTCCTTTCAGATCCCTGCAAAGGCCTGAAGTGCCGGGCCAAGGAGACATGCAAGATCGAGAACGGCCGTGCAATGTGTGTGCCCAACTACACTGGGACCTGCTGGGGCTGGGGGGACCCGCACTATCACACCTTCGACGGGCTGAACTTTGACTTCCAAGGCACCTGCACCTACACCCTGGCCAGTTACTGTGGGAGCGACCCTACCCTGGAGCCCTTCACCATCAATGAGAAGAACGACAACCGGGGGGGCAACCAGGCTGTGTCCTACGTGCGTCTGACCAACATCTACGTCTACGGGCACAACATCTCTATCCACAAGAACGAAGCTGGGAAAATCAGAGTGAGTCCAAAATGCACACATGGGTGGAAAAGTTACAGCTGGAATAAAACCATCTCCCCATCCATCCCCATACACCTGTATCCATCTCTGTCTATCCACCCACACAACTCTTTTTCTATCCATCCATCCCAAACATCCTCATGCATCTGAACATCCAAAAAAATGAACTGACTTCAAGTGATATGCTCTAGGTCCCTACCAAGTCATCTGTGCAATCTTGTCTCCAAGGATCACATTGGCCACCTGGTCCCTCTAGATCTCTTTCCCCAGTCTCCCTAGGCCACAGAATCCCTCCAAGTTCCACAGGCTAATTGGTTCCTTGGATGTACGGAGCGCAGTGTAGGACAGTGATGACCAGATGCAGCACAGGGCAAATGACAGCCGAACACCAAGAAGAACAAAGATGAGGAGGACCAGAGACAGTACAGGGTAAAGATGACAAAATCCAATAGAGTGTTACACTTTGGTTCAGTGATGTGATGGGAGCCTCAAGGGTTAAAGCTGACTACCCAGTGAAAACTATTGGATGATGGTGAAACAAATTATTTTTATTAAGTGGAATGATTTTTTTTTTAATCAAAGCTAACAATTAGCAAATGTTTTTTTTAAACTAGCAATTGCCCAATGCTTTTACAGGGTAGAAAACCCTAAACTTAGCTATACTTAATTAATTACAAACTTCTTTGATTACAATTCAACTATACCAAATCACTGGACTCTAATTTGCTTAACGAAAATTACAAAACCAAAGCCAATATAATGATAATAAAAACTCCATCCAAAGCCAGCCCCTCTATGGCTATTTTAGGGCAGCTGGTGGAGTTAGTCATAAATGTACTTTTACAACTTAACAACTCCGGGGCTTCTATTTCTAACACCTAAATACTTAACCTAAATACAACACTACTACACAACACAATTTCACTGTGTAATTCTGTAAAGCGTATCTAAGTTCTGTTAATCACACTGTGTAAATTGTATAAACTTAACACAATTTAACTATTAATTAAACCAATAACTTATACATTTAAGCAATACTTACAAATCCAGCAACGATAACAACTGAAAGACACACTAGAACTCGGAGCATGCTCAGGACTCGTGCATCCATATATTTGATTTGAAGGGTGGGGAGGCAGCCTCAGGGTGATCAATCCTTTAGCCGGGCAAAAAAAGACACGTGCCCTCAATATACGGAACCTCCGTCGAACAAAGGGGTAGAGGGTCTTTTATACAAAAATTCGGTGTCTGTGCCATGCTAGGGTCTGCATTTGGCAGGGCCTGATAGGCTAGTGATGAGGTAGTATGACAATACTGCCCTATAGGAATTTTCATGATGTATGCGTGATCCCCTCGTGGACAGGACCAGATGGGGCATAGTTAGTGTGAGACAGTTGTGTTTTATTACCTTATGTTTTCTTTTTCTCTTGCCCCTAAGACCGGTCAAGCTATGGTCAAATGAGGCTTATCTGTAACTGCAGCTAAGCGCTATCTAGTCATGCTCACCTCCCTGTTTTTTGGTGCCTGTGAGTCCCAGGATGCCTGTAAGGTCAAATTCCATTCACAAAAACTGCATTGTGCTTCCCATGCTCCTCTGAGTATCTGGGTTTTGTGTGAGGGGCCTTGTGTGGCAGGATGGGCTATACGCGAAGGCCGTGGACAGAAAAAGCCTGCTTTACAACACAGAGAACAAGGATGAGGTGGCCCAACCCAACAAAGTGTTGAGAAATGACACAAAGAAGAACAAGGACAACAAGGACCCGCCGGAATGAAAAACACGGATGGTGCTAATGAAATGCAATGAAGGGCTATCACGAATGTCCATGGAATGAACAGAGCCTCCGGTGGTCACACTCAATAAATGAGAGGAGAACCAAACATCTGAACAAGGATGACCATGGCTGAATAGAGAAAGGGTTGCAGTGACTGAACACAAAGAACAAAGACATTGATGACCATGCACAAAGCAGGGTGCTGACTACCATAGATAGAGACAATCCAAGAAGAACCAAGCTTTCATTTTGAAAATAATTGAAAACTTTTTGACCAATTCTCTCTCCCCGCCCCCACAATCGTACCCAGACATCCTCTGCAGAACACATACTGACAAGAGCAAATCCCTGATGAAATCCATAGGGGTTTCTCCTCTTTTCAGGCTATACAAAGCTCTCCTGGAGGAAGGATTTTGTGGTGTGTGGAGGGGGTTTCAAGCTGCAAATATCATTATCATTTCCTACAGTTATCTAATCAGCACTGGAAATTCACTCCAGAGCCAGATCCCTTGGAGACAGAACATTTTGTCCCTTAGCTCTCAAGCACTCATTCTGGGCCCTCTCCTCTGTACTGTCCCAGAGCAGTGTGCCACTTGTGAGGGGGGAGAGGGAAAGAGAAATAACAGTTGGCTCTTTCCTCCTACCTCTAGATCAATGATGTGAGCAGCAGCTTGCCGGTGACCCTGGAAGATGGTAAAATCAAGCTCTACCAGAGCGGTCTCAGTGCTGTCTTGCAGACAGACTTCGGTCTGAAGGTGTCCTATGACTGGAATTGGCACCTGATCATCACCCTCCCCAGCAGCTATTATGGGGCCACGTGCGGCCTTTGTGGGAACTTCAACCAAAACCATGGAGATGAAATGATGTCACCTACCGGCACCAGGGTCTCCTCCATCGTGGAGTGGGCCAGGAGCTGGAAAGTCACAGACCGGGACCCCTTCTGCTGGGATGACTGCAAAGGGAAATGCCCAGCCTGCGAGGAGGGCAAGCAGCAGATCTACGGGGGCGACGAATACTGCGGTTTGATCAGCAAAGCACCGGGAGGGCCCTTCAGAGAGTGTCACCCTAGAGTGAGCCCTGAGGACATTTTTGACAGCTGTGTCTATGACGTGTGTCTGAACGGGGGAGCCAGGATAATCCTGTGCCAGGCGCTGGGGGCCTACGCTGCCATCTGCAAGAAACAGGGCCTCACCGTCTATGACTGGAGGACACCGTCCGGCTGTGGTGAGCTCTGGGGTTTGGTTTCTTTATTGACAAAGGCAGCAATTACACTAGCCAGGCTGTTTACTCAACTGCTTGAGGAGATGCTGAGGGGCTAAGTATCAAGGCAGGTACCAGGCGTAGATACTGGACTTGACAAGTAGGTACTCTGGGGACACATGCATTAGAAATCTGTAGAATAGACTACTGAGACTGAGAGTGGATTTTAGAGACTTGGATTTGGTAGATTAGGTTAGATTAGATCAGATCTGGTGAGGTTAGGCTAGGCTAGAATAGATCAGAGAAGGAGTCAATATATTGTTGGGCGACAGATAGATTGCATGGATAGCAAAATTAAACTGATGGATTAGGTTTGGTTTATAAGGATGAGCATGCAAAATGGGGGGGGGGGAAGCAGGGTCATCCCCCCAATAATTGAACTCCTCGGGGTCCTGTGGGACCCTGGCAGGACTGGCATGCTGTCCTCCAGTCGTGCAGCCCCATCAGAGCAGGCCCCTGTGAAAATGCTGGATTTAAATGCCCATGCCTGCCCCAGCCCAGAAGAAAACACAGTCAAAGTTTGGAGATGACACAAAAATTGGGGGAGTGGTAAATACAGAAGAGGGCAGGTTCCTGATTCAGAGCACTCTGGATTGCTTGGTAAACGCAGTGCAAGCAAACCACATGCGCTTTCATACAGGTAAATGTAAAAGGTGCAGGTGGGAACAAGAACCAGACTGACAGGCAGGGGACTCTGTCCTGGGAAGCAGGGGCAGTGAGAAAGATGTGGGGTCATAGTGGAGAACCAACTGGACATGAGCTTCCAGTCAGTCGTGACCGGTCCACCCCCCTCCAAAGCCGCTCCATCCCCCTGTGCAGGGGAGGTCATGGGAGACAAGGCAGGGATCTTGTGAGGCACAGAACATTTTATAACATCCTCCCCCATGTAGTCTAATGCCCAAGGTCAAATATTCTGTCACCCTTTGGAAACACCCCCCCCCCTTTGAATGAGGCAGCTGTGTCGTTGTACTCACCGATATATGTGTTGTTCTCAACAGTGAATGTGGGGGGGGGGGAAGGGAGGGTTACTTCCCTATGGGGGGGTCACCATTGGGCATGAGGGGAATGATTTAGTGGGTGGATTGAGGTGGGCTTATCGGGCCCCTGGGCAAGGTGGAGGGGGGCACAGCTCCATGCTCCCAGAAGAGTTGGGGCTTTGGGAAGAAGGGGATGGGCTGGGGAAGCCAGTCCTCAGCGCTGCCCACAGTGCACTGCTCAGGCCCCCTCATCTCCTAGGCACCCCTCAGACCTGTCCAGAGCTTTTGCATGATGCTCCGGTGTCGATTTAAAGGCCCAGGGGCTCAGGCTGCAGCCATCCTGTCATTGCAGTGATGGCAGAACTGGGAGCCCCAGGCCTTTTTGAAACGCTGAGCCCTAGGGCAACTGACCCCTTTGCTCCCCTGCCAGTGGGCCTGGGTAGACTGGATGGAAGATGGATTGCTGGGTAGCAGTGTGCTTGGAGAGATTCAAATGCTTCTCAGCTGATGAGCCTGTGTTTCTGTGGGTGGTGCACATCTGCACAGATCTTAGTACATATAATAAAATTTATTCCCTGCATGGATGGAAAAAAAATAGTGGGAACTTTTGTGGGTGGATTGGATGGAAGAGAGGGATGGGTCAGAAAGAGATAGAAAGAGGAGAAACACCCAAAATATAACCTGGAAATACAGGGTAAATCCCCAGCAGGATCTACTTAACTGTCCCAAGGCATCTGGCAAGAGTGAGGCTTCCAGCTGAAGCCTTGACAAGTGAGATCCAATGTTCTTAGACTTTCTAGAAGAAGGGGGCACTTCTCTTCTGCCCCAGGTACCAAACTCCCAGTCCCCACTTGGCTGCTCCCCAGTGATGCTCCCTGAGTGTGGCTGCTAGTACATTGGGCCTGTGATATTAGAACTTGGCTCTGGCTCCTGCTGAATCTAAGGGTATGTCTACACTAAAGAGTTAGTTCGAACTAACGGACGTTAGTTCAAACTAACTTTCATAGGCGCTACACTAGCGCTCCGCTAGTTCGAACTTAATTCGAACTAGCGGAGCGCTTAGTTCGAACTAGGTAATCCTCATTTTACGAGGATTAAGCCTAGTTCGAACTAGCTAGATCGAATTAAGGGGTTTATAGCTCCTTAATTCGAACTAGTGGGAGGCTAGCCCTCCCCAGATTTCCCTGGTGGCCACTCTGGCCAACACCAGGGAAACTCTATTGCCCCCCTCCTGGCCCCGGACCTCTTAAAGGGGCACGGGCTGGCTACGGTGCCTGTGCCAGGTGCAAGCCTGCCAGCACCCAGCCAGCAGACCCTGCACCTGGCACGGCTCGAGCCAGTCACCCGATGCCCCCCAGCCCTCCCCCTCTTCCCGGGACCAGGCTGGCGGCTCCCGGGAGCTTGCCCGGGACCGCAAGAGGCGGGCACCCGCCTGGGCTAGTGCGGACATCGTGGACTTTGTCCACGATCTCCGCACTAGGCACAGGAAAGTGGCCATCTAGGGCAGGAGAGCTGCCAGCCTGGCCACCCAGGAGCAGGTGTGCATGAAAATCAAGGGGGTCCACTGAGACCCCCGACCCTGAGCCCTGAGCTTACAATGGCCATACTGGGTCAGACCAAAGGTCCGTCTAGCCCAGTAGCCAGTCTGCCAACAGCGGCCAACCCTAGGGACCTTGGAGGGGATGGACCGAAGACAGTGACCAAGCCATTTGTCTCGTGCCATTCCTCTCCAGCCTTCCACAAACTTTGGGCAGGGACACCACTCCGACCCCCTGGCTAATAGCACTCCATAGACCCAACCTCCATGACTTGATCTCACGTCCCTTTAAACTCTGTTCTAGTTGTAGCCTTCACAGCCTCCTGCAGCAAGGAGTTGCACAGGTAGACTCTTTGCTTTGTGAAGAACAACTTTCTCTTACTACTTTGAAGCCTGCTACCCATTCCTTTCCTTTGGTGTCCTCTAGTCCTTCTTTATGGGAACTAATGAAGAACTTTTCTGTATGCACCCTCTCCATCCAACTCCTGCTTTTAGAGACCTCTATCCTGTCCCCCCTCCGTCTCCTCTTTTCTAAGCTGAAAAGTCCCAGTCTCTTTAGCCTCTCTTCATATGGGACCTGTTCCCAACCCCTGATCATTGTAGTTGCCCTCCCCTCTCCCAGCCTTTCTCTTCCCCTCTCCCACCTCCTTTTCCCAGTCTCCCCCAGTTTTGTTCAAGAAAGACAGATTCCATTTTTGAACACAATTGTCCTTTATTTTGTACATCAAGAAAAGGGGCTAGGGAAGGGTAAGTGGAAGGAGGTGAGGGAGGAATGGGGTACGAGCCCCCAATGGGGAGGACTGGGCTGGCTCTGCGGGCTTCTGGGGGTGGAAGCTCTCCTGCAGCCCCCCAATTGCCCCCTCTCCCCAGATGGCAGCCTGCGGCAAGTACAGCCGGGCTGATGGCCGAGTGCTGTGATGTGCCTAGTGTGGGCACTCCGGGCACTCCAAGCCAGGACTGCTTTGCAAGCAGGGCACCCCTAAGAACTGTCTGTCCGGGGTGGGGGTCGGGTCCCTTTAAGCGCAGCCCTTGGCTAGCCTGAGACAGCATCTCCACGCTCTAAGTCCTCCTCTGATGCCCTGCCGGCACTGCTTCCGGCCATCCTTAAGCCTGGTTCAGGGTCCACTCAATGTGGACATGCCAGTTCGAATTAGCAAAACGCTAATTCAAACTAGTTTTTAGTTCTAGACGCGTTAGTTCGAATTAGCGCTGTTGTGTAGACATACCCTAAGATAGTGTTTTAGGTCTATTTCCTGTGGTGTTTCATCTCCCCCTCTCTGTGCCCCTCCCAGTCCTGCCCTGCCCTGACAACAGCCATTACGAGGCCTGTGGGGACGCCTGCCCGGCCAGTTGCTCCGACCGCACTGCCAATGCCTCCTGCCCAGAGCCCTGTGTGGAGACCTGCCAGTGTAACGCCGGTTACGTCCTCAGCACCGGGCAGTGCGTCCCCGTGGGGAGCTGTGGCTGCGACTACAACGGCCGTTACTACCAACCCAGCGAGGAGTTCTGGGCCGATGAGAACTGCCGCTCTCGGTGCAGGTGTGACCCCAGCCTGGGCATGGTGCTTTGCCAGGAGACCAGCTGCAAGGCTAGTGAGAGATGCGCCGTGGTCAACGGGGTCCGGGGCTGCCAGCCAATCAGCTACTCCACCTGCACGGCCTCCGGGGACCCTCACTACACCACCTTCGATGGGAAGAAGTACGACTTCATGGGCACCTGCATCTACCAACTGGCGGGGGTCTGCTCCCAGGACCCCACGCTCACCCCGTTCAGCATCAAGGTGGAGAATAACAACCGGGGAAGCAAGACCGTGTCCTTCACCAAGGCGGTGACCTTGGAGGTGTATGGCAGAAACATCACTCTCAGCCAGCAGCATCCCCGCAAGATCAAGGTAGGGGCAGAGAGCCGCAGGGCTGCTTGGGGAGCTGGGAGCAGGAACTCTTGCCCTTGAGCCAATGCCCCTGGTTTCTCTCCCCATCGAAGTGCCAAGTCCGGCCTCCCCTGCACACTGAGCTGGCGGGCGCCTGGGAAGTACGTGTGCGCCTCCTTGGGGCTCGGTTTGGAAGGGCAGTTCAGCTGGTAACCTCCTGGGCACCCAAAGCACTCGCTCCTTCACCTGGGCACTGAGCTGTGTTGATTCTGGGAGGGCTGCTCCGACCATCAGGGCTTTTCGACACGGATGGCGTTTGTGGGCCGACCCTCCTATAACACTCCTGGCCCTAGAGCCCACGCCCCTGGCACAGCCAGGAATGCAGTCCAGGAGTCCTGGCTCGAGCACCTGCTGCAGCGATGAGATCACACTCTCCTTGCACAGCCAGGCACAGAATATAGAGTCCTGACTCCCAGGCTACCCTGCTCAATCCCAGCACACACTAGCCCCCTGCAGAGCTTGGGACAAGAGCCCGAGTCCTGGGTGCCCCCCTCTCCTCGCAGTGTTTGCTCACAAGTGAGCCCAGTACGGCCGTGTCTCTTCCAGGTGGACGGAGTCTTTGTGGATCTGCCTTTCTACCATGAGGAGAAGCTTCAGGCCTATGTCAGCGGAGCCCACGTCCTCATCAAGACCGCCTTCGACCTGAGGGTGACCTTTGACTGGAACAGCCTGGTCCGGGTCACCGTGCCCAGCACCTATGCCAACGCCCTCTGCGGCCTGTGCGGCGACAACAACCAAACCGCCAGTGACGACCTGACCATGAGGGACGGGAGACGGGCGGCCAACGCCGTCCAGTTCGCAGAGAGCTGGAAGGTGGAGGAGAGCCCAGGGTGCTCGGACATCTGCACCGGGAACTGCCCTCTCTGCAGCGAAGCTGAGAAACAACCCTACAAAGGCCCTCGGTTCTGTGGGCTCCTCACCACAGGGGACGGGCCCTTCAGAGAGTGCCACAGAGTCATCAACCCCGCCCCCTTCTTCGACGACTGCGTCTTGGACACCTGCCAGTACAAGGGTCACCGTGACGCCCTGTGCAGCGCGATCGGTGCCTACGTGGCGGCCTGCCAGGCCAGGGGCATCCCGCTGGGGCCATGGAGATCGGCCTCCTTCTGCAGTAAGTGTCGCTAATTGACGCTGCTTCATGAATTGGCTCATGTGCATGTCCTCCGGGTCACCGACAGGAAGGGTTACTTCCTTGGCAAGGCTTTTACCTCATGCTGAAGAAACGGAGCCCCGTCCACTTGCCAGCACCTTTGTCCCAGGGCTTGGAAGTGCTTTGCCATCCGGGTGCAAGGCAGAGAGAAGCCAGTGGCAGAACCTAGGAGTCCTGACTCCCAGTCTGCACTGCTTTAACCCTCTAGACCCAACCGCCCTTCCACACCTGGGATACAAGACAGGAGATCTGACCCCTGCTCTAATCAGTAGGCCCATCTCCCCTCCCAGCATCTAATCCATGAGGCCTGGCTCCCAACCACCCAGAACAATGCTATTGTATGTGATATGATTTGTCTCCACTTACCTGCACATTTCTTCCTTCCCTCACCTCCTGTGCATGTTTCCTCTTCTTCCTGCAGGCCCCACCTGCCCCCGCAACTCCCACTACGAGCTCTGTGGGAACGGCTGCCCTGCCACCTGCCACGGCCTCTCAGCGCCAGATGGCTGTGACGCCCCCTGTGCCGAAGGGTGTTTCTGTGACGCTGGATTCCTCCTGAGTGGAGACCGGTGTGTCCCCGTCGCGCAGTGCGGCTGCATGCACCATGGCAGGTACTACCGGAGGGGAGAGGAGTTCTACCCCAGCACCTCCTGCCAGGAGCGGTGCCGGTGTCAAGACAACGGGGCCGTCGAGTGCCGGGAGGCCTCGTGCAGAGCCAGCGAGCAGTGCAGGGTGGAGAACGGAGTCCTGGGCTGCCACGCCAAGGGCTGTGGCAAATGTGTTGCATCTGGTGATCGTCACTATCTGACCTTCGATGGACGGGCCTTTGATTTCCAGGGCAATTGCACTTACAGCTTAGCCAGAGTCTGCAGTAGTGACGCTGGGCTGGCCAACTTCTCCGTGTTGGTAGAAAATAGAATCTATGGTAATGGCCAATTGTCAGTGGCACGGACGGTGAGAGTCTCTGTTCATGGCTACACTGTCACCATGGAGAGGGGAAGGAAATGGAAAGTCACGGTAAGTCCTGTCTGCGATTACGCTCATTGTAGCCTAGAGTGACGTGTGTGTGTGTGTGTGTGTGTCCATAACACAGCTTCTGAGTCCCCACTGATGACGAAGTCATTCCTCACTCATTGGCACAGGTGGATGGGGAATTCTACACTCTCCCACTGGCTACCGATGATGGGAAACTTTGGATCAACCAGGAGGGGAACAACATCATTGTCCAGTCTGCTTCTGGCCCGAAAGTCCTTTACGATACGTCCTATTATGTCCTAGTCTCCGTCCCCAGCTCCTACCAGGGACACGTGTGCGGCTTGTGTGGCAACTTCAATGGCGACAAGAACGACGACTTCCTGCTTCCCAGTGGGAAGAGCGCCCAGAACGCGGATGAGTTTGGGGCTGCCTGGAAGGTGCCCGTTGAGGGCGTCACGTGCTCCCATGGTTGTGGGGACAGGTGCCCCGCCTGCGATGCAGCAAAGATGGTGCCGTACCAGGCTGAGAGCTCCTGTGGGCTGATCAAAGCTCCAGCCGGTCCCTTTAAAGACTGTCACTCGCTCGTCAGCCCTGCCGAGTATTTCAGCCATTGCCTCTATGACATGTGTGCAGCCAACGGAGCCAGGGAAATCCTCTGCCAGAGCCTGCAGGCCTACGTGGCCACATGCCAGGCAGCTGGAGGCACAGTCAGAGCCTGGAGAACGGCCTCTTTCTGCCGTAAGTTTATTTTCCTCTGAATGCGCAGTTAGTGTCGCTGTCACAGCCCCTCTCCAAGCGTTCTGAGGGGTCAGTGGCTCTTTAGGAGTGATTGCAGGGGATGGGCCGGGTGAGGCAGGCCTGGTCTACACTACTCCTAGAAATCCGATTGGCCTAGTCGATTGCTCTACTCTGCACTAGTTAGGCCTCAGCTGGAGTACTGTGTCCAGTTCTGGGCACCACATTTCAAGAAAGATGTGGAGAAATTGGAAAGGGTACAGAGAAGAGCGACAAGAAAGATTAAAGGTTTAGAGAACATGACCTATGAAGCCAGGCTTCATGAACTGGGCTTGTTTAGTTTGGAAAAAAGAAGATTAAGGGGGGACATGATAGCGGTTTTCAAATATCTAAAAGGGTGTCACAAGGAGGAAGGCGAAAATTTGTTCCTCTTGGTTTCTGAGGACAGGACAAGGAGTAATGGGCTTAAAGTGCAGCAGGGGAGGTTTAGATTGGACATTAGGAAAAAATTCCTAACTGTCAGGGTGGTCAAATATTGGAATAAATTGCCAAGGGAGGTGGTGGAATCTCCCTCTCTGGAGATATTTAAGAACAGGTTAGATAGACATCTGTCAGGGATGGTGTAGACGGAGCTTGGTCCTGCCTTGAGGGCGGGGGGCTGGACTCGATGACCTCTCGAGGTCCCTTCCAGTCCTATTATTCTATGATTCTATTCTAGTCACATCGCTCCAGGCTGTGAGAAATTCCACCCCCGGTGCGAGGTAGCTAGGTCACCCTCAGTCTGCTGTCCACACAGCTGTGTCCATGGAAGAATTCTCCCACCCACTGAGCCACCGTCTCTCAAAGAGGCAGATTAACTGCACCAATGGGAGAACCCCTTCTGTAGATGCAGGAAGCATCTACAGCAGGGTGTTTCAGCAGCATAGCTGCCATGCCATAGCTGTGCCACTGGACCGGCTGCAGTGCCAACATCGCCTCAGATTTTCCTGTCTCTCTCTCATTTGCTTCTGCCTCTCCAGCTTTCACCTGCCCGGCCAACAGTCACTACGAGCTGTGCACAAGGTCCTGCGATTTCACCTGCGCCGGCTTGTTCTCCCCTGCCCAGTGCACTGCGAAGTGCTTTGAGGGCTGCCAGTGCAACGCTGGCTACGCATTCAATGGGGAAACGTGCGTGTCCATGGAAGGATGCGGCTGCCTGCATGACGGGCGCTACCTCAAGGTGGGTGCTGGGGTATCAGGAGGCTGTCGGCCTTGAGGCTTTTTGCATTGGCTGCCTGTGTAGCTTTGGGACTGTCCCAGCTTCCCAGCGGGAGTTCCAGTGACTGTGTCTGTGTCCTAGAGCTGCCCTGCCTTCAGTCACCCCCCTGCCATCCGCTGCCATCTAGAGCATTGGGCTAGAAGAGCTTCAAACACCTGCCCTGCCTGATCCTGGCACCTGGAAATGAAACCGTATGCCATATCCTGGGCCGGTCACAGGAAATCCATTGGAGTGGATGGAGAATGGGATAGGGAGCCCTTCCCCACGAGGGGGCGCCATCTTTGGTCCACCCCTAGCATGGGAGACTGGGTGGTTCAGCGAGTGGGGGATGGGACATGGGACGGTTAGGGGAAGTGGAGGCTGGGAGGATGGGGAATGGGAGAGAGGCCTTTCCTGTCTAGGAGCTTCATTCACTTATCAGAGAGCCTCGCTGGGCCCCTGGCAAGGGGGGTTGGTCCCTTCTCAGTGCTCCCATAAGGAGCAGATACTCAGGGGCCAGGGGCAGGGTGAGAGCTAGGCAGCCCTCAGGGCAGCCAGGGAAGAATCCCATCTCCCCCAGGCAGCCCTGCTCTGGGAAGTGCAGTGCTACCACTGTGACAGAAAGGGCCCGTGGATCTGGTCTCCATTGCCGCTTCTGCAGTAGCAGCAGCCTGGAGTTCTGGGCCCTTGTCTCACTGATTCCTGGGCATCTGCCCCTTTGCACCTCCTGTCAGCAGCCTGCTTATCATGGTCCATTTTCAGCCCAGGCAGGCAGTAGGGATATGATAGCATGTCCCGGGCTCATCAGTTAACCCTCACAGCTAGACACAACCACCCCACCCCGCCACTGACCCTGCGCTGCAGCCTCAGTATCTGCCAACTCGCTTCCCCTCTGTGCATCTGTCCCTTTGTCTTCTTCCCAGGAGAGAGCCCCTGCGAGCCCAGCTCTTCACCCAGCTCAGGGCCTTTGCTTTGCTTCCTTGTAGCTACATTCCTTTCTCTGGGTAGTCGGTCAGTGCAGATGACTGTCCCGGGTCTTGGGGTTTCCACTGTCTCTTCCAGGTCCTCCATTCACAGGCCTGGACTTTATTCCATTTGTTACTAACATATAGCTGTCCAACAGGCATATGAGTCTGATGCCCCACTCCCTTTCCTTTACACAGTGCACAGAAGTACAATGTACCCAGGGAAACTGAGGCACACATAGAGCTAAAAAAATATTACTAAAATTCCCAGTTTCTGCTCAGATTATTGCAGCACAAAACAGCTTGGGATATGCCCCCAGAGGTCCCAGTGGCACACATGGTAGCGCTCAGCCTCACGGGGGAGGGGGATACAGTAATTTGAGTAGGATTTTGCAGTTTGGCTGTTCACACCTGGGCTAAGATACTTGGGCAGAAGAAAGATCCCCCGAAATAACTCTGCTCACTCACTATTGATAGGTAAGCCCCCAGCGTAACGGGACCCCGACCTCCACAGCCTCCCACAATTTAAACAATCAAAGGGAGCTTTAAGTAGATCCCATCTCGGGATTTTTCTCGCACTGCTTTGCTGTAACAAATTTGTTGGGAATTTCCCTGCAGGCCGGGGAGAGTGTCATCTCCAGCACTTGCTCAGAGAAATGCACCTGCCAGGCCTCAGGCGGGCTCGTCTGCAAGCCACACAGATGCCTTGTCCAGGAGATCTGTGCGCTACAGGAGGGGGTGCGCAGCTGTGTGAAGCAGAAGGGCCGGTGCATCCTGCTCCCGGGAGGCCAGCTCACCTCCTTC
The DNA here is from genome assembly GCF_049634645.1 of Pelodiscus sinensis. Lineage (NCBI taxonomy): Eukaryota > Metazoa > Chordata > Testudines > Trionychidae > Pelodiscus > Pelodiscus sinensis. Next base: position 6,286,730 of record NC_134734.1, on the reverse strand, counting down.
GACGGCGCCTCTGGTGGAGATCTCCCCAGTGGAGCGTACGAGCTGGCGTCTCTCTGCAACAGCAGCACCCCCTCCTGGTTCAGGCTGGTGGTGGAGGTCAGGGCCTGTGGTGACGAGGGACGCACGGCTGGGACGACCGCCTACATTTTCTTCCAAGATGCCTTCATAGCTGTGAAAAGGAGCAAGGAGACCTGGGTAAGAGGGGCCCGTGTCAGAACAGCCTCAGGCCAAGGGGCAGGCAGCTCATTCAGCGGCCAGTGAATTGATGAACATTACAGGGATGTTGACCCTCATAACCGAGGCCCATCTGGGCAGCTCGGTGACCAGTTCATGAGCCGCACGAACCCCCTGTGCTGACAGGATGTGGGGTACAGGCTCTGGGGGTGGCAAGCGGTGGATGAACAATTATTCAGTAGCAAAGAATGAATTAGAGCCCAGGAGTCCTGACTTCCCCCTGTTCTAGCCCTCCAGAGCCCACTCCCCTTCCAGAGCTGGGGATGCCATCCAGGAGTCCTGCCTCCCAGCCTCTGCCCCTCCGCCTCCCTCGCTGTGTCCCACGCGGAAGGTTGGAGGAGAGGCAGGGACACTGTGACCCAGTGGGGGACCTTGGCTTCAGAGAAGGACCTGACCATTGAGGGAGAGACCCCTCCACTGCAGCCGTACCTGTCCGTATGGGGAGATATCCTTTCCCCTTATGATTACCCAATACAGCAGAGGGAGGTGTCAGAGGCATGGTCATAGAATCTTAGGGTTGGAAGAAACCTCAGGAGGTTGAGTCCAACCCCCTGCTCAAAGTATCATGGTGGCCATTCGGAACTCGATAGCTTGAATGGCTGTTTGCAGCACTGCCATAGGCATGTTGGTCCCAGGGTGAGGGAATATCTTGTATTGAACCAAAGTCCGCTGCTAGAAGGGACTGGCCTGGAGCTAGGCAGGCCTGGAGAAGAGCTCTGTGTATCCTGAGAAATTGTGCTGCCACCAACAGAAGTTGATCCCCTATTACATCACCCACCTTGTCTATCTCTTGATTGGCTGCTCTCATTTATGTGTAAATTAGGGTATTAAATCATTTACATAAGGTCTCTAGAGTTCTTTACTTTTCTCTCTGGGTGTATGTCTACACTAGCCCCCTAGTTCAAACTAGGGAGGCTAATGTAGGCATTCAAAGTTGCAAATCAAGCCTGGGATTTAAATATCCACACTTGATTTGCATCTTCCCGGCCAGTCGCCATTTTTTGAAATTTACAAGTCTGGACTAACTGCCCGCGTCTACACGCGGCAGGGACCTGGTATTTTGAATTAAAGCCCCTAAATCGAACTATCTGTTAAACCTCCTTGCAGGTTTAACTAGGGGGCTAGTGTAGACATATCCTTAGAGACATAATTGCTCACAGGTCCGTACCACTAAGGGCAGGAGGGACTTTTGCCAATCAAGTTGTCCATGCAAATCGCTGCACTTTCATAGGGTACTGAGCAAATTGGAACAGTTTGCTCTCCAGAGCACTGGTCCTTGATTGGCTCCTTGGTGTTTTCTGCACTTCTCCTCCTAACTGTGTAGACCTTTAATGTGGCCCAGAAACACTAGATCCCATTACCTGGCATTGGGGCTCATGGACTCTAGATCTAGTATTATAATGGGGCCTGTAGACTCTAGAACCTGCTGCCATGTAATGTTGTCTGTGAACTCTGGCTCAGCTCCAGCCCCCATTTCATTCACCCCAATCAATGGCCAGTGCTCTGGAGAGCAAACTTTTCTGATTCACTGAGTAGTTGGGACTGGTCCTGCTTTGGGCAGGGGGCTGGAATTAATGACCTCCTGAGGTCTCTTCCAGCTCTATTCTATGTTCCCTGGCTCTCCTCTGACCTATATCTGTGTCTCCCAGGTGAACGGGCGCTCGATGCAGCTCCCGGCAAAGGTCTCCGACGCGGTGTCTGTGAGTGAGTCTCAGGGCGGTGTGGCCGTGGTCCAGGCCTCGGGGGTGCAGGTTCTGTTCAGCCCCAGAGGGCAGGTGACGGTGCGAGTCGGCGAGAGCCTGGCTAACAAGCTGTGCGCATCCTGTGGAAACTTCAATGACGACATCTCCGACGACCTGCGGCTGCCTGGCGGGGGCTTTGCAAGGAACATCACTGAGGTCGTCAGTGCCTGGAAGGCTGGAGATTTCTCTGGGTGGTGAGTGGCTCTGCAGAGGCTGCCCTTTTCGCCAATCGTTCTGTGGTGATCTATAGGTGCCTCCATGGGGATGATAGTGTGACTGTAATTCTCTGGCCTATGCACTGCAGAAAGTCAGACTAGATGCCCATATGCTCCTTTTGGCCTTAACTTTTAAGGGCAAAGGATTCTTTCAGAGACCTCTTCCCAGCCTGAAGGAGGCTGATTAACTCCTCTTCTGCTTTTGTTTTCTAGTGGCATCTAAACAAACCCTGGCTGCTGAAGCATCTTCCCTCCCTTTGGTGGATCTGCTGCCATCTTAGTTAGGAATTGTTCACAGTGCCATTGCTGTAGCCTGCGTGACTGCTTGTGTCCGCTAGGCCATTGAGTGGGAAAGTCTTTGTTCTGATGGTCAATAAAAACGAATTAACCTGCAGACATGATTGGGAACCAATAAAGTCACCTTTGCAAACCTCATTGAGTGATTTTATTGGATCTGCCTGTTTCTATCTGAATGTAGCTTTATTTGAAGAGATAAAAAAGTCCATGTTTCTCAAATGAAGAGGTCTGAGTTCTGTTCCTGCTGATAGCTGCTGTTCCTTCTCTGAGTGCTCGCATAAGTCCATTCCTATTCGGGGTGTGCACACTCCAGGGGCAGCCGTTGGAGATTTTTCCCCTTGCAGCTCAGCTGTGGTGCCCACTGGTGCCAAGAATTCAAAGTGCTGTCATAAGGGACCCCGTCGAGTAGGGTTGCCAGGTGTCCGGTTTTCTACCTGGCAACCCTACTCGACGGGGTCCCTTATGACAGCACTTTGACTCATCAGCCAGATACCCAGAAAGTTCTCTATAGTAACTCCTATCATCCCTCCATTGACCTATTCCCGCTGATAATGAATGGTCAATTAGTTACCAAGATCATGTTATCTCATCAAACCATCCCCTTCATAAACCAATCTAGTTTAATCTTGAAACCAGATAGATCTTTTGCCCCCACTACTTCCCTTGGAAGGCCGTTCCAGAACCTCACTCCTCTAATGGTTAGAAACCTTCATCTAATCTCAAGTCTAAACTTCCTACTAGCCAGCTTATATCCATTTGTTCTTGTGTCCACATTGGTATTAAACTTAAATAAACTCATCTACATGGCTCCATCGACGGAGCCATGTAGTCTAGACACACCCTCTGTTACCTGTTTTCTGTGCTACTTCAGGTCCCATGTCCCTTCCAGCCCATGGGGCTCTTTCTTTACCGTATTGCCTTGCAGCTGTGCCCCCTGCACTGTGGGGCCCTCCCTCCCAGTGAACCCCAATGAATACCCACCTTGCCTCAGTGACCACTGCCAGTCATCCCCGAGCCCCTACCACAGGGGCAAACTAGTCTGAATGGCCACTCATCATTGGCAAGGGGGTGTGGACCTGCTGCTGCCTTCTGCTCTGGCTGCCTCCCTGCATCCCTAGATCCCCTCAGGCCCCTGAATCTGGCCTGCAGGCTGGGGGTTGGGTCAGGTCAGAGCTCCCCAGCTCTGCCTGTCTTTCCCCAGCACTGCTCTCTCCAGTGTCATGTCTGGTGTGTAATGTAGGCAAGGGAAGGCATTGCCTTCTCAAAACTGCCTATGCTCTTCTCTGGCAGCCTGGAAGTGCAGGGCCACAGTACAGCAGCCCAGCTCCCTGGCTGCCTGGGAGGGCAGAGTCTGTGGGGCAGCAGCCCAGCTCCCTAGCCACCTGGGAGTTCCAGGGCCATTGGGCAGTAGCCCGACTCCCCAGCCACTCAGGTGGTCTGGGACTGTGGCATGGCTGCTTGGTTGTCCAACTGTGCAGGAAGCCTGTGTGGCTGCCCTAGGTGCTTTGGCCACCAGGGAAAGAGCGGGAGAGTGACGGGGGCGGGGGGAGGGGGGGGGGAGGGAGCTATGCCACCTGCTGGGACAGAGGACAGTAAGGCTATGTCTACACGGGTGGGTTCTTGTGCAAGAACAGTCATTCTTGCACAAGAACCACCAGAGCGTCCACACTGCCCATTCATTCTTGCGCAAGAAGATTTACAGTACGGTGTCGGAAAACAGGGCTTCTTGAGCAAGAGCTACACTCTTTTCTAACAGGTGTAAGCCCTCTTGTGCAGGAGCTCTTGTGCAAGAAGGCAATGTGGACATGTGACAGGGGTTTCTTGTGCAAGAAAGCCATATGGCTAAAATGACCATCAGAGCTTTCTTGCGCAAAGAGTGTCCACACTACCATGGATGCTTTTGTGCAAAAGCACATGGCAATGTGGACATGTTCTTGTGCAAGAGTTCTTGCACAAGAACCCGCCAGTGTAGACATAGACTAAGAGGGCTGGGGCAGTAACCTGGGATTGGGGCTGGGTTTGGCTCCACAGGGGAGGAGGTTGTGGAAGGGGCAGTGTCTCAGGGAGAAGGGATGGGACTGAGCCTTGCTTTCCCCAGCTGGACCTTCACCCACTGCCCATGTCAGGTACCCTCTCTAGCTTACCAAGCAGCCAGGTCCCTCCTGCCCCACAGCTGGAGCTAGAGTCTGCTTCTCTCAGCCCTTGCAGCCTTTTATAGGGCTCAGCCTGGCTCGGATTGGCTGACTGCTCCCAGCCCTCATGGCCAGGCCTGCACAAGCCTCCTTTGGCTTGTCTGGGACCCTCTCCCTGCTGGGGTGGGCTACTGTTATTTTGGTCAATTATTTTAAAATATCCATCAGCAAATATTGTCTGTAACAATAGAGACAAACTACGATCCTGGTAGGTTTTTTGACAAATAGATTCCTTGCCAGGCGTAGCAATATTGAACTTGGAATAACTCACTGAACGAAGACACAGAGCTGTTTCCCCTGCCCCTGTCAGAAGTAGGGTTGCCAGCAGTCAGTATTTGCACGCTCTGTCCGGTAAAAAAAATCAGAAAATACCGGACACGTGCACTGGCCGGTATTTGCTGATTTTTCCGGCTGCGCACCAGACGGAAGCCTGGTGTGGGCGGGGGGAGCGGGTGGGAGTCCCAGCTGGGAGGCGGGCCATGATTTCCACCGGGAGCCCTCAGTTGGTTGAGTGTTAGGAGGAGGGGAAGCCTCCTCCTTGCTCGCGCGTCGCTGGGAGCCTGCATGGGACAGACAGCAAGTGCCCAGGTCAGTCCCGCTCCCCGCCAGCCAATTTGCTCACCCCCCCTTCCCAGCCAGCTGGTTCTCCCCCACTTCCCCTCCTGATCATCCCCGGCCAGTCCCCCTGCACCTCCCCCGAGCTCTGCTTCCCGCCGCCCGTTCCTCTTCCTGATCTCCCCTGGCCAGCGCCGCTGCACCTCTCCCCGCCCCCGCCAGCTCTGCTTCCCACCCCACTTCCTTCTGGCCAGCCCCGCGGCCCCCGACCATCCCCCCCAGCTCTGCTTCCCGTTGGCCCGTTCCTCTTCCTGATCTCCCTGGCCAGCGCCGCTGCACCCCCTCTCCAGCTCTGCTTCCTGCCCCCGCTTCCTCCTGGCCATCCTTGAGGCCCTGACCCCCCCAGCTGTGCTTCCCACCCCCCCTTACTCCCAGACAGCCCCGCCCCCTCCCGGCTGGTCTCCCATCCTCTGATATCCCAGGGCCAGCCCCGTTCCACCCAACTCCGCCCCCCAACCAGCCCTGCTTCCCGTTGGCCCCCCATCTCTCCTGGCCAGACCTGTTGCTCCCCCCCCATTAGCTGTTTCCAGGCCCCCCCTTCCTGGACAGCACTGCTTCCTTCCTGGCCAGTCCTCCCCACCGCCCCTCCATGAAGTGTGACCGTTTTTTTTTAATGATTACCTGGTAACCCCTAGCAGTGATCCAGGTTCTTGGAGTCTTTTTTTTTTTTTTTTTGCTCAAGAAGTTTGGTCGTCCCCCCCCCCCCCCCCCCCTGTTTTTTTCTTCAAATTTTTTTCCCGGTGGTTTTTTTTCGGGGGGCGGGGGTGTTTGGTATTTTTGTTTCAGCCATCTGACAACTTAGAAAGTGGTGCAAGTGCTTGGGGGGGAGGGGAAGGGAGGGGAGGGGAGGGGAAGGGAGGACCCTGGGCATGGACTTGGAAGGGTGCCGGCTGTGGGTGGAAGAAGGTTTTTTGGGGGGACTTCTAGGGAGTTGTGAGCCTCCCCTGTGCAGAGCCAGGCTGCAGAATCCCTCAGGAGCAGCCTGTTCTGGAGCCCCATTAAGGCAGAGGGGGCGATGCAAGGTTACTGGGGGAGTCACAGGCAGTGGTTAGGAACTTAGGAGACTCTAGTGGGGGACAGATTGGGGCCTGGATGGTGGGAGCAGGGACAAGGGCGAAAGCAGACGGGGGGCTGCAGACAGGGGAGTTTGACAGAGGGAGGCCTACGATGGTCAGGAAGATCTGCAACTCCTGTGCCAGCACTGCTTCTGTCTCCTCCACCTGCACCTGGAGCCAGACAGAGCGCCTAAGCATGGATGCCTCTGTCCAGATCCTGGTGTGGTTTTGCAGGGACTGTGGCTTGCAATTCCCACTTAGGGTATGTTAGGGCTAGTTCGAACTAACTTAGGGTACGTCTACACAACAGCGCTAGTTCGAACTAACTTAGTTCGAATTAGTTAATTCGAACTAAGCTAATTCGAACTAACGCGTCTAGAACTAAAAACTAGGTGCCTAACAAAGGTGCCTGCTGGTAGAATCTCTCAGGCAGCAGGTGGGAGAGCTACAGGAGGAGGTGGCTAGGTTGAGGAACACCCGAATCCACGAGCAGTTCCTGGATTGAGTTCATGATGAGACAGCTGAGGTAGCTGTCCCAGTACACAGGACTGTGGGCACACCGCTGGTGGAGGAGGAGACGGCTCAGGGTGGACACTGGCAGCTGGTTACTTCTGGCAGCAGGCACTGCTCCACCCCGCTCCAAACCCTCCCGCCATGGTACTAGGAAACCATTATGCTCTTCTTTATACAGGAGAGAAGGAATCACCCCCTACAACGAAGGAGGAGAAGCCTCGTACCCCTAAGGCTGGGAGGTCTGCTGCTATCACTGAGAATAGGAAACGTAGATAGTGGTGGTCGGAGACTCTCTTCTGAGGGTGACGGAAGCACCTGTCTGTCGCCCTGACATTTCATCTTGGGAGGTATGCTCTCCACTGAGGGCCCGTATCTGAGATGTTACGGAGGCATTGTCGAGGATTATCCAGCCCTCTAACTACTACCCCATGCTACTCATCCATGTGGGCACTAATGATACTGCCAGGTGTGACACTGAGAGGATCAAGAGTGACTACAGGGCTCTGGGAGTACGGGTGAAGGAGTTTTGAGCGCAGGTGGTGTTCTCTTTGATCCTTCCTGTCGCAGATAGGGGCCAGGGCTGACAGCTGCCTGGCTGCGAGGATGGTGTTGCCAGGAGGGCTTTGGCTTCCTCGACCACGGGATGCTATTCCAGGAAGGACTGCTGGGCAGAGATGGCGTTCACCTTTCAAGGAGGGGGAAGACCCTATTTGGACACAGACTGGCTAACCTAGTGAGGAGGGCTTTAAACTAGTTTCGATGGGGACAGGTAAGCAAAGCTCACAGGAAAATGGAGGCCTGGGAGATGGGTCAGATATGGGAGGGAGCATGGGCTATAATGGCAGAGAGAACAGAGGGTCAGGGCAAAACTGGGAGACAAGGTCAAATCAGTATCTTGGATGCCTATATACAAATGCGAGAAGTGTGGATAATAAGCAGGAAGAACTGGAAGTGCTAATAAATAAGTACAATTATGACATTGTTGGCATCACAGAAACTTGGTGGGATAATACACACTATTGGAATGTTTGTATGGAAGGGAACAGCTTGCTCAGGAAGGATAGACAGGAAAAAAAGGGAAGAGGTGTTGCCTTATATATTAAAAATGAATACACTTGGGCTGTGTCTAGATTGCACCCCTTTTCCGTAAAAGGGATGCAAATTAGACACAGCACAATTGCAAATGAAGCAGGGATTTAAATCTTCCCCGCTTCGTTTGCATAAACATGGCTGCCGCTTTTTTCCGGCTCGGGGCTTTGCCGGCAAAAAGCACCAGTCTAGACGGGAATCTTTCGGAAAATAAAGCCTTTTCCGAAAGATCCCTTATTCCTTTGCTGGGAGGTGGGTTGGCTCTGCGAGACCCCCAGTCCTGAGTGCTGAGTTTCCCCTCTCCCTTCTTCCCCTTGATTCCCCTTTCCAGCTCCCTCCTCCCAATTTTCCCTCTCCCCTCTTCCACCCTTTCTCCTGCACTCTCCCGTCTCCTTTCTCCCGTCTCCCCAGAGTTTCATTCCATCACCCAAATTGCGTTCAAAAAACCCAGTTAATATTTTTGAAAATATGTGTCTTTTATTTGACATCTGGAAGGGGGGGCTAGGGAAGGGTAAGTGGAAGGACGTGAGGGAGGAATGGGATACGAGCCCCGGTGGGGAGGACTAGTGTGGCTCTGAGGGCTCCTCTGGGTGGATGCTCTCCCTCAGGGCCTGTTGGATCCTGACAACCCCCTGATGGACCTCCTGGATGGCAGCCTGCAGCAAGTGCAGCTGGGCTGATGGCAACAACCCCACGAGACGCACCGGCGTGCCCAGGGACAGGTCTGGTTCCATGTTGCAGAGTGCCGTGGTGTCCCAAGTGAGGGCAAGCAGAGTGCTCTGAGACACGAATGCTTTGCTGTCCCTCAGCAAGGTGGACCAGAAAGCAGAGAAACCTGAGAACTGTTTGTCCAAGATGGGGGGGTCGGGTCCCTTTAAGGTTCCCTCGGCTAGCCTCAGGCAGCAGCCCCACACACTAAGTCTGACCCTAATTCCCTTTTGGCACTGGTTCTGTCCAGCCTTACCTTCGATTCAGGGTTCACTCAATGTGGACGCGCTATTTCGAATTAGAAAAACACTATTTCGAATTAGTTTTTGTGTCTAGATGCGTTATTTTGAATTAGCTTAATTAGAATTAACTAATTCGAATTAAGTTAATTTGAAATAGCGCTGTAGTGTAGACATATCCTGGGTTAGGCTAAAAGGGATTAAAAACAAGGGTGATGTCATACTAGGAGTCTACTACAGGCCACCTACCCAGGTGGAAGAAGTGGATGAGGCTTTTTTAAAACAACTAACAATATCATCCAAAGCCCAAGATTTGGTGGTGACGGGGGACTTCACCTATCCAGATATATGTTGGGAAAATAACACAGTGGGTCACAGACTAAGTTCTTGGACTGCATTGGAGACAGCTTTTTATTTCAGAAGGTTGAAAAAGCTACTAGGGGGCAAGGTGTTCTAGATTTGATCCTAACAAACAGGGAGGAACTGATTGGGATTTTAAAATGGAAGCCAGCTTGGGTGAAAGTGATCATGAAATCATAGAGTTCACAATTCTAAGGAAGAGTAGAAGGGAGAACAGCAAAATAGAGACAATGGATTTTGGGAAGGCGGATTTTGGTAAGCTCAGAGAACTGATAGGTAAGGTCCCATGGGAATCAACGCTCAGGGGAAAAACAACTGAGGAGACTTGGCAGTTTTTCAAAGGGACATTACCAAAAGCAAGCTATTCTGCTGCGTCAGAAAGATAGAAAATATGGCAAAAGACCTCCTTGGATTAACCATGAGCTCTTGCATGATCTAAAAATAAAAAGGAGTCATATAAAAAATGGAAAGTAGGACAAATTACAAAGAACGAATATAGGCAAACAATACAGGAATGCAGGGGCAAGATTAGAAAGGAAAGGCACAAAATGAGCTCAAACTAGCTATGGGAATAAAGGGAAACAAGAAGACTTTTTATAAATACATTAGAAGCAAGAGGAAGACCAAGGACAGGGTAAGCCCACTGGTCAGTGAGGAGGGAGAAACAGCAACAGGAAACTTGGAAATGGCAGTGATGCTTAATGACTTCTTTGTTTCGGTCTTCACCAAGAAGTCTGAAGGAATGCCTAACTAGGGGTATGTCTACACTACCCCACTAGTTCGAACTAGTGGGGTAATGTAGGCATACCGCACTTGCAAATGAAGCCCGGGATTTGAATTTCCCGGGCTTCATTTGCATAAGCGGGGAGCCGCCATTTTTAAAACCCTGCTGGTTCGAACTAGGATTCTTATTCCAAACTACCGGTACACCTTGTTCTACGAGGGTAGTGTAGACATACCCATAGTGAATGCTAGTGGGAAAGGGGTAAGTTTAGAATATAAAATAAAAAAAGAACAAGTGAGAAACCACCTAGAAAAGTTAGATGTCAGCAAGTCACTGGGGCCTGATGAAATGCATCCTAGAATACTCAAGGAGCTGATCGAGGAGGTATCTGAGCCTCTAGCTATCATCTTTGGAAAATCATGGGAGACAAGAGAGATTCCAGAAGACTGGAAAAGGGCAAATCTAGTGCCCATTTATAAAAAGGGAAATAAGAACAACCCAGGAAACTACAGACCAGTTAGTTTAACTTCACTGCCAGGGAAGATAATGGAGCAAGTAATTAAGGAAATCATCTGTAAACACTTGGAAGGTAACAAGGTGATAGGGAACAGCCAGCATGGATTTGTAAAGAATAAATCATGTCAAACCAATCTGATAGCTTTCTTTGATAGGATAACGAGTCTTGTGGATAAGGGAGAAGCGGTGGATGTGGTATACCTAAACTTTAGTAAGGCATTTGATACGGTCTCGTATGATATTCTTCTCAATAAACTAGGCACATACAACTTAGATGGGGCTACTATAAGGTGGGTGCATAACTGGATGGATAACCGTACTCAGAGAGTAGTTATTAATTGTTCACAATCCTGCTGGAAAGGTATAACAAATGGGGTTCCACAGGGGTCTGTTTTGGGACCAGCTCTGTTCAATATCTTCATCAACGATTTAGCTATTGGCATAGAAAGTATGCTTATTAAGTTTGCAGATGATACCAAGCTGGGAGGGGTTGCGACTAATCTGGAGAATAGGGTCATAATTCAAAATGATCTGGACAAATTGGAGAAATGATCTGAAGTAAACAGGATGAAGTTTAATAAAGACAAATGCAAAGTGCTCCACTTAGGAAGAAACAATCAATTTCATATATATAGAATGGGAAGCAACTGTCTAGGAAGGAGTATGGCAGACAGGAATCTAGGGGTTATAGTGGACCACAAGCTGATATGAGTCAGCAGTGTGATGCTGTTGCAAAAAAAGCAAACATGATTCTGGGATGCATTAACAGATGAGTTGTGAGCAAGACACGAGAAGTCATTCTTCTGCTCTACTCTGCGCTGGTTAGGCCTCAGTTGGAGTACTGTGTCCAGTTCTGGGCACCGCATTTCAAGAAAGATGTGGAGAAATTGGAGAGGGTCGATGGAAGAGCAACAAGAATGATTAATGGTCTAGAGAACATGACCTATGAAGGAAGGCTGAAAGAATTGGGTTTGTTTAGTTTAGAAAAGAGAAGACTGAGGAGGGACATGATAGCAGTTTTCAGGTATCTAAAAGGGTGTCATAAGGGGGAGGGAGAAAACTTGTTCATCTTGGCCTCTGAGGACAAAACAAGAAGCAATGGGCTTACACTGCAGCAAGGGAGGTTTAGGTTGGACATTAGGAAAAAGTTCCTAACTGTCAGGGTGGTCAAACACTGGAACAAATTGCCCAGGGAGGTTGTGGAATCCCCATCTCTGGAGATATTTAAGAGTAGGTGAGATAAATTTCTATCAGGGATGGTCTAGACAGTATTTGGTCCTGCCATGGGAGCAGGGGCCTGGACTCGATGACCTCTCGAGGTCCCTTCCAGTCCTAGTATTCTATGATTCTATGACTGAATAGAAAGGGCTTGGAGTCAGCCTAGAAGTGTTGCAGTTCTGCCTCCTGCCCCCAGAGGACGCTGTGGCAGCAGAACTGCTGGCAGCGCTCAGGAAGCAGCTTCTTCTGGTGCCACGGCGCCCTCTGGTGGGCAAAAGGCAGAACTGCGTCACTTCGCGGCTAGAATGTGTTTTATGCAGGAAAAAATGAAAATTCTGCACGACAATGGGACCTGAGCTCCCCCAGGCAAGCGGGATTCCCGCGGGGGAGACCCCTTTCTGCACTGGGAGAGGCGCCCACCCCTGGACCAGCACATGCCTTGCTCTGGCATGTAAACAGAGCCCACTGGGCAGCAGTCCTAGGCACTAGCGCCTGCCGGCAGTGACATCACTGCTGTCACTGTAGTCTCCAGGAGAAATCGACCCATTGGCTGGTTGGCTCCGGGTGGACCAGTTTGCGGTGCCTTGAGTCCGGAAGACTGCACGGTCACTAAGGTCCCAATGACATGGCCGGTCACAAGACTAGCCCCCAATTCATTGCATCGCCAGAGATGTCCCCATGGCACTGATCTCTGGCAACAGGATGATCAGCCACGCTGTGGCCACCGTGGTCCTTTGCCTCCTCTTCATCCTCATCAAGCTTAGGCTCAGGATCTGACTTTTCCAGACGCTGGTACTGAAGGGATGCTCTGTGTCAATCCCCCTCACCCTCTGCCATTGGGAACGCTGTGAAGAGGGGTGATCCCGGGCACTGGAGTCCGGCAGCTCAACAATGGCCCTTTTGGAATCGTGGGGGTTTCTGCCAGGCCACGGAGCCATTTCACAGTGGTCCTCCTCAGTGTGCTGCTTGGAGACTTGCAGCACCAGGAGTGCACAGAAGTCTAACCGATTTCTGGTACCGATGCCCGTGCTGGAGCAGGTCCCAGCTCTGAACCCTGCACTGACCTAGGAATAACCTCTGGTACCAAAGCTGGGGAACAAATACCGGTCCCCATGTTCATACTCTCCGAGAAGAGTCTGCAGTTGACACTGTGGCAGTGCATACCTCGTCCTCTGCTTCTCAAGGATGAGTTGATGCTCAATGGGTCCTTCCTGCCAAAGGATGAATTAAGGGCCCACCAAGACTTATTAAAGCAGGTAGCATTGAATACAGGGCTGCAGATGAAGTTTTCCCAGGGTTCCTGGATATCCCCTGCAAAGGTTGTCCTTCATTTATACTGGGGTGGGGAACTTACAGCTCATGGGCCGGATCTGGCCTTGCTGAATTTCATGTGACACACTGCACACCCCTTCCCTCCACCACTGCCATAGGGCTGCAGCTGCAAGCATCAGTTCACTCCTCTTCAGGAGGAAGCACCGAGCCTCTGTGCACACACCCCAGTGGGCGAGTGGCCTACATTTTATCTTTTTGTGTGGGTCAAAGGCCGAGCTGAGCTGAGCTGAGCTGAGCTGAGCAGAGCAGAGCAGAGCAGGTGTTGACAGGAAGGGGGCAAGCGGCTCAGCCCTGCAGCTCCCAGTACCACGCGGGTGCCCCAGAGATGAGAAGAACAGAGATCTGACCCCCAACCCCAGAGGTGTCACAGCTTCCATTAGGACAGGAGTGGGGAACCTTTTTGGAGTCGGGAGACCACTGACCCACAGAAAAATCAGTCACAAGTGAGAAGGAGAAAGAAAGTCTCCACATTCCTCTCACACACCAGAGCCTGGGGGGGCCCAGGCTAGTAGAGTTTGTGTGCTCCAGCCCTGTGGAGGGGAGTGTGTGTGTGTGTGTATATGGGGGGAGGAGGCTTAAGCACCAGCGCAGGCTCCCCAGTGCTGGGGGGAGGGTGTCCCTGAGCCTTGGGGGATAAGTCTCTGAGCTGGGGGCTGCATCCCAACCTTGGGTCTGAAATTCCCCACCCCTGGGCTACGTCTACACTGGCCCCAAATTCCAGAAAAGGGATGCAAATCAGGTAAGTCAGCATAGGGAAATCCGCGGGGGATTTAAATATCCCCCGCGGATTTAAATAAACATGTCCGCCGCTTTTTTTCCGGCTTGGGGAAAAGCCGGAAAAAAGCGTCTAGACTGGCGCGATCCTCCGGAATAAAGCCCTTTTCCGGAGGATCTCTTATTCCTACCTCAGGAAGACATGTTGATAGGCTGGTACTCCAGGGATCTTTACCTTGCTCCTTCACTAGCAGAATGTGTGAGACAGCACAGCCCCCGCTAGTGCTGCACTGGGGCCAGCCCATCCATCGAGGGCAGAGCACCTCCACCCTGCACCACAGCGCCCCCTACTGTGTCACTAGGGCCAGCCCTGAATCGAGGGCAGAGCACCTCCACCCTGCACCACAGCCCCCCTGGCCCTGGTGCAATGCTGGGGCCAGCTCTGAGTCTGGGGAGACAGCAACCCCTATGAAGTCCTCCCGCTCCCTCTCCTTTGTCTTTTACTGCAGTACACTCTCCCCACAGAGTGTGATCAGATAAATAGTAGCTCAGGGGTTACTCTGTCCCTCACATTTGAGTCCCTTGCAAATTCCTCTGGCCTTGGGAAACCGTCTATACTTCCAGGGGTACAGAAGGGAAACTGAGGCACAGAGAAACCTGGTTAAATGAGTCTGTGGCAGAGCATGGATCTGAATGAAGCTCTCTCTAGGGTGAGTGCAGTGCTCTAATCACTGAGCCCACCTGCCTCTCCACCACACCTGGCTGTGTGGTGCTGCTGCCAGCACAGCAGTCAACTGTCAGACACATGGATGGTGCACTGGCATCTGGGTGTTTGCTGGGTTAGAGAGGAGGGAACTTGTGGTGGGGGAGTGCACCCCTTTTTGCTTCACCATGGTGTCTGTTTGCCAAATGACAGCAATGATGTGGTTTCACTGTCTAACCATCCTGCCAGCAGAATCAATCACAGTAGAGTCCTCAGCCTGGGAACATGCCATTTCCAGGTTTGCTTTGTGCAAAGCCACATCAGCGCGTGAGTCAGAGGCATCAAGGTATAGACATGGAAAGCCACCAGAAACCTTCTGTCTGTCAGTGCTCATATACTAATCTATGTCCCCACATACACCCTTCTATCCATGGCTATGTCTAGACTGCAGGCTTCTTTCGAAAGAGGCTCTTTCGAAAGCATCTTTCGAAAGAGCCTCTTTTGAAAGATCGCGTCTAGACTGCAGGCGGATCTTTCGAAAGAGCAATCCGCTTTTTCGAAAGAGAGCACCCAGCGAGTCTGGATGCTCTCTTTCGAGGAAGCCCTATTTACATTGAAGAACGCCTTCTTTCGAAAGAGGAACTTTCGAAAGAAGGTGTTCTTCCTCGTAAATTGAGGTTTACCGCCATCAAAAGAAAAGCCGCGTTCTTTCGAAATAATTTCGAAAGAATGCGGCTTGAGTCTGGACGCAGGGGAAGTTTTTTCGGGAAAAGGCTACTTTTCCCGAAAAAACCCCTGAGTCTGGACACAGCCCATCTGTTCCCTGTGTCTCCATATACTTCTTTCTTTCTTTCTTTCTTTCTTTCTTTCTTTCTTTCTTTCTTTCTTTCTTTCTTTCTTTCTTTCTTTCTTTCTTTCTTTCTTTCTTTCTATTCTGAGTTACTGCAGAGAATTATTTCCGAAGTGTTTGGCTGGTGGATGTTGCCAATATATTCATGCTCTGACTGACCCCATGGTTGGGGTTGGGAAGGAATTTTAAATGAGTCAGATTTGCAGAGATCTTGGGAGTTTTATGGGCAAGGTTGCCTTTCTCTGTAACAGTCACTTGCTGGCTTCAGCGAGTGTAAATGGGGAATTCTACCTAACTTGACATCTTTAAATCATGATTTGAGGACATCAGTAACTCAGCCAGAGACTAGGACAGGAGAGGATGGATGAGGTTCTGTGGCCTGCAACGTGCAGGAGATCAGACCAGATAATCATGATGGTTCCTTCTGCCCTTAAAGTCTGAGTCAATGAGACCTGCCTTTTGCTCGCTCTTGGACTCCTGACCCCAGCTCTAACCCATGTCTCTGAATTATGGTCTCTGAAAGCCACTTCTCTGACTGCTCAGCATGACTCCCCAAGCTCTGAGTCTGAGAGGCCTTTGTTTGGGGAGGGGGTGTTATTTGCCACAGAAAAACTCCTTCTGTGGGTGTCAGCTGCATCTAAGGGTGTCTCTACACTGCAGCTCTTAATTCAAAATAAGCTACACAAATTGGCTACGTCTACACTGGCCCCTCTTCCGTAAGGGGCATGTAAATTTCAAGAGTCGTCGTAGGGAAATCCGCGGGGGATTTAAATATCCCCCGCGGCATTTAAATAAAAATGGCCGCCGCTTTTTTCCGGCTTTTAAAAAAGCCGGAAAAGAGCGTCTAGACTGGCCCCGATCCTCCGGAAAAAGCGCCCTTTTCCGGAGGGTCTTATTCTTACTTTGAAGTAAGAATAAGACCCTCCGGAAAAGGGCGCTTTTTCCGGAGGATCGGGGCCAGTCTAGACGCTCTTTTCCGGCTTTTTTAAAAGCCGGAAAAAAGCGGCGGCCATTTTTATTTAAATGCCGCGGGGGATATTTAAATCCCCCGCGGATTTCCCTACGACGACTCTTGAAATTTACATGCCCCTTACGGAAGAGGGGCCAGTGTAGACGTAGCCATTGAGTTAGGTCTGAAATAGGGAGCATCTACACAGCACATTTCAAAACAGAGCACTTTTCCTCTGACTTCCTTTATTTCTCATACAATGAGGGTTACAGGAGTCAGAGTAGAAAGTCCTCCAGCTTGACACTATTTTGGCACTCTTTTGAAATAACTGCCTGTTGTGTAGATGTGGACTAAGTTTTTTCAGAATAGCGCTAGTTATTTTGAAATAGTGTTGCAGTGTAGACATACCCTGAGAGGGGGCTCTGTTGGCACAGTGATGTCAGCTTAGAGTCTGGAGCATAGACACATCCTCAGCTTTCATGTAAAAAGTGTTTCAAATCCTCAGGCTTGCAGAGAAAAGGCTGAAAACCCGGCCTGTGCGTGTCCCCAAGGCTCAGAAAGTTTATTTCTCCTTCTTTCTCATGATATTAAGCCAGTCTCATGAGTTTTTATTTGGCTTCTGATGTTGGTCCTCCTGAGGCTGGCCATACTCCCAGGACAAAGAATTTTGCACTGACACAGCATTTCTTGGAGACTAAGTTTAATTTTTGCTATTCCAGGAAATTAAGGAGGAGGCAGCAGAGTTAGTAGAAGATTGTATAAATTCTGGGTGATACAAGTAGCTCGTAGACCCAATATTCTTATTCCTAGGTAAGTAAAAGATTTCCTTGTACAAAGAAGTATATGGCCACTTAATGCAAGCAATGCTGACAGATGTACCTTGCATCTGAGTTTTTCTGACCATGACATCCTTTTTGGGCCTCCAGTCTCCATCCAGACAGATATATAATATGATCCATTTTCCTGAGAATCTACAGCCACTTCCATGGAAGTTGTGGGACAGGGTCTGCTAAGAACTCCTGGCCGTGCTAGAGCATTTCTTATACTGGGAGTCCCACTTCAAAAGGGGGAAGCGAGGCAAGTGCAGGAAAGTCACAAGTAGGGTCACAGTACATTTGGGTTTTCTGGCCATGGCCTTTTCTTTAGTCCTCCAATCTCCATCCAGGCAGACTTTGCAAACATGAAAAGAATGTCTATGATCTCTCCCGGCCTTCAGAACTGGGTGACTGGAGGGGCAGCTGTCCCCAGCTTGCTTCTATAGGCTCTGGTACAAAAACTACCCCCCACAAAATCCTAAAACCCAGATTTTGGGGGACCCATGGTCATCACCCAAGTAATTCCAAGAAAATCAGGGAAGGGATCACTTAGGAAATCCGCTCCCCCCTGCTCCAACCTCTGTTTTCTTGGAGTTGGGAAAAACAGAGGGAATCCACAGACAGCAATGGACTCTGCCCTTGTAACTGGGCCAATGTTTCTTAAACTTTTTAAGACTGAGGAACACCAAACAATATATTTTTTTAATGAGGAACACTAAGGATTTTTTGTCAAGGAAAAAAAAAGGTTGGGGGAAAAAGGGTTGGGGGGAAAGTTAAAGGCGCCTTTAAAGGCGGCCATTTTGAATTCTGTTCAGAACTCTGGACTGCCTTGCGGCACAGCACTGTTTAAGAAACACTGAACTAGGCCCTTAGTCCTAAGGACACCACAATCAACCAATACTGGTTAATATAAAAAAACCCACAATCTTTTATTATCAAAACAAAACTACAGTTGCAAGCACAGTAAGTTGGCTAGATGGAAAGAGCCACCATTTGATATAGCTATTGATGGAAAATCCCTGGGTTGTAAGACTTACTTACAAAAGAGACAAAAAAACAAAACAACCCCCCAATGAGCAAGCTCAGACATCATTTCCAACCCTGCAAACAAGGAAAACAATAAACCCTGATGGACTATCGAAACTTTTCCCTACTTATACATTTTAAGAAGTCCGTTCTTGGAGAGAAAGTGTCTCCCATCTCCCTTAATACCTGGGAGAAACTGCTCTGCCCTCAGACAAAGAAGAGACAGAGAGAAAACCCCTCTCTTCCAGTTTGAAATTCCTACCTGCTTTGTTATTGGCTGACTGCCTGACACCTTGGCTAGGTACATGAGTTAACCCTTTATTCCCCAGGTGCTGGTCAGCACTCCTGATTATGACAGCCCCTTTCTGCGGTCTGTCCCTGGATGGCTCTAAGCAGTCTGCTGACCCAAGTTCCTTTCTCCTACCTGCTCTTTAGCCATTCTGCCAGTCTACTTCCCAGCCCCTTGGTTCTCTCAGCTGCTCTCAGCAGTGGCTGGCAGTGCCTGGCTTACCCCTTTGGTTTCTGAACTAGCGTGCGGGAACATATGCCCCATGACAGGATCCCTTTGAAACATTTCCTCCAGCTGGACCAAACTCTGCAGAGGCAGTGGAGGTGGGATCCCAGCAGCCCAGGCCTGCTTGCTAACCCCTCTGCACCCAGGGTGGGGTTCTACCCCCCATCAGAAGCACCAGAAAAGGCACAGCCCTTGTAGCATCGCATGGTGACAGGCTCAGATGGAGTGGAGCTGGTGTGTCGCCATGGCTGGGATGTCCTCCTGTATCAAGAGAACAAGGGGCTGTAAGAGACTTGGATGCCCCCAGGGAAAGGGAGGATTAATAGCAACTAGCCCCCCCCCGAGATGAACTCTTCTTCCTCACTGAGCTCCACTGCCAGACCTCCTCCTCATCACATTGTAGGAGGAATCTCTGCCTCCATTCTCTCTCCGCCTCCCCCTCCTCCCCTTCCCATCTCCCCATAACAGCTCTTTCTTAGCAGCTTCTTGTCAGATTTCTCTCTCTGGGTTTGCTGGCTGTGTTCTTCCAGTCCCATGGGGTTGCATCTTTGGCCACACAGAATAGCAGGGCTCCCTACAGTGGGTGGAGTGTCCTTAGTGCTGGGGGTGGGGGGTTGATTCTAAATGATGTAGGACAGAAGGAGACAGACTCATCCTCCAACTTGGGCCAATCTCAGAGGATCTGGGGAGTTTCAACAGGGCTCCCATTACCTGATGAGGGACAGTCTCAGATGGGAAGTGGGTCATTTCTTCAGTAGTCCCATTGCCTGGCTTCTTGTCAGTGACACTTTTCTACTGAGTCCCATTTCCCTGCTGGGTTTCCTTACCTCTAGCAGAGCAGCAGTGTGTAGACCTGGTAAATCCCCTCCCCAGCCCTTGGAGAGTCACAACTATGCCACCAGCTCCCTGCTTTGGGGAACCGTGCTGAGCTCTAATGGAAGGGAAGGAGAGGGAGCTCCATCAGAATTCTCCTGTCAGCTCCTAATCTCCCCTGGTCCAGGAGTCATATACCCTGCAGCTCCAGGAGGACAAACAGGGACCCAAGGTGAGGAATGAACTTGGCTGGGTCAGGAGTTGAGATATGGTCCCCTTAACGTCCCAGGATCTCCACTGACCCCAGAGAAGATTAACTGGACTCAAGTCAATCTCATGCCCTGCCCTGTCTCTGCCTTCCCAGCAGGAACACTCCCAACCCACAGACCTGTAGTCGCAGATCCTACAGCCTGTTGGGTCCACCTGCCTACACCTGGCATCAGCAAGCCAGGCACAGAGGACACATGAGCCAAATTCAGGGACATCTTCCAGAAAATCATTTTTTTGAAAGAGTGCATCTACACAGCAAAAGCGCAACACAAAACTGATCTTTTTTGAAAGATAGTGTCCACATTGATTGGACACTATCTCACATTTCAGTTGTGATTATGGTGGACAGAATGGCTACCAGGGCACCCGTGCTTTTTCCTGGAGGCCTCTTCTGTCAAAAAACCACTCTCTTCCATGTCCCCACTTGCCTTTTTCTGAAAAAGCTTGTTTGGAAAAAGGCTTCTTCCTCATAGAAAGACGTTTACCATGGTTGGAAAAAACCCTCTGTTCTTTCGACTTTCGGTATCTAGCGGAGTGCACCAAGGATCGGTTCTAGCACCAGTTTTGTTTAACATCTTTATTAATGACCTGGATGAGGGGATAGATTGCACCCTCATCAAGTTTGTGGATGACACTAAGCTAGGGGGAGAGGTAGATACACTGGAGGGCAGAGATAGGGTCCAGACAAATTAGAGGATTGGACCAAAAGAAATCTGATGAGGTTCAACAAGGACGAGTGTGGAGTCCTGCACTTGAGACGGAAGACTCCCAAACATTCTTACAGGGTGGGGACCAACCGGCTAAGTAGCAGTTCTGTAGTAAAGGGTATCAGGATTACAGTGGACTAGAAGCTGGATATGAGTCAACAGTGTGTCCTTGTAGCCAAGAAGGCTAATGGCATATTAGGTTGCATTAAGAGGAGCATTGCCAGCAGATCCAGAGATGTCATTATTCCTCTTTTTTTGACTCTGGTGAGGCCACATCTGGAGTATTGTGTCCAATTTTGGGCCCCCAACTTAAGGAAGTATGTGGACACATTGGAGAGGGTTCAGTGAAGGGCCACCAAAATGATTAGGGGGCTGGAGCATATGACTTATGAGGAGAGGCTGAGGGATTTGGGTCTATTTAGTCTGCAGAAGCAAAGAGTGAGGGGGGATTTGACAGCAGCCTTCAACTTCCTGAAGGGAGTTTCCAAAGAGGATGGCGAAAGGCTGTTCACAATAGTGACCGAGGGCAGAACAAGGAGCAATGGTCTCAAGTTACTGTTGCCCAATGTGTGAATGTCTTGCAACAAGCATTTGTTAAGTCACTGCCTCACCCTCCCTTGTGTCCTCTTCCCATACCTTGGTGACACCTGCATTTTCTTAATCTTTTCCTGCTCCACTGCCTGCTTTTTGAGATGTGTCACCCAAACTGGCCAGAGTATTCTGGGGTCAGGTGTTCTGTGGATTTATATAGTGACATGGTGATTATTTTCTATCCCTTTCCTTATAATCCCTGACATACTGATAGCCTTTGTGCTGTCCCTCCCATAAGACAGTTCGGGGCAGTTGCTCTGGGCCACGGGCTTTGAGGGGCCCATGGTGGCACCCCAGTTGTCCAATGGATAGTCTCCCATATGGAGGTTAGCCCCTGGGGGTCAGGGCAATGCAGGGGATCACCTGGGGGGCCTGGGGCCAGCAGCAGGGGCAGCCCTGGGCACTCACTGTGGCGGAGGAAGCTGCAGAAAGAGGAGTGACACACACAGCAGCCTGCTCCGCTCCATCGCCGTCTCCTAGCCGGGTCGCTCTGTGTCACTGCGGCAGCAGAACATGCAGCGACCCGGCCCCAGGTGGCTCCGCTCCCCGAGTGAGACGGCTTCAAGGGAGTGGAGGGCAGTGGGCTGCTGAGTTGCTCTGCTCCTGCCACCAAAGTGAGGGGTGGGACCTACCCCCTGCTCCTGCCCCACACTAGGTCCCTTGGTAATTCCCTGGGCTTCTCCTCCCACAGTAGTGAGGCCTTAGCCAGACTGAACTCCGCCACCTTCCAGGAGGTACCGTAATGTCCAGCATAGAAGTGCAAGCACAGAATGATAGGCACCCCTCTTAGGCAACCTCAGCAGTAGGTGAAGTGTAGTGTATGGCAGACGCGCTGTTCTGGCCAAGGTGGGAGGGGGCGGGACTGCAGCTAGTTAAGGAATGACCCACATAGACACTACAGCCCTCTCATGTAGGTTTGATGCCACCCAGGCTGTGAAGAGATTGGTGGTTTAGGAAGGAGACTTTCCCACTGAGGAGTCAGTGACTGATGGAGAGTCTCCTTTCATTGGAAGTGGAGATTTAATTTCTCTAGTGGCTGAAACTCCAGCCCCATGAGAGCCCCAGCCTGCGTTATCAGAGAGCTGCCTCATTTCACTGCGTCAGGGCCATCCTGGGAGCTGAGCTGGCACCCTGGAGAGGCAGAAGCTGGGTGCAGAGGAGAAAGGCACAGACAGGCAAGGATGCAGCAGCTAGGGTTGGCAAGAGAGTGGAGATGGAGGTAAGTTGGCTGCCTTAGTGTCACAGGGGTTTAATGGGTTGGTTTCTTAAGAAGGAAGTGATGGGCAGGATTCGCCTATTGGCTCTTGTTGCTTTGCACTATTCCAGCCCTGCCTGTGATTGGCCCTGCACCTACCTGTGGCCTGAGACAGTCCAGAAGGAGGCTGGGGCAGGAATCTCCCAGCTATAGGACCCTGGATCATTAGGCAATGGCTCAGAGACAAGGACGGCAGTCACTGGAGCAGCTCAGCCTGCCTATAGGTGGGGCCTATAAGCGGGGAAAGTGAAGACAGGGGCAGCTGGTTGCTGAGAATGGTGTGGGCAGAGGGCACTTGCTTGAGCTCTGTTTGGGTATGTCTACACTACAAAGTTAGTTCGAACTAACGGACGTTAGCTCGAACTAACTTTAATAGGCACTGCTCTAGCGCTCTGCTAGTTCGAATTTAATTCTAACTAGCAGAGCGCTTAGTTCGAACTAGGAAAACCTCATTTTACGAGGATTAAGCCTAGTTCGAACTAGCTAGTTCGAATTAAGGGCTGTGTAGACCCTTAATGCGAACTAGTGGGAGGCTAGCCCTCCCCAGCTTTCCCTGGTGGCCACTCTGGCCAACACCAGGGAAACTCTATGCCCCCCTCCCGGCCCCGGACCCCTTAAAGGGGCACGGGCTGGCTACGGTACCCGTGCCAGGTGCAAGCTTGCCAGCACCCAGCCAGCAGACCCTGCACCTGGCACGGATCGAGCCACCCACCCGATGCCTCCCAGCCCTCCCCCTCTTCCCGGGACCAGGCTGGAGGCTCCCGGGAGCTTGCCCGGGACCGCAAGAGGCGGGCACCCGCCTGGGCTAGTGCGGACATCGTGGACCTTGTCCACGATCTCCGCACTAGGCACAGGAAAGTAGCCGGCTTGGGCAGGAGAGCTACCAGCCTGGCCACCCAGGAGCAGGTGTGCATGAAAATCAAGGGGGTCCACTGAGACCCCCGACCCTGAGCCCTGTACTTACAATGGCCGTCCTGGGTCAGACCAAAGGTCCATCTAGCCCATTAGCCTGTCTGCTGACAGCGGCCAACCCTAGGGACCCTGGAGGGGATGGACCGAAGACAGTGACCAAGCCATTTGTCTCATGCCATCCCTCTCCAGCCTTCCACAAACCTTGGGCAGGGACACCACTCCTACCCCCTGGCTAATACCACTCCATGGATCCAACCTCCATGACTTGATCTCACTTCCCTTTAAACTCTGTTCTAGTTGTAGCCTTCACAGCCTCCTGCAGCAAGGAGTTCCACAGGTTGACTCTTTGCTTTGTGAAGAACAACTTTCTCTTACTAGTTTGAAGTCTGCTACCCATTCCTTTCCTTTGGTGTCCTCTAGTCCTTCTTTATGGGAACTAATGAAGAACTTTTCTGAATGCACCCATCTCCTGCACCCAACTCCTGCTTTTAGAGACCTCTATCCTATCCCCCCTCCGTCTCTTCTTTTCTAAGCTGAGAAGTCCCAGTCTCTTTAGCCTCTCTTCATATGGGACCTGTTCCCAACCCCTGATCATTGTACTTGCCCTCCCCTCTCCCAGCCTCTCTCTTCCCCTCTCCCACCTCCTTTTCCCAGTCTCCCCCAGTTTTGTTCAATAAAGACAGATTCCATTTTTGAACACAATTGTCCTTTATTTTGTACATCAAGAAAAGGGGCTAGGGAAGGGTAAGTGGAAGGAGGTGAGGGAGGAATGGGGTACGAGCCCCCGATGGGGAGGACTGGGTTGGCTCTGTGGGCTTCTGGGGGTGGAAGCTCTCCTGCAGCCCCCTAATTGCCCCCTCTCCGCAGATGGCAGCCTGTGGCAAGTGCAGCCGGTCTGATGGCCGAGTGCTGTGATGTGCCCAGTGTGGGTACTCCGGGCACTCCAAGCCAGGACTGGTTTTCAAGCGGGGCACCCCTGAGAACTGTCTGTCCAGGGTGGGGGTCGGGTCCCTTTAAGCACAACCCTCGGCTAGCCTGAGACAGCATTTCCACGCTCTAAGTCCTCCTTTGATGCCCTGCCGGCACTGCTTCCAGCCATCCTTAAGCCCTGTTCAGGGTCCACTTAATGTGGACATGCTAGTTCGAATTAGCAAAACACTAATTCGAACTAGTTTTTAGTTCTAGACGCGTTAGTTCGAATTAGCTTAGTTCAAATTAACTAATTCGAACTAAGTTAGTTCGAACTAACTCTGTAGTGTAGACGTACCCTTTGAGACACTGAGGAGAGGGGGGACCCGCCACTAAATCTGTCCCCAGACATTTATAAAGCCCTCACGGCCTCACTGACACAGCAGCTCGTTTTCAGAACTGGTGACACTTAAAACCTTTTTCCCACTGGTGCCCTTTGTTTGCTCTTTGCCTTGATCCCATTCTGCGGGTGAGAGGGGTTTAATCAGTTTCTGGTCAGGTTCATGTCTTGGGCTATGTCTACACTGGCGGGTTCTTGCACAAGATATTCCTGCGCAAGAACTCTTGCACAAGAACATGGCCACACGGCCATGTGCTTTTGGGCAAGAGCTCCCATGGCAGTGTGGACGCTCTCCTGCACAAGAAAGCTCTGATGGCCATTTTAGCCATAGAGCTTTCTTGCACAAGAAACCCCTGCCGCGCGTCCACACTGCCCTCTTGTGCAAGAGCTCTTATACAAGAGAGCTTACACTTGTTAGAAAAGAGCGTAGTTCTTGCGCAAGAAGCCCTCGCTTCCCATACTTTACTGTAAATCTTCTTGCACAAGAACGGATGGGCCGTGTGGACGCTCTGCAGGTTCTTGTGCAAGAACAACTCTTCTTGCGCAAGAACCCACCAGTGTAGACATAGCCCTGGTGTCCAGGGACTAGCCAAAGGCAGGAGTGTCAACAGGTGTGGGTGAGGCTAGGTTATTTGAAGGAGTCTCATGGAATTTGTTCTTTTAAAGGTTTCCTGGAAACATGGTGGGTGCTGGAAATGGTTCAGTGGGGCACAGAATGGGCCCTCAGAGACCTGAGCTCTCTTCCTGTCGTTTCCCCTCCCTGGCCTCATTTGGCCCAGCTGTAAAATGAAAAGAATGACCCTGCCCTGCTTTGCAAGGCCCTTTGAGATCTGCTGATGCCCAGAGCTGTGTAAGAAGCAAGTGGTGTTAAATGTGGCCTTACAGGACTGGGCTGTGTCCCTTGTGAGGCTCATCATTTCCCATCACAAGCTTACGCTTGTGTGTGAACATGGGTAAGTACTAGGCTGGGTCCTCCTGCCTGACTCACAGGAGGGTGGATAATAAAAACGGAGGGCGAATGGGTGTGTCTGCTGTGGCCAGGGTGTAGCATGTGCCTTATGGTGCTGGTGAGCAGTTAGCTTCATGCTGGGCAGGAGTGACCTGGTGGCTCTGCAGCAGCTTGCTAGTGAAGTCAGGCTCAAGTTCCTCTGCTCTCCATGTTGTGCGCAGCACTTTCCATCTTGCTTTATTGCACCAGGCACTTTGCACCTCGGTTTGTCTGCAATCTGCTGGGCCCAGCTGGGACACAGCCATGAGGAAGGCATGTTGGGGAGGGCTGTTATCATTCTGTGAGGCATGGCAGTTGTGGGATTGTTATCATGGAGCTTATGCTCCCCATGGCTAGTACGATGCTCTGAAGTTCTCTCCACTCAGCAAGGAAACTTTCCATAGGGCTTAAACCATCTCTCCTGAAGGAGTCATGGTAGTGGGGGAGTTCCAGTGTCACCCATGGGGCAGAGACCCTGGCTTTCATGGCCTGTCCTGGGGAATCCTGCTCTGCAGAGCCTGCCCCCATCTGCACTGGGACTGTGTGCATTGTATATCAAACAATGCAGACGGTAAGAAATGCAAACCAGAACTATGAATTTCTGGGGAAAATAAGATGATCAAATCATAGCAGAGCTGTCAGTGGAACAGAAGGAGTAACTTATACTCAAGAGTTGTAAAAGAGCTGGCCAAGGTCAATAAGCACTGATTTCAATAAGTCCTGGAATGCTAGGACTGTTCCAGAAGCCCGGCAGGAAGCTATTGCTGTGCCAGTGTTCAAGAGGGGTAAACAGTCTGACCTGGGCTGTAACTCTAGGCCTGCCGCTCTAAGCTCAGTCCCGCAAGAGAATGGAGTAGCTGTCACAGAACCCATTTAATAAAGAATTAAAGGAGAGGAATGTAACCAATGCCAATCAATGTGGGTTTATGGGAGATCACCCCTGCAAAACTACACTGATATCTTTTTTGGTGAGGTAGTAACTTTGACTGTGAAAGGCCATAGTGATGCTGCAAAACTATTGCAATACTGAGGCCTTTTTAGTACAAATCTAGAAAGATGAAGATGCAGCAGGCCCACATTCAATCCATTACAAGCTGGGTAACTGTCAGGGAATTCTGAGCACCTCAGAGTGTGAGCCTAGTGAGCCGTGTAGGCCGGTGGTGTAATATAGATGCTGTCTCCATCGGAAAGTTGCCCTGAAATCTGGCTTCCTGCACTGCCAGGCCCCTGATCTGTCCCAAGTGCTGAGCTCTGAGCACCAGGACAGGCTGTGTCTGCCATCAGCGAGTGTTTCCCCAGGACCTCTGAAGCAGCTCTTAGCTGTCTGCTGCCCTGTAACATCTGGGCTAATGTGCCACTGCCGTCTACAGGATGCTATCGGAACGGACTGTCTGTGTGTGTCAGACCTCAGACTGTAACCAGCTAATGGTGATTCTCCTTTAGCATTTGTTGAAGACACCTGGTATTTTTGGAGTCATGTGGCTGCTGTCAGAGTGAATTCTCTAGGGGCTTCACTGGGTGGAACAGGGACAACTGATGCTCTTGCTCAATTTGCTGCCTTGGGAGCATGCAGCTGCCTTCTCGTACAACAGTTGAGTTCGGGGACCAGCAACACCGCCAGCCCCAAACCCTCTGCCAGCTCCTTGCTTGCAGCCTGAGTCTGGCGCATGCAGCCGGTGCAGTAAGGCGCTGGGAGCTAAACATGTCCGCTCCTGACCTTCTACCTCAGTGTATGTCTACACCACAGAGTTAGTTCGAACTAACTTAGTTCGAATTAGTTAATTCGAACTAAGCTAATTCGAACTAAGGCGTCTAGAACTAAAAACTAGTTCGAATTAGCATTTTGCTAATTTGAACTAGCATGTCCACATTGAGTGGACCCTGAACAGGGCTTAAGGATGGCCAGAAGCAGTGCCGGCAGGGCATCAGAGGAGGACTTAGAGCGTGGAGATGCTGTCTCAGGCTAGCCGAGGGCTGCGCTTAAAGGGACCCGACCCCCACCCCGGACAGACAATTCTCAGCTTGAAAACCAGTCCTGGCTTGGAGTGCCCGGAGTGCCCACACTGGGCACATCACAGCACTCGGCCATCAGACCGGCTGCACTTGCCGCAGGCTGCCATCTGGGGAGAGGGGGCAATTGGGGGGCTGCAGGAGAGCTTCCACCCTCAGAACCCGCAGAGCCAACCCAGTCCTCCCCATCGGGGGCTCGTGCCCCATTCCTCCCTCACCTCCGTCCACTTACCCTTCCCTAGCCCCCCTTCCTGATGTACAAAATAAAGATAACGTTTCTTCCAACATTGACTCTGTCTTTATTGAACAAAACTGGGGGAGACTGGGAAAAGGAGGTGTGAGAGGGGAAGAGAAAGGCTGGGAGAGGGGAGGGCAACTAACATGATCAGGGGTTGGGAACAGGTCCCATATGAAGAGAGGCTACAGAGACTGGGACTGTTCAGCTTAGACAAGAGGAGACGGAGGGGGGACAGGATAGAGGTCTCTAAAAGCAGGAGTTGGGTGCAGGAGATGGGTGCATTCAGAAAAGTTCTTCATGAGTTCCCATAAAGAAGGACTAGAGGACACCAAAGGAAAGGAATGGATAGCAGGCTTCAAACTAGTAAGAGAAAGTTGTTCTTCACAAAGCAAAGAGTCAACCTGTGAAACTCCTTGCTGCAGGAGGCTGTGAAGGCTACAACTAGAACAGAGTTTAAAGGGAAGTGAGATCAAGTCATGGAGGTTGGGTCCATGGAGTAGTCTTAGCCAGGAGGTAGGAGTGGTGTCCCTGCCCAAAGTTTGTGGAAGGCTGGAGAGGGATGGCACGAGACAAATGGCTTGGTCACTGTCTTCGGTCCATCCCCTCCAGGGTCCCTAGGGTTGGCCGCTGTCGGCAGACAGGCTACTGGGCTAGATGGACCTTTGGTCTGACCCAGGACGGCCATTGCAAGCTCAGGGCTCAGGGTCGGGGGTCTCAGTGGACCCCCTTGATTTTCATGCACTCCTGCTCCTGGGTGTCCAGGCTGGCAGCTCTCCTGCCCTAGATGGCCACTTTCCTGTGCCTAGTGCGGAGATTGTGGATGAGGTCCATGATGTCTGCACTAGCCCAGGCGGCTGCCCGCCTCTTGCGGTCCCGGGCAAGTTCCCGGGAGCCGCCAGCCTGGTCCCGGGAAGAGGGGGTGGGCTGGGAGGCATCGGGTGGCTGGCTCGAGCTGTGCCAGGTGCAGGGTCTGCTGGCTGGGTGCTGGCAGGCTTGCACCTGGCATGGGCACCATAGCCAGTCCGTGCCCCTTTAAGGGGTCCGGGGTCGGGAGGGGGGCATAGAGTTTCCCTGGTGTTGGACAGAGTGGCCATCAGGGAAAGCTGGGGAGGGCTAGCCTCCCACTAGTTTGAATTAAGGGTCTACACAGCCCTTAATTCGAACTAGTAAATTCGAACTAGGCTTAATCCTCGTAAAATGAGGTTTTCCTAGTTCGAACTAAGCGCTCCGCTAGTTCGATTTAAATTCGAACTAGCAGAGCGCTAGTGTAGCGGCTATGAATGTTAGTTCGAACTAACGTCCGTTAGTTCGAACTAACATTGTAGTGTAGACATACCCTCAGTGATCCCCTACCGTGCCCTCATTCCCAGGGAGTGACCCTGCCCTGCAGAGCTTCTAATCTAGGTGTCAAAGCAACTGGGACTGGGCCTTTTACCACTAGTTAGTCTGTCCAGACTCAGGGACCAGGTGCTCCTTTGTTACCCTGCCAGGGCAGAGGAAGGAGTCCAGCCTCCAAACCCAAGATCTGGGCTCAATCCCCAGCTCTGCCAAACTCCCAGTGTGATCCTAATCCCACCGCTTCTATGTCTGTGCAATGGGAAAGAAACATCCCATCTCTCTGGTGATTTACGGGGGATCACTTAGTTCAAGGGCTCCTCTGTGAAGCCTTCAGCGCAGGGGATACCACCTGCCCATTCCCGGCGTTCATTCTCTGCGCCACGCAGGCCCTTGGCAACCTCGACAGCCACTTGTGGAGACTGGACTGTTTCTCCCCACTGCGAGAACGGCAGCACCATCTGTCGGATCTTGCCACAAGTTCCAGACTTTCCCGGTGCAGCCCCGATCATCCTTCTACCCTGCCGTGGTGAGCCAGGAAGGACACGTGCACAAGCAGCAATAGGAAACCAGATCCGGCACCGGTGGAGATTCAGCCCAGACCCAACACTCAAGGAACCACCACACCAGAGGCACCAGCCATGCCACCAACAGGGCCGGGCTCAGGGCGTTTGCTAGACTCCTCTCCGAGGGCTGGGCGAACCAAAGAGGGTCCTGCCTGGCCAGTGCTTGGGTTAGAGTCTCCCATTGTGCTCAGATGGTGCTGATGAGTCGGTGGATCCCATGGGGCACTGAGCTGCCGGGGTGACCTGCCATGGATGAGAGGGGTGACTGAACCCCACCGCTAGGATGGCCAGAGGTCCCATTTTTAAAGGGACAGTCTCCTTGTTTTTTCCAAAATGGGTCCCGCTGGGGACTCTTGTACATTTGAAAGGAGGAACGCGGAAGTGCCTATCGACTAATTGAGCAGTCCATGGAAATTCCATCAACTACGTGTCTAGTCAATTAACTGCAATGTAACATCCTTAATACAGATCCCCCCCTGCTACCCCTAGAGACGCTGCCTCAGGTGTCCCCCGCCCTTCAGGGAACAGACAGTCAAGCCGCAGTTCACAGAGGATCCTTTATTGCTACACTACACTCCGCGCTGGCTGCGGGGGCACCTGCTGGTTGGGGCAGCAGCCTGGATCCTTCCAGCAGCTGGAATGGGTCGCATGATGCCCAGCAGGGTTGAGGAAGGGCCCCTCCGAGCCAGGCAGGGGGTCATGTGGAGAAGACACGGGGTGGCCCGAGCAGGGAGCCTGGCTGTGGTGCTTGGTGGGGATGGGCCTCGGGAGGGGGCTCAGGTAGGGTGGGGGCAGAGATCTGAGGTTTGCAAACGGGGCACATGACTCCTGAGCTGGGGGCTTACAGCCAGGAGTCGCTGCTGCTCTCGGTGTTGCTGCTGCTCTCGGTGGGGACCCCCGTCACCTTGAAATCATTCACTTGGAAGACCCAGCGCCCTGGAACCCCGACGTTGCTCGTCTGCCCGATGCGGAGGACAGCCTCCGTGCGGGAACCCGGGATGTTGTAGAAGTTTTTGTTGTCGCCGCTGTTCAACCCGGCCTGACGGCGGAGACACGGGGAGCAAATGAAGTTAGTGCACTTGCCTGTCACTGGGGTAGTGGGGGCAGCACTGACTGAGCAGAGTCCCCGTATCTTTCCATGCAGCCCAGTGCCCCATCTGAGTCCCCCCACCACTCCCTGCAGCCCAGCACCCCCTGCTGAGCCCCCACTCTGCTTTGCATAGCCCAGCACCCCCGGATGAGCCCTCACCCAGCTACCTGCAGCCCAGCACCCCCTGCTGAGTCGCCAACTGATCCCCACTGCACAGTGATCCTGATGATCCCCCTCTCTGCTCCCCCTTGGCCCAGCACTCCCTGCTGGGCTCCTCCCACCCTGCTCCCCACAGCCCAGCACCCCACGTTCTCATGTGAGCTGTGTAACGGGACCTACCTGGGCGGGTTTACCCCCTAGGCCGGTGGTGGCGTTTCCGCCACTCGCCGTGCCTGTGGTCCACTGGATCATTCCATAGTTCAGCATGATGAAGGTGACTTGGCCGTCGTTTGCCAGCACGGCCTGGAACGTGTTCACCTGTAGCAGAGAGGGAGGAGACCCAGGTGAGGGGGACCATGGGAGCTACATAGACATGGGAACCACAGGGTCCAGCACCCCGCTAGCCATTCCCCTGGAAAGCCCCTGATTGGTGACTATGGCAGTGAAGCCCAGCAGTTGCACAGTTGTGGGAACACAAGGGTCCTGTCTGGGGCTTTGTCTAGACCACAGGCTTCTTTCGGAAGAAGCTTTTCTGGAAGAGATCTTCAGGAAAAACTTTGTCCAAAAGAGAGCGTCCACACTGCCAAAGTGCATCGAAAAAGCAATCTGCTTTTTCCACACTGAATGGACGCTCTCTCGCACATAAGCTGTGGTTACTACAGGCAGAGTGACCACCAGGGCACCTGTGCTTTTTCCTCTTTCCTCTTCTTCTAAAAGAACTCCCTCTTCCCCATCCACACACACCTTTTTCCAAAGAGCTCTTTCGCAAAAAGGCTTCTTCCTTGTAGAAAGAGGTTTACCGATGTTGGAAAAAACCATCTGCTCTTTTGATTTTCTTTCAAAAGAAGGCGACTGTAGAGTGGATGTAAGTGCAGTTTTTTCAGAAAAGCTCTGCAGTATAGACATAACCTGGGTCTAGCAGCCCCACCAGCTAGTCTCCCTCCTGCCTCTCCCCTCCCCAGGTGCTCAGCTGGAGCCGTGGGGAGTGAGGTGTCACATACCTTCTGGGAGGTGGAGCCGTAGTAGGCCACGCGGTCCCAGGTGGCCACAAAGGCCCACGTGGCTGTGAAAGGGATTGCTGGGAAGTACTGGTTCATGTCTCTGGTGAGGCGACGCAGCAGCCCAGGGTCCTGGCTCTCCCGGTAGTAGACGTCCCCACCCAGTATATTGCTCACATCACCCCAGTAGGGGGCCACAAAGGGGCGGCCATCAGCCAAGGGGAAGGGGTCGGGGGTGTACTGGGAAACGGTCACGCCGAAGGACACCACGCCATTATTGTTCACCTGTGGGGGGGAGGGGAGCAGAGAGGTGTCTGTAGGAGCACAGCAGAGCATGGCTATCCCCTCCTTGCAGCACAGCACCCCCTGCTGTGCCCCCTGCTCTGCACCTCACAGCACAGCGCCCCCTGCTGTGCCCCCTGCTCTGTACCTCACAGCACAGCGCCCCCTGCTGTGCCCCCTGCTCTGTACCTCACAGCACAGCGCCCCCTGCTGTGCTCCCTGCTCTGTACCTCACAGCACAGCACCCCCTACTGTGCTCCCCGCTCTGTACCCCACAGCACAGCACCCCCTTCTGTGCCCCCTGCTCTGTACCTCACAGCACAGCACCCCCTTCTGTGCCCCCTGCTCTGTACCTCACAGCACAGCCCACCTTACTGTGCCCTGTCTGGTGATTAGATTAGATTAGATAGAGGGGTGTCTATGGGCAGGGATGGTAGAAAGCTCTGTGTGGCACCCTGTCACTGGCTGCCTGTAACACATGTGCTGTGGGGTCGACAGCGGGCTCAGCCCTGCCGTACGTACATAGAGGAAGTGATGGTCCTTGCCATAAAAGGTGAAGCTCATGGAGATGGGGATCTCCGGTGACGCCCCGTCGTCATCTTTGGGATTCTGCCGGTCACTCTGGGCTGGGCCGTAGGGATACAGCAAAGACTCTGAGGTGGGGAGAAGGTGCCTTGTGAGAGCCTGGAGCAACTCCCTCTCCATTGGCCCTTGGAGAGCCACTTCCCAGCCCAGCCCGATGGCCTTTGGCATCGGCGATGCCCCCACCCGGTGTCAGGAGCTCCCCATTGGCCTTTACATTCCAGAGCCACACTGAAGCAAAACAAGTTCCCACAATCCTCCCCGAGCCCTCCAGCCCAATTGTTACCCCACCTCCCATCTTGATTCTCCACCTACCCCTCTCACCCAGCCCCCTGCCCCAATCCCCATGTCATCCATAATATAACCCCCCTCTGATTTCATGAGGCATAAAGGATCTGTCGACGAAAGGGTCTAGACTGCGGTGCTGAGCCAACAATCAGCTGATCGGTACAGCACGGCGGCCATTTTGATTTAAAGGAAGTTGCGATTATTTAAATTGTGGCTTCATTTCCCTTTGCCATCGTGACTAATCTACATGGCTCCGTCAACGGAGCCATATAGTTTAGACACACCCCTAGTGAAATCGTTTTCCTAATATCCAACCTGGACCCTCCCACCACAACTTGAGACCATTGCTCCTTGTTCTGCCATCTGTCACTACTGAGAACAGCCTTTCTCCATCCTCTTTGGAAACTCCCTTCAGGAATTTGAAGGCTGCTATCAAATCCCCCCTCCTCCACCCTTCTCTTCTGCAGACTAAATAGACCCAACTCCCTCAGACTCTCCTCGTAGGTCATGTGCTCCAGCCCCCTAATCATTTTGGTTGACCTCCGTTGAATCCTCTCCAATGCATCTACATCCTTCCTGTAACTGAGGGCCAAGAACTGGACACAATACTACAATATGATGGGGGCTAATTTAGCTACAACTAATCAGGAAAGAGATCTTGGAGTCATCATGGATTTTTCTCTGAAGACATCCACACAGTGTCCAGTAGAGGTCAAAAAAGCAAACAGGATGTTAGGAATAATTAAAAAAGGGATAGAGAATAAGATGGAGAATATCTTATTTCCTTTATATAAATCCATGGTATGCCCATACCTGGAATACTGCGTACAGATGTGGTCTCCTCATCTCAAAAAAGATATACTGGCATTAGAAAAGGTTCAGAGAAGGGAAACCAAAAAGGTTGAGGGTTTTGGAACGTGTCCCATATGAGGAAAGA
This sequence comes from Pelodiscus sinensis, assembly GCF_049634645.1. Lineage (NCBI taxonomy): Eukaryota > Metazoa > Chordata > Testudines > Trionychidae > Pelodiscus > Pelodiscus sinensis. The sequence continues at coordinate 6,252,780 of NC_134734.1, read as the reverse complement.
TTAAAGAGACTGGGACTTTTCAGCTTGGAAAAGAGGAGACTAAGGGGGGATATAATAGAGGTCTATAAAGTCATGAGTGGTGTGGAGAAAGTGAATAAGGAAAAGTTATTTACTTGTTCCCATAATATAAGAGCTAGGGGCCACCAAATGAAACTAATCAGAAACAGGTTTAAAACAAATAAAAGGAAGTTCTTCTTCACACAGCGCATAGTTAATCTTGCCTGGAGAGGTTGTGAAGTCTAGGACTATAACAGGATTTAAAAGAGAACTAGATAAATTCAGGGAGGTTAAGTCCATTAATTTCTATTAGCCAGTATGAGTAAGGAATGGTGTCCCTAGCCTCTGTTTGTCAGAGGGTAGAGATGGATGGCAGGAGACAGATCGCTTGATCATTACCTGTTCAATTCAATCCCTCTGGGACACCTGGTATTGGCCACTGTCGGCAGACAGGATACTGGGCTGGATGGATTTTGGTCTGACCCTGTATGGCCATTCTTATGTTCTTATGAGAGGCCTGCATGGAACGCAAGCGCTTTCCCACGTCCCCGAAAAAGCAGGGAACAGAGTGAAAAGGATACTGAATCCCTGAGCACACGGCTGCTGCTCCCCACCCAAAAATGGCATCCCTGCTACAGTCCCCTCCCCTCAGCCCGCTGCTTCTTTTTATGTCACCTGGCCAGGGCTGGGAACCAGGAGCCCCCGCCTCCCTCCCTCCCCATGTGGTTCTGGCATTAGCCCGGCTCTTGCTGCTGCTGCTCTGTGTGTGTGTGTGTGTGTGTGTGTGTGTGTGTGTGTGTGTGCGCGCGCACGTGCGCGCACGCGCGCGCATGTCTATGGGTATGTCTAGACTGCATCCCTCTGTTGGCAGAGGGATGCAGATTAGGCAGGTCAACATTGCAAATGAGGCAGGGATTTAAATATCCCATACCTAATTTGCATAAAAATGGCCGCCGCGTTTTGTCGACTCAGCACTTGCAGGAGGCATAAGGAATCTGTCGAAAAAGGCTTTCTTTCTCCACAGATCCTCTGCTAGACTGCTGCTTTTTGCCGACAAATCTAGAAGGGCCAGATTTCTAGTTAGGTCCTGGCTGGGTCTGTCCCCTGCCCAGTGGGGCAGTGGGGTCCTATAGGTTAGAGTTGTGGGGGTGGGGAGTCAGGACTCCTGGGTCCTGTCCCAGCGGGGGCAGTGGGGCCCTATGGGTTAGCACTGTGGGGATGGAGAATAGCTTCTCGGAAAAAAACAAAGATGCCCGCACAAGCTGGTATTCCATCATTGGCACATTCACTGACGTCTACCACCACCTTGAACCAGGAAGGGGAGCTCTCGTCACAGAGAGAGGCCACTTTGTACATCCCACTGTAGAGGAGTTTCCCTTTGGCGCCATCAAAGGTCGTGAAGTAGGCACCTGGAGAGATTATGCACCGGCCTTCCTGCTTCACGAAGCCATGCATCCCATCCCTGAGGACACAGGTCTCATCCACGAGGCAGCTGGTTTTCTCACAGATGAGCCCCCCTGATGGGTGGCAAGTGCATTTCTCTGAGCAGTCACTGGAAATGACACTCTCCCGGGACTGAGGGAAATTCCAAAATAAACAATAAAATAACCAGTGTTCCAAACTTTCAGTCAGGTCCGATATTAACTTCCAAAGACCAACAGCAACTGCAACAATGTCAAAATGCCCACGGGAAGTCTCCCCGTAAGGGGACTAAAGACCAGAATAGGAAATACAAATGATAGCGGTAATGACCAAAAAGAACAGGAAGACCCAAGAAACAAGGCGAAGATGACAAAGGACAGTGATGATGACCAAAGAAACAGAAACTTTGAAGGATGATGGTGCCAATCAAAGAGGATACCAATCAAAGAAAGAAAGAAAAGATAAAGGATGACTGGGCAGATTAAGGAAACAATCAACTCCAGGATGACAAGGACAGGGACAGAAAGAAGGAAGAGACGAAGGATGTCAGTGCTGACCAAGAAAGAAGGAAAAGACAAAAGACAATGGTCATGACCCAAGAAACAAGGACAGTTCTTTTTCTATTTTTCTATGGCAGTGCCTAGGTGCCAGTCAAGAATGACACCACAGTGTGCCAGAGACACTCTGTAAACACTTCAAGAGACAGCCCATGCCCCAAAGAGCTTAACATCCAACAAGACAAGGCAGGCCAAGGAGAGGGGAACATAGAGAGGATAAGAGTGGTGACCAAAGAAAGAAGAAAAACACAGTGGAAGAAGATGCTGATCAATCACAGGCAAGAAGGAAGGTCGGGGTGACAGATCATGATGATGGGACATGGAAATGACATCTGAAGAGAAGGAGAAACATGAGTGAAAATCAAAGATCAGGGGATGAAGAGGGAAAAATTAAACCTCGATCTGTTATACTCACAGGCTGTGTTCTACGTGGTGGAATCCCCTGGAAACTCTTAGGTGACTCATACTTTTGACCACTTCAGCTCTGTTATTTTAAGACTCCTGAGGCACCAACTACACAGAACAGCCAGAACCTACCTTGATGTAACGTCCACTGTGCATGCAGCCACACCTGTCCATGGACACGCACTCCTCCCCATCGAACATGGAGCCGGCGTCACACTGGCAGCCCTCAAAGCACTTCCCGGTGCACTGGGCAGGGGCGGACAAGCTAGCGCAGGTGAAATCACAGGACCTGGTGCACAGCTCGTAGTGGCTGTTGGCCGGGCAGGCCAGAGCTGGAGAGAGAGAAGCAAGAGAGAATGAGGATGGAGAAAAGGTTTTTACAATAATTTCCCTTGGAGACATAGTCACATTTTCTGCTGTAGTCTGTTTCCCGATGAACACACAGAACCCCCCTTTTTTGTCTCATCTGTGACCACTTGTCGCACAGGCCACCTTGCTCACACCTGGGCCCTGGGGTGGGAGCTGGCTCAGTGTTGGGATCACCTCAGACATGGCTTCACCACAGTATTTACTACAGTGCAATGTCCCAGAGCACTGGACACTGGAGTCAGAGCCAGAGGCTGGCATGTCCTGCAGTGGGCTACTGACACTCCTCCAATCCTGGCCCAGCAAGGACTGTCTGGCTGTCTAACGCAAGGACTGTCTGGCTGGACAAAATCAATCAAAAGCAAAGGTGCATAACTTGCAATGAGGCATGATATAGACCAGTGGTGCTCAACCTGTTTTCATTCGCGAGGGGAAAAAAAAATCCTGTTGAGAACATTTTGTTGTGGCCCCTATAATTTAAAGTGTCGGTCCGCTCCGCTGCCACTCCCCCACCCACGCCGCATGTACATTGGGCGCTGACCTGGGAAAAGAAAACACTGGCCAGTCCAGATCACAGTGCTGCAACTCCCCCAGGAAGACAGCCGCGACCCCCTCCCACAGGTTGCACACCGTTGATACAGATGACATGGCTACAGTGGGGCCAGAAACACCCCAAGATTTAATAAACCCCAAATTGCCATCAGAAAAAACCCAACTTGGCAGGAGGCGGGGGGTTATGGGCTGGAAATGAAGCCAGTGGGAAGATCAGGGCTGCAGGTTGCTCTGCACTCACGGCAGAAGGAGGCCGTTCTCCAGGCTCTGATCCTGGCTCCGGCAGCTTGGCAGGCGGCCGCGTAGGCCTGCAGACTCCGGCAGAGGGTCTCTCCCGTCCCGTTGGCGGTGCACATGTCGTGAAGACAGTTGCTGAAGTACCTGGCAGGGCTGATCGTTGAGTGGCAGTCTCTGAAGGGACCTGAGGTGGCTTTGATCAACCCACAGGAGGTCTCCGCCTGGTACGGTGCCCTCTGGGTTGCATCGCAGATGGGGCACCTGTCACTGCAGCCATCAGAGCACGTGGAACCCTCAACAGGCACCTTCCAGGCAGCGATAAATTCGCTCAGACTTTGCGTGCTCGTTCCATTGGGCAGCAGGAAGTCGTCATTCTTGTCACCATTGAAATTGCCAGCCAGACCACACAGGTGTCCCCTGTAGGTGCTGGGAATAGACACTCGGAGGTAGGTGGCAGCGTCAAAAAAGACTCCCAGGCCAGTGGCAGACTGGAGAATGATGTTGTTCCCCTCCTGGTTGAGCCGAAGTTTCCCATCGTCTGTAGCCAGCGGGAGGGTGTAGAGCTCCCCGCCAACCTGTGCCAAGGAGAGAGAAATTCACCCATTACTGGGGGGGGGGGGGACTCAGCAATGTCCTGGAATGTGCTGGTTAGGCCTCAGTTGGGGTATGTCTACATTACAGCACTAATTCGAACTAACTTAATTCGAATTAGGTAATTCGAACTAAGCTAATTCGAACTAGTGCATCTAGACCTAAAAACTAGTTTGAATTAGCATTTTGCTAATTCGAACTAGCATGTCCACATTGAGTGGACCCTGAACCGAAGTTAAGGCTGGCCAGAAGCAGTGCCGGCAGGGCATCATGTTAGGATTTAGAGCGTGGAGCTGCTGTCTCAGGCTAGCCAAGGGCTGTGCTTAAAGGAACCCCTTGCCACAGGAGGCTGTGAAGGCTAGAACTATAACAGAGTTTAAAGAGAAGTTAGATAAATTCATGTAGGTTGGGTCCATGGAGTGCTATTAGCCAGGGGGTAGGAATGGTGTCCCTGGCCTCTGTTTGTGGAAGGCTGGAGATGGATGGCACGAGACAAATCACTTGGTCATTGTCTTCGGTCCATCCCCTCCAGGATACCTAGTGTTGGCCGCTGTCGGCAGACAGGCTACTGGGCTAGATGGACCTTTGGTCTGACCCAGTACGGCTGTTCTTATGTTCTAAGCTCAGGGCTCACGGTCGGGGGTCTTACTGGACCACACTGATTTTCATGCAAACCTGCTCCTGGGTTTGCATGTGGCCTTTGGTGGCCAGGCTGGCAGCTATCCTGCCCTAGACGGCCACTTTCCTGTGCCTAGTGCGGAGGTCGTAGATGAGGTCCACAATCTCCGCACTACACCAGACGGGCGCCCGCCTCTTACGGCCCTGGGCAGGCTCCTGGGAGCCGCCAGGCTGGTCCCGGGAAGAGGGGGAGGGCTGGGTGGCAGCGGGTGGCTGGCTCATGCCGTGCCAGGTGCAGGGTCTGCTGGCTAGGTGCTGGCAGGCTTGCACCTGGCACAGGCACCGTAGCCAGACCGTGCCCCTTTAAGGGCTCCGGGGCCAGGATGGAGGCAGAAGAGTTTCCCTGGTTTTGCCCAGAGTGGCCACCAGGGCAAGCTGGGAAGGGCTAGCCTCCAGCTAGTTTGAATTAAGTGGCTACACAGCCCTTAATTCAAACTACTTAATTCGAACTAGGCGTCAGTCCTAGTAGAATGAGGTTTACCTAGTTTGAATTAAGCGCTCCGCTAGACCGAATTAAGTTTGAACTAGCGGTTTGCTTATGTAGCGCCTATGAAAGTTAATTCGAACTAACGGATGTTAGTTCGAATTAACTTTGTAGTGTAGACATACCCTTGGAGTATTGTGTCCAGCTCTGGGCACTGCATTTCAAGAAAGATGTGGAGAAATTGGAGAGGGTCCAGAGAAGAGCAACAAGAATGATTAAAGGTCTAGAGAACATGACCTCATAGACTCATAGACTTTAAGGTCAGAAGGGACCATTATGATCATCTAGTCCGACCCCCTGCACAGTGCAGGCCACAGAATCTCACCCACCCCCTCCTAGAATAATCCTCTCACCTATATCTCAGACACTGAAGCCTTCAAATACTTTGAAGACCCCAAGATGCAGAGAATCCTCCAGCTGTGATCTGTGCCCCATGCTATAGAGGAAGGCGAAAAATCTCCAGGGTCTCTGCCAATCTACCCTGGAGGAAAATTCCTTCCCAACCCCAAATACGGTGATCAGCTAAACCCTGAGCATGTGGGCAAGACTCACCAGCCAGACACCCAGAAAGTTCTCTATAGAAACTCCTATCATCCCTCCATTAACCTATTTACCTCTGATAGTGAAAGGTCAATTAGTTACCAAGATCATGTTATCTCATCAAACCATCCCCTTCATAAACCCATCTAGAAACCATATAGATCTTTTGCCCCCACTACTACCCTTGGAAGGCAGTTCCAGAACCTCACTCCTCTAATGGTTAGAAACCTTCGTCTAATCTCAAATCTAAACATCCTACTAGCCAGCTTATATCCATTTTTTCTTGTGTCCACATTGGTATTAAGCTTAAATAATTCCTCTCCCTCCCTGGTATTTATCCCTGTAATATATTTAAAGAGTGCAATCATGTCCCCCCTCAGCCTTCTTTTGGTTAAGGTAAACAAGCCAAGCTCCTTGAGTCTCTTTTCATAAGACAGGTTTTCCATTCCTTGGATCATCCTAGTGGCCCTTCTTTGTACCTGTTCCAGTCTGAATTCATCCTTCTTAAACATGGGAGACCAGAATTGCACACAGTATTCCAAATGGGGTCTCACCCATGCCCTGTATAATGGCACTAACACCTCTTTATCCCTACTGGAAATACCTCGCCTAATACATCCCAAGACCGTACTAGCCTTTTTCACGGCCATGTCACAATGGCGGCTCATAGTCATCCTATAATCAACCAGGACTTCGAGGTCCTTCTCCTCCTCCGTTACTTCCAACTGATGTGTCCCCAGCTTATAACTAACATTCTTGTTATTAATCCCTAAATGCATAACCTTACACTTCTCACTATTAAATTTAATCCTATTGCTGTCACTCCAATTTACAAGGTCATCCAGATCTTCCTGTATGATATCCCGATAATTTTCTGAACTGGCAATACCTCCCAACTTTGTGTCATCCGCAAAAACTGATCCCTGAGGAACTCCGCTAGTAACCTTCCTCCAACCTGACAGTTCACCTTTCAATATGACCCGCTGTAGTCTCCCCTTTAACCAGTTGCTTATCCATCTCTCAACTTTCATATTAATCCCTATCTTTTCCAATTTAACCAAGGAAGGAAGGCTGAAAGAATTGGATTTGTTACTTTAGAATCATAGACTCATAGAGCTGGAAGAGACCTTAGAAGGTCATCAAGTCCAGCCCCCTGCTCTAGGCAGGACCAATCCCAACTAAATCAACCCGGCCAGGGCTTTGTCAAGCCGAGACTTAAACACCGCTAGGGATGGAGACTCCACTACTTCCCTAGGTAACCCCTTTCCAATACTTCACTACCCTCCTAGTGAAATAGTTTTTCTTAATATCCAACCTGGACCTCTCCCACCACAACTTGAGACCATTGCTCCTTGTTCTGCCATCTGTCACTACTGAGAACAGCCTCTCTCCATCCTCTTTGGAACCTCCCTTCAGGAAGTTGAAGGCTGCTATCAAATCCCCCCTCACTCTTCGCTTCTGCAGACTAAACAGACCCAACTCCCTCAGCCTCTCCTTATAAGTCATATGCTCCACCCCCCTAATCATTTTGGTTGCCCTCCACTGGACGCTCTCCAATGCGTCCACATCCTTTTTGTAGTGGGGGGCCCAGAACTGGACACAATACTCCAGATGTGGCCTCACCAGAGCCGAATAAAGGGGAATAATGACATCTCTGGATCTGCTGGCAATGCTCCTCTTAATGCAACCTAATATGCCATTAGCCTTCTTGGCTACAAGGGCACACTGTTGACTCATATCCAGCTTCTCATCCACTGTAATCCCCAGGTCCTTTTCTGCAGAACTACTACATAACTGGTTGGTCCCCAGCTTGTAACTATGCTTGGGATTCTTCCATCCCAAGTGCAGGACTCTGCACTTGTCCTTGTTGAACCTCATCAGATTTCTTGTGGCCCAATCCTCCAATTTGTCTAAGTCACTCTGGACCCTATCCCTGCCCACCAATGTATCTACCTCTCCCCCTAGCGTAGTGTTATCTGCAAACTTGCTGAGGGTGCAATCCATCCCCTCATCCAGGTCATTAATAAAGATATTGAACAAAACTGGTCCTAGAACCAAACCTTGGGGCACTCCACTAGAAACCGACCACCATCCTGACATCCAACCATTGATCACTACCCGCTGTGCCCGGCCTTCTAGCCAGCTTTCTATCCATCTTACCGTCCATTTATCCAATCCACATTCCCATAACTTGCTGGCAAGAATATTGTGGGAGACCGTATCAAAAGCCTTGCTAAAGTCAAGGTATTTCACATCCACTGACTATCAGTTTTCATTTCTGGCCCTCAGTTGGCTTCAAGTTTGACATGCCTGATCTATAAGTTTGTTAGTCTTTAAAATGTAACCAAATTATTATTTTTTAAGTTTTTTCTTTTGTTATAAAGTATCTTTTATTTAAAAAAATTATAAGTAACCCCAATGCACCCTGTGACGGGCTGTCACTGACCCAGGGGCGGGGCGGCCGGAGCTCCCGCCGGCAGGGGGCTGACGGCCAGGCTCGGGTCCCCCAGCACTCCCCCAACGTGAACCAGAGGGGGCGGCGGACTGGGGCACTACCCCCGCGCCTGCGCCGGCAGCGCAAGCATGGCCCGTCCCCCGAGGCCCCGCACGGCGAGGGCGGGGCGGAGGGACGCGGCTGCTCGGCAGGGCCGCACGCCGGGACGTGCCTGGAAGGGGCGGGGCCCCGGGCGGCGGCCGGTGCGGCGGGCCGATTCCAAAGGGCCCGCCACCAACGGGGCAGGGCGCAGGCTCCTCGCAGCGGTGGAAGAGCAGCCCCTGCCACAGGACGGAGCCTGAGCACCGCAGGGCTGTCGGCCCGGCACTGGTCCCGAGGCCTCCGGGACAGCCACTGCCCCTGTCGATAGGTCCGCCCCTCTTCGGACGGCGGACGAACCCCGCCGCGCCAGACCAGGAGGGAACGGGACAGCCAGGGGCGAACTGGGACCAGAGAACCCCCCCCCGGAGACTTCACCCGGGCACGGGCCGCCACGGGCCGCCGAACCAGGGTAGGTTCAGGGACGCCGGGCGTGATCCGCAGGAGACACCCGGAGGGAGGAAGGAGCCCGGGGCAGGGCGCTTTTGGCGACCATGGGTGGACGAGTTTCGGAGGGAATGACCCCCTCGTCCACCGCGCCGGGGCATTAGCAAGCCCCGACGCTCAGGGCCCCGGGCTGGGACCCAGAGAGAGGGTGGGACCGGGTCCCCCTCCCTCCCCTAAAGGAGCATCCTGCTCCCAACGACCATAACAAGGGAGAGATTCAAGGCGGAACCCCACAAGGGAAAAACCCAGACCAGGGGCCTTTGCTCCACCTGCAGGGACTGGTAACTATTGTAGGGTTCGCTGCCCCCCCCTTCCTCCTGGGAGGGGGTGATCGCACCCAAGATCGCGGGCCCCATAGCGGGGACCCGAGAGTCAACGAGGGACCAAGAGAGGGCAAGAGGGTCTGCAGACCCCCCCTCTTGGGCAGAGAGGGTGTGATTGCACCCTGAACCCCCACACACCCACCTCTCCCCCCAGAGCCAGCCCCTCACCAGCATCCCCCCATCCCAATGCACTCATGCCTCCCACAGAGCCAGCCCCTCCATCCCAATGCACTCACCATCCCCGAAGCCAGGCCCTCCAGTTCCCCATCCCAAAGCACTCACCCTTCCCCCTGAGCCAGACTTCCCCAGCACCTCCATCCAAATGCACTCACCCTTCCCCTGAACGACCCCCCGCAGCATCGGGAATGCCCCCCATAAAATCCTTCTCCCCCTCAGAGCCAGGTATGGGAGGAATGGAACAGCTGGGTAAGGGATTCTAACCTTTAAAGTGGCTGCTGCTGCCACCTGGCCCTGCTGCCTCAGCGCTCAGTGTTTACAGAGCCAGGAGCAATTAGCCAACTCCCGGTCTCTGTTCAAAAGCGTCACATGGGCCAGAGCAGAGTGCGCTTCGCTCCCAGCCCAGCCTGGTGCCTCCCTGGCCTGGCACCTGGAAGCAACTGCCCCTCCCACTTTCCCTTCGCTATGCCTCTGCCTGACACCAACACAGAATAAGGACTAGGACTGTCCCAGAAACACCCAGGGCCCTGCACCCCCATGCCAATCATACTAGATGTAGGCAGGCAGGCTCAGACCTGCAGGATCCAGGACTACATCTACATTGGCATAATCTTGCATAAATACTCTTTAACACAAGAGTTCTTGCATTAAAGTATTTGCACAAGAGAGCGTCTACACTAGCATGTGCCTTTGCGCAAGAGATGTGCTTTTGCGCAAGAGCATCTGTGCCAGTGTAGACGCTTTCTTGTGCAAGAAAGCTCCGATGGCCATTTTAGCCACCAGGCTTTCTTGCGCAAGAAATTCATGTTGCCTGTCTACACTGGCCTCTTGCGCAAGAACAGTTGCACCAGAGGGCTTATTCCTGAGTGGGAGCATCATAGTTCTTGCGCAAGAAGCCCTGATTTCATACATTAGAATGTCAGTGTTCTTGCGCAAGAACTCCCCACCAGTGTAGACAGGCAGCATGTTTTTGTGCAAAAGCAGCCGCTTTGGCGCAAGATCGTGCCAATGTAGACACAGCCCAGGTGTGAAGGGGCTTAGTATAGAAAGATGAAGGTAGGGGTTATAGGATTCTGGGTGGGGCAATTTGGGTGCAGGGTGGCTTGGCGGGGGGTGCAGGGGAGAACTAGATGAACAAGGTCTTGTGAGGGTGTTTCTGGGGGTAGACAGAAAGGGTGCAGGTACTCGCTTGGCGGGGTTTGGATCCAGATGCTGGCTTTGTAGGGTTCAGTGGGGTGGGTGTCTGGGTGCAGGAGGCTAGTTAGGGTGATCCAGATGCATGTGGGATTGCAGCTGATTCGGGTGGGGGTCTAGGTGCAGGAAAGCAGCCTGGGCAGAGGAGCGAAAATGAGATGCAGAGAGTGGGGCTTGATGAGGAGGGTTGAGTGCAGGGATCACTGGATGCGGCGGGTGAGGCTTGCTGGGGTTTGGAGTGCAGGGGGTCAGTGTGGGGTTCTGGGCGCATGGAATGAAGCTCCACAGGGTATAAAGTGCGCTGGGTGCACAGGGCTTGGGCAGATGGGGGAGTAGTTCCCTGTACAGTGACCTCTCTCCCCCATGGCTGGTAGGGGGGTAGGGCGTACACTCTGTGGTCACTCCTTGCAGGGGGAGAGGAAGTCCCACCCTTCGCTACCCAGCCAGGATCAGTAGCTGAGCCTGGCACAGGTAGGAGCTAGTGGCCCCTTCCCCATCTCCCCACTGATTTATTACTCTGAAGGGGCTTGAAGCGATGCACAAGCACTAGTAGGGAGCAGCACACGACCGCTCTTGCAGCTTGCCTTTGCTTCCTGATTTGCAAGTCATCTTTCCTGTGGGGAAGCAAAGAAATCTGCAAGGGACATGAATTTGACACATCCGCAGGGGTGCAGAATTCCCCCAGGAGTCACACATGCATATGAGCGCACGCACGCACACGCACAGAGAAGCGTGCACACAAATATCGGGGTCACAGGTGTTCACTAGACTTCAAGGAGACTCATCTCAAGCAGGGACTTACCGCCACTTTCCACTTTCTCCCCCTTTTCAGGGTGATGGTGTAGCCATGAACAGAGACCACCACCGCCCTTGTCCGAGCCACGCGGCCATTGCCAGTGCTGTCATTCTCCATCATCACGGAGAATTCGGCCAGCCGGGGATCACTGCTGCACACCTTTGTTAAAGTGTAAGCACACGAGCCCTGGACATCAAAGGCCCGTCCATCAAAGGAGACGTAATGAGGGTCACCAGATACTTCGCAGGTTCCGTACTCCATGGCGTGGCAGCCCAGGACTCCGTTCTCCACCCTGCACTCCTCGCTGGCTCTGCACGAGGCCTCCTGGCACTCAACAACCCCGCTGTCTTGGCACCGGCACCGCTCCCGGCAGGAGGGGTTGGGGTAGAACTCCTCTCCCCTCCGGTAGTACCTGCCGTGGTGCACGCAGCCGCACTGCGCGACGGGGACACACTGGTCTCCGCTGAGGATGAACCCAGCATCGCAGAAACACCCTTCAGCACAGGGCTCCTCACATCTGTCCGGACCCAAGGGGCTGTGGCAGGTGGCAGGGCAGCCGCTCCCACAGAGCTCATAGTGAGAGTTGCGGGGGCAGGTGGGGCCTGCAGGAAACAGGATTGAACATGCAGATCTGTCAGCTCCAAAAAGTTTGGGAAAAGAAGCAGTGGCTCCAGCTCTGGGAGGGAAGGGGGGTCTAGCTGGTTAGAGCAGGGGGTTGGGAGCCAGGACTTCCGGGTTGTTTCTTCAGCTCTGGCAGGGAAGTGGGATCTAGCTGGTTAGTGACGGAGGTTTGGGGTCACCCTGCCTGGGCTCTGTTCCCAGCTCTTGGAGCAGAGTCTGATAGAGCAGAGTGCAGTCAATAATAACCGTATCAGTTCCCAGACAAAACATGCACATGAAGTCAAGGCTGAGAATACACAGCAGTAATTTAGGGTAAGAAGTGTTACAGAGGTGCTGCAATGATCCTACTACCGGGCACTGTAACCTGAGTTAAAATTAAACCGAAAAGCAATCCAATGGGGGCATAGAAATGAACAACTAGATCTGTTCCCTGTGAGCTGAGCACTCAGGAGTCTACCCAGGTGGCATTCAAGTGCACCTGGCTGATTAGCAGAATGCCAATGTGTTTCTACTGGTAGTGCACATAGGCACGTGAAAAATTATTCCACCCGTGGATGGGGGGAAAAAACTGCACATGGACAGAAAAGATTAGAGGGAACATCGACAACTAGGACAACCAAAGTATTTTAACCTGGCCACTTCACAACACCATGACTAGCCAGTTGTTGTCACGGCTGTGGTCTTGTATTAGACATATCTGATTTTGGAAGACAGTCAATGTTTTTTCTAACTCTGGGCAATTTTATGCCCCCAGCAAGAGTCTGAGATTCTGAATTTTGTCCCTTTTTGAAATAGTGCAAAAAGCTGAAAGCGTTGGCATTTTCAGAACCTGTTTTGATGGGGTCCCTTGAAAGATTCTGCTTTGATCATTTCAAAATGTTTCATTTAGATTCTGAACTTTAAAAAAGATTAAACATGTCTCAGTGTAAATCAACTGAGATTTCAGACACAAAAAATCATTTTGACTCAGAAAATAAGAGTTTTGATTTTAAAATGTTAAAACAAGATGTTTTGATAATTTCAGCATTCTGTTTCTTTTCTTTGTCTCAGCTTGTTTGGGGTTTTTTAAATCAATTTTCTAGCAACCAAACTCTTTTTTGGAAAATTCTGGACTAGTTCTATTTTTCACCCTTCTTTTGACGCCATGAGGTAAAGGACTATCAGGAAGAAGATTTTGGTTTTATTGGACTTGGGTTAGCTCTCAACTCATGGCTGAAGGTTTAGATTTAGTCACAAGGTCAAACTGCCATATTGGCAAAAGAGATTAAAGCATTGAGCAAGTCTAAGAATTAAAAGACTTTCTTATAAATAAGTAAAAATTGTTAACTTCAAATTTGTTTTGGATGAAATAGTGTTGTTGTTTTTCTCGTAAACCAAAAGCTTTCACAAAAAGTTCTGATTTTTTTTAAGTCTCCAGTTGTTTCATCAAAATTGAAAATGTTAAAAATGAAATAGTTAAATATTTGAATGCAGTCTAAGGAATAATGTCTGGCTCAAGGTCTTTTTCCCCCCATTTGTTTTCATTTTTTCCATAGTCCACTTTTCCAAACTTCTTCCACTTTCAACAAATAGAAAAAATGGAATCTGTAACTTGTCAGGTACTGAAATTTTCAAAGTAATAAAAGGAGAAAAAAAGAAAAGTGGACAAGAGAAAAACAACTTGAATATTTTTTTGTTTTATTACCCCATAACAAAAAACAGACTGAAAAAAAGGAGATCAAGGCTGTGTCTAGACTGCGGTTTTTTTCTGGAAAAAGGTACGCAAATTGCTAATCACAATTTGCATACTTTTTTCTGCTTCTTTTGTTAGAAGAGGCTTTTCCTACATATGGCCTGTCTACATGGGGCCAAATGTCAGAAAAACCTCTTTTTTGGCACATTCCTATTTCATGAAGTAAGGTTTACAGAGATGCCAAAAAAATGTGTCTGCTCTTCTGAAAAAAATTTGGAAGAGCAGATACATTCATTGGATGCAGCAGAGTTTTAAAAACTCTGTAGTGTAGACATAGCCCAAAATAGAAGGAAAAATGGAATTTTGAAATGTCCAATGTGCTAATAAAAATCACAAAGAAAATGGGGAAAAAACAGAGAATTGTTGAGAGCCCTGCAAAATGCAAACAAACGTGAATATATTTAGGCTAAATGTCCCCAGGCCTCCTGTTTTTCTGCCTATGACACTTGGGTGAGTAGTTCTGACAGCATTCAGGAGACAGTGCTGATACATGGCCTTGCTGGACGGTTTGTGAGTGTTAGAGCCCTGCAAACCAACAGTTATTTGCTTTATATCTGTGGGTAGCCATAGCCATGGATGTGGCTGTGGATTTCTGTGGCTAATTTTTGGATCTGCACAGAGTTCTACTTACAGCAACATGTTCAGGAAGCGACACTTACTGCAGAAGGAGGCTGATCTCCACTGCCCTGTCGGGATGCCCTGGGCCTGGCAGGCCGTCACGTAGGCGCTGATCGCGCTGCACAGAGTGTCACGGTGACCCTTGTACTGGCAGGTGTCAAAGACGCAGTCTTCGAAGTAGGGGGCGGGGTCGACAGCCCCATGGCACTGACTGAACGGCCCATCCCCTCTGGCAAGGACCCCGCAGTACTGCTCTCCCCTGTAGGTTTGTCTCTGAGCCTCGCTGCAGACTGAGCAGTCCCCGGTGCAGCTAGCCGAGCAGCCTGGGACCTCCCCCACCTTCCAGCTGTCGGCGAACTGAACCTCATCAGCTGTCCGAGTTCCATCCTTCATGGTCAGATCGTCACTGGGGTCCTGATTGGCATTGCCGCAGAGCCCGCAGACGGCGCCGGCGTAGCTGCTGGGTATGATGACCCTGGCGTAGCTGTACCAGTCGAAGCTCACTCTCAGGTCAAAGTCAGTCTTGATGAAACCATGGACGCCACTGATGTAGGCCTTGAATTTGTTCTGGTGGGAGAAGGGCAGGTCCACAAAGACACCATCCACCTGGAAAAGACACGGTGAGTCACTGGAGCATAGATGGAGCAGACAGCCTGGCTCCAGAAGTCAGCGTTACAGAAAACTCTGCACAGGGAGGGAGATGGGGATTGATCGTTCTCCATGTGCACTGAAGGCAGGATAGGACACAGTGGGCTTGATCTGCAACACAGGAGATTAGAGCTGGATATAGGAAAAAACTTTCTAACTTGAAGTTGAGCTAAGCTCTGGACCAGGCTTCCAAGGGAGGTCCTGGAGCCCCCTTATTGCAGGCACGACGCTGGCAGATCAGGTGCCAGCTCATGCCAAGGTCCCATGTTGGCATGTAGCTGGAATCAATCTGGCTCTCCAGAGCGTTGGTGTCGGTAACGAGGCATTAAGACTTTAAGGATCTGTTTAGTATCGAGGCTTTATTGACTGCTTGTCATTTGCTGCCTGCCTTAATCCCAGCCATCCAATCCGGGTCCCATACTGCAAGGCAATATTTGCAGTGTGAGCCCCTATTATCGTGTAAACCGCCAGACATGAGAGAGAAACTAGCACCTGTGAATGCTGGTTTCCACCTGAAGGTGCAGCCAGCAGGAAGCACCGGGGAGGAAGGAGGCCACGTGGTTCGTGGCTTCTGCCCCCGGAAGCACCAGGGGGAGGGGGTCGAGTTGTGCCCACCCCATGGCACCAAAGAGGGGGAGAGAAGGAGGAGGCTAGCAGATGTGGGCGAAGGGGCATCGGGATGCAGCGTGATGTGAGCATGTCACACTTCCATCCTGCAGGAAATTTGTGTGTGTGTGTGTGTGTGTGTGTGTGTGTGGAAATACTTCCACCCCAAATTTAATAATTTTCGTGCATGTCTCCCACTGAAAATGGATCATTTTTCAACCAAATATGTTTTTACATGAAATCTTCATCTAGTACAAACTTTACTTGGAGAAGATGGAAACCCCCTGGATTATGTTTCCTGGATATAGACTGGGCAGCCAAATTTCAGCCCTACAAATGATCCCAATCAAGACTCTGCGTCCCTACCTGGATCTTGCGAGGATGCTCCTGGCTCAGGCTGATGGTCACGTTGTAAACCTCTAAGGTCACAGTTTTGGTGAAGGACACGGCCTTGTTGCCCCGATTGTTATTCTCCACCTTGACGTTGAACGGGGTGAGCGTCGGGTCCTGGGAGCAGAGAGCCGCGAACTGGTAGATGCAGGTGCCTTGGAAATCATACTTCTTTCCGTCGAAGGTGGTGTAGTGGGGGTCTCCAGTACCTATGCAGGTGGAGTATGTGGTTGCCTTGCAGCGGTAGGCACCATTCACCACGGCACATTTCTCACTGGCCTTGCAGCTGGTCTCCTGGCAAAGCACCATGCCCAGGCTGGGATCACACCTGCACCGAGAGCGGCAGTTCTCATCGGCCCAGAACTCCTCGCTGGGTTGGTAGTAGTGGCCGTTGTAGTCGCAGCCACAGCTCCCCACGGGGACGCACTGCCCGGCGCTGAGGACGTAACCGGCGTTACACTGGCAGGTCTCCACGCAGGGCTCTGGGCAGGAGGAGGGGGCAGTTCGGTCGGAGCAGCTGGCTGGGCAGGCATCACCGCAGGCCTCGTAGTGGCTGTTCTCAGGGCAGGGCAGGGCTGGGAGGGGCACAGAGAGGGGGGAACTAAATAACCTGCCTCGAGCCAGTGAGAGCTACTGACAGATCCATGCATGTGAGCAGCCCCCAGTGCATTGTGCACCTTGCAGGATGCTGTATGGGCCACCAGGGATGGGCCAGGGAATGAATTCCCAGCTGCAGACAAGGGAAGGCCGGGCACAGTATTCACTGCTCTAGTCTCTGCCTGTCTGCAGCCAGAGCGCTTGGCACTGGAGACCAGGCAGATCTCACAACTAAGGAGAAACAGATTTGGTGTAGGGAAGGGGCTCAGTAGAAGGAGCTAGGGCCACAGGAAACAGTTGTGATAGATTCAGTGGGGGGCAGGGCGTGGGGCAAGGAGCTCAGTAATGGGCACCATGCTGCAGGGATCCAGGCAGAGATTCAGCAGGAGGCGCTGTGCTGCAGGTGGTGGGGCTGAGTTGGGGCTCCATACTGCAGGGGATGGGGCAGAGGGCTCAGTGTGCAGAGTGCTGCAGGGAGTGGGGCAAGGTGGGGTAGGGGGTGCTGGGCTGTAGGGAGCAGGATGGGGGCTCAGCAGGTGGAGCTGGGCTGCATAGGGCTCAGCAGGGGGTGCTGTGTGTCAGGAAGCAGGTCAGAGGCACAGCGGGGGCACTGGGCTACAAGGGCAGAGGGCTCAGTAGGGGGCACTGTGTGTCAGGGAGCAGGATAGGCTCAGCAGGGAGCACACCAGGTGGCAGGGTGGTGCCCAGCAGGGGGCGCTGGGCTTTAGAGAGCAGGGGACCTAGCAGGGGGTGCTAGTCTGCAGGGAATAGGGGGCCCAGCAGGGGGTGCTGGGAACAGGTTAGGAATTCAGCAGGGCTTGGGTGGGCTGCAGGGGCCAGAGGTCCAGCAGGAGGCACTGGGCCCCAGGTGGTAGGGCAGGGGGCTAACAGGGGGCGCTCTCCCCTCAGAACCAGTGCTGACCCCAACATCCCAGGAGCCTGCTTATTCCCCACTCTGACTCTCATCACTCCCACCCCCATGGACAGGTCTATTGCCTGCTGCAGCAACCAGCTGCCATGCTCACCGCAGCCAGAGGGCGTCCTCCAGTCATAGAGGGTCACCGCGTGCTCCCGGCAGGCGTGGGCGTAGGCCCCCAGCGCTTGGCACAGGGTGCCCTTGTCTCCCTCGTTGACACACATGTTGTTGAGGCAGCTGTAGAAGAACTTGTCTGGGCTCACTCGGGGGTGGCACTCTCTGAAGGGGCCTCCTGGCACTTTGCTGATCCCCCCACAGTACCCCTCGCTCCCGTAGAGCTGCCTTTTGCTCTTCTCACACGCCGGGCATTCCCCACCGCAGGAATCCCAGCAGGAGTCCTCCACTCTCCAGCTTCCAACCCAGGCCTGGAAGGAAGAGGCTCTGGTGCCGTTGGAGAGCATCGCTTCGTCCTCAGAGTCACCGTTGAAGTTCCCACACAGCCCACACATGCTCCCAAAATAGCTGCTGGAGAGCGTCACAATCACAGCCCAGTTGCTGTCGAACCACACCTGGAGCCCGAAGGCCGTTTGCAGGACGGGACGTCCCTCCCTGTGGGAGAGCTTGATTTTCCCTGCCTCCAAGGTGACTGGCAGGCTGACGCTCTTGTCATTTAACTAATGAAAGGGAAGGGGAAAGAAATGGAGCCGTTATTGCTCTTTCCACGACACCCACTCTCCCTGCCACTGTGAGCTCCCTGGGCCTTTGATCATAATGAGTCTTTGCCATAAATATCCCTGTAGTCCCCTTACTAAAGGGGCCTCTGTTTTTTTTCCTGGAAAGACCCTGTGCTGCAATCCAGACTACAATTCTCATGAGCCCTTGGGAAAAATAGGAAGGAAGGATAGTGTGAAAGAGGCCGAGCAGTCTGGGACTCTGCCTTGGAGTTTGGAACCAAAGGGGGAGCCAGGCTGCTGCGAAGGACACTGATCCAGTGCAGGGGCTGTTGGATGCAGCTACTAGATACCTGTTGGAACTGGGAGTTAGCAGGCTGCTTCCTATAGGCACAGCATGAGGCAGTAAGTTTTGGGGCCTTGTTGTAAAAGTGCTGCCTTGGACAGAGCTGCTGTTTAGCCTGGACCAAATCTTCACTACAGCTGCAACATCAGCACGCCAATGCAAGCAAGTGTCTGGGACTGAGTCTAGGGGGGTGCACACTCTGGGGTGGGGTCACTGGTAGTACAAATGTTAGCTGTATAAGCTTCAATTATTGTTGTGTTTTGTTAATGTTTTCATTTCTAATTCTGTTAACCCCTGTTTATTTAAGTTAAGTAAAGATTGTTTATTTTGAAGTGTTCTATTAGATGTATATGATTTGTAGTTGTTTTGGAATCAGATCCAGATTTATGTTGGAATGAGTATGTTCCTGGAGGCTCTCAAGGCACCAGTGTGTGTACAAGGCCAGCCAGGTGGAGGCACCGCCACTTTACATTCATTACCAGCAAGGGACTGCAGCAAGGGGGTGGATAGGGCTTTCCCCAGCTAAACACCATCACTATTGGGGTGCTCAGGATTTCTTTTAGGTTAAAACATCAGGCGCCCAGGCACACCTGTGAGTGTGACCTGCTCCCCAGTAACCCGGGGAGGAAAAAGGGGGTTATATTCCCAAAACCAAATGAGACAAAAAACAAGGGAAACTTCACTGCCAAAAACCTTTGGGAAAGCAGGGTAAGATTGCCCTGTGCTTCCTTACACCCTTCCAGAATCCAGACTGTGACTAAATGTAAACATCTCGAAACCAGGAAACACAAAGTTAAAGCAATGGTCACTTGCGAATGAGAATGTCTAGTTCTTACATAAGGCGCTTTCATCAGTAGCGCTGCAGGTGCACATTTCAGGAGTCCAGTACCACAACCGCCATTTTACAGAAGGGAAACCTGGATCGCAGAGCAGAGCAGTGACTCTCTCACTGTGCCGGCAGCAACAGCATGAAAGGCTTTTGAAGGCTCTAGGCACTAGGCCACATTGCTCTGCCCAACCTGGAACAGTAGCTGGACTTCACCTGAGGTCAGATTCAACCAGATAAGTTCAATTTTGGGCCATTCGGTGCCAGAGTTTGTGCTGCAGGTGTGCATGAAAATGTGACACAAGGACAGGCAAAATATGGAGACCAGTCCCATTGTTCTGGAACCTCCCTGCACAGAGCTGTGGCCCCATCTCCAGCAAGATATACTGACAGTGGGAAAGGTACAGAGAAGGGAAACAGATGATTTGGGGACACCTTCTACACGAGGCAAGATTAAAGAAGACTGGGAATATTCAGCTCAGAAAAGAGATGACTAAGGGGATATGACAGAGGTGTATAAAATCCTGACTGGTGTGGAGAAAGTGAGTAATGAAGGGTTTAATAGCACTTCCTATAACTTAAGGGCTGGTGATCACCTGATGGAATTAATAGGCTGCCGGTTTAATGCAAATATGAGGAGGTACTTCTTCACACAATAGTCAACCTGTGGAATCTTGCCCTCTCGTCTGTTTTGTCCATGTGCAGATTTTTTCCACCCATGTGCAGGATAAATTTTTTATGTGCATAGAGGCATGTGTGAATATGTACTACCCATAGATACACAAAACTTAGCTGTGGGTATTCTGCTAATTAGCCTGGAGGCAACTGAATTTCCCATGAGCAGCCGCACAAGTGCACAACTTACAGAGCACACTGGTTGCCAGGGGATCTTGTGAAGGCCAAAAGTATAAGAGAGTGTAATGAGTTCACAGAGGGCAGGTCCATCCATGGCTGCTGGCCATTTTGGTCAGGGATGCAGCCCTACACTCCAGTGTCTATAACCCTTGAACTTCCAGAAGCGTCTGGCATTGGTCACTGTCAGAGATGCATCTGATGCAGTATGGCCAAATTGAAAGCCACTAGTGACTCGATTAACTATCCAGCCTCTAAGAAGCACATGAATTTTCAAGACAATTGGAGCATGCACGTGGATTCTAGAGTACTTTGAAACATTAGAGAGGGGACATTTCCAAATGTTTAGGAACTTTAATTGCATGAAAAAATTTGATATTTTCAACTTCATCCTGATTTGCAATGACAACACACATTGAAACATGCAGACTTTCCTCAGGTGACTGGAATGTCTCCTCTTCCACAGGTTTTCACTCTCCTACAGTTCATCTGGAGGGCTCCTTAGGGTACGTCTATACTACATGGCTCCGTCGATGGAGCCATGTACATTTGTTTGTTTGGCAAAGGGTAAATGAAGCCGCGATTTAAATAATCACGGCTTCATTTAAATTTAAATGGCTGCCGCGCTCTGCCGATCAGCTGTTTGTCGGCAGATCGGGGCAGTCTGGACGCTCCCCTGCCAACATGAAAGCCCTTTATCGACTTCCCTGGTAAACCTCATCCTACGAGACATAATGGGGAGGTCGATAAAGGACTTTCAGGTCGGCGCGGGAGCATCTAGACTAGCGCACTGAGCCGACAAACAACTGATCAGCTGTTTGTCGGCTCAGCACTGCAGCCATTTAAATTTAAATGAAGCCGTGATTATTTAAATCGCGGCTTCATTTTTCTTTGCTGATCAGCCTAATCTACATGGCTCCATCGATGGAGCCATGTAGTTTAGACACACCCTTACAGAGCAACACTGTAGAATGGGGAATCACTGGGATGGGTTCCCTCAGGAGGTGGTGGAATCTCCATCCCTAGAGGTTTTCAAGTCTTGGCTTGACACAGCCCTGGCTGGGATGAGTTAGTTGTGGTTGGTCTTACTTTGAGCAGGGGGTTGGACTAACTGACCTCCCAAGGTCTCTATCAACCCTAGGATTCTATGTAGATTGGGATGAACTTTTCAGTTTGGTGGTGGTTGCAAACAATTAAAAGAAAAAGTGCTTTCGAATTTGAATTTTGGGGAAATTCCCAGGGTCCATTTGGGACCCGCTCCAGAGGTAGGATTTGAACACGGGTCTTTTGTTTCCTAGCTGATTGCCCTAAAGAGTGGGATAAAAACTGGCAATGCAGCAACTCCTTTCGCCATTGGCTAAAAGCATTTGAGTCAAATTTACGACTAGTCTTGAATTGACTGAAATTGCCTTTTTTGTCGAATAAAGTGTATAAATGTGTCCAGCTCTAATTGTAAATAGAAAAGTGACTAGAATAAGACGACTCACCCTGACTTCTCCATTCTCACCCTTGTAGATGGAAATGTTGTAGCCATAGGCATGGATGGTGGTCACGCCAAGGCTGCGACTGGCTTGTTTCTCTATGGAGGTGCTGTTCTCCTCGATGCTGAAGGGCTCCAGGGTGGGGTCATGGCCACAGTACTTGGCGATGGTGTAGGTGCAGGTGTCTTGGACGCCCACGGTCAGGCCATCAAAGGAGTAGTACTGGGAGGCCAGGGACCCCTTGCAGGTTCCCATGTAGTCATGGAAACATACTGCCTGGCCATCCTTAATCCTGCATGATTCCTTCTCCCGGCAGCTCAGCGCTCTGCAGGGATCTGAAAAAAACCACAATCACCCCCAAGGGATTTTGCTGGGGAGCGAGGCCTGGCCCAGCCCAGAGTTTCACAGGAGGGGCTGCCGTGACAGGTGTTAGGTGAATGTGGAGTCAATAGGGTGGATGTTAAATAGTGATCTTGCTCCCCACCTGGTCTTTAGTTTAGACAGGCTGAATGTCAGTGAAAGCACAAACTGATAGCCCCCACTTCCCCTACTGGAAATCCTGAAGATAAAGGGCTAATTGAGCCAGGGGTCACCATGGTAACCAAGGAGAAGAAAGGGAGGGGAAGGTGCAAAGAGGAGACACAAATTTGACCATGGCCAGCAGTAACCCTGCTTTTAACCCCTCTACCGGGTACTAAACCGGGGTCTCATTTGTATGTACAGTTGGGATTATTTTTTCCAATGGGCGTTACTTTACATTTACCAACATTACATTTCATCTGCAATTTTGTTGCCAATCGCTTAGTTTTATGAATAGTAATAGAGAGGTAGCCGTGTTAGTCTGATCTTGCTAAAACAAAAGGAAAAACTATGTAGCACTTTAAAGACTAACAAGATGGTTTAATAGGTGATGATCTTTCATGGGCCAATATTATCTGAGGAAGTGGGTCTGGCCCACGAAAGCTCATCACCTGTTAAACCATCTTGTTAGTCTTTGAAGTGCTACATAGTTTTTCCTTTTGTTTTAGTTTGATGAGATCTTTCTGAAGCTCTTCACAGTCTGCTTTGGTCTTAGTTATCATGAGCAGTTCAGTATCATCTGCAAAATTTGCCACCTCACTGTTTAGCCCTTTCTTCAGATCATTTATAAGTAAGTTAAACAGGATTGGTCTCCGTATGGACCTTCGGGGACACCACTAGTTGCATTTCACTATTCTCAAAACTGACCATTTATTCCTACCCTTTTCCCCATCTCATTTTACCATTTCACTGGAGGACCTTCCCTTTTACTTTGTGACAATTCAAGAGCTTTTGATGAGGGACCTTGTCAAAGGATTTCTGAAAATCTAAGTACACTATAGCCACTGGATCCCCCTTGTTCACATTTGTTTGTCCCCTTCAAAGAACTCTAGTAGATTAGTAAGGCATGATTTCCTTTTCCAGAAACCACGTTGACTTTTCCCCAACAAATTATGTTCATCTAAGTGTCTGACAATTTTTGTTCTTTACTGTAGTTTTAACTAATTTGCCCAGTACTGACATTAAATGTACCGGACTGTAATTGCCAGGATTACCTCTAGAGCCCTTTTAAAATATTGGAGTCATGTTAACTTTCTTCCCATCATTAGGTACAGATGTTGATTTAAAGGGTAGGTTTCAAACCACAGTTAATTGTTTCACAATTTCCCATTTGAGTTCTTTCAGAGCTATCGGGCGAATGCCATCTGGTCCCAATGACTTGTTACTGTTAAGTTTATCAGTTTGTTATAAACCTCCTCTTATGACACCTCAAACTGGAACAATTCCTGAGATTTGTCACCTAAAAAAAATGGCTCACGTTTGGGAATCTCCCCAATATCCTCAGCCAAGGAGACCAAAGCAAATAATTCATTTGGTTTCTCTGCAATGACCTTATTATCTCTGAGTGCGCCTTTAGCATCTCGATTGTCCAGTAGCCCCACTGATAGTTTAGCTGGCTTCCTGCATCTAAAGTAATTAATTTTTTTAACTATTTTTGAGTTTTTGTTTAGCTGTTCTTCAAACTCTTTTTTGTCTTTTCTTTTTATACTAACCAATTAGCCCATCATAAGACAGGATTTTCAGGTATCTCCTCCACGTCGGTCTTCTCTCCTGAGCCTCCGGTCTCTCGCTCCATCTCTCTCTCTCTCCTCCTCCTACTGCCTCCCCCCCTCTATCAGCTCTCCTCTGCCTTCTGCCTCTTTCTCCATCTCTCTCTTTCTCTTCTCCCCCTCCTGCCTCTCACTCTCACTCTCTCTCCGCTCTCCTCTGTCTCCATTGGGGATGCACACTCGTCCAGGCCTCACCCCCTGGATGTTTACGTCTCTGCCCCGCCACCTTTCACCTCCCACTGTGGTGCTCAGCAAGGGGGGCAGGGTGGTGATGTTCATGGCCAGGGGGCAAAGCCTGGAGCTGCTGTCACACCGGACGTCACTGCCCCGCCCCCCTTCGCCTCCCGGCGTGGCACTCAGCTGAGTTCTGCGCCGCTCAGCCGGGCCGCCACGGGGGAACAAGTGGCCGTTTGGGCCCTGCACTTCCCATGGAGCACTTCTCACCTTCTGCCTCTCTCTCCATCTCTTTCTTTCTCTTCTCCCTCCTCCCTCTCACTCTCCCTTTCTCTTCTTCTCCTCCTCCTGCCTCTCACTCCCCTCCATCTCTCCCCTTCCCCTTCCCCTTTTCCTCCCGCTGTGGTGCTCGGCTGAGTGCTGCCTGCTCAGCCGGGCCGTCGCGAGGGAGGGAGGTGGGGCGGTGACATACACGGCTAGGGGGTGGGGCCATGTACGTCACCGCCCCGCTCCCCCTTCCCCTCCTGCTGTGGGGGAGCCCAAATAGCCCCTTGCGCTGCTGGATCCTCCGCAGCGGCCTGGATGAGGGGTGCAGCACTCAGCTGAACACCGCAGCAGGAGGGGAAGGGCCGTGTTGTGCGCTCAGCTGGGCTGCCGCGGGGAAGGAGGGGCGGGTAGGGTTGCCAGGTGTCCGGCATTGTCCCAGGCAGTCCGGTATTTGCGCGCTCTATCCGGTAAAAAAAATCAGAAAATATCAGACGTGCAATATCCAGAATTTTCTGATTTTTCCAGTGGTGCACCAGATGGAAGCCTGGAGTGGGCGGGGGGAGCAGCTGGGAGTCCCAGCTGGGAGGCGGGGTCATGATTGCCGCTGGGAGCCCTCAGTCAGTTGAGTGTGAGGAGGAGGGGAAGCCTCCTCGCTCGTGCACTGCCGGGACCCTGCGCGGGACAGGCAGCAAGTGCCCAGGTCGGTCCTGCTCCCCGCCAGCTAATTTGCTCACTCTCCCACCTTCCCGGCCGGCCAGTTCTCCCCCACTTCCCCTCCTGATCTTCCCCGGCCAGCCCCCCTGAACTCCGCCAAGCTCTGCTTCCCGCCGGCTCGTTCCATTTCCTGATCTCCCCAGACAGTGCTGCTGCACCTCTCCCTACCCCCGCCAGCTCTGCTTCCCGCCCCCCTCTTCCTCCCAACCAGCTCTGCTACACCCCCCTCCAGCAGCTGTGCTTCCCGCAACCCCTTTCTCTTGGCCATCCTCACGGCCCCCGACCCCCTCCCCCAGCTCTGCTTCCCACTGGCCCATTCCTCTTCCTGATCTCCCCGGCCAGCACCGTTGCACAGCCCCCCCCCCCCCCCCGCACCACCCGCCAGCTCTGTTTCCCACCCCCCCTTCCTCCTGGCCACCCTTACGGCCCCCGATCCCTCCAGCTGTGCTTCCCGCCCCCCCTTACTCCCGACCAGCTCTGCCCCCTCCCAGTCAGTCCCCCCAATATCCTGCAGCCAGCCCTGTTCTGCCTGACCCCCCCCAGACCAGCGCTGCTTCCCGTTGGCCCTCCCATTTCTCCCAGCCAGCCCCGTTGCCCTCTCCCGTTAGGTGTTTCAAGGCCCCCCCCCCCTTCCCGGCCAGCACTGCTCCCTTCCTGGCCGGTCCCCCCCACAATGAAGCGGGCCGCCGTGGGGGAGGAGAAGGGGGTGGGATGCTGACATACACAGCGACACCCCCCTTGGCCGTGTACGTCACCATCCCGCCCCCCCTACCCCACCCGCCATGGTGCTCAGCTGACCCCAGAAGCGCGGACCCCAAAGGGCCTCTTGCCACCACTTGCTCCCCTGCCATGGCCCAGCTGAGCGGCACAGTGCTCGGCCGAGCCGCCCCTGGAAGGAGGGGAAGGGGGGCGGGGCCCTGACGTACATGGCTAGGGGGCGGGGCCGAGTACATCAGCATTACAGACTCACAGACATTGGGCTACTATATATATGATTTTTACACTTAATTTGACAGAGTTTATGCTCCTTTCCATTTTCCTCACTAGGATTTGACTTCCACTTTTTAAACAATGCCTTTTTATCTCTCATGCCTTCTTCTACTTGTTTATTAAGCCACAGTGGCACTTTTTGGTTCTCTTACTGTGTTCTTTAATTTGGGATATACATTTAAGTTGGGCATCTATCATGGAGTCTTTGAAAAGTTTCATGAAGTTTGCAGGGATTTTACTTTTGGCACCGTACCTTTTAATTTTGTTTAACTAACCTCCTCATTTTTGTGTCGTTCCCCTTTCTGAAATTAATTGCCACAGTGTTGGGCTGCTGAGGTGTTTTCCCTACCACAGGAATGTTACATTTTATTACATTATGGTCACTATTTCCAACCAGTCTAGTTATATTTACCTCTTGGACCAGATCCTGCACTCCACTTAGACTAAATTGAGAATAACCTCTCCCCTTGTGGGCTCCAGAAGCAGCTGCTCCAAGAAGCAGTCATTTAAAGTATCAAGAAATTTTATCTCTGCATCCTGTCCTGAGGTGACGTACACCCAGTCAATATGGGGGTAGTTGAAATCCCCCACTATAACAGAGTTTTTTATTTTAACAACTTTTCTAATTTCCCTTAGCATTTTCTAATCTCCATCGATGAAGCCATGTAGATTTGTTTGTTCGGCAAAGGGAAATGAAGCCGCAATTTAAATAATCGCTGCTTCATTTAAATTTAAATGGCTGCCGCGCTGAGCCAACAAACAGCTGATCAGCTGTTTGTCGGCTCAGCGTGCTAGTCTGGACACTCCCCTGCCAACATGAAAGCCCTTTATCGACCTCCCTGGTAAACCTCATCCTACGAGGCATAACGGGGAGGTTGATAAAGGGCTTTCAGGTTGGCACAGGAGCATCCAGACTAGCGTGCTGAGCCGACAAACACCTGATCAGCTGTTTGTTGGCTCAGCGCGGCAGCCATTTAAATTTAAATGAAGCCGCGATTATTTAAATCGCGGCTTCATTTCCCTTTGCC
This sequence comes from Pelodiscus sinensis, assembly GCF_049634645.1. NCBI lineage: Eukaryota > Metazoa > Chordata > Testudines > Trionychidae > Pelodiscus > Pelodiscus sinensis. Next base: position 6,225,815 of record NC_134734.1, on the reverse strand, counting down.
GATCAGCCTAATCTACATGTCTCCATCAATGGAGCCATGTAGTTTAGACACACCCTTACTGTCCTCATCAGATGGTCAGTAATATATCCCTACTGCTATATTCTTATTATTAGAGCAAGGAATTACTATCTATACAGATTCTATGGAATATTTTGGTTCATTTAAGATTTTTACGTTGATTCTACATTTTATTTCACATTTCCACTCCCCCACCAGTATGACCTGTTCTTTCCCTGTGATGTATTTTGTACCCTAGTGTGACCATTTAGTCTAGTTGAAACCAGCAAGTGCCCCAAACCCCATTCTGCAGGGGAAATCAAGCCTACCCCCCATCCCCTGAGTCTCTGCTATTTCTTCCTGACCCCAAATCTGGTGGCCAATCAGACTCTGATCATATGCTGGACACACGGGGATAAATTTGCTATGTTAACTCAGGGCACGTCTACGCAGCAGAACAAAAATCAATCTAAGCTATGTAACCTGAGCTATGTCAATTGTGTAGCTGAAGTCGAAATAGCTTAATTCGTCTTTTGGTGCTGTCTACACAGCAAGAAGTCAAAGGAAGATCACTCTTCCCCCTACTTCCCTTACACTGGGTGAAATCTGTGTTATAGGAGTCAGAGTAAGAAGTCAGTTACTTCAAAGTTATTTTGAAATACTGGGGTCATTGTGCAGACCACTCTGTTATTTTGGAATAACGTCAAAATAATGCTTCTGTGTAGACAAAACCTCAGAGCTCTCCTCATCGAGTTTCCCATCATTGGCTGTGACAGATATTTGCTATCAGCAGTTGCCAATGGCCAACATGCCCTTGTAGCAGCTTTATCCCACCTCCATAAATGTACCAAGTTCCGTCTTAAACAAGTTCAGGCTTTCCCTGCTGCTCCACTTGGGAGGCTGTTCCAGAACTACACTACTCTGAGGGTTAGAAACCTTCATCTAATGCCTTCCCTAACTTTATTCATGGCCAGGTTCTATCCATTTGTTCTTGTACCAGCACTGGGCCTTAAATGACTCCTCTCCCACCATGGTGTGTATCTCTCTGTCGTGGTCACAGAGAACAATCCTGAGGCTGACTCAAGGGAAAGAAGAAAGGTGCTAAGCAGAGGGGTGAGGATTCACAACACTGTACTCACTGCTGGCACAAATGGCTGGGAAGCCATACGCCTTTTGGTTTCCAATCCCGACGCTCAGCAGGCCAAAGCGGGAGCTGGCATGCTCCATGCTATGGGCCTGGGACCCTTTGCCCAGGCTGTATTCTGCCCAGGAGTATTCTGTGCCTAGAACTGGCTTCCACAGGACGTTGTGCAGTGGTCTCTTATCAATGGTTACCCCTGCAGACTCGGATGTCTTGGCAATGATCAGTGCGTAGTTCTCAAAGTCATCGAACCCGTAGATGTGATAGGACTGGCAGTAGCTTGAGATGGCCGGGATGGCCATGAAGAATGGATCGTATCTGATGTTTCCTTTGGTCCCGCCATTGGAGAAGAACATGAGTTGGACCCTGGCATTAGCAGAGAAGAACAAGGCAGTGGAGCCAGGGATTCCATACAACATAACCTGCTCAGCTGTCAGCGCTCTGCTGATCTTGCTCCTCCCAGATTGAACTTCCACCTGAGTTGTTTGGGAGGTGGCGACGTAGAGGAAATCATGCTGCCTCTCAGAGGACAATGAGGGCACAATGAAGCTGGTCCCCCAGCTGGAGACAGGCAGGAGCTGCTCAGACACATGGTCGCACTGGGTGGCTCTTGTCACACAGGTGTGTCCAACGTAGACAGCCACAGGCTTCTGGGAAACAATTCTGGTGCCAGATACATCCACCTGGCTCTGCAGCTGGGCAGCCTGATGCGCCTCCAGCTTGATGGTGAGTTTGCTCCCTCTAGCGTGTGTCTTTCCTTGGAAAATGACAGCCCCTTTCAGGTAGACCTCAACTGTGGTGGGGCCCTCCCAGGCCACAATGGCAAACTCTCTATAGCGATCAGTGCCCACTGTCGGCGTGATGACGTAATACTCTGTTCCCAGGCTGTGCACCGGGTAGACTGGGGTGGTGTCAGCTGAGTTGGATTTGGAATTGAACGAAAGGACAGAGATGTCACTGTCAGCCCAGACAACAACCGTGTTGTCGAAGACTGTGGACCCTGTCATCTCAGCATTGGGTGGGATCTTCACCGTTACAGTCTGGCCAGCACTCGCCTGGACAGACACCTTGAGTGCTGGCTTCTTCATGGAGATGGTGATCAACGTGGCTGGGTCATAGGCTGTGATGAGCAGCCGGAAGTCGCTGCTGAGCGTGGGCTGTAAGTCGTTCTGCATGAAGGCCGTGATGAATTCACTTCCAAGAAGGCTTGGAGGGGAATACCCTGGAATCTCTCCAGACGCTACAGGGAGAGGAAGGTTAAACATGCCTGGAGAAACAGGTAGAAGAGAAGACAACTGCTGTTAGAGGAATCACGTTACCAGCCATGGACCCTGGCACTAGGCACTGTGCAATCAGTACAAAAAGGTGAGGTTATGAACTATGTCTAAGACAAGTGATCACAGATGGACACAGACAGATGGGGGAACACAAGGCAGCAACCAGTGAGACAGCAGCGCTCAGCATGGTGAGTTGTCAGATGAACCAGTGGTGTAACCACTGTCCCGTTTTTTGTAGTCCTCGTGTCAAAGGAGAGTTTTGAGGAGGACTGGAAGGTGGAGAATGAGGCGGCTTTGTGAGGGCTGGGGCGGAAGGAGGGGGGCACTGCTGCTGACTGTACAGGCAGCGAGGTGAAAGGAACAAAAGGGCTTGTTTGGAAGTTGGTCCGGGAGCCTAACACACGTGTGATGAGACAGATTGTTGTCATTTGGTGCCAGCTGCATTGCAGCTCTCAGTGCAGTGAACAGCTGGGGAGTGCATGGGTTATAAAGGGAGCCATGGCCATTGCCATGAACTGAAGCACTAAGACCACAAGGATCTGCTGGCTCATGCTGTCTGTTATTGCTGAGTCTTAGGACAAAAGAAAAATAAGGGCCCTGGACAGGGGCTCAGGGGCTCCAATTCTGCTTGGATCAACACTGACTGCAAGGGAAATGCAACCCCAGATAAGTCCCCCACCCTGCTCCGAGAAGCACAATGACTCCTACAGAGAACCCCCTCACTTCTTGCAGTCCAGTGCCGCTCCTGAGCTCCCACCCCACTCCCTGAGCCCCTGCCTGCTGCCCAAAGCACAACTCCTTCTGCTGAGCCCCCTCCACAGTCCCTGCCATCCAGCGCCCCCTGCTGAGCCCCTGGCCCACTCTTCACAGGTCAGCACCCTCCACTGACTCCACTCAGTGCAGCTTGCGGCCCCGCGCCCCGTGAGCATTCCATCCTGCTCCCTGCCATATGATAACCCCGTCAGGGCTCCTGGTTTCTGTCCCAGATCAGGGATGGGAAGGGGGACAAAGTCCTCGGCGTTACCCATAGTTAGGTGCTGAACTTCGCATGCTGTGAAGAAAGAGGATCACTCACCCCACAGCATGAGCATCCTGGCCCACAGGAGCAGCTTGGCTTTTCCGAGGTCCATGGCTCAGCACTTGATTCAGCGTCTGGAAGATACATCTGGAATTAATGGTGATCACGTGGCGTGCTGCACAGAAACAGCCCTGGACAAAGATTCCTGCTGTGGCCCTGGAGGCTGGAAAGAAGTGTCCACCCATGAGCTGGGTTTTTTTCACAGACTTAGGCTATGTCTACACTATAGGCTTCTTGTGCAAAAGTGTGTTCACACTGCCAAAGCACATCAAAAAGCAATGCACTTTTCCGCTAAAGAGCATCCAGACTGCACAGATGCTCTCTCGAAAGGAAACTCTGATTGCTATGTACAGAATGGCCACCAGGGCACCTGTTTTTTTTTTTAATTGTCTCTTTTAGTGCAAAAAACCTATTCCCTGTCCACATACACCTTCTGGCACAAGAACTCTTGCACAAAAAGGAGATATTCCTCGTAAAAGGAGAATATAAGAACATAAGAACGGCCGTACTGGGTCAGACCAAAGGTCCATCTAGCCCAGTATCCTGCCTGCCGACAGTGGCCAGCACCAGGTGCCCCAGAGAGGGTGGACCGAAGACAATGATCAAGCGATTTGTCTCCTGCCATCCCTTTCCAGCCTCTGACAAACAGAGGCCAGGGACACCAATTTTATCCCCTGGTTAATAGTCTTTTATGGACCTAACCTCCAGGAAATTATCTAGCGTCTCTTTAAACTCTATTATAGTCCTAGCCTTCCCAGCCTCCTCTGGCAAGGAGTTCCACAGGTTGACTACACGCTGTGTGAAGAAGAACTTTCTTTTATTAGTTTTAAACCTGCTACCCATTAATTTCATTTGGTGTCCTCTAGTTCTTCTATTACGGGAACTAATAAATAACTTTTCATTATCCGCCGTCTCCACACCACTCATGATTTTATATATCTCTATCATATCCCCCCTCAGTCTCCTCTTTTCTAAACTGAAAAGTCCCAGTTGCTTTAACCTCTCCTCATATGGGACCCGTTCCAAACCCCTAATCATTTTAGTTGCCCTTTTCTGAACCCTTTCCAAGACCAAAATATCTTTTTTGAGGTGAGGAGACCACATCTGTACACAGTATTCAAGATGTGGGCGTCCCATAGTTTTATACAGGGGCAGTAAGATATTCTGGGTCTTATTTTCTATCCCTTTCTTAATAATTCCTAGCATCCTATTTGCCTTTTTGACCGCCGCTGCACACTGTGTGGAAGTTTTCAGAGAACTGTCCACGATAACGTCAAGATCTCTTTCCTGATTTGTCGTAGCCAAATTAGCCCCCATCATACTGTATGTATAGTTGGGGTTATTTTTCCCGATGTGCATTACTTTACACTTATTCACATTACATTTAATTTGCCATTTTGTTGCCCAATCACTCAGTTTGGTGGAATCTTTTTGGAGTCCCTCACAGTCTGCTTCTGTCTTGACTATCCTAAACAGTTTGGTATCATCCGCAAACTTTACTCACTGCTTACCCCTTTCTCCAGATCATTTAGGAATATGTTGAAAAGGATTGGTCCCAGGACTGACCCTTGAGGGACACCTTTAGTTACCCCTCTCCATTCTGAAAATTTACCATTTATTCCTACCCTTTGTTTCCTGTCTTTTAACCAGTTCTCAATCCAAGAAAGGACCTTCCCTCTTATCCCATAGCCATGTAATTTACACAAGAGCCTTTGGTGAGGGACCTTGTCAAAGGCTTTCTGACAATCTAAGTATACTGTATCTACTGGATCCCCCTTCTCTGCATGTTTGTTAAACCCTTCAAAGAACTCGAGGGGTATGTCTACACTACCACCCTAGTTCAAACTAGGGTGGTAATGTAGGCATACCGCACTTGCAAATGAAGCCCGGGATTTGAATTTCCCGGGCTTCATTTGCATAAGCCGGGCGCCGCCATTTTTAAATGCCAGCTCGTTCGAACCCCGTGCCGCGTGGAATGAGGTGTACCGTTAGTGCGGAATGGCTTGCTAGTCCGCAGTATCTAGCCCGTGCCGCGTCTAGCCGGGCTTCATTTGCAAGTGCGGTATGCCTACATTACCACCCTAGTTCGAACTAGGGTGGTAGTGTAGACATACCCTAATAGATTAGTAAGACATGATTTCCCTTTACAGAAACTATGTAGACTTTTGTCCAACAAATTATGTTCTTCTACATGCCTCACAATTTTATTATTTACTATTGTTTTGACTAATTTTCCCGGTACTGAAGTTTGACTTACCGGTCTGTAATTGTCAGGATCGCCTCTAGAGCCCTTTTTAAATATTAGAGTCATGTTAGCTATCTTCCAGTCTTCGGTACAGAAGCTGATTTAAAGGATAGGTTACAAACCACAGATAATAGTTCAGCAATTTCCCATTTGAGTTCTTTTAGAACCCTTGGATGAATGCCATCTGGTCCTGGAGATTTGTTAACATTACGTTTTTTTATTTGTTCCAAAACCTCCTCTAATGACACTTCAATCTGGGACAGTTTCTCAGATTCATCACCCACAAAGAACCGTGCAGATTTGGGAATCTCCCTAACGTCCTCAGCTGTGAAGACTGAAGCAAAGAAATCATTTAGTTTATCCGCAATGGCTTTATCATCCTTGATTCCTCCTTTTATATCTCCATCATCTAGGGGACCCACAGGTTTTTTAGCAGGCTTCCTGCTTCTAATGTACTTAAAAAACATTTTGTTATTTCTTTTTGAGTTTTTGTCTAGCTGTTCCTCAAAATCTTTTTTTTGCTTTTCTTATTACATTTTTACACTTGATTTGACAGTGTTTATGTTCCTTTCTATTTATCTCACTTGGATTGGACTTCCACTTCTTAAAAGATACCTTTTTGTCCCTCACTGCTTCTTTTACATGGTGGTTAAGCCACGGTGACTCTTTTTTAGGTCTTTTGCTATGTTTTTTAATTTGGGGTATACATTTAAGTTGAGCTTCTGTTATGGTGTCTTTAAAAAGTTTCCATGCAGCTTGCAGGGATTTGGCTCTAGTCATTGTGCCTTTTAATTTCTGTTTAACTAACGTCGTCATTTTTGTGTAATTCCCCTTTTTGAAATTAAATGCCAGGGTGCTGGACTGCTGAGGTGTTCTTCCCACCACAGGAATGTGTTATTATATTATTATGGTCACTATTCCCAAGCAGTCCTGTAACGGTTATCTCCCAGACCTGATCCTGCGCTCCACTCAGGACTAAATCAAGAATTGCCTCTCCCTTTGTGGGTTCCTGCACCAGCTGCTCCAAGAAGCAGTCATTTAAGCCATTGAGAAATTTTCTCTCTGCTTCTCTTCCTGAGGTGACATGTATCCAGTCAATATGGTGATAATAAAAATCCCCCACTATTATAGATTTCTTTATTTTGGTAGCCTCTCTAATCTCCCTCAGCATTTCAATGTCAGTATCGCTGTCCTGGTCAGGTGGTCAGTAATATATCCCTATTGCTAATTTCTTATTATTGGAGCATATAATTATCATCCATAGCGATTATATGGAACATGTTGATTCATTTAATATTTTTATTTCATTTGATTCTACATTATCTTTCACATACGGTGCCACTCCACCACCCACCCAGCCTGCTCTATCCTTTTGATATATTTTATATCCCGGTATGATTGTGTACCACAGATTTTCCTCATTCCACCAGGTTTCAGTGATGCCTATTATGTCAATCTTCTCCTTTAATACGAGGTCCTCTAGTTCACCCATCTTATTAGTCAGACTCCTAGCATTTGTGTAGAAGCACTTTAAAAATTTGCCACTGCTTGCTTATTTGTCTGCCCTTCCCTAATATCTACAAAGGAAACTGTCCTCCCCCCCGTTCTTTCATTTTACTCGTGCAAAAACATGCTTGAGGTGTGGACACGCCACGAATTTTTGCGCAGAAACTCTGTTGTGTAGACCTAGCCTTAACTGCCTCTTACAGAGCCAGTTTTGCCTGCTGGGCAGCATGCTGGGCGAGGGGGCATGGATCCTAGTTTCTATTCCTACCACTGGTCAGGTGACCTCGGGTATGTCATGCCCTTCCTTGGTTTTCCCATTTGTACCAGGGGGATAGTAATACTGTCCCCCTTGGTAAAGGGCTTTGAGATCCAATAGTGAGCAGATGTCAGCTTGCAAATTACATGGCCTTCCATTAGCAAAGCACATCACAATCTCCATGCTACTTACGCTGGGGGTAATAATCCCTCTAGGTCATGCTGGGTAGGAATGGGGGCCTCACGGTCCAGGACACCAGCCAGCCTCTCATAACACAGCAGGGATGTGGTGAGTGGGGGGCATTTGTCGCTGGGCACTACACTAAGGGTATGTCTACACTACCCCCCTAGTTCGAACTGGGGGGGGTAATGTAGTCATACGGAGTTGCAAATGAAGCCCGGGATTTGAATTTCCCGGGCTTCATTTGCATAAAGATGGCCAGCACCATTTTTAAATGCCGGCTAGGTCGGACCCCGTGCCGCGCGGCTACACGCGGCACGGACTAGCTAGTTCGGATTAGGTGGCTGTATGCCTCGTGGAATGAGGTGTACAGCTAGTTCGGATTAGGAAGCCTAATCCGAACTAGCTTGTCCGTGCCGCGTGTAGCCGCGCGGCACGGGGCCCGAACTAGCCGGCATTTAAAAATGGCACCAGCCAGCTTTATGCAAATGAAGCCCGGGAAATTCAAATCCCGGGCTTCATTTGCAACTCCGTATGACTACATTACCCCCCCTAGTTCGAACTAGGGGGGTAGTGTAGACATACCCTAAGGGGGCAGCAATTTAGTCCCCCTCTATTCCCCTTGTCATCCCTCAGCTTGCCTGTTCCTCCTTTGCCCACCACTGCTGCCTGGAGTCTCCTCCCTGCCTCTCTGCCCCCAGCCCGACCTCCTCCATCTCTGCCCATGGGTTAGTGTGTGCAGGGGCCTGGCCTCAAACTGGAAGGGGCGGGGGAAGATGTGGTAAAAGCCCCCTTCGCCCCAGGGTTGGTCTCAGCCGTGTGCCAGGTTTGGGGCCTTGCTTTTGCCCTGGGCACATAACCCTCTGGCTACACCTCTGACAGGAGGGAACGTCCTCCCTAGGCAGGTCAGTTTCTGAAGCCCAGTTCCTGAAGCCCAGGTGCTGCTTTGCTCAAGATCAGCAGTTGGATGGATTAGTTACAATCAGCCTCTCAGCAAACAGCAGCAGCTGCTGAGCCAGAAAAGGACCCGGCCGGCTCACTTACCTCCAGCCCCTCTGGCTGAGCCAAGATGCAGCAGCTTGGGGAGATGCTCACTTTGTTCTTCTCCTTCTGTCCGTAGCTCTGCTTCTGCTGCCCCTTTATATAGGGACCGTGTGCCAAACCCGTGTGATGAAGAACTGACTGGGGAAGATTCCATTGGCTCCATCCGGACTGGAGTTTTGCCATCCCACACTGGCTGGACCCAAATGGGAAGTGAAAGGAGCAACCTCGCCTCTCATTCAGAAAGGCTTTGGCTGACTCATGTTTGGCCATTAACCGGGAGGTGGGTGTGTGGAGGTTGTGGGGAGGGAGGTGGCAATGGGTTTGTTGACTTTTTTTCTGGTGTTCCAAGGAACTGGCCACTGCCATCATACAAGCCATGCCAGCAATTTGATCATTAATAGGCCTCTTGCAGAGGATGAGTTATTTAAGGGGTTTGCGGTGTTCTTGTAGCCATGTTGGTTGTAGCCCATTGGAGACAAGGTGGACAAGACAATATCTTTTATTGGACAATATCTCTGTTGGTGCAAGAGACAAATTTTTGAGCTCTCACCCAGCTCTTGAGGTCTGCGACAGCTTGTCTCTTGCACCAACAGTGGTGGGTCTGATAAAAGATACGACCTCACTTAACTTGCCTCTCCTTTTTTGGGTGCCAGGACTCAGACCACATTAACTAGCCCAGCAGTGGCCAAACTCGTGATATTCAGATGGACTTACAGAGCTGCCTAGTTTCCTAGATTGAAAACACGTGAGGAGGTTAGTGGCCAGGAAACTGAGCAAGGAATTTGCTAACAAACTGGTCAGAATTTCAGGAATCTGCTCATGGGACAAGTCAGGATTCCCCTTGCATTTGCAGGGAAAACTGGGTGCGGTTTATCATTGGGGTAGCCTAAAGCCAAGACTGTCTGAAGGTTACTTGTGAAAACGGAATGAAAACAGATGCTGTCCCCAGGGAAAAGCCAAGTCATAGAAACAATAGTAACAGATTTTAAAATATCAGAAATTCAAATGAAAACAAAGTGGGAAAAATGGAAAGAAAGAAAAAATAGGCATGGGAAAAGAAAAACCAGAGAAATAACAAACAATGAAATAATGATGCTACAAGAAAGCTAATAGATAAGGACTGTCTAGAGGATTCATGGTTTTGAGCATATAGACTGTTGTGCTTTTATCTCCATATCTGCCTAAGACATATAAAAGATCTCTATGTGACTCAATTTCCCTGGCTGACCAGTGAGAATACTAGTCACCCTTTCTGGGAGGCAGTGTGGCCTAATAGATACACACTGGAGTAGGACTTCTACATCTGCTGTTGTGTGATGTTCCCCTCACTTTCCTCTCACCCTTAGTCTGTGTCGATTGTTAAGAACCTCTGGACCTCTCTCTCACTTGGCACAACACTGAAGGTACGTCTAGACTACAGAGGCATGTAGATTAGACTACCCAGCATAGGAAAATTTAAATAATCGCCGCTTCATTTAAATTTACATGGCTGCCGCGCTGAGCCGATCAGCTGTTTGTCGGCTCAGCGCGGTAGTCTGGACGCTCCGTGGTAGACATCAAAGGCATTTGTCGACCTCCCCGGTATGCCTCATCCCAGGAGGCATACCTGGGAGGTCGACAAATGCCTTTGATGTTGACCCCCACGGTCCAGACTACCGTGCTGAGCCGACAAACAGCTGATCGGCTCAGCGCGGCAGCCATGTAAATTTAAATGAAGCAGCGATTATTTAAATCACCGCTTCATTTTCCTATGCCGGGTAGTCTAATCTACATGCCTCTGTCGCCAGACGCATGTAGTCTAGACGTACCCTGAGAATGGGCCTCTAACTGCAGGATCTGTAATATACACAGGGACATAGGTCCCTTTTCTGACCCTTCCCTTCCCCCCCCCCCAGAACTTACTCTTTGCAGCTTTTAAACAGCCTATATTGTTATGGCAGCACCTGAAGCCTCAGTGAGATGATAGCTGTGTGCTGCCCGGACACAGAGAGAGAAGCTGTGCAGTGGTGGGGGAGGGGCTAGAGCACTAAAATGGGATCCCAAATGTGTGTGTGTTTGGGGCGGGGGGGAGGCTCTGAGCCTCAGGGCCCTGGATCCAGGCAAGCCCGGGGCTGCATCTGGCCCCTGGGCCTGAAGATCCCCACCTCTGAGTTAGGAGAAGAGGAAGCTATATACCAGATTTGGTGGTCCTTGCTCTTACTGTTGAGTTCTTGAACAGACTGATGGACAGACAGACAGGTTTGCAAGGATTATATTTTACTTGAAAAATGTCACAGTACATGCACACACCAAGAAACTAATTTCCATTGGTAGTAATTAAAATACACAAATGGACAAAGTGAGACAAATGCTGCTTGAGAACTTACTAGGATTTGATTTCAGGATTCATTTTGTACTAGTACATTTACCTGGTATTGCTCGGGTACTTAAGGAAGGGCTCAGGGCAGGGAGATGGGAGTGTAGGGGGGGTGCAGGAGTCAGGGTTGGGGGGGGTGAAGACGTGCTCTTACTCATTGCACAAGGAGTAACAGTTAATTCGAGGGAAGGGCTTTGGATCAGACTACATGTGGCAAATTAATCCAGGCTTTTTAAAATGGTGACGGGCCGCGAATATGCTAAACAAGTGCAGGATATTTAAATCCCGCACTTCATTAGCAACTTCGGTATGCTTCATACCGAACAAGGGGGCAGGTGTAGACATACCATGTGTGTGTGTGGATGATGACGGGTAAGGAGTTTCATACCAGAGCTGCTTGCTACCCTTTCTGTCCCTGTCAGGGGAGAAAAGCAAAGTGCACAGCTCATCTGCTCCCTGTGCTGCCCAGCCAGAGCGAGGAATGCAGGAAGCAGTGCTCTTTCCCCTTGCTCCCTGGCAAAGGGGAACAGCCAGCAATGTCCCTGTAGGCATATGGAGAGGAGCCTCAGCCCCAACCCTCCTTAAAGGATGGCTTGGGGGCAGGAGGCTCGGGGCTGGGGCAGTTCCGGGGGGCACCCCCCAACCAGCCCCTTTCACCTGTCTGGTGATTCGGTCTCTTTTCTGTAGGATTTCATGAGAAAAAATCCCATTCCAGGCACATTCCATTTTCCTGGCACAACCAAACCCTTATGCTGCTTTAAGTTGTGATAAGTGGAAGCTGTGCACTGAATTTGATGGTCCCAGCTCTTACCATTTCGGAGGAATTCTTGAACAGACAGCGACACAAACTGATAGACAAATGCTCTTAAATATATAGTAGATGTTTGGATACCTGAGTTTGACAACTTGTGTTTTAGCTGTTATGAAACTTTAATTGCAACTGTAGCACATCTATTAAACAGCACAAATAATGTACAGCAACTGACACCGCGAGGGCTCTGCAGTGCCAAGGTGCTACAACAGGACACCTAATCAATAGCAATAATCCTGTACAGTCCCTGGCACAATGAAGTCCTGATCTATGATGGGGATGCCTAGATGGTACTCTAGTACAACTATCAAATAGCAGCAATAATTTATCAGGTGTTGGGCCGATTTTCAAATCCACGTGCCAAAGGTGAGACTTGGAAATTTTATTCCATGGGAAATTCTGAGATTTCAAAATTTCTTTTTGTTCCAAATCAGAAAGGGCACATCTACACTGCAGGGCAAAAGTCGAATTAAGCTATGCAACTTCAGCTACATCAATTGCATAGCTGAAATCAAAATATCTTAATTCAGCTTTTGGCGCTGTCTATACAACAAGAAGTCGAAGGAAGAACACTCTTCCCCCAATTATCCTTGCTCCTTGTGAAATGAGGGTTACCATGAGTTGACGTAAGAAGTCTTCCACCTCAACATTATTTTGAAATAATGACTTGCTATGTTATTCCAAAATATTGTTGGAAACCTCAATTCCTGCCCCCATGAAATTTTATCTTGAGCCAATCAAAAAATTGAAATGGTTCACTTTGATCTTGAAGGCCTTTATTTTGTGCAAAAAGTGTAATCACCAATAAAACACATTTCAAAGGTTGTTTTGACATGAAATGAAAAATCAAAACTGTTTAATTTGGAAAACACGCACCTGTTCCATGTTGCCATCATCAAAATCACAGTTATAGAACTTCAGGCCAGAAGGGAGAACCCAGAGACCCCCAAACCTACCAAGAACCTGAACACTAATCCCAAGGACTCAGGGCCAGCTCTAGGCACCAGCAAAACAAGCAGGTGCTTGGGGCGGCACATTGCCAGGGGTGGGAGAAGGAGCAGGCAGGGAGTCCCGCGGAGGCCACCCCAGCTGGGAGCCCCACGGCCGGCTGCTCCGAGCCTGCACCTGGCCCCGGGGCTCTGGGAGCTCTATGTGGGCAGCCCTGAGGCACGGCTCCTGCTGAGGTACTTCCTGGAGGGCGGCAAGGGGTGGCCACGGCTCATGATGCTGAGTCCGGTGGGGCAGGTCACGGCCATGGTGGCTGCTCCTGGCAGCTGGCTCCCAGCTCATTGGAGAGGAGGTTCTGGGGCTCAGCCCCAGTGGGACCCCATCCCCCGAGCGCCAGGGACAAACAAGACCCTCCTCCAGCTTCTCCGGCCGCAAATGCACCCAAGGGGCACCAGCGGCCTGGCGTTGTCTCTGCATGGCCCCCTGCCGAGGGTGCCCCCTGCCTGGGCTCCGGCTCGGGGCAGGCAGCAGGCACATTCCCCCTGCCGCCCTTCAGCAGCCAGCTCCCATTGCTGCCACCAATGCTACAGGTGCCTGCCCGGTGCCCGCCAAGTGCTTGAGCAATCAGCATCTGGAGACAGCCATCGCCTGCTCCGACGGGAGAGCTGTGATTGCAGCTGCTCCGCTGTGCCGCCCTCCACCGTGGTTCCCTCCAGCCAGGAAAGCAGCAGCAGAGAAAAATGGGGGGGAGGGATAAGAGAGGGCCGGTTTTATTTTTGGGGAGGGGGCAATTGCTAGTTTCTAATGGGTTCCCATGCAGCAGCAGCCACCTCTGCTCCCCTCTGGGGTTCTCTGATTGCAATGCGCGGCGCCCTCTACAAACTCTCCGCTCTGGCTGGAGGGAGGGTGAGGCAGCTGACTAATCCCAGGCGCTGCCAAAGCTCCAGGGGTGGCAGGGTCTGGCTCACTCTCTCCCGTGTGTGTGTGAGTCCCTTTCCCTCTCACACACACCCACACTCACACGCGGTCCCAAGCCGGTCGGCTGGAGCTGGGAGCTGCGGCCCCTCCATTCCGCCCGCCTGCTCAAAGTTGCGGGGATCTCCCTTCTGGAGGCAGGCTAGTCATTTTTCAATGGTGACATGAGGCGGCCGGGGAGCCAGAGCAGGGGGAGGCAAAAGAACGTGCTGTAAAAGGACCCGTTCACCTCTCACCGCTGCACAGGCACAGTGTGAACGCGATAATTCGGAGGGAAGCCCCAGCGAGCAGAGCAGTAACGACAGCCGTTCCTGCCACTGCGTAGCGGCTACGGAGCAGGGTGACAGTGAATAGCAGTCAGGCACACACGCAATCCCGACCCCCTACTTCCCCGGGTGGTTCTCCAACTGCCTAGCCAAAGGCGGGGAAGTTGGGGTGGGATGCAAGAGAAGTCAGAGTCCCCTGTAAATACAGGGTGCTCAGCCTCAGCAGTAACATCCCCTTCCTCCCAGCCCTTCCTTCTGTATTGGACACAGAGCTGCTTTGGGTGAAAGTGAATCCCCAGCCTTGTAGGGGGCAAAGGAGAGAGAGAGAGGAGCTTTCTGCTCTGATGCACATAGATTTATGGTTCTGAGGACACTCCCAGGTCATGGGACCCCTGAGTTCCTTTTTCTTTCACTACTCGGAGTTCGGAAATAAAAGTCCAAATATTCTCCAGACTTACACAACCTGGAAAAGGTTGCTAGGCAAATCTATTCCCTCCCTTAAAAAAAATCATTCCTGCTGCGAATGATTAAGAGCTGGTTAGAAGGAAACGCCTACGCAGCCTAGGGAACCTTCCAGCTAAAACCGATACACACTCTTTTAAACAAGAAGATAAATCAGCTATATAACCACTGAATGCATCCTGAGCAGTGCCTACAAACATCTCTACGTAGGCGGTAGATTTACTGATTGCCCTCTAATGGGCAATTATGGATTGCTGTTTGTCACATTACTGGATCTTGAGGGAAGCAGCCAGATCAATGCTGCACCCATAGGTGGGGGTGTTGGCCCCAGAAAATGGTATAAAAGGGGGCAATGTGGGGTGCTGAATAGAAGCTTATTATCTGATAATCCTATGTAAGCTATTTATGTGGTTGTATAATGTCTGTGTGTGTAGTTAGGAATCTGTAGTCTATGTGGATACTAAATATTTCTCTGCATGTGGTTGAGCATTGGGCAGAGCTCAGGCCTGTGGACATGCTAATTAGCGAGGCCCTGTGGGACAATGGCACTCAATGGGTCAAGGACACACCTAAAGCATGAGGGCGGACACTTAAGAGCGGCCAGCAGAGAGAGGCTGAGGACCAGGTGACCTGCTGCATACAAGAAGAGGCCAGGAAGGAGGTATAAAGAGGCCATGTGGTCGATGCCATTTTGTTCTCAGCTCAGCACTTCATCCCAGAGGCAGCATTGCAGGGATCGAAGAGCCCAGAAGACCTGTGAACCCATCCTGATGCTAGGATGTGCAACAAGGACTTTTAAAACAGCAGCTGTAACATCTCTGCTAGAGTCTGCATCGAGGACTGGGAGATTCAGTGCATGTAACGTACTAATCCTTAACAACCTTACTCTCATGCTTTTCTTTCTTGTGATAATAAACCTTTAGATATAGATTCTAAAGGATTGGCCCAGCGTGATTTGTGGGTAAGATCCAGAGGGTAAATTGACCAGGGATCTGTGGCTGGTTTCTTGGAACCGGACAGGACTTGTTCGGGGTAGGTGGGATTGGGTGCTAGGACCCCCCCACCTGTGTATGAGGCCCGGGGCCATCTGGGGCACGGATATTGCTGGGATGTCGGAGGGGTTTTGCTCACGAGGCTTCAGGCAGGCAGCTGAAGCGCTCTGTGGGACTGGTTTGTGGCCTGTTTGGAGAGGTCACCAGTCTGGGGGCTGTAAGGAGCCCCGGATTTGAGCAATTCGCCCTGAGCGGACGCCCTCAGCTGTGCCCAGACACGGCCCGGTCCGTCACACTGTTATTGTTCTGTTTGATAAACTATGGATGTGTTCTTTACTGGGCACTGACAATATGTACCAGATATAGAAAATCCATATAGTCTCGCCCGAGGAGTTTACCAATACATTTAACACAATAGGCTTCATAATCCTTATTTGCTCAGACTCAGAAGGGTAGCCCTGTTAATCTGAATCTGCATTAACAACCAGAAATCCTGTGGCACCTTATGATGAACAGATTTATTGGAGCATAAGCATAAGCTTTCGTGGGCAAAAGCTTGTGCTCCAATAAATCTATTAGTAAGGTGCCACAGGACTTCTTCTTCTTAGCCTATTTTCTGTAAGCATGGCTTTTGGACCTCCCTCTCCCGTCTATCAATTTGGTTTTGGTAACTGTGATTTTGTTAAAATTAAATGAGTACCCTAGTAGGAAATTGTTTTATTTCACTACTACACATTTCCTGTTTTCATTTTTAAAATTTTGAACAATCAAAAAAAAATTGCAAAGTGCAAACGTGTCAAAGCCAACAAAAAAGGGGGCAGGGCATCGAAATTTTTTTGCTTGGGAGGCAAAAAATCTAGAGCTGGCCCTGCAAGGACTGAAATGAGACTCACCCACACAGGAAGAACTATTATGCCACTAGTGGAGGAGCGGAGGGACTGAAGACCACCAGTGCCCAAGGCCTGTGCAATGGCATGGAAATTATTAAATATACACAGAAAATCCCGGCAAGAGCCCTGCCTCCCGCACTGCAGAGGAAGGTAAAAATGCACTAACATCCCTGACAATCTGGTGTGGGGGAAAACCCTTTCCCACCCTGTCAAAAGAGCATAGGTGGTGCTGGGGCACTATGACTATCAGTGGCGGATATAGGGCAGGGCAAGCAGGGCGGCTGCCCCGGGCCCCGCGCTTCAATAGGCCCCGCGCACGCACCCCACGCACGCTACTTCCGGTCGGCTGCTGCCGAGGCGCATGCATGAAATTGTGCCTCCCCGGCCCCGCGGCACAGCCCTGGGCCCCGCAAAATTATCATCTGCCCCTGATGACTATTCAGGACAGAGGGTGGGGGGCAGCTCCAGCAGTGTTTACTGCAACACTGCCAGAGTGGGACTGATGCAGTGGGAAGCTAGGAGCAGCAGGGCCTTTGCCACAGGGAGGTTTTTATGAACAGAGGCAGGGTGATTAAGTCACAAAAGGCTTGTCCTTAAAGTGATCATTACATGTCTCAAAAGCACTGTCAGGTTCTCCAGTCAAAGAATAAAAAACAAAAGATGGGCTAAGGTGTTGGGGGGGGGGCATTTTGCTAGGGAGTTGAGAGGCAGAGTTTGATAGGGGCTAGACACATTCAACACTGAACATTCTTTAAACTTTTAAAAACCAAAACCAAACCCACTTGATTTAAAAAATATGCTCTAGAAGCATTCTCCAGTCAAAGGATAAAAAACAAAGGTGAGCTAAGGTGTTGGGAGAGGGGGCATTTTGCTAGGGCAGAAGTGGCCGACCCGAGGCTCGTGAGCCACATGCAGCTCGCAAGTGAAAAAATTTCAGCTCTTGAGGAACCGGTTTGGAACCCAGAACCACAGTTGGGCCTGCTGCGAGCCGCATTTCTACACGTGCTCATGGCCCTCACTGTTGTGCTCACAGCCCCTAGTACCCTGCACGTGTAGCAGCAGCAGCGGCCTTTGCCAGCCATGGGCTCAAGAAGCAGTGAAGCAGGCAGAAGCGGCGGCAGAAGGCAGAAGAGGCGGTGGCGCGCAGGAGAAGCTTCAGAGCAGTGGCGAGGGCTCCTGGTTCAGTGGCCTTAGGTAAGGTGGGTTGGTTGCTGGCAAGGGGGAGGGAGGGCTTGGATTTTGGTTGCTGGTGTGGGCCTTGTGCTTTGGTGCCTGGAGAAGGGGAGGGGGAGGGAGCCTTGTGCTTTTGTGCCAGGGGAGGGGAAAGAGGGGGCCTTGTGCTTTGGTGCCTGGAGAAGGGGAGGTTCCACTAACCCTGGAACCGCAGAAGAATTAATCTGATCTGGGGCAGGAGTGCTAGGGGAGTGAGGTGTTTCAGTTGGGGCCACGTTACTGAGGCTTGGGGAGAGGGTTTGGAGGAGTTGTTACTTTGCATCTCACTTGTAACTTTTCCACAGGTCAGTGACCCTGAACTCAAAGCAGGTTCCCTGCCCCTTTCATAAATAAAGACAATGCTAAAACATTATGGCTACGTCTACACTGCACGCTTCTTGCGCAAGTACTGTTTTGTGCAAGAGAGTGTCTACACTGGTCACAGCGCATTGTAAGAGCCATGCGCTTTTGCTCAAGAGAGCGTCCACACTGGCGGGATGCTCTTGCGCAAAAGCTTCAGCCCGGAACTACTTGGCAGAGGGCAAAAGGGCACCAGGACTTTCTGGGGGTGGGGGCTGGAGCTCCTTTGAGACACGTGCTTAAAGGGATCTCCCTGGACAGCCGTTTCTTTTCTGCTCCGTGCTTTGGGACCTCTTGCAGGGACTGACAGCCATAGCAGTTCTAGTTGTGGTTTCCCTCAGCCTCTTTGGACCCCACAGCTTCTGCCCTAGTGCCTTTGGCGTTCTCACTGCTGTGCCATGGAGGCAGGGATGGTCCTGTGCCTGCTCTGGCCTCACACGGCCATCTTGGAGCGCCTGCAGCTGCTGCTCCATGGTGCTGCGCTACTCCTACAGGAGCTCAAGACTGAGCTTGAGCTGGACTCCCTGTCCATGGATGCGGTGGCGTCCCTGAGGCATCCCCACCCAACTGTGGGGAGGCGATATTGGAGACTGGACACCAGTACAAACCGGTGGGACCGGCTGGTCTTGGAGCAATGTGACGACCGGCAGTGGCTCTGGAACTTCAGGATGCGAAAGCAGATGTTTCTAGAGCTGTGTGCCTGGCTCGCCCCTGCTCTCCAGAGATGTACCACCCGGATGCGGGCCGCCATCCCGGTCAACAAGAGGGTCGCCATCGCCTTCTGGAAGTTGGCCACCTCGGATAGCTACTGCTTAGTGGGACACCAGTTCAGGGTAGGCAGGTCCTCAGTCGGTGCCGCCATGATGGGGGGGTGCTTCACTCCCTGCCTGGGGGAAGGGAAGACTCCAGGCTCGGGGTGGGGGGAGAGTGAGGGAAGCCCAGTGACCCAGGGATTTGTGCCATCCCTACCTCACACAGGCCTGCTGGTGGGGGCGGGGGGGGGGGGCTGTGGGACAAGGGGGCCATGGTGTGTTTGGGGACATAGGGCATCAGAGGACATCACAGGGGGGTGGGCTCCCCCACAAGGGATCATGCACCTACCCTGCCTCATTCAGTGTGTTCCCTGAGCTTCTGTGCGCCCAGGTTGTCCATGCCATCAACGACATCCTGCTCCAGAGAGTCATCCACTTTTGAAAAGTGGATGCAACCATGTCTGGCTTCGCTGCTCTGGGGTTCCCCAACTGCAGGAGAGACCTGGATGTGACCCACATCCCCTTCCGTGCCCCAGAACACTGAGCGGCCCATTTTATTAACCAGAAGGAGTACTTCTCCGTCATGCTCCAGGCCCTCATGGACCACCATTGCCGCTTCACAGACATTTATGTGGGTTGGTCCGGCAGGGCACATGATGACTGCATCCTTCGGAACTCCAGCCTGCAACGCAGGATGGAGGCGGGCACTTTCTTCCCCCAGCAGGAATTTACAGTTGGGGACGTCCACATGCCTCTCTGTGTTGTGGGCGAGGCGGCCTACTCCCTCATGCTCTGGTTAATGTGGCCCTACACAGGATGGACAGACCCTGGCAGGGCACTTTTCAATGACCACCTGAACCGGGCCCGCAACCAGGTCGAGTGCGCCTTTGGCCTGCTGAAGGTGTGCTTCTGTTGTCTGCTCACCCATCTCGAGTGAGTTGTGGCAACGTGTTGCATGCTCCACAACATCGTGGAGTGGAAGGGGGAGGCCTTCCTCCCGTCGTGGATGGCACCCGAGGTCTGGGCATTTGAACAGCCCAGCACAGCCGCCATCTGCCAGGCGCACCATCATGACGTGCGCATCCGGGAGGCCCTGAAGGACATGTTCTCCCAGGCCCCACAGTAGGGTCGCTTCTGTCTCCCATCTACATCTCCCTCCCATCCCCAACCCTTCCTTGCCCCCCCCACCTCCCAATAAACAAAACCGTTTTGTTCTTAAAACAACAGAAAATGTTTATTTGTATGTACAATAGGGAAGAATGGTGGGTAGCGGGAGGAGCCTCTGAACTGGGATGAGGAGGAGAAAGGGGGCTCTCAACTGGGAGAGGGAGCTATTGCTGGGAGGGATGGCTCCTGCCAGTGCCTCTGTGGGTGCGGAGGCCTCACTGGCCTTCAGGCTGGGTCAGGGCAGGCAGCACGGAAAGGTGGGCAGGATGGGGTACAGCAGGTGGGAGCATGGTGGCAGCTGGAGGGGCAGCAGGAGGGGGCATGGGCAGGGCAGGGAGGGCAGGTGCATGTGACAAGGCCATGCCATAGTGCACGGCATGACCGATGTGCGAAGTCAGGGTGGTAATGACGTTGCACATGCGATCACACTATTGCAGAAACTGCCCCATGCCTGCTGCCACCACTCCAGATCAGCCTTGATTTTCCTGCTGACCGCCGCCTCAATTCTTTCCATGGCCTGCACGTGCCGCCGTAGGAGCTGGTCCCACTGCCTCACCCGCTGGACTGGTGCCTGGGTGGTTGGTGGTGCTGCCACCACAGGGCTGGAGGTTCCCTTGCTCCTGGGTGGTCCTGATGAAGAGAACAGATAAAATGATGAGGCAGTCAGGCAGTCCTGCCCACATTGTCCCTGCACCCCATGCCCTCTGCCCTGAGCCCAGGTGACAACACACTACTATGGCTTGGTCCCCTGTGTGTGTATATTTGCATACAGGACTCCCCCTAGAGTAAAGTGACCCTCCTTGCCAGGGGAGACTGTGAAGGCTTAGGACTATTAACAGAGCGTAAAGAGGAGCTAAATAAATTCATGGAGATGAGGTCCATAACAGGCTATTAGCCAGGGGGTAGGAATGGTGGCCCTAGCCCCTGTTTGTCAAAGGCTGGAGATAGATGGCAGGAGACAAATCACTTGATCATTCTCTTTGGTCCACACCCTCCAGTTCTGGGCACCCCACTATAGAAAGGACATGGAGAGGGTCCAGCGGAGGGCAACCAAATTGATGAGGGGGCTGGCGCACATGACCTATGAGGAGAGACTGAGGGATCTGGGTTTGTTTAGTCTGCAGAAGAGAAGAGTGAGGGGGGATTTGATTGGAACCTCCCTTCAGGAAGTTGAAGGCTGCTAAGAGGCTGGAGAGATGCTGTCCACAGTAGTGACAGGAGGCAGAACAAGGAGCAATGGTCTCAAGTTATGTTGTGGGAGGTCTAGGTTGGATATTAGGAAAAACGATTTCCCTACGGGTATGTCTAGACGACATGGTTCCGTCAATGGAGCCCTGTAAACTAGTTTACCGGCATAGGCAAAGAAGCAGGGATTTAAATAATCCCCACTTCATTAAAATAAACATGGAGGCATAAGGATCAATTGGCAAAGGCTTCCCCAGCCAGCCGATCTGTGTCTAGACTACTGCGCTGTGCCAGGTCAGCTGATCGTCGGCACAGCGTGGTGGCCATGTTTATTTTAATGAAGTGGGGATTATTTAAATCCCTGCTTCTTTGCCTATGCCGGTAAACTAGTTTACAGGGCTCCGTCGATGGACCCATGTAGTCTAGACATACCCTGTGAGGGTGATGAAGCACTGGAATGGGTTCCCTAGGGAGGGGATGGAATCTCCATCCCTAGAGGTTTTCAAGTCTTGTCTTGACAAAGCCCTGGCTGGGTTGATTTAGTTGGGATTGGTCCTGCCTTAGGCAGGGGGCTGGCCTTGATGACCTCCTGAGGTCTCTTCCAGCTCTATGATTCTGAGGTACCTAGTACTGGCCCCTGTTGGCAGAGAGGATATTGAGCTGGATGGACCTTGGGTCTGACCCAGTCTGGTCATTCTTACATTCTTGTGTGTCTGCACTGCACTATGCACACTCCCTCCCCAAGGTAGAGCACATGGCTTCAACTGTTGTCACTGAGGGTACGTCTAGACTACATGGCTCCGTCGACGGAGCCATGTAGATTTGTTGCTTTGGCAAAGGCAAATGAAGTGGCGATTTAAATGATCGCGGCTTCATTTACATTTACATGGCTGCCGCGCTGAGCCGACAAACAGCTGATCGGCTGTTTGTCCGCTCAGCGGGCTAGTCTGGATGCTCCCCTGCCGACCTCAAAGCCATTTGTCGGCAGCCCCGGTAAACCTCATCCCACAAGGAATAACGGGGCCGCCAACAAAGGGCTTTGATTTCGGCAGGGGAGCGTCCAGACTAGAGCGTTGAGCCGACAAACAGCTGATCAGCTGTTTGTCGGCTCAGCGCGGCAGCCATGTAAATGTAAATGAAGCCGCGATCATTTAAATCGCGGCTTCATTTGCCTTTGCCTATGTGTCTAATCTACATGCCTCTGACGACAGAGGCATGTAGTCTAGACACAGCCATGTGAGCCACACACCATTGATGCTGTAGCCATGTTTGCGCACACATCCCCACATTGCATGGGAGCAAGTTTGGCAGACGAGGTCTGGGTTCTCGGACCCCTGTCAATTGATGTCCTCAGAGATGGAGCTAGGGTGACTGGGGAATGTACCATCCTTGCAGCAAAAGTCAAGTGGCCATATGACCATCTTCCCCGCTCCTCCTCCCGCTAGCCCTCAAACAAGTAGCCCAGGGAAGTGCATGGTTGCAGTGAAGGGTTCATCTAGACTA
Source organism: Pelodiscus sinensis (assembly GCF_049634645.1). Classification (NCBI taxonomy): domain Eukaryota; kingdom Metazoa; phylum Chordata; order Testudines; family Trionychidae; genus Pelodiscus; species Pelodiscus sinensis. The sequence continues at coordinate 6,203,212 of NC_134734.1, read as the reverse complement.
CGCTAGGGGATCTCACTTTCGGAAGTGGAGCTCTTCCTCAAAAAATGAGGTTTACACGGCTTTTCGACAAAGAGGGGGGCGAGGTTCGCTGAAAAAGCCATGTCTAAACGACTTCCAATTTCGAAAGCTCTGGAAGAAAATATGCAAATTCCCATGGACCTTTTTAGATTTTGGAGGCCAAGGCGGCTGAATTGGAGGAACTAAGGAAGGTAGAGAGGTATATAGATGAGTTTCCAGGATACAGGGCTGCAATCCCACATCCCGTCAGAGGAAGGCAAAAGGCTCAGGAGAACATCCAACTGGAGCAGAGGGAAATGATCCCACAGTTGGGACCCTCCTTCCAGAGGATACTATGGTATCTTCTTGCACTGAGGCTACCTCTCCAGGGGAGGGAACTCCAGTCATTAGGAAAAGGAAGGTGTTAGTAATGGGGGATTCGATCATTAGAAACACAGAGAGCTGGGTTTGTGATGACTAGGAGAACCATATGCTGACTTGCCTGCCTGGTGCTAGGGTGGTGGAAACAAGATCCAGCGGAGATTTAAAAAGGAATAAAAGTAAAGAAGCTAGAATTTGCAATTAATATAACATGGCTGAAACAGCATTCCACAATACTAGCTTCCTAAATACATGAAAAAGAAATAGAAAAATAGAGGAAACAACACAGATTGTCAAGCACTGGAAAGCTGCTTTGCAGGCAGAGTAACAGTCTGTCCAAACATATGATTTGCTTGAACAAGTGAAGCAGGAAAATGAGAAATTAAACAAGGAAACTGTTAAAAACCTGGAAAACGAATGAAGCACTGTCCCCTGTTGTAAACAACATTCTGCAAGCACTTTTACAGTGCCTGAAGAGCGGGGACAGAAATAGAAAAGGTGGCCCTGGCAAATTTAAAAGATTAAATGGAGTCCACTGCATTGCAACCACAATTATATGAGGGACAAGCCCAAAAGAAGCCCAAAACCTTATAAGTAAATTGGTGAAATATTTATTGGTTTAAAAACCTTTAATCATGTATAAAAAAATACTGCTGTTGTCTGGCTGTTATGAAAAACCTGTACTGAGAGTTTAAAAATTATTATTAGCCGACTGCAAAAATAAATATTTGGATTTTTCCCAAGTAAAGGAATCAGAAGGTATGATGGCTAATTAAGAAGCCCGTCCTTCTTGCTAACTGAGTCCGGGACTCATTGTAAGAACGATGCGCTTTTGTGCAAAAGCGCGTCTACATTGGCGGGACGCTTTTGCACAAAAGCTGAAGCCTGGAACCATTTTGAAGAGGGCAAAAGGTCACCAGCCCTTTTTGGGGGCAGGGGCTGGGGCTCCTTTGAGACACGTGCTTAAAGGGATCTTCCTGGGCAGCCGTTTCTCTCCTGCTGTGTGCTATAGGACCTCTTGCAGGGACTGACAGCCATAGCAGTTCTATTTGTGGTTGCCCTTTGCCTTTTTGGACACCACTGCCTTTTAGTGCCTTTGGCTGATTTTTGTAGCTCAGCTCAGCTTGTTTCTTGTGCCATGGAGCCAGGAGTGGCCTTGTGCCTGCTCTGGCCCCTTCCAGCCATTTTGGAGTTCCTGCAGCTGCTGCTCCAGACTGCTGCACTCCTCGTCCAGGACCTCGAGGCACAGATCGCTCTGGATTCCCTCACCTGTGCCATCCCCACCCCACCATGGAGAGGCTATTGTGGAGACTGGACACCAGTACCGACTGGTGGAACCGGCTGGTCCTGGGGCAATGGGACGACCAGCAATGGCTCCAGAACTTCCGCATGCGAAAGCAGACATTCCTGGAGCTATGTGCCTGGCTTGCCCCTGCGCTCCAGAGAACCACCACCCGGCTGCGGGCACCCATCCCCGTGGACAAGAGGGTCGCCATCGCACTATGGAAGCTGGCCACCCCAGATAAATACCGATTGGTGGCACACCAGTTCGGGGTGGGCAGATCGACCATCGGTGCTGTCGTCATGCAGGTAAGTCCCAGGGGGAGTGTGTGTGTGTGTGTGGGGGGGGGGGGGGTGCTGCACTCCATGTCCAGGGGCAGGCAAGACTCCAGGCTGGGTCACCCAGGGGCTTGGGCCATCCCTCCCTTGCACAGGCCTGCTGGTGGGGTGGGGGTCCGTGGGGCAAGGGAGCCCTGGTGTGTGTGTGTGTGTGTGTGTGTGTATGTGTTTGTGAGGACAGAGGGTGTCACGGGAGGGGGGGCCAACTGAGCACACACTCACCCTGCCTTATGTGATGTGTTCCCCTGTGTTTCTCTGCACCCTTCTGCAGGTCGTCCACACCATCAATGATGTCCTGCTCCCAACTGCAGGGGAGTCCTGGATGCAACCCACATCCCACCAGTCTCATGTGGTTGCACGTCTTGCATTCTGCTAATGCTAAACAGCATGCAGCTCACGCGGCCTGAGTGACGCACTCCCCCCTCCGGGCATCTGGCTCCCCCCCATCCTTATGAGTGTAAAGTGCAACACTCACCGGTGGATCCTTCCCCGGCCTCCAAGGATGCACGGGAGACATCAGGGCTGCCGGAAGGGGTCTCTGCCTGGAGGGTCGCAGTGCTGCTCATCTTCCTCCCCCACCTCACTGGTCCTCGTGATGGGGTGGGAGTTGGGCGCCTGCAGGTGTCCACAGGGACAGACGGTCCCTGGGGTGGTGCATGGCCCAGGATGCAGTGGAGCCGCTGGTAGTGGGGGCAGTTATCGGCTCCTGCCCCCTGGCCCTCACTGGCCTGGACATAGCCCAGATGCAGCTCTTTCACCTTAGCCTGGACCTGCTCAAGGGTCTGGGCTGGATGTCCCTGGTGCAAGAGCGCCTGGGCCATGTGGTCGAAGATCTCTGCGTTGCAGCGATGGGAGCAGGTGTCGTAGAGGGCCTCCTCCTCCTTCCACAGGTCCAGTAGGGCCTCCAGCTCCGTCGCAGACCAGGATGGACACCTTCAATTTTGGGGCCTCCTGCGCTGGGGATGCAGGTGGCTGTTCCCCCCCTGGTCCTGCCATCCTGCTCTGGTGGCTGTTGGGGATGCCAGGAGCCACGTGGCAGAGCTCTGGGCAGAGGCAGCAATAAAGGCTTGTGCCTCTTGGCCTCTGCAGGCTGCGTCTGCTTTTAAGGGGGCTCAGGTTACCAGGAAGTCCGGAGCTGCCTGCAGGGATGGAGCATCCAAGCAGCCACTAGTTTAGACTGCTTTGGCACAAAATATCTTGGCTGCCTGTGTCATGATTATGAGGGTTAGCCAGCAGCCTGGGGATTAAGGGGTTAACTACACCTAGCCAGGTGGAGTGACCAATAAGAATGTAGGTGGGACTTTTCAAACTGGGACAAAGGAATTTGGGTTTTTTCTTTTCTCCTTTTTGTCTCTCTGACAGAGAGTTCTCTGCAACTACAGAGAGGGACAAGCATGTCTCTCTCTCTCTCCAAGACACCATTCTTCATTTTCTGTAAGTAGGGTAAAGTTTAGGCAGTTTCGTTAGGTTTTATTGTTTTAAGGATTGGGTATGGGATCTGAGATCTGGCACTGCTTAAAAGATGTTTTGGCTTTTCTTTGTAACTAAGTGCTAGGCCCATGGAGTTTCTCCATGAGTATATTTTGTTACCTCCCTATCTCGTCATTATGTTTGCAACAGGAATATTGTTGTAATAATAAAAGTTCTTTCTTTTCTTTTTATTAACCTGGCAGTGGTTAATTGTGTGCCTTGATTTTTATTTTGGGGGTAAGATTTCCCAAATGATCTTTCCCCTGATTTCTTTATCAACATTTGGGTGGTGGCAGCGGAAGTTTTATTCCCAAGATCTAGGTTTTTAAGATCTTGGCGGGAAGTTTTATACCAAAGCCTGGTAGATAAGGCTTTGGAGTACACTTGCTGGCCCCCACTTCTGCATTTATCATGCCAGAGTGGGGAAGGAGCCATGACAGCCTGTCTACACTTGCCTCTTGCACAAGAACACTTGCACATTCCTGAGTGGGAGCATCAGAGTATTTGCGCAAGAAGCACTGATTTCTTACATTAGAACGTCAGTGTTCTTGTGCAAAAACTCATGGCCAGTGTAGAGAGGCAGCAAAATCTTGCCAATGTAGACACAGCCCCCCTAGGAGAAGAATCCTTTGTTTCTTTGCAGCCTTTCTGGAAGAAAAATGGGTCCTTTTCCCAAAGGAATGTCTAAAGAATCCAGGCAAAAAGATAATCTGATTTAAATAATTTAACCATGGACACTTTAGTGGAATTTTCTAAAAGAGCATAAGAGAATTTAGTTTTGTATAGCTATGAGGGAATAGTGTAAATAGAAGTTAAGAGTGTGTGCATGTACATATTTGTATATATTGCGTACATATGTGAGGTTTCTAGGAGCTATCCAGTGTTTTTGGATGTTTATGAAATTCTGTTCTGCATGCTTAATTGAATTAATTTGGTTTTGTTTTGGAGAATGCCCTTTTATTTAGAGTTGCAAAACGGACAAGACACTTTTGACAGATGTTGTTGACTAGTGTTGCTGAACTTTTTGAATCTGGCATTTAACCCTCAATGCTTTATAAGGTTCAAAAATCTTGTTACAGACCAAGTTGTAGCTAATATTTGGGACGGCCAAAACCCCCAAATAAGGATGGTTTCTGGATTTCTTTGCCTTCCTTATTAGAGTAATCTTTAAAAAAGAAAACTTAAAAATGAAAAGATATGAAAGAAACCAGAAAATTGTGTGTGAATGCAGGCCTGGCTGTAATAGAAGGAGTCTGCTATTCACAGATTTAAAGAGAGTATAACATGCACTGTCCTTTGTAGTAAATTGTCCAAATACAAGGCCTGGGATATAGTGAGATATTTATAAGTACCCACTTGTAAGAGATTTGATGTCAATGTTACTGTTTAATATGGGAATACATTTAGTGTTAAGTAACCCTGCAACATTATAATTTTAGTATACTCTTTCAGAAAGAGAAAGCCTTCTAGGCTTGCTGAAATGGTAACTGGTAAATACTTAGTGCTAAGTAAAGGGAAATCACGATGGGTATATCTACACAACAGCGTTATTTCAAAATATCTTATTTTGAATTAACTATTTCAAAATAAAACCTCTATGCACAAATTGCATTCTGAAATAGCCACACTGAGTGGACGCTGAATCGTACTTAAGGCTGGCCGGAACCAGGTACAGGAGGGCATCAGGTCAGGAGTTACTTTGTGTGGCTGCTGCCTGAGACTGAGGCCTGTGCTTAAAGGGACTGCTCCCCCCTCCCCCCGGACAGCCGGTTGTTAGCTTTCCCTGCTTGCTTGCCTATCTCAATGAGTAATAGAGATGCAGCCGTGTTAGTCTGGTCTGGCTGAAACAAAAGACAGGACTATGCAGCACTTTAAAGACTAACAAGATGGTTTATTAGGTGATGAGCTGTCATGGGCCAGACCCACTTCCTCAGATCAAATTGTGAAAGAAAAGCGGCATGACCATCTATACCAAAGGGATACAATCAAAAACAGTGATGCAGTTCTTACAAGGAACTCAGAAGAATGTGGGAAAGTGAGTTCTCGAAATAACACATGCAAATGGGGACAATTAAAATTACTGGTGCTGAAAAAGAACTTACTGCTTACCACTGGTTTGATGTTTTTACAGGGTGGTCTCCCACGTCTAAAAGTATATTGTCATTTGTGCTTCACCCATTGATGATTATGTTGATATTGTCTTGCATTTCCCTAATTGGAATGATATTTGTGTTGCTGGACAAAAAGAATGTTTGTTAGGGTACGTCTACACTACAGCGCTAGTTCGAACTAACTTAGTTCGAATTAGTTAATTCGAACTAAGCTAGTTCGAACTAACGCATCTAGAACTAAAAACTAGTTCGAACTAGCGTTTTGCTAGTTCGAACTAGTAAGTCCACATTGAGTGGACTCTGAACAGGGCTTAAGGATGGCCGGAAGCAGTGCCGGCAGGGCATAAAAGGAGGACTTAGAGCATGGAGATGCTGTCTCAGGCTAGCCGAGGGCTGCGCTTAAAGGGTCCCGACCCCCACCCCGGACACACAGTTCTAAGGGGTGCCCCGCTTGCAAAGAAGTTCTGGCTTGGAGTGCCCTGAGTGCCCACACTGGGCACATCACAGCACTCGGCCATCAGCCCGGCTGCACTTGCCGCAGGCTGCCATCTGGGGAGAGGGAGTAATTGGGGGGCTGCAGGAGAGCTTCCACCGCCAGAAGCCCGCAGAGCCAGCCCAGTCCTCCCCATCGGGGGCTCGTACCCCATTCCTCCCTCACCTCCTTCCACTTACCCTTCCCTAGCCCCCCTTCTTATTGATGTACAAAATAAAGATAACGTTTCTTCCAACATTGACTCTGTCTTTATTGAACAAAACTGGGGGAGACTGGGAAAAGGAGGTGGGAGAGGGGAAGAGAAAGGCTGGGAGAGGGGAGGGCAACTAACATGATCAGGGGTTGGGAACAGGTCCCAGATGAAGAAAGACTACAGAGACTGGGACTGTTCAGCTTAGAAAAGAGGAGACGGAGGGGGGACAGGATAGAGGTCTCTAAAAGCAGGGGTGGGGTGGAGAGGGTGCATTCAGAAAAGTTCTTCCTGAGTTCCCATAAAGAAGGACTAGAGGACACCAAAGGAAAGGAATGGGTAGCAGGCTTGAAACTAGTAAGAGAAAGTTGTTGTTCTTGACAAAGCAAATAGTTAACCTGTGGAACTCCTTGCTGCAGGAGGCTGTGAAGGCTACAACTAGAACAGAGTTTAAAGGGAAGTGAGATAAAGTGATGGAGGTTGGGACCATGGAGTCCTATTAGCCAGAGGGTAGGAGTGGTGTCCCTGCCCAAAGTTTGTGGAAGGCTGGAGAGGGATGGCACGAGACAAATGGCTTGGTCATTGTCTTCGGTCCATCCCCTCCAGGGTCCCTAGGGTTGGCCGCTGTTGGCAGACAGGCTACTGGGCTAGATGGACCTTTGGTCTGACCCAGGACGGCCATTGTAAGCTCAGGGCTCAGTGTCGGGGGTCTCAGTGGACCCCCTTGATTTTCATGCACACCTGGTCCTGGGTGGCCAGGCTGGCAGCTCTCCTGCCCTAGACGGCCACTTTCCTGTGCCTAGTGCGGAGATCGTGGACGAGGTCCACGATGTCCGCACTAGCCCAGGAAGGTGCCCGCCTCTTGCGGTCCAGGGCAAGCTCCCGGGAGCCGCCAGCCTGGTCCCGGCAAGAGGGGGTGGGCTGGGGGGCATCGGGTGGGTGGCTCTGTGCCGTGCCAGGTGCAGGGTCTGCTAGCTGGGTGCTGGCAGGCTTGCACCTGGCACGGGCACCGTAGCCAGCCCGTGCCCCTTTAAGGGGTCCGGGGCCGGGAGGGGGGCATAGAGTTTCCCTGGTGTTGGCCAGAGTGGCCACCAGGGAAACCTGGGGAGGGCTAGCCTCCCACTAGTTCGAACTAAAGGGCTACACAGCCCTTAGTTCGAACTAGCTAGTTCGAACTAGGCGTTAGTCCTCGTAAAATGAGGTTTACCTAGTTCGAACTAAGCGCTCCGCTAGTTCGATTCAAATTCGAACTAGCGGAGCGCTAGTGTAGCACCTATTAAAGTTAGTTCGAACTAACGTCCGTTAGTTCGAACTAACTTTGTAGTGTAGACATACCCTCAAATTGCAAACACGAGCTCAGATTGCCTCCCAATATATAGCAATGAGACAATTATATAAGATACTAGACAATTAGCCCGTCATAAGATGGGATTTTCAGGTCTCTCCTTCATGTCGGTCTTCTCTCCGGGGTCGGTCAGTCGGTCTCTCTCTCTCCCCTCCCACGGTTGCTTGCACCATTTGCTCCCACGCGGCAGCCTGGCTGAGTGGCTCAGAAGTCAGCTGAGTGCCACAGTGGAAGGCAAAGGGGGGGTGGGACAGTGACGTTCATGGCCAGGAGGCGGGGCCTGGAGCTGCTGTCATGCCGCACGTCACTTCTGCGCATAACAGCCGCAGAGGAGCAAGTGGCCATTTAGGCCCTGCGCTCCTCATGCAGCACAGGCTGCTCAGAGGGAACAGCCAGCATTTCAGCATTACAGACTCACAGACACTGGTCTACTATATATATATATATGATGATCCACTCAAGAATTGTTCTTGAGGCGCAAAAGAGGGATATGTTGGGATTGAAAGTTTTATTCTTTTTATATTTGTATTTTAGTTTTGGTAATGTAGCAATGTAAGGTAATATATTACCATATTTAATACTGTATTAACTCACATCCTTTAGGGTATGTCTACACTACAAAGTTAGTTCGAACTAACGGACATTAGTTCGAACTAACTTTCATAGGCGCTACACTAGCGCTCCGTTAGTTCGAATTTAATTTGAACTAACGGAGCGCTTAGTTCGAACTAGGTAAACCTCATTGTACGAGGATTAAGCCTAGTTCGAAATTACTAGTTCGAATTAAGGGCTGTGTGGACCCTTAATTCGAACTAGTGGGAAGCTAGCCCTCTCCAGGTTTCCCTGGTGGCCACTCTGGCCAACACCAGGGAAACTCTTCTGCCCCCCTCCTGGCCCCGGACTCCTTAAAGGGGCACGGGCTGGCTACGGTGCCCGTGCCAGGTGCAAGCCTGCCAGCAGACCCTGCACGGATCGAGCCACCCACCCGATGCCCCCCAGCCCTCCCCCTCTTCCCGGGACCAGGCTGGCAGCTCCCGGGAGCTTGCCCAGGGACCGCAAGAGGGGGGCACCCGCCTGGTCTAGTGCGGACATCATGGACCTCGTCCATGATCTCCGCACTAGGCACAGGAAAGTGGCCGGCTAGAGCAGGAGAGCTGCCAGCCTGGCCACCCAGGAGCAGGTGTGCAAGAGAATCAAGGGGGTCCACTGAGACCCCCGACCCTAAGCTTACAATGGCCGTCCTGGGTCAGACCAAAGGTCCATCTAGCCCAGTAGCCTGTCTGCCGACAGCGGCCAACCCTAGGGACCCTGGAGGGGATGGACCGAAGACAGTGACCAAGCCATTTGTTTCGTGCCATCCCTCTCCAGCCTCCCACAAACTTTGGGCAGGGACACCACTCCTACCCCCTGGCTAATACCACTCCATGGACCCAGCCTCCATGACTTGATCTCACTTCCCTTTAAACTCTGTTCTAGTTGTAGCCTTCACAGCCTCCTGCAGCAAGGAGTTCCACAGGTTGACTCTTTGCTTTGTGAAGAACAACTTTCTGTTACTAGTTTGAAGCCTGCTGCCCATTCCTTTCCTGTGGTGTCCTCTAGTCCTTCTTTATGGGAACTAATGAAGAACTTTTCTGTATGCACCCTCTCCACCCAACTCCTGCTTTTAGAGACCTCTATCCTGTCCCCCCTCCATCTCCTCTTTTCTAAGCTGAGAAGTCCCAGTCTCTGTAGCCTCTCTTCATATGGGACCTGTTCCCAACCCCTGATCATTTTAGTTGCCCTCCCCTCTCCCAGCCTCTCTTCCCCTCTCCCACCTCCTTTTCCCAGTCTCCCCCAGTTTTGTTCAATTAAGACAGATTCCATTTTTGAACACAATTGTCCTTTATTTTGTACATCAAGAAAAGGGGCTAGGGAAGGGTAAGTGGAAGGAGGTGAGGGAGGAATGGGGTACGAGTCTCCGATGGGGAGGACTGGGCTGGCTCTGCAGGCTTCTGAGGGTGGAAGCTCTCCTGCAGCCCCCCAATTGCCCCCTCTCCCCAGATGGCAGCCTGCGGCAAGTGCAGCCGGGCTAATGGCCGAGTGGTGTGATGTGCCCAGTGTGGGTACTCCGGGCAATCCAAGCCAGGACTGCTTTGCAAGCGGGGCACCCCGAGAACTGTCTGTCCGGGGTGGGGGTCGGGACCCTTTAAGCGCAGCCCTCAGCTAGCCTGAGACAGCATCTCCACGCTCTAAGTCCTCCTCTGATGCCCTGCCGGCACTGCTTCTGGCCATCCTTAAGCCCGGTTCAGGGTCCACTTAATGTGGACATGCTAGTTCGAATTAGCAAAATGCTAATTCGAACTAGTTTTTTAGTCTAGATCCGTTAGTTCGAATTAGCTTAGTTCGAATTAACTAATTCGAACTAAGTGAGTTCGAATTAGCGTTGTAGTGTAGACATACCCTTAGGTAAGTATATATTTTCTTGTTGGTGGTAAGACGAACCCAAAATATCGGAGTAAAGTACCCTGTTTTTATAATCCGCTCATGATACCGTCTACATGTTTTGTTAGTCTATAAAGTGCTAGCAGACCGTTTGTTGTTGTTTTTTAAAAGCATACGCAACTGTTGAATTCCCAATAAATGTCGTGTACTGCCTTTTCCCCTATAAAGGTCTCGTGTGCTTCATTTAAGCGTAACAGCATCGAGTCCAATTCCCTGCCTAAAGCAGGACCCCACCCCAATGAAATCATCCCAGTCAAGACTTGGTAAAGCCTCCAGGAATGGAGATTCCACCCACTCCCTAGGGAACCCTTCCCAGTGCTTCCCCACCCTACCACGGAAACAGTTTGTCCTAATATCAAACCTAGACCTCCCTCACTGCAACTTGAGCCCATTGTCACCACTGGACAGCTTCTCTCCATCCTCTTTGGAGAACTCTTTCAGGTAGTTGAGGGCTGTTATCAAATCATCCCTCACTCTTATGGTAAATCAACAAGTCCATATCCCTCAGTCTCTCCTTATCAGTCATGTGTTCCCGCTCCCTACTCATTTTCATTTTCCTCTGCTGGACTCTCTCCAATGCATCTACATCCTTTCTATAGTGTGGGGTCCAAAACTGGAGACAACGCAGATGTGGCCTCACCAGTGCTGAATAAAGGAATCCTGACTCCAGCCCTTCCTGCTGTAAACCTCACACCATTCCTGAATAAATACAAGAGAAGAATTTGAAACAAACCAGCATTAGATTATTGTGTCTGAAATCCAGCCTCCTATGCAAAGCAGAAGGCTGTGCATGGTAGGTATTGATGCATCCATCTCTCTGAGGGAAAGAAGTCCTTTACTGGACCAATTTCTGTGGGTGAAAATCAACCTTTCAAACTATGTAGCCCCAAAAAATTGCTGATCCCATCCACCAAGCTCACTTGCCTTGTCTCTAATATCCTGTGACCAATACACCTGTATTGTTTACAGCATCTTTCTATCCTCATATCCTCACATCTATCTATCCATCCATCCATCCATCCCTGGTCACGTCTTTATCTCCAGTCACATTTGTCTGTGCCCTACACACATTCTATCACCAAATACACCCTTCTACCCATTTTCAGTCACATTTATCTAGCTAGCTATCCCCATTCATACCCCTCTATCTACCTATCTCCCCATCCCCACACCACCTGTGTAGCTGTGGTATTTGTACGCTCCCATCACCCTGCAAGCTAAGCAGCTTTGCTTCAATAGGGAAAGGACAAGATTGTGCTCACCAGCCCCACGCACCTGGCTAGCCCAATGCCCAAGCACACAGGGAACAGCTTGAGAAGGCAGCCAGTGTTCTATGGTGACACTCATCTGAGGAGGAGGCAGGGGCAAGCAATAACTGCTCCATCAGATCCCAGATGCCTGAATGAAACATTTATTCATACATTACACATTGCATATACATTATGTACCATCAATATTTAATGTACCAAGAAGACTAACGGCATATTGGGGTGTATTAGTAGGAACATTGCCAGCAGATCTAGAGAAGTGATTATTCCCCTTTATTTGGCACTGGTGAGGTCACATCTGGGGTATTGCATTCTGCTCCCCCTTCTTCCCCCATACACACACTACAGAAAGGATGTGGAGACATTGGAGAGGGTCCAGTGGAGGCCAACCAAAATGATTAGGGGGCTGGAGAACATGATCTACGAGGAGAGACTGAGGGATCTGAGCTTGTTTAATCTGCAGAAGAGAAGAGTTAGGGGGGAATTTGATAGCAGCCTTCAACTTCCTAAAGGGCGGTTCCAAAGAGGATGGAGAGAGGCTGTTCTAAGTGGTGACAGATAGCAGAACAAGGAGCAATGGTCTCAAGTTACAGGGGAGGGAGGCGGGGGAGGTCTAGGTTGGATATTAGGAAAAACTGTTTCTGTAGGAGAGTGGGGAAAGCTTTGGGATGGTATCCCTAGAGAGGGGGTGGAATCTCCATCCCTAGAGGTGTTTAAGTCCCATCTTGACAAAGCCCTGGCTGGGTTGATTTAGTTGGGGTTGGTCCTGCTTTGGACAGGGGGTTATGATTCTAAATATAAGGTGTGGCAGGGTCAGTCTCCCTCCTGAGATCCTGACCACTGTCCCACACTTTGGGTATGTCTACACTACCCTCCTAGTTCGAACTAGGAGGGTAATGTATGCATACCGCACTTGCAAATGAAGCCCAGGATTTGAATTTCCCGGGCTTCATTTGCATAAGTGGGGAGCCGCCATTTTTAAAACCCCGCTGGTTCGAACCCCGTGCCGCGCGGCTACACGGGGCTCGAACTAGGTAGTTCGGAATAGGAAGCCTAGTCCAAACTACCTAGTTCGAGCCCCGTGTAGCCGCATGGCACGGGGTTCGAACCAGCGGGGTTTTGAAAATGGCGGCTCCCCGCTTATGCAAATGAAGCCCGGGAAATTCAAATCCCAGGCTTCATTTGCAAGTGCGGTATGCATACATTACCCTCCTAGTTCGAACTAGCGGGGTAGTGTAGACATACCCTTTGAGGGCTGCAGCAGGGCCCTCACCTGCAGAGTTTTTGTCCCTGGGCCTTCCTGGCCGTTAGCATAAAGGATGTTGTATTGGGCTGAGGCCCTGGGCCAGTCACGGCTGACCAAAAAGCCCTCTTCTTGCCCCAAAGGATGGGAGGGGGGATTAAGGGAACCCTCCAACATCCCCCTGCTCAACTCCTTACCTCCCCCTGTAGCCTTTAGCAGGGCTGGTGGTTCCTCCTGCTCCTTACTGAGTCTCCTTAACACTGGGTTGCTTTCCTCCGCTCTCTCAGGAAGGGTTATTAAAGAGGCCTCGGGGCAGTCCCAATCAATTTCACCTGGCCCTTAATTGATTTGCAGCCACCCTTTCTCAGCTGCCCCTAATTAGTCAGGATTGCTGCTGTTCCCTCTGCTAGAGCTGCCTCTCTCCCCTTCCACCAAGTCCTAGGCAGGACTATTGAAGGTCCGTTGAGGGTGGGGGACCCTGATGGGCCAGTGTGTATTCCTCCTTAGTTCTACGGCCCATCGGGGACATTAATTGGCGGCTCCTTCACGGAGCCGTGAGCACGGGCGTGTACCTTGCACGGTTCACCCCCATCCCGGAAGCCTGCCCCTTTTGCGGCGTGAGGGAAAAGCTGGCGCACGCCTACCTCGAGTGCGCCAGGCTGCAGCCTCTTTTCTGGCTCCTCCAGAACCTCTTATTGAGGTTCTGGCTGCACTTTTCCCCTCACCTTTTCATTTATGCACACCCTATCCATGGCCCCACAAAGTCTCGAGTCCTCCTCATCAACCTCCTCCTGGCCTTAGTGAAAGCTGCCATCTATAATAGCAGGAGGAGGATGCTGGACGAGGGGGTTCTCTGTGACTGTGGGGCCTATTTCCGTTCCTCTCTTGTGTCACGTATCCAGGCAGAGTTCCTCTGGGCGGTGTCCACTGGCTCCATCCACAGCTTTGAGGAGCAGTGGGCGCTGTCCGGGGTTCTCTGCTCAGTGTCCCCATTTGGTTCCCTTATTTTAAACCTGTGACCTGTACTCCTTGATCCTTTCGTCATTATTTGTCCCCTGTAATCAGTTGGATGTGGGTCCAGTTGTCCCTCCTGTAAGGCTGGGGAGGGGCTTTTAGAACGTGGGTGGGCTTTTCCCGCCCACCTTCCCATGGCTTTCAAATAGAACCAAATCCTTTCACCTGCTGTGTCTTGTGGCCTTGAGATGGAGAGAGGAACCACTTTTCCACTGAGCACAGCAGGCTGCTGGTCTGGGCTTGTTGTGCTTTTTCCTCCCCTGCACCCTCCCTTCCCCTCCCCTTTTTGGGAGGGGTGTAGGGGGCAGGACTACTGAGGTTATGGCAGGCAGGCCCTGGCTACATCCTGGGCCAGGTCCCCTTTTCTCTCTGCCTGCTCTGTTTTCAGGCAGCCTTTCCCCACCCCCCACCTGGCTGCAGGAGCTGCTGGGGTTGCGGTGGTGGATAGGGAGGCCTTTGCTGCCCTCACCATGGTGGGGGAAGTGGGACCCCCCCTTTTCCATCTTTTTGGGGACTGCCTGGCACCTTTCTTCACTGCTGCAGGCCTGGACTTCACCCTTCCTGCAACTGCTACTCCCTCTGGAGTGGAGGAGGTAAGGGGGTTGCTTTACAGCAGCTCCTGGGGTTCTTCCTTCCCCTCCACAAGTTTTTTTTTGGGGGGGTGAGTGTTTGTGAGGGAACTCTTGACATCTGGGCCCCTAGGGGGCAGCTAGCACAGCTTCTGGGGGGTGGTTCCCTCTGTTCCCTGCTGTCTCCCCTGCATTTCTGCTGCTGCTGCTGCTGCTTCCTCCCCAGCCCCAGGTGCTGCGGGGGCCATCTCCATCCTTGGCCCCAGTGCTTGCCTCCCCGCCCCTCCCTTGCTCTGGTGGGTCCTGCAGCAGGTGCAGTGACCCTGCCACTCAGGCACCTGTGGACACACTAGCTTCCTTCCCCCACCCTGCAGTGTCTTGCTGCTCCCCTGCTTTCTTGAGTAGGCCCCTCCTCACAGCCTGCATTCCCCTCTCCTCTACCCGTGTGCCCATGCCCCCCTCTGTCATCTCGTTTGGCATCTGAGCCATCCATTCTTTTTAGTTACCCTCCCCCCACGCACCATTTCACTTCCCACATGTCTTTCAAATAATTGACCCTCTCACATTCCCAGTGCAGCCAGAGGAGCCGCTCTTATCGAGCTGTGCTGGGAGCTGTATTCCTTACTTCTTCCCCTTTCTGAATTGTTGCCCTCCACCCCACTTCCAGCCTAGTGGGGGGAGCGGAGAACCTCCTTCCTCCCCTCCCTCTCCCTCTTTGTTCCCTCCACTGGTGTTTTTTGGTCCTCCCCTAATTGTTTGGGTTTTTTTGTCTTTCCTTCCCACCTATGACCACAATGGAGGGGTTGTCCAGCGACACCCCAGCCAGACCTTCCCCGCCCACCCCTAAAAACAACAACCCCTCTGAGGGTGCCGGGCTCCCCGTCACTACGGCAGAGGGGGCGGACATGGACGAGGACACCGGGGCCTCGACCGTCTCTGCTGCGGCACCTCCCGTCACCTCTAAAGAACTTCCTCTGAAGGGTAGGAAGGGCCCGGGGACCAAGAAGGGCAAGAGCCCCGCCCGGAAGGCAAAAGCTCCTGAGGCAAGGGCTCACTCCCCAGCTGTGGCCTATCTGCTGGCCACGGGTCCCCTCCTTCCTGTTCCCCTGTTCCTTCCACCAGCTCTGGGGGCAACGGTGTCCCGGGCCCCAGGGCGTACGCCCAGGTAGCCACCCCCCCCCCCCCCCACCTGCCGCCTCCCAAGCCGCCTCCTGGAATACCATCCCTGGTGGTCATGGCCCCTTTCCCACCCTGACCAGGAGGCATGGGGTCTGTTGTCTCCTGGTGGCTGCCTCGCTCCATGTGGAGACCTACGTACAGGCGTTGGCACATGTGGTGGGGCCCACGGCCGTGGTGGGGGCCTCTAGGATGTTCGGGAGGGTGGTATTCTTCCTGGCATCCGAGGCCGCCTCCCAGAAGGCGGCAGAAAGGGGTTTGGCGGTGAGGGGAGTACACGTTCCCCTCGAGCCTTTGGAGGACCTGGGCATACGGGTGGTTTTGTCCTCCGTTCCTCCATTCCTCCCCAATGCCGCCCTATTGCCTTTCCTCTCCACCCAGGGAAGGCCTCTGTCAGTCCTGAGTCCCCTTCCTCTGGGCTGCAAAGATCCTACCCTCTGCCACGTCCTTTCCTTTTGCCGGCAGGTACAAGTCCAACTACTGCCAGTGTGACGTGGCGGAGAAGCCCTCGAAGGGTGATTTCTGGTGTGCTGTCCGGGGTTCTCTGCTTGGTATCCCCATCTGGTTCTCTCATTTTAGCCCTTTGACCCTCACACCCATCCCTATTTTCTCATTATTTGTCCCCAGTAATTAGTTGGTTCATCTGAGTTCTGTGAACTCACCCTGTAGGCTGTGAGGAGGTCCTTTAGATGTGGGTGGGCGTTAGCATCCCAGCTCCCTCCTCAGCACAGACTATAAAATCGTTGCCAAAGCCATCTCCCTGAGACTCAAGTCCATGCTGGTGGACGTGGTCCATCCAGACAAGACCTACACTGTCCCGGGCCGTACCATCTCTGACAACTTTTATTTGGTCCGAGATCTCCTAGGGTGTAGGGATGGTCTGTCGTTCACCCTCCTGTCCTTGGATCAGGAGAAGGCGTTCAACCGAATGAACCATGGGTATCTCCTGGGCACTCTGTGGGCCTTTGGCTTCGGGCCCCGCTTTGTGGGCTTTCTCCAGGTGCTGTACGCTTCCGCAGAGTGTTTGGTCAAGCTCCACTGGACCCTGACCCCACCGGTCAGCTTCGGGCCGGGAGTCCGTCAAGGCTACCTGCTGTCAGGCCAGCTGTATACTCTGGCAATAGAGCCCTTCCTCTGTCTTCTTCGCAAGAGGTTGACGGTGTTGGTGCTCCGTGACCTGGAGATGGAGCTGGTCCTGTCAGCGTATGCCGACGACGTGCTCCTCGTGGCCCAGGACCCGGGAGACCTGGCGTGGGTGGAGGCCTGTCAAGCAGTCTACTCGGAGGTCTCCTCCGCCCGGATCAACTGGGTCAAGAGCTCTGGCCTGGTGGTAGAGGCCGGGTGGCAGATGAGCTCCCTCCCACCTACGCTTCAGGCCATCAGGTGGAGCACGGGTCCACTGCTCTATCTTGGTGTTTTTCTCTCTGCCACGCACCCCTCTCCGCAGGAGAACTGGCAAGATCTAGAGTCCAGAGTGGCTGAGTGGTTGCGGAGATGGACGGAATTACTCCGGTGCCTCTCCCTGCGTGGGAGGGTACTGGTGCTTAACCAACTAGTCCTGTCCATGCTCTGGCACCATCTCAGCACCCTGATCCCACCCCCGGGTTTCCTGGATCAGATCCAGCAGCTGCTGCTGCAGTTCTTCTGGCCAGGACTGCATTTGGTCTCTGCAGGGGTTCTCCATCTTCTCCTCAAGGAGGGAGGGCAGGGCCTGACGTGTTTGCACACGCGGGTTCATGTCCTCCACCTCCAGGCCCTGCAGAGGCTCCTATTTGATGAAGGTGGAGCACGCTGGCACACGCTTTCCTTCACCGCTTCCAAGGGTTCTGATATGACCGTCAGCTCCTTTATTTGAGAGGTCTTCCGGGAGACCTCTCCAAGCCGCTGGCCTTCTACCGGGACCTCCTCCAGGCTTGGAAGCTGATAGAGGCAACCAGGTCCTTAGGAGCCACCGTGGGGCAGACCTCCTCACGGAGCCCCTGCTACACAATCCCCATCTACGTGTGCAGGTGGCGGAGTCCCCCTCAGTGTGCTAGAGGTTGGTCTTGGAAGAAGTCACAAGAACCAGAGACCTCCTAGACTACGACCGGGGAGACTGGGTGGATTCTCAGGCTCTCGCACAGTGCATGGAGCTCTCCACCCTACGTATTCCCCAGCGCGTACTTCAGGAGGTGAAGGACGCTTTACTCCCCACCGCTCAGGTTCAGCTCGACAAGGTCCTGCGAAAGGGTGCACGCCGCCCGCCCTTCACCCCTGCCTGATCTATCCATCGGCCCTAAGCCCTGCATACCTCCCCGACCTCCTTCCCCTCGTTACTTGAGCCGGCTGCACATGTTGCAGCCGGTCCTCTTTCGAACCACACCAAAGAGTCATCTGTACATGCTCCTGCTTCACACTCTCCACTTCCCCACCCTCATGTCCTGCCCATACACCAAGTGGCAGGGCCTCCTATCACCAATAGAGGGTGGGGAGTCCCGGTGGACCAGTCTCTATTCCACCTTGGTTCCACAGCCCACCAGGGACATCAGCTGGAGTGTCCTGCACAGAGCTGTGAGCACGGGCGTGTACTTGGCACGGTTCACCCCCACTCCCGAAATGTGCCTCTTCTGTGGCGTGAGCAATAAAAATGATTAACCATGTAGAAAACATGAGCCATAAGAGAAGATTTTTAAAAATCTGGGTTTGTTTAATCCAGAGAAGAGAAGATGGGCAGAGGTCATGATAGCATTTTTAAAGCTTTCTTTCTTTCTTTCTTTCTTTCTTTCTTTCTTTCTTTCTTTCTTTCTTTCTTTCTTTCTTTCTTTCTTCTTCTCCATACACCTCTTCGGTATAGCTATCATGAGTGACAGGTGAATCCTGGGTTTATTGAACTGAGCCCCCTATCTGGTCTGTCCTGTTTGCATTTCCCTCCAGACCGTCCCCCCCCCCCCCCCCCGCCAATCCCACAGCCACTATCTCCTCCTCCCAGTCCCTATCTCCCCAAATGGCCCACAGCCCCAGAGTTGTGCCCCCCCCCCCCGCCTCCTGACCCCCAGGCTCAGAGTACCAGCAGAGTCTCCCATTAGCCCCAGCCTAAGGCCCCAGTCAGAAGGAAAGAGCTCCCCTGACCGTGGCATGATGCTGAGAAGGAAAAGATGTTGGTGGGGGGAACGTGGGTGGGGCCATGCAGGATATTTGGGGAGAATCAGCCTCCCCCAACCTTTGGTACCCACTGCCCATGCCATCATGCCCATGTCCCTAGTTTATTGTGCACAATGGTTCAATTTTCATGTTAATGGAGTTACTCCCTATGGAGTAAAGTAGAAGGTTCGAGAATGTGGCCAGCCCCGGGGAGGTGCAGAAACAGGCAACCTTGTACTGAATATCTTTTAAACTTTTATTAAAATGCTTCCAATTATAACTTTTTATTATATCAGTTTCTTACATGTGTGGGTGCCAAATAACTACCAGCAGAAACAATAAACAAAATGCAATACAGTAAAGGAAAATTCCCTGAGGTTTTTCTAAATCCCAATAGTTGTCAACAAGGGACCAGCAATTATCAACAGTTACATTTACATCAATCTCACTCATAAGGCTAACCATTTATCTAAACTCTTAACACTACTACTTAACAAAACCTCTAATTAACTTCAGATAACAATACTTACACTTAACAGACACACAAAGCACAACAGCGACAACAGCATACTCGGTATACGTTACGCTCTGCGGGGAATTCGTTTGGTTCAGGGAGCGGGAGGGGGCCCTCGGGTGATCAGTCCTCGAACCAGGCTCGTGTTCTGCCTCCCAATCTTTGTTCGGGAACTCTCAGTCTGATACAGGTGGGGAAGCTGATTTATACAGAGAGCTGTCCCAAGCTTTTTAGTGATAGGGTTTGCTAGCCTGTCTGTTATGTGACAGGAGTGTGGGGAAAAGGGAGAGGGTGAGATGATTCTGTTTTTCTCTTTCTGCCTTATCAGGCCTGGCACAGCCAGTGCGAACTTTACATGAACTTTACATGTCTGGTTTTTGCCCCTGTCTATTGCTAATCTTTAAGTCACATAGTGTAGGATTTTTCCATCGAGGGGAAGGTGACCTTTAGCTAGGAAGGCTAAGCGCACGAGGCCTGGCCAGAAAAGAGCCTGCTTTTACACTCCCGATTTACAGCAGAGTGAGTGAGGAGGGAATGATCCCATTGAGCCTAGGTAACAATCCCATTAACCCAAGAGGAGTGACTCCTGATTTACACCTTGATCGGAACCAGAAGCATTTTATTACTTTTTACAGGGGTTAAATGGCACCTGTGTACCGAGCTGTGCCTACAGAGCCTGTGAGCCAGCCAATTGCACAGGCAGTAAAAGCCCATGTGTGCCAAGCAATCTGAAGCACTTGCTATGTGGGGAATTTGAGCCATAAAACAATTCATGTGCCAGCTTGGCACAAGCAAAGGGTCCGTCAGGTGGAGCATCCTACTTGGGAAGCCCTTTGGGTAACTTGCTTCCTTCTAGCAGGGCAAACAAGAGGGGAATGTGAGCCAGTCAGCTGGGCTGAGGTCAGTAAACAACAGGGGAATGCGGGAGTTCCTACGAACTCATGAGTTTGTGCTGGAGGTGACTCATCCACACGGCTGGGATTGGGGGTCGGCAGTGGCTCTGACGGCAACGTGCCCCCTACGGACATGCCACCTTGCTCCCCACAGCACACTCTGGCCTCAAGCTGGGGCATTCAAGTCAGCACAGTTTCTGAGGGGAACATGCCCCCAACCCGCTTCCTTCAGCACTGTGCCCCCAGGCTCCACACAGGGGCACTGGTGCCAGCACAGGCTGCATGGGGAGAATGCCCTCTCCTAAGCCCCTCACCGTGCTTCCTGCACCTCAGTGCCCCCAGGCCCAAGAAGGGGCAGTGGAGTCAGGTTCCCTGGGAAATGCACCCTACTGAGCCTTCAGCCCAGTTCCTGCAGCACAAGCACCTCACCCTTCCTGGGACATTGGGGTGAGAACCGACTCCGGAGGAGGAGCATCCCTGCCGCGAGCCCTGCAGCGCCGTGCACCCTGGGACCAGGCTGGGATCCATCCAGTGGCCGGTAGCCGCAGTTTGTGTCCATCCAGCTCTGCGGACCCTGGGACTGCTCTGGGAGCATGGGGGTCCATCCACTCACCAGTGCGGCGGGGGCAGACCAGGTGCCTGCCCATGCCAAGGTCCCCAGCCCCACCTGAGCACTGCCACAGACATGGCTGGAATCAGCCTGGCTGCCCTTCACGTGGGTCTTGTTAAGCGACATGTGCCTCGCGTTTGCACTTTACCGAATGCTTAGTTCTTGCTGCGCGCATCATTCTCTCTCCGAGTGTCCGTGCCCCATTCGGAAGTGTAATATTTAAACGTTTGTAGCACAAGTCTCTGTGTAACGCCCCATGGGGAGGAGAGACATTAATCAGTGTGTCATGTCCTGCCCCACAATGGTGGCCTGTTGACATCAGACGAACTATTGTGGAACATCAGGGAAGATAAAAGGTTTCTATCAAATGCTCCCTCCCGCCCCTCAGGAAGAGGACACATGCAAGTGAGTTCCTCCCATTAACTGCATTTGCAAGAGGAAGCAGAGGAGGGAAAAGGATAAAAATGCCTCAGAAGAAGGAAATGAATTTTTATGTTGTTTGTACTCTGAAGATCAGGGTTTCCTAGGCATAAGCAAGAGGTCCCCAGTGCTTAGCCTGGAGTAGCCCTAAAGGACACATGGAGCATGCTTATTATAGATGCTTCTATTTCCTTTGCAATTTAGGATTGTAACTCATTTGCAGAGACATGTTTTCCTGTTTTAATCCTATAAATGACTCTCTTCTTTCCTTTTCCTCTTTAATAGACCTATAGCTCTTGTATGACAGGGCTATCTACAAGCGTTCTGTTTGGTGTGGGACCTAAGGTGTGATTGGCCTGGGGTAAGGGACAGGTCCTTTGGGAGGGGCAGTAACCTGAATAGGGGCGTGGTTCTTGGTGAAAGAGACCATCAGTGACAAAGGTGGGCTCATCAGGTTGGTGAGATAATTGGGGTCTCCACAGTTAGGCTGTTAACGTGCCTGGTGAGTCTACGCTAGATGATCATTTGGTGAAACTAAGTAGGAAACTCACAGCCAAGTTGGGGCTTATGCCCTGCTTCTTAGCGCCTGCCTGGGGTTGGTACTCAGGCTCCTGAGTTGCAGGCTCTGTGAAGCTGCTGAGCTGTCACCTTGATATTGAGAGTGTAAAGGTGGAAGAAGAGAGGCGAGTGAACCACAGTCAGCTGCTGATCTTGGGAGAAGAGACCTGGAAGAGCCATGGTTGGAGAGGGGAAGATCCTTGCAAGGGAAAATCCCAGATCAGGCTTGGAAGGTGCCCAAGGAACCAGCCATGGCAGAGAAGACCCAGAGCTCAGGAAGAACACCAGCACCGACGGCTGCACTGCCGATCAGGGAGACTGAGGCAGCCCAGTCTGCAAACAGACCCAGAAGAGAAGCTGAGAGGAAAGCACGTAGGCCTTCAGATGGACGCAGAACCTTTTTGGATCAGAGCAGCAAATGGAGCTTCCCCAGGCTAGGAAGTGGGGGAAGATCTACCTGATTCAGGAGGAGGTGGATGACGTAGAGGAGATCCTGTCCTCCGTGCAGAGACCAGGGGGCCCACATCATCCCAGGAGACACACTGTGGTTTGCCTCTTACCAGATTAACTGGAAAGTGAGGCAAGTTTTTAATCTTGTGGCGGGTGATGCAGAAGTGAACATGAAATGTGAAGGAGGTGCATTGGAGAGATTTTGGATTGCCCCTGAGACCTACCAATGGACACGCAGAAACCGCAGAATATGTAGCAATGTCTCTCCTTGTGAATATGTACTTAAAATGTGCAATTTTAGAAGAAAATGGCCGAAGGGCGGGGAGGGCTGCCGGTGACTATGGAACTCTGTTTGATCAGATGGCCCAGGAGAAATTGCGGTTACAAAGGAGGTGAAGACAACCAAAAAGAATCCTGTTTTAGAGGCTCTAGAAAATGCAGCTGAATGTGTTGACTCAAATGCCTGATCAGAGACACAAAACCCCATGTCACCCAGGTTGAGGGAAGAGGGGATTAGAAATAGACCTAACCCCAGCTCTGATTTTAAATAAAACAAGGGACGGCAAAAGGGAAGGCAGGCAGTCTGCCATCACTTGGGGGCTCCCAGCCATGGGAAATCAAATTGTCCTCACCTCCCCCCATTCAAATCCCCCTGCCATCTCCCAGAGGCAGCAGCAGAGCAGCAGAAAATCCCAGTGAATGATCCTGGAACAGAGCATGGGAGGGAAGTGAGGAATCCATTAAGAATGCCCAGGTAAATGGTGTGGAGTGCAATAGGCGTCCCAGAGCACTTCTGTACGGAAATGTTAGTAAGAGAGGCAGACAGACCGTGTGGCATTAGCTTTGGCCAAATTCCCTGGAACCGGAGAAGCTTCTTGTACCTCATAATGCTTAAGACTGGAACTCATTTGCATGTCTGCCTGTTTACCTGCTTTAACCTTGTAAATTACTCTCCTGTCTCTTTCCCCAGTTCACAGCTTATTAGAGGACTGAGCCTTGTCTTCGGTGTGAGGTCTAAAGTACAGCTGGTCCTTTGGGATGGGGAGGAACCTGGGATTTGCTGGGGTCTGTGGTGTCAGGGGCCAAAGGCAGGTTCCTGGGCAGCAAAATAATCCAAGGCAGGCTCCTGGTCAGCATGGCTGGGCTGCTGTAGAGCTGAAGGAATTCACACCGGATACTTGGCTAAGTATAAAACTCACGGCTACTTGCAGTTCTGTGGCCCATTTCCTGGTGGTCTGCCCTAAGGTTGGAACCAGCCTCTTGGGCCACAGCAGGACAGCTTGGCTGTGTCCACACAGCACCCTCATCTCAAAATAAGCTACGCAATTTGTGAAATAAGGTGCTATGTGAAATAAAGTGCTATTCTGAAACATCCCGTATCCCTCACGCAATGAGGTTTATGGGGACGTCGAACTAGTGAGCCCCTTATATTTGGGTATAATGGGCTTGCTCTTAAGATGCAGAACAGCTGTTTGGGGACACCAGAGGAAACCCGAAATAGCTCCGCTGTGTAGATGTAGCCCTTGACAGCTAGAATCTGCCCTTCCAGAATGCAGGACAATGCGGACGGATGCTTTGCCCACCACGGTCTAGTCCAACTTTGTGGACTTTCTGGCCTGTAACAAACAAATAGGATTTGCCATAGCTGATCAGATCGATGGTCACTCACCTAGCCCTGAGATACTGCACAAAGGTGGAATGTGGCCATGGGCCAGAGCAAATGGGGCCGCTCCTCTCCTCTTCCATCTTCATTCCACCCCACCCCAGTGCACCTGCTGGGCAGCAGGGTCGGGGTGTGGAGGCTTTGCCCGCTCCCTGGCAAGAGCACTGGCCAGGAGGATGGGTCAGGATGCAGAGGTGCCGATTTTTCTGGGGCCAATCCACTACTGACACGAGGGGCCTGCTTCAGCTGAGATTTAGGCCGAGAATACCAGGTGCTGCCGAGACCCAGATGGCAATCAGGCTACACAGATCCCAACCGGGATCCGGGTCCCATGGTGCCAGGCGCCCCTTGCACACTGGGTGAGAGTTTCTGTAGCCGCAGGAGAGCACGTTTCCATTCCCAGGAGCATCAAGTCTCTTCTACTGAGCATCCAGGCTGAGTCTGCTCTTGGCCCTCCAGCTGGGGACCCAGGTTCATACCCCAGCAGGGTTAGGTGGCCTGTGGCCAGAAGTAAATACTGGTATTTCCATTCCACCCTGCTAGATGCCCACACACTCCTTCTGTTGTGTGTGCTTTGATCTCGGGGCCAAGTGAGCACTACTCAGGACAGCATCTGCTCTGTGTTTGACATGGTCTCCTCCCCTTCTGGGAATGTCTGCTCCTCTCGGGCAATGTCACGCTGTACTGCCAAGAGGCTATGGTTCTTTCCTTAAAGGATTTGGAGGCAATAAGCACACAAATTGGGTGAAGGCTTAAAGACTTTATTAAGCAAATCTCAGAATGCTAAAGGAAATCTCAGAATAAAGTACAATGTTTACATCGCTTCTGCTGCCGGGAACCTTCTGGAGACGGACAGGGATTGGACCCCAAGGGCTGGTACATAGCACCTCCCGCAGCTTCAGTCTATGCCAAGGTTCCAATGTTAGGAATATTCCCGGCCTTTTTATACTCTTGGATCTACAGTAATCACATCTGTTGTTTTGAGAACCTGACAAGATTGTTGATACATTGCATATTTTCCCAGGCCAAACAATTAGCTTTAGCAGGTGGCAAACATTCAACATAGATAACTATGTGATCATCTCAAACATTCCTGTACTCCTGTACCAGGTGGATGGCCTTGGGACCTGCCCCAGAACTTGTTGAGAATAAACAGCACATTCCTAAACGTTACCATCTTGAGCAAGCAGCTAACTCTCTGAGAATGATGAGAGAATGAGGAGAAACAAAAAGCACAAATGGCAGCCTAGTGCATCCAGGTCTGAAAGGAGATGCAGGCATAAAAGGAACAGTTACTGAAAAACCACCTAATCTGCTCAATATCACAATAATCTTCTGCATTTCCACTACACAGGCATGGGTGGGGTTTCATAAATGCCCGGCTTGTCAAGCTACTTTTTTCAGGACAAGATATTTGCATAATGGAACGTGCATCACGCCCAGGGCAGGCCCTTCGATGGTGGTCTAATCAAAGTATAAATCAGGAGTAAATCCTCTAGGGTCAGTCAGAGCAATTCTCCCCTTGCTCACTCTGGTGTAAATCAGGAGTAAGTACATTATATGAATGTGCAGAATAAACTCTGTCAGATCACTGTGGACATGAGCGTGATAGCACGGGGGTAGGATTGGGGGGCCAGGTCTCAAAGGCCAGGCTCAAAATTCCTGTTTGATCCCTGTTTGATCAGATGGCCCAGGAGCAAAGTGTAAACACGAGACACATGTTGTGACTCTGATACCTCAATTAACAAGACCCACGTGCAAGGCAGCCAGGCTGATCCCAGCCATGTCTGTGGCAGTGCTCAGGTGGGGCTAGGGACCTTGGCATGAGCAGGCACCTGGTCTGCCCCCGCCGCACTGGTGAGTGGATGGACCCCCATGCTCCCAGAGCAGTCCCAGGGTCCGCAGAGCTGGATGGACACAAACTGCGGCTACCAGCCACTGGACGGATCCCAGCCTGGTCCCAGGGTGCACGGCACTGCAGGGCTCATGGCAGGGATGCTCCTCCTCCGGAGTCGGTTCTCACCCCAATGCCCCAGCAGGGGTGAGGTGCTTGTGCTGCAGGAACTGGGCTGAAGGCTCAGTAGGGTGCATTTCCCAGGGAACCTGACTCCACTGCCCCTTCTTGGGCCTGGGGGCATTGAGGTGCAAGAAGCATGGTGAGGGGCTTAGGAGAGGACATTCTCCCCATTCAGCCTGTGCTGGCACCAGTGCCCCTGTGCGGAGCCTGGGGGCACAGTGCTGAAGGAAGCGGGTTGGGGGCATGTTCCCCTCAGAAACTGTGCTGACTTGAATGCCCCAGCTTGAGGCCAGAGTGTGCTGTGGGGAGCAAGGTGGGGCATGTCCGTAGGGGGCACGTTGCCATCAGAGCCACTGCCGACCCCCAATCCCAGCCGTGTGGATGAGTCACCTCCAGCACAAACTCATGAGTTCGTAGGAACTCCCGCATTCCCCTGCTGTTTACTGACCTCAGCCCAGCTGACTGGCTCACATTCCCCTCTTGTTTGCCCTGCTAGAAGGAAGCAAGTTACCCAAAGGGCTTCCCAAGTAGGATGCTCCACCTGACGGACCCTTTGCTTGTGCCAAGCTGACACCTGCATGAATTGGTTTATCGCCCGAAATAGCAAGTGCTTCAGATTGCTTGGCACACATGGGCTTTTACTGCCTGTGGGCTGGCTGGCTCACAGGCTCTGTAGGCACAGCTCGGTACACAGGTACTCTTGTTCTCCTCTGAGCACAGGTGCCATTTAACCCCTGTAAAAAGTAATAAAATGCTCCTGGTTCCAATCAAGGTGTAAATCAGGAGTCACTCCTCTTGGGTTAATGGGATTGTTACCTAGGCTCAATGGGATCATTCCCTCCTCACTCACTCTGGTGTAAATCGGGAGTAACTCCTCTGGGGTGAATGGGATCACTCACTTCTCACTCACTTTGGTGTAAATCAGGAGTAGCTTCTGTGGGGTGATTGGAATCATTCCCTCCTCAGTCACTCTGGTGTAAATTGGGAGTAGTTCCTCTGTGGTCAATGGGTTCATTTGCTCCTCACTTAAGGTACGTCTACACTACAGCGCTAGTTCGAACTAACTTAGTTCGAATAAGTTAATTCGAACTAAGCTAATTCGAACTAACGGATCTAGACTAAAAACTAGTTCGAATTAGCGTTTTGCTAATTCGAACTAGCATGTCCACATTGAGTGGACCCTGAACCAGGCTTAAGGATGGCCGGAAGCAGTGCTGGCAGGGCATCAGAGGAGGACTTAGAGCGTGGAGATGCTGTCTCAGGCTAGCCGAGGGCTGCGCTTAAAGGGTCCCGACCCCCACCCCGGACAGACAGTTCTCAGGGGTGCCCCGCTTGCAAAGCAGTCCTGGCTTGGAGTGCCCGGAGTACCCACACTAGGCACATCACAGCACTCGGACATCAGACCGGCTGCACTTGCCGCAGGCTGCCATCTGGGGAGTGGAGGCAATCAGGGGGCTGCAGGAGAGCTTCCACCCCAAAAGCCCGCAGAGCCAGCCCAGTCCTCCCCATTGGGGGCTCGTGCCCCATTCCTCCCTCACCTCCTTCCACTTACCCTTCCCTAGCCCCTTTTCTTGATGTACAAAATAAAGGACAATTGTGTTCAAAAATGGAATCTGTCTTTATTGAACAAAACTGGGGGAGATTGGGAAAAGGAGGTGGGAGAGGGGAAGAGAGGCTGGGAGAGGGGAGGGCAACTAAAATGATCAGGGGTTGGGAACAGGTCCCATATGAAGAGAGGCTAAAGAAACTGGGACTTTTCAGCTTAGAAAAGAGGAGACGGAGGGGGGACAGGATAGAGGTCTCTAAAAGCAGGAGTTGGGTGGAGAGGGTGCATCCAGAAAAGGTCTTCAGTAGTTCCCATAAAGAAGGACTAGAGGACACCAAAGGAAAGGAATGGGTAGAAGACTTCAAACTAGTAACAGAAAGTTGTTCTTCACAAAGCAGAGTCAACCTGTGGAACTCCTTGCTGCAGGAGGCTGTGAAGGCTAGAACTAGAACAGAGTTTAAAGGGAAGTGAGATCAGGTCATGGAGGTTGGGTCCATGGAGTGCTATTAGCCAGGGGGTAGGAGTGGTGTTCCTGCCCAAGGTTTGTGGAAGGCTGGAGAGGAATGGCACGAGACAAATGGCTTGGTCACTGTCTTCGGTCCATCCCCTCCAGGGTCCCTAGGGTTGGTCGCTGTCGGCAGACAGGCTACTGGGCTAGATGAACCTTTGGTCTGACCCAGGACGGCCATTCTAAGCTAAGGGCTCAGGGTCAGGGGTCTCAGTGGACCCCCTTGATTTTCATGCACACCTGCTCCTTGGTGGCCAGGCTGGCAGCTCTCCTGCCCAAGCCGGCCACTTTCCTGTGCCTAGTGCGGAGATCGTGGACGAGGTCCACGATGTCCGCACTAGCCCAGGCGGGTGCCCGCCTCTTGCGGTCCTGGGCAAGCTCCCGGGAGCTGCCAGCCTGGTCCCGGGAAGAAGGAGAGGGCTGGGGGGCATCGGGTGGGTGGCTCAAGCCGTGCCAGGTGCAGGGTCTGCTGGCTGGGTGCTGGCAGGCTTGCACCTGGCACGGGCATCATAGCCAGCCCGTGCCCCTTTAAGAGGTCCTGGGCCGGGAGGGGGGCAGACGAGTTTCCCTGGCGTTGGCCAGAGTGGCCACCAGGAAAAGCTGGGAAGGGCTAGCCTCCCACTAGTTCGAATTAAGGGTCTACACACCCCTTAATTCGAACTAGTAAGTTCGAACTAGGCTTAGTCCTCGTACAATGAGGTTTACCTAGTTCGAACTAAGCGCTCTGCTAGTTCGAATTAAATTCGAACTAGCAGAGTGCTAGTGTAGCGCCTATCAAAGTTAATTCGAACTAACGTCCGTTAGTTCAAAATAACTTTGTAGTGTAGACATACCCTTACTCTTGTGTATATCAGGAGTAACTCTTCTGGGGTGAATGGGATCATTCACTCCTCACTCACTCTGGTGTAAGTCAGGAGTAGTTCCTTTGGGGGTCAGTTGGATCATTCTCTCCTCTCTCACTGGTACCAAATGCTCCCCAAATAGCTGAGGTGGTGCCACCCGCTGCCCTGATACTGGGCTGTTGGGCGCTTGACCTCTGTGACCGGGGCCCAAGCTGTGGCTAATGGGGCTGTCCTTTGGCCAAGGACTCAGCCTGGTTCTCTGATGCTGGGGTCACTCACCCAGCATTCTGGTGCTTTGGGGCATTTGTAGGTATTAGGGCTGGGAGGGTGTCAGCCGACGGTCAGGGCAGTGTGTATGTGCTATACACCCGAGACTTTAACTGCTGAGACCGGGGTCCCTTGCAGCAGGCAACCTGGAGGAGGCTGACGGGTGCCCAATAAGTGTACAGGGAGAGCTTATGACACCTTAGATTTCAGCTGCTAGAATTCGTAATTCCTTCGCAGCGGGCAGCCTTGGGGAAAGACTGAAAGATGCCCCAGTGGATTCTGCCACCTGGGTGTGACACAAATCCAAACGCCCAAGCTCTTCCTATACTGTGTGTGTACTATACACCCAAGACTTTAACTGCTGAGACCGGGGTCCCTTGCAGCAGGCAACCTGGAGGAGGCTGACGGGTGCCCAATAAGTGTACAGGGAGAGCTTATTACACTTCAGATTTTAGCTGCTAGAATCTGTGATTCCTTCGCAGTGGGCAGCCTGGGGGAGGCTGAGAAGTGCCCAAACGGATTCTGCCACCTGGGTGTGACACAAATCCAAACGCCCAAGCTCTCCCTATATCTGTCCCTTAAGACCGGCTGAAGTTCTTTTAAATTGTGCTTGGTTCTGTTACAGCAACTGAGGGTATGTCTACACTACCCTCCTAGTTCGAACTAGGAGGGTAATGTATGCATACCGCACTTGCTAATGAAGCCCGGGATTTGAATTTCCCGGGCTTCATTAGCATAAGCGGGGAGCCGCCATTTTTAAATCCCCGCTGCTTCGAACCCCGTGTAGCGCGGCTACACGGGGCTCGAACTAGGTAGTTCGGACTAGGGTCCTATTCCGAACTACCGGTACTCCTCGTGAAACGAGGTGTACCGGTAGTTCGGAATAGGCACCCTAGTCCGAACTACCTAGTTCGAGCCCCGTGTAGCCGCGCTACACGGGGTTCGAAGCAGCGGGGATTTAAAAATGGCGGCTCCCCGCTTATGCTAATGAAGCCCGGGAAATTCAAATCCCGGGCTTCATTAGCAAGTGCGGTATGCATACATTACCCTCCTAGTTCGAACTAGGAGGGTAGTGTAGACATACCCCCAGTGTGGGTGCCTGCACCAGGGACGTTATTATAAGGCTGGGGAGACCTTCCACCTGACATGCCAGGAGCAGTGTGTGTGCCGGGCCGGCGGAGACGTTGTGTGCACGGGGCTGTCCTGCCGCCCTAATGAGGAGTGCAAGCTGGCGAACGGCGTCCGGAAATGCCGCCCTGTCGGATCCGCAACGTGTACTGCTGCCGGAGACCCCCACTACCTCTCCTTCGACAGGGTCGCCTTCGACTTCCAAGGCACCTGCACCTACATCCTGGCCAAGACCTGCGCGGACACCGGGAACCTGACCTCCTTCGCCGTGAAGGTGGAGAACGTGCCCTGGGGCAACGGCAGGGTGTCCGTCACCAAGCTGGTGTCCGTGGAGGTCTATGGGCTCACGCTCACCCTGCTGCAGAACCGGAAGGGGCTCGTCATGGTAAGTTCTGCCGACGATGGGGCCGAACCCTGCCATGGCAATGCAAGGGCCACTTGTCCCACAGTTCAGTCATTCCAATTAATTCCCAGTAGGACTCAGGGTCTGGTGACCATACTGACACCAGAAGCCTTTGGGTTTCCCTGGTAAAGTGAGATCAGAATCCAGCGCCCACCCCAGTGCAGCCAGTGGATAATTCAACATTAACCCCAGAAAGCTGAGATCAGAATCCTGCTCTGAGCCCCTTACGCTGAGCAAAGTGACTCAGGATTTACCTTGGACTCTAGGGCTGTGTCCAGACTCAGGGTTTTTTTCGAAAAAAGTCCCCTTCCCCCCTCCAGGTTTCAAGCACCCCCATCATCCCAGTTAAATCACAAAGAAAGGGTTCAACAATATGTTTATTGTACATAGTTTTGTCAACATCAAAAATGAAAAAAAGCTTTTTTATGTTTGCAACACGTATACTATTTTTTGAGAGATATGTAAAAAAATTAAACAGAACATATTATTTTGCAACAAACCCTGGTGTTAATGATTTGTCCAAACAGGGTCAGGAGATGGGTTGTGGAGGGAAGCTTCTATTGGGCCAGGGCCCAGTCCCCAGTCAGAAGCCCCTCAGTAGAGTCAGTGTCCTCCACTTGAGAATTGCTCCCGTAGGGCCTCCCATATGCCAACAGCAGACCGGTGAGCCTGGCGGATGGCAGCTGTCCGGGGCTGGGCAAAGTGCCTCTCCTGGCCATCAGCACTTCTACCCCACCCTGGTAGGAAGGCATCCCCTTTCCTCTCCACCAGGTTATGGAGAACGCAACACGCGGCCACCACCTCAGGGATGTTGCTCTCCCCCATGTCTAGGCGTGTGAGCAAGCACCGGAATCTGCCTTTTAAATGTCCGAATGCACATTCCACCTGGTTGCGAGCCCGGTTAAGGTGAGCATTAAACTGCTCCTTGCTCGCATCCAGGTGGCCGGTGTAGGGCTTCATCAGCCACGGCATCAGGGGGTAGGCGGCATCAGCCACTATGCACACCGGCATGTGCACATCCCCAACTGCAAACTCGTGATGCGGGAAAAATGTTCCTGCCTGAAGCCTCCGGTAGAGGTACGAGTTCCTGAAGATGCGGGCATCATGTGCCCGCCCTGACCACCCAACACAAATGTCTGAAAACTGGCCACGATGGTCGACCAGGGCCTGGAGAACCATAGAAAAGTAGCCCTTTCTATTAATGAATTGGGCTGCTCGATGGGGCAGTGCACGGATTGGAATGTGTGTCCCATCGAGCGCTCCTCCACAATTCGGGAAGCCAAGGGCAGCAAAGCCGGCCATGACGCTGTCCAGATCTTGTAGACAGATGAGCCTGTTGAGCAGCTCCGAATTGATGGCCCTCACCACCTGCAGAACGAGACAGACAACAAAATGTTAGAAGGGGTGCCTTATCTCTGAGGAGGAGAACCCACCACCCACCTTCCCTCTCAAACACCCCGGGAATCCCCTCCTCAGAACTCTCCCCCCAACAATTCAAGGTGAGTGGAGGAGCTCCCTCCCACTCCCACTCACTTGGCCCTTCCTGACAGTCTCCCTTCCCCCCACCCCAAACTGTGACTGTCCCCAGACAATGACTTACCTCCATCAGGATGGATCCAACGGTAGACCTGCCCACTCCAAATTGGTGTCCCACGGAGCGGTAGCTGTCGGGGGTTGCCAGCTTCCAGAGGGCAATGGCGACCCTCTTTTCCAGGGGGATAGCGGGCCGCAGGTGGGTGTCTTGCCGTTGCAGAGCAGGGGCGAGCCAGGTACACAGCTCCTGGAAAGTGGTCTTTCGCATCCTGAAGTTGCGTAGCCAGTCTTGGTCATCCCAGATCTCCATCACGAGCCGGTCCCACCAGTCAGAGCTGGTTTCAAGCCTCCAAACACGCCTGTCCACAAAGAAGTTTGGAGGCAAGGGAGTGCGGCTGCTTGACGGACGATCCCTTCGTACCTCTGGTCTGGGTCCAGCTGGGGAAGTAGCCTCATGACTGTGTCATGCAGATGCAGCAACAGTTGCAGTATGATGGTGTGGCGCTATCGCCTGCCCAGGGGCAGCTCTGGCTCCATGCCACAAAAATGGGTCTCAAACAGAAAAACCTCCACAGAAAAAAGCTGCTGGGGTGTCCCAGGAAGCTGAGCACTCCAAACCAGCACTGCAATGCCTTGCTTACCTCCTAGAGGGACAGCAAAGGCAGCTGCAGGAGCAGAGCAACGGGTGTTCAGGAGTGTCCCTTTAACCACGCGGCGTCTCTGCAAAGGGCAGGCAGGCAGCAGCACCCGGAAGGAAATGCTGCCCCCATGCCCTGGCAGAAGCGGTTCCGGGTGGCTTTGAATTTCGAAAGAGCGTCCAGCAGTCAGGACGCTCTTTTTCGAAAAAGCGGATCGATTTTCTGATCCGCGTATTGTAGTCTAGACGCTCTCTTTCAAAAGAGGCTTGCAGTCTAGACATAGCCTAGGAGATCAGACTCTGCCCTAATGTAACTGAGTTCAGTGAAGTCACTACAGATTTGCCCAGCCGTCACTGGGACCCTCCCTTGTGCCCATAACCCAGCCCTCCCTGGTGCCGTGAGGGCATTTTGTTTTTTGGGGGGGTTTTTTTTGTTTGTTTCTCACTTGTGCCTGTCACAATTTTTTTTTTTTTGAAATTTACAAGTCCAGACTAACTGCCCGTGTTTATACGCAGCAGGGACCTGGTAGTTCGAATAAAGCCCTAGTTCGAACTACCTGTTATTCCTCCTGCAATGAGGTTTAACAGGTAGTTCAAACTAGGGCTTTAATTCGAACTAGCAGGTCCCTGCGGAGTGTAGACACGGGCAGTTAGTCCGGACTTGTAAATTTCAAAAATTGTGACCGTCCGGGAAAATGCAAATCAAGTGCGGGCTATTTAAATCCTGGGCTTGATTTGCAACTTCAAATGCCTACATTAGCCTCCCTAGTTCAAATAGGGGGCGAGTGTAGACATACCCTTGGACCCTTCCCCATTGAACACCCTCCTTCTCTGCTTCTGCCTCAGGGTATGTCTACACTACCACCCTAGTTCGAACTAGGGGGGTTAATATAGTCATACGAACTTGGAAATGAAGCCCGGGATTTGAATTTCCCGGGCTTCATTTGCATGTTGCTGGGCACCGCCATTTTTAAATGTCCGCTAGTGCGGACTCCGTGCCCGTGGCTACACGCGGCACGGACTAGATAGTTCGGACTAGGCTTCCTATTCCGAACTATCTGTACGCCTCGTCCGAACTATCTAGTTCATGCCGCGTGTAGCCGCGGGCATGGAGTCCGCACTAGCGGACATTTAAAAATGGCGGCGCCCAGCAACATACAAATGAAGCCCAGGAAATTCAAATCCCGGGCTTCATTTGCAAGTTCGTATGACTACATTAACCACCCTAGTTCGAACTAGGGTGGTAGTGTAGATATACCCTCAGTGAGGAGTGATTGGTTCGCACTTCCTACCCCACCTCCACTAATCCCCACCCCTCCCCTGCCAGCTGATTGGCGGGGAGGAGAAATTGATCCCCTAGCCTCCTCCCCAAAATTTTTGCCTCCTCCAACCTCCTCTTCCCACTGTGATGGAGGAGGTCCCCATCCCCTCTCCTGTCCCCGCAGACCCCAAGGCTCCCCCAATGCCACAGACCCTGCAGACCGCTGCGGCTGACCTCCCGACTCCTGAGTCAGGCTCTGCGTCTGCCATGGCCGATGCCCCCCTCTCTTACCTCGATAGGTAAGAGCGCTAGTGTAGCACCTATCAAAGTTAATTCGAACTAACGTCCGTTAGTTCGAATTAACTTTGTAGTGTAGACATACCCTGAGGAACTCCGCTAGTAACCTTCCTCCAACCTGACAGTTCACCTTTCAATATGACCCGCTGTAGTCTCCCCTTTAAGCAGTTGCTTATCCACCTCTCAACTTCCATATTAATCCCTATCTTTTCCACTTTAACTAATAATTCCCCATGTGGTACTGTATCAAATGCATTACTAAAGTCGAGGTAGATTAGATCCACTGCATTTCCTTTATCTAAAAAATCTGTTACTTTCTCAAAAAAGGAGATCAGGTTGGTTTGGCACGATCTACCTTTTGTAAAACCATGTTGTAATTTGTCCCAATTGCCATTAGCCTCAATGTCTCTAACTACTTTCTCCTTCAAAATTTTTTCCAAGATCTTGCATACTACAGATGTCAAACTAACAGACCTATAGTTACCCGGGTCGCTTTTTTTCCCTTTCTTAAAAATAGGAACTATATGGTTACGTCTACACTGGCACCTTTTTCCGGAAATGCTTAAAACAGAATACTATTCCGTTTTCAGTTTTTCCGGAAAAGGAGTGTCTACATTGGCAGGCTGCTTTTCCGGAAAAGCCCCTTTTCTGGAAAAGCATCTGTGGCCAATGTAGACGCACTTTTCCGGAAAAGAGCCCCGATCGCCATTTTCGCAATCGGGGCTTTTTTCTGGAAAAGACTACTGGGCTGTCTACACTGGCTCTTTTCGGGAACAGTGTTCCGGAATAAGGACTTATGCCCGAGCGGGAGCAGAATAGTTTTTCCGGAATAGCGGCTGATTTTGTACAGTAGAGCATCGTTGCTTTTCCGGAAATTCAAGGGCCAGTGTAGACAGCTCGCAGCTTATTCCGGAAAAGCAGCTCATTTTCCGGAATAAGTGGTCCAGTGTAGACACAGCCCATGGCTATGTCTACACCAGCCCCTTTTCCGAAAGGGGCATGCTAATTTTCAACTTCAGAATAGGGAAATCCGCGGGGGATTTAAATATCCCCCGCGGGATTTAAATAAAGATGTCCGCCGCTTTTTTCCGGCTTGGGGAAAAGCCGGAAAAAAGCGTCTAGACTGGCCCGATCCTCCGGAATAAAGCCCTTTTCCGGAGGATCCCTTATTCCTACTTTGAATTCAAAGTAGGAATAAGGGATCCTCCGGAAAAGGGCTTTATTCCGGAGGATCGGGCCAGTCTAGACGCTTTTTTCCGGCTTTTCCCCAAGCCGGAAAAAAGCGGCGGACATCTTTATTTAAATCCCGCGGGGGATATTTAAATCCCCCGCGGATTTCCCTATTCTGAAGTTGAAAATTAGCATGCCCCTTTCGGAAAAGGGGCCAGTGTAGACGTAGCCCATCAGTGTAAGCGGGGTCAGGGTAAACTCTATCCTGACATCTGGTGGTGAACTGTGGTAAGTGGTTCAAAGAGAGTTTAGGGGCTGAGCCCAATTTGCATAGACACACCCACCCTGTCTAGTATGTGCTTACAGCAGCCCAAATGGTCACTTTGGCCACTGTGGGATCCCCAGTCTCTGTTATTGAGGCAGGGGGGATAAAAGTGTTGTTACCCTGATTATGCGAATCAAGGACAATGGAAAGGTGGAACTGTTTATGACAGAGGGATTCGCCATAAACTAAGAAGAACTAACTAGACAAGGGGCATGGGTTCCAAACCCAGTTGAATTGAGAGAGATGCTGAGGACAGACTTTTGTACCTGGTGGTG
Source organism: Pelodiscus sinensis (assembly GCF_049634645.1). Lineage (NCBI taxonomy): Eukaryota > Metazoa > Chordata > Testudines > Trionychidae > Pelodiscus > Pelodiscus sinensis. The sequence continues at coordinate 6,167,417 of NC_134734.1, read as the reverse complement.
GGGCCTTGTCTGAGGGTTTAAAAAAAACAAAAAAAACAAAAAAAAAAAACTGATTGCACTCTCTCCACTGTGGAATATCAGGGTTAATTTGGATTGTACTAGGAGTTTAGTTGTGAGCTGTGGCATTAACTTCAATGTAGGTCAGTGGAGTGCTAGTGTTAAGGCTCCTCTGTTATGAGCTGAAATCACTGTTGTTGAGGGGAGCCTGGTGCTAAGCTGCTGGGCTATTAGCAGAGCAGCTTGTAAGGGACAACCAGCAAGCGCAGGTGGACAGCAGAGTGGTTTACCAGTGAGTGCAGGTGAGTGTGGCAGGAGCAACCAGCTGGCAGGCAGGAGCAACCAGCTGGCAGCCAGGGGCATGGACCGAGACGGCTGGCAGAGCTGGACAGTGGAGGCGTCTCACTGGACGACAGGTGGAGTGTGGTGGAGTGTGGCGGAGGCAGCTCACTGAATGGCAGGTGGAGTGTGGCGGAGTGACTTGCGTCGACGGCGGCGGCAGAACCACGGAGAGGGAGAGGGAGAGGCGGAGCCATCGGCGGAGCCACCAGCAGACCACGTAAGGTGTATTGATCCCCCCGCCCCTCCAGGTTGGGATGGTGAAACCCTGCCTGGTGAACTTTTGAACCCTGGGGCTGCACAAACCCAGGGCAGAGACTTTTGGGGTGTTGGACTTTTGGGACTTTGGGGGGATATGTGGCTGGGGGGACGGCCTTCACTCATGTTTGGCCTTCGCTCATGTTTGGTCTGTAAATCCGAGTTCTGGTGTTTCCCCAATTTAATGCTGATGTCGGTTACCTTATGTTATTAAAGGTTTGCTACTATACTGAGGCTCTGTGCTTGCGAGAGGGGAAGAATTGCCTCTTTTGAGGCACCCAGAGGTGTATGTAAGATTTCCCAGGTCACTGGGTGGGGGCTCGAGCCGGTGTTGTATTACCTTGTTGGGAGAAGACCCCTAGATACAGAACCCGGCCCTTGCTGCTATTACCTCGGCCTGGCGGAAGGGCTACGTTAGCAATTCTCCAGTCAAATGGTACAACCCCTGGGGCTACGTCTACATTGGCATCCCTTTCCGGAAAATGGATGCTAATGAGACGAGTCGGAATTGCAAATCCGCGGGGGATTTAAATATCCCCCACGGCATTTGCATTTACATGGCTGCCGCTTTTTTCCGGCTTGGGGATAAGCTGGAGAAAAGCGCCAGACTAAACGCGATTCTCCGGAAAATAAGCCCTTTTCCGGAGGATTTCTTATTCCTATTTGATATTTAAATCCCCCGCAGATTTGCAATTCCGAAGTATCTCATTAGCATCCCTTTTCCGGAAAGGGATGCCAATGTAGACAGAGCCCCTGAGTTTAGAGATTTTTTAACATTTTTTGCTAATGGCAATTTCATGTGCCAGTTCCTTTAATATTCTTGGATGAAGATTATCTGGGCCCCCCGATTTACTCCCATTAAGCTGTTCAAGTTTGGCTTTTACCTCGGATATGGTAATATCTACCTCCACATCCTCAGTCCCATTTGTTATGTTACCATTATCCCGAAGCTCTTCATTAGCCTCATTCAAGACAGAAGCAAAGTATTTGCTTAGATATTGGGCCATTCCTAGATTATCCTTAACCTCCACTCCATCCTTAGTAATTAGCGGTCCTACTTCTTCTTTTTTTGTTTTTTCCTATTTAAATGGCTATAAAACCTTTTACTATTGGTTTTAATTCCCTTTGCAAGGTCCAACTCTACCTGACGTTTAGCCTTTCTCACTTTGTCCCTACATGCTCTAACCTCAATAAGGTAACTTTCTTTACTGATCCTCCCATTTTCCACTCCTTATATGCATTCTGCTTTTTCTTAATCACCTCTCTGAGATGCTTGCTCATCCAGCTTGGTCTAACACACCTGCCTATAATTTTTTTCCCTTTTCTTGGGATACAGGCTTCTGACAGCTTCTGCAACTTTAACTTAAAATAATTCCAGGCCTCCTCCACCTCAAGATCCATAATTTCTTTAGTCCAATCAACTTCCCTAACTAATTTCCTCAATTTATTAAAGTTAGCCCTTTTGAAATAAAAAACCCTAAGGCTACGTCTACACTGGCATGAATTTCCGGAAATGCTTAAAACGGAATACATTCCGTTTTCAGCTTTTCCGGAAAAGGAGCGTCTACATTGGCCACGGAGTTTCCGCGATAACGATGCGCTTTTCCGGAAAAGCGCGTCTACATTGGCGGCGCGCTTTTCCGGAAAAGCAAAAAGCCCGGAACCATTTTGAAAAGGGCAAAGGCCACCAGACCTTTCCGGGGGCGGGGCCGGAGCTCCGTCCAGACGCGTGGTTAAAGGGGTCTCGCCGGGCAGCCGTTTGTCTCGTGCTCCCGTGCCTTGGGACCTCTGCCAGAGACTGGCACCCTTCACAGAGTCGGTGGCTGCCCTGTGAGTTTTGGGGACACCACCCTTTGGCCCCCCCACCAGCTTTTCCTGGCATTTTATTTTTTCTGCTCTGCACTGTCTGCTATGGAGCCGTGGATGGCCATGTACCTGCTCGGGCCCCTGTTAGACCTGTACAGGTGCCTGGAGCTCGTGCTGCAGGCTGGTGCCCTGCTGTACACATACCAGGAGGCAGAGATTGCCTTGGACTCCCTCACCAGGGAGGTCCTGGCAACCGCGTGGCATCAGCACCCAACGATAGACCGGCCCATTTGGACTTTGGAAACGAGCACCGACTGGTGGGACCGTGTGGTCCTCGGACGATGGGACGACTACCAGTGGGTCCGGAATTTCCGAATGAGAAAGCGGACCTTTTTGATGCTGTGCACCTGGCTGACCCCCGCGCTGCAGAGAACCGCCACCCGGCTGCGGGCACCCATCCCCGTCAACAAGAGGGTTGCCATCGCGCTGTGGAAGCTGGCCACACCGGACAGCTACCGCTCGGTGGCACACCAGTTCGGGGTGGGAAGATCCACCGTTGGTGTTATCGTCATCCAGGTAAGTCCCAGGGGGAGTGAGATAGGGGAGGGTGCTCCACTCCAGGCCCAGGGACACCCAAGACTCCAGGCTGGGTCGCTCAGGGGTTTCGACCGTCCCTCCCTTGCACCGGCCCACTGGTGGGGGGGGGGCGTGGGGCGAGGGGGGCCCTGTGTGTGTGTGTGTGTGTGTGTGTGTGTGTACAGAGGGAATCAAGGGGGGGACCCAAGGGAGCGCACACTCACCCCTGGCTGTATGTAATGTGTTCCCTTGTGTTTCTCTGCACCCTTCTGCAGGTCGTCCACGCCATCAACGACGTCCTGCTGCCAAGAATCATCCGCCTGCGCGATGTCGATGAGACCATGGCCGGCTTCGCTGCCCTCGGGTTCCCCAACTGCGGGGGAGCCCTGGACGCCACCCACATCGCCATCCGGGCCCCGGAGCATCGAGCGGGCCATTTCATGAACCGCAAGGGGTACTGCTCCATCGTCCTGCAAGCCCTCGTGGATCACCGGGGTCGCTTCCTGGACATCTACGGCGGCTGGTCCGGCCGGGCACACGACGCCCGCATCCTCCGGAACTCAGGACTGTTTCAGAGGTTGGAGGCGGGCACCTACTTCCCCCGGCGGGACTTGACTGTCGGGAATGTGCCGATGCCCATCTGCATCGTCGGGGATGCGGCCTACCCCCTGATGCCCTGGCTCATGCGGCCCTACACGGGGCAGCCGGACCAGAACCGGGCCCGGTTCAACGGCCGCCTCAACCGGGCCCGAAACCCAGTGGAGCTGGCGTTTGGACGGTTAAAAGCCCGCTTCCGTTGTTTGCTCACCCGTCTCGACATGGGTGAGCAGAATGCAACAGAAGTGCTGGCCGCGTGCTGCGTGCTCCACAATATTGTGGAGCGCAGTGGGGAGGCCTTCCTCCCTGCATGGGTGGCAGCTGAGGCACAGACCTTGGACCAGCCCGACACAGCTGCCATCCGCCAGGCGCGCCAGGAGGCGGTGCGCATTAGAGAGGCCCTGGTGGACATGTTTGCCCAAGCCCCGTAGCAGGGTCGCTTGGGTCACCCCAGAGTACTCCGTCCCAGCTCCTACCCTTCCCCACCTCCTCCCCTTACCTCCCCCCTCCCCATAGTATAGTAAAGCGTCGGGTCACAGCACATCGCGGCCGTCATCGAGTCTGTTCGTCGGGTGCGTCGGGTGTAGTTAGGGTTTTTCTTTTAAGTTAGGCTAGGGTTTAGGCCACCATCGCCGTCCTGAGGAACAGCCAACAGGATTTGGGACTTGTGTCGAAGGCTTACATCAGTGCCATCTTCAATGGATCTCCTGGCTGTTCCTCTCCTGAGGCCCGGAAGGCCCAAAGGACTGACATGGCCAGGAACACCACAGTCATCCGTCGAGGGATCTCCTGGCTGTTCCTCTCCTGAGGCCCGGAAGGACCAAAGGATCGAGGTGGCCAGCAACACCACAGTCATCCGTCGAGGGATCTCCTGGCTGTTCCTCTCCTGAGGCCCGGAAGGACCAAAGGATCGAGGTGGCCAGCAACACCACAGTCATCCGTCGAGGGATCTCCTGGCTGTTCCTCTCCTGAGGCCCGGAAGGACCAAAGGATCGAGGTGGCCAGCAACACCACAGTCATCCGTCGAGGGATCTCCTGGCTGTTCCTCTCCTGAGGCCCGGAAGGACCAAAGGATCGAGGTGGCCAGCAACACCACAATCGTCCTCCCTGCGCCTAACTTATGTTTTTGAATGTGTACTGTACTGCATATTGTAACCATTTTTTTCTGCTTGTTTGTTGCTATGTAAATATAGTTTCTGGTTTACATCTTTACTGAAAAGTCTCAAGTATTTCTTTATGCGCCGCGAACCAATGACCACTGAAAAAGCCCCCCCCCCCCGGTGATAGAGTCATGAATTTGTTGTCCACAGTTGTAACCCTCTTTAAATTGAAGTGGCTAATTGGCATCTCACATAATTTCTGTACAGTTACTAGAGGAACACAATAACCACACAAGATTGAAATGAAAACAGAACTTTTTATTTACAAAGGAGGGGGGGGGAGCTTTAACTGCGAGAAGGAGGGGGGGACCTTTAACTGCGAGAAGGAGGGGGGGGAGCTTTAACTGTGAGAAGGAGGGGGGGACCTTTAACTGCGAGAAGGAGGGGGGGGAGCTTTAACTGCGAGAAGGAGGGGGGGACCTTTAACTGCGAGAAGGAGGGGGGGGAGCTTTAACTGCGAGAAGGAGGGGGGGACCTTTAACTGCGAGAAGGAGGGGGGGGAGCTTTAACTGCGAGAAGGAGGGGGGGGCAGTTACTGGGACGGGTGGCCCCTGCGAGCGCCCCTCTGGGGGCGGACCTGCCCACGCTGGGCAGACCGCGTTGGGGCAGCCTGCACGCTGAGGTGCCCACGAGTAGGAGCACGAGTAGGAGCACGAGTAGGAGCACGAGTAGGAGCACGGTCTTCAGGGTCAGGAGCAGGACCATGAGCAGGGTCAGGGTCAGGAGCATGAGCAGGGTCAGGGTCAGGAGCATGAGCAGGGTCAGGGTCAGGAGCATGAGCAGGGTCAGGGTCAGGAGCATGAGCAGGGTCAGGGTCAGGAGCATGAGCAGGAGCAGGAGCAGGGAGAGGAGCAGGAGCTGGGAGAGGAGCAGGGATAGGAGGGGGCATGGGCTGTGCTCCCGGAGGGATGGCGGGGGCATGCGGTCCGGCCATGCCATAGTGGATGGCATGTATTAAATGTGCCGTCAGGGTGCCCATTGTGGCACGCATCTCGCGGCATTCCTCCAGGAACGCAGCCCATCCCTCCTGCCGCCACTCCTGGTCCCCCTGCACACGCTCCGCAATGGAGGTCTGGATCCCCTCCACCGCGGTGACATGACGCCGAAGCAGCTGGTCCCGGTGTCGGAGCCTGGTCCTCCGGGCTTGGGCAGCTGGGGGTGCCGCTGCTGCTGGAGTCACTGGTCTGGTGCTGGGTCCCGCTGCAGGGAAGAGAAGAAAGGACGGGTCAGTCAGGCAGGCCATCCACTGTCCCCACACTTCCATGCCCTCCACCCCAGAGCCCCAGGTGACCGCACAGTTGTGGCTTGGGCCCACTCAGTTCCCCTCCTGCTCCCGGGGGGTGTTGTATGTTGGCAAGAAGGACCACCCCTGGGAGTAGGGTCCTCCTTGCAGTATTGTAAGCACCGGTCTGTATCCTGGCTCCGTGCAGGGCAGGAGGGTGCTTGTGCTGCGTTCACCTGTGGAACTCCCTGCCGGTGGACACTGTGAAAAGCTTAGGGCTAATCACTGGTGTTTGACAGGGAGCGAGATGCATCCCCACGCAGTGCCTGGGAGCACACCTGTCAGTGGCGGTCTGGGCTCTCAGATCCCATTGCGTGCGATATCTCCTGGTCAGAACCAGAAAGGGTGACTGGGTTCTGTCCCATCCTTGCAGCAAAACTCAGGGGCCCATCTCCCTCCCACTATCCCTCCCGCAAGCCTGGTAGCCCAGGGACAGGTGTGGCCGCAGTGGGGACTTCCCTCGGGGAACCTGCCAAGGCACTGGGAGCAGGTGAGCGGCTCGGTGGCGGTCCACGGTCACAGGACTGTGACGCTGCACTTATCCCAGGAGCAGCTGGCTGTGCCTCACAGCCAGGCCTGGGACAGTGTGCCATTCCCTGTGCTGCACCCCTTGGTGGAGCAGCAGGCTCTGGGCTGAGTCCCTCGGGCCCTGGCCGGTTCCAGCCGGCATCCACCCTTCCCCCTGATCCCGCTGAAATGTGTGTGAGAAGCACGGTCCCAGCCGTGCCCGCAGCTGCCTGCCACGGCCACCTGCCGCTCAGTCACCAGGCTGCACGTGGTTGCACGTGCTGCTAACTGCCGCATGCTATGCAGCGTGCAGCTCACGTGGCCTGAGTGACATGCTCTCCCCTTCCCCCCTCCGGACACTTGGGTCTCGCTCCCCCCCGCCCTCCGCCCCCCGCCCTTTGGGAGTGTAACCTTCAAAGACTCACCAGTGGGTTCCTCCCCGGCCACAGAGGAGCTGCTGGAGGGGGCCTGCTGGGTGGCAACGCTGGCCTCCTCTCCCGAAGCGCCGCCGCTGTCGTCTTCCTCCTCCGGTTCGGTGGGACGAATGATTGGGGGGTGCTGGCAGGTGTCAACGGGGACAGCTGGGCCTTGCGGGGCTGGCTCGCCCAAAAATGAGTTCAGCCGCTCAAAATAGGGGCAGGCATCAGGCCCTGCTCCCCTCCCCTCCGTGGCCCGCACGTACCCCAGCCGCAACTCCTTAACCTTCGAGCGGACCTGCTCGCAGTTGCGGCTGGCGTGCCCTTGCTGGGCGAGGTTCCGGGCCATCCGGGTGTACAGCTCAGCATTCCGGCGGCGGGACTGGAGGTCATGGAGACCCTCCTCCTCCTCCCACAGGTCCAGGAGGGCCTCCAGCTCCCTGGGGGTCCAGGATGGGGCCCTGCGCTTCCGGCCCCTGGGGGCTTCCTCCTCTGCCCCGGGTGACGGTGGCTGACCACCTCGAGCTGCCATGCCTCCGCTGAGGTGGCTGGGCAGCACACTTGCCACGTCGCAGAGCTGGGAAGGGAGGTCTCTGAGGGCCTCCTGCCACGTGCGGCCAGTAGCGTGCTGGCTCTTTAAGCCCTCGGGTAATGCGGAAGTCCGTGGCTTCTACGGGGTCTCCCGCCGTCCAAACCGCTTTTTTACGTTTCTTCTGCTTTTCCGGAAAAGCTGTCTACACTGGCCCTTTTCCGGAAAAGCTTTTCCAGAAAAAGGACTTACGCCCGAGCGGGAGCATCGTACGGTTTCCGGAATAGCGGCTGATTTTGTACAGTACAGCATCGTTGCTTTTCCGGAAATTCAAGGGCCAGTGTAGACAGCTCGCGGCTTATTCCGGAAAAGCGGCTGATTCTCGGGAATAAGTGGCCCAGTGTAGACACACCCCCTGTCTCAGAGGGTACGTCTACACTAGAGCGCTAATTCGAACTAAGCTAATTCGAACTAACGCGTCTAGAACTAAAAACTAGTTCGAATTAGCATTTTGCTAATTCGAACTAGCAAGTCCACATTGAGTGGACTCTGAACAGGGCTTAAGGATGGCCGGAAGCAGTGCCGGCAGGGCATCAGAGGAGGACTTAGAGCGTGGAGATGCTGTCTCAGGCTAGCCGAGGGCTGCGCTTAAAGGGTCCCGACCCCCACCCCGGACAGACAGTTCTAAGGGGTGCCCCACTTGCAAAGCAGTCCTGGCTTGGATTGCCCGGACTACCCACACTGGGCACATCACATCACTCGGCCATCAGACCGGCTGCACTTGCCGCAGGCTGCCATCTCGGGAGAGGAGGCAATCGGGGGGCTGCAGGAGAGCTTCCACCCCCAGAAGCCCGCAGAGCCAGCCCAGTCCTCCCCATCGGGGGCTCGTACCCCATTCCTCCCTCACCTCCTTCCACTTACCCTTCCCTAGCCCCCCTTCTTATTGATGTACAAAATAAAGATAACGTTTCTTCCAACATTGCCTCTGTCTTTATTGAACTAAACTGGGGGAGACTGGGAAAAGGAGGTGAGAGAGGGGAAGAGAGGCTGGGAGAGGGGAGGGCAACTAACATGATGAGGGGTTGGGAACAGGTCCCAGATGAAGAGAGGCTACAGAGACTGGGACTGTTCAGCTTAGAAAAGAGGAGATGGAGCGGGGACAGGATAGAGGTCTCTAAAAGCAGTGGTTGGGTGGAGAGGGTGCATTCAGAAAAGTTCTTCCTGAGTTCCCATAAAGAAGGACTAGTGGACACCAAAGGAAAGGAATGGGTAGCAGGCTTCAAACTAGTAAGAGAAAGTTGTTGTTCTTGACAAAGCAAATAGTTAACCTGTGGAACTCCTTGCTGCAGGAGGCTGTGAAGGCTACAACTAGAACAGAGTTTAAAGGGAAGTGAGATCAAGTCATGGAGGCTGGGTCCTTGGAGCAGTCTTAGCCAGGGGGTAGGAGTGGTGTCCCTGCCCAAAGTTTGTGGAAGGCTGGAGAGGGATGGCACGAGACAAATGGCTTGGTCACTGTCTTCGGTCCATCCCCTCCAGGGTCCCTAGGGTTGGCCGCTGTCGGCAGACAGGCTACTGGGCTAGATGGACCATTGGTCTGACCCAGGACGGCCATTGTAAGCTCAGGGCTCAGGGTCGGGGGTCTCAGTGGACCCCCTTGATTTTCATGCACACCTGCTCCTGGGTGGCCAGGCTGGCAGCTCGCCTGCCCTAGACGGCCACTTTCCTGTGCCTAGTGAGGAGATCGTGGACGAGGTCCATGATGTCCGCACTAGCCCAGGAAGGTGCCCGCCTCTTGCGGTCCAGGGCAAGCTCCCGGGAGCCGCCAGCCTGGTCCTGGGAAGAGGGGGTGGGCTGGGGGACATCGGGTGGGTGGCTCTGTGCCGTGCCAGGTGCAGGGTCTGCTGGCTGGGTGCTGGCAGGCTTGCACCTGGCACGGGCACCGTAGCCAGCCCGTGCCCCTTTAAGGGGTCCGGGGCCGGGAGGGGGGCATAGAGTTTCCCTGGTGTTGGCCAGAGTGGCCACCAGGGAAAGCTGGGGAGGGCTAGCCTCCCACTAGTTCGAATTAAGGGGCTACACACCCCTTAATTCGAACTAGCTAGTTCAAACTAGGCTTAATCCTCGTAAAATGAGGATTACCTAGTTCGAACTAAGCGCTCCGCTAGTTCGATTCAAATTAGAACTAGCGGAGCGCTAGTGTAGCGGCTATGAATGTTAGTTCGAACTAACGTCCGTTAGTTCGAACTAACATTGTAGTGTAGACATACCCAGATTTATTTTTGTTTATCCTTCCATTTAATTTGAACTGAATTAACTCATGATCACTTGAGCCAAGGTTGTCCCCTATAACCATTTCATCTACGAGGTCCTCGCTACTCACCAAAACCAAATCTAAAATAGCATCCCCCCTTGTTGGTTCAGCAACTACTTGATGAAGGAATTCATCAGCTATCACATCTAGGAAAATCTGAGCCCTATTACTATTACTAGAACTTGTTCTCCAGTCTATATCTGGAAAGTTGAAATCTCCCATGATTACGCAGTTTCCATGAGTATTTACTTCATTAAAAACATTAAAGAGGTCTCTATCCATATCCAAATTGGATCCTGGTGGTCTGTAACACACCCCAAGCACTATCCCAGGGAAGGATCTGATAGTTTTCTTTCCCAATGTGATTTTTGTCCAAACAGACTCTGTCTTCTCCATTCCATCACTTTTTATTTATTGACAATCTACCTCATCTTTGATATACAATGCGACTCCACCACCTTTACCCTTATTTCTGTCTTTCCTAAACAGCACATACCCTTCAATACCTGTACTTCAGTCATGCCTAGTATTCCACCATGTTTCTGTTATTCCTATAATATCTGGTTTCACTTCCTGGATCAATAGCTCAAGTTCCTCCATTTTGTTACCTAGGCTCCTTGCATTGGTGTACAAACATCTTAATTTTTGCTGTTTGGCCTCACTCACATTCTTTATCCAATTTGGCACGGACGTTGTACCTCGAACTCTTCCCGGGACCAGGCTGGCAGTTCCCAGGAGCCTGCCCGGGGCCGCAAGAGGCGGGCGCCCGTCTGGTCTAGTGCGGAGATCGTGGACCTCATCCAGGTTTGGGGGGAGGCCTCCAATGTCCACAACCTCCGCACTAGGAACAGGAAAGTGGACGTCTAGGGCAGGATAGCTGCCAGCCTGGCCACCAAAGGCCACATGCAAACCCAGCAGCAGGTCTGCGTAAAAATCAAGGTGGTCCAGGGAGACCCCCCGACCCTGAGCCCTGAACTTAGAACATAAGAACGGCCGTACTCGGTCAGACCAAGGGTCCATCTAGCCCAGCAGCCTGTCTGCCGACAGCGGCCAACACCAGCTACCCCAGAGGGGATGGACTGAAGACAATGACCAAGCTATTTGTCTCATGCCATCCATCTCCAGCCTTCCACAAACAGAGACCAGGGACACCGTTCTACCCCCTGGCTAATAGCACTCCATGGACCCAACCTACATGACTGTATCTAACTTCTCTTTAAACTTCTCTTTGTAGTTTTAGCCTTCACAGCCTCCTGCAGCAAGGAGTTCCACAGGTTGACTATTTGCTTTGTGAAGAAGAACTTTCTTTTATTAGTTGAAGCCTGCTACCCATTCATTTCATTTGGTGTCCTTTAGTCCTTCTATTATGGGAACTAATGAAGAACTTTTCTTAATTCACCCTCTCCACACCACTCATGCTTTTATGGACCTCTATCATATCCCCCCTCAGTCTCCTCTTTTCTAAGCTGAAAAGTCCCAGTCTCTTTAGCCTCTCTTCATATGGGACCTGTTCCAAACTCCTGATCATTTTAGTTGCCATTTTCAGAACCCTTTCCAAGGCCAAAATATCTTTTCTGGGGTGAGGAGATCATATCTGTACACAGTACTGAAGATATGGCGTACCATAGTTTGATACTTCCCCTCCTCCTTCTTCCCCTGGCTTCCCCCTTCCAGCTCCCTCCTCCCAGGTTTCCCTCTCTCCTCTCCCACCCTCTCTCTTCCCCTCTCCCACATCCTTTTTCCAGTCTCCCCAGAGGTTAATCCCCCCCACCCTGTTTTGTTAAATAAAGAGAGTTTCTATTTTTGAACACACGTGTCCTTTATTTTTTACATCAGGAAGGGAGGCTAGGAAGGGTTAAGTGGAAGGAGGTGAGGGAGTAATGGGGTACGAGCCCCTGATGGGGAGGACTGGGGTGGCTCTGCGGGCTCCTCGGGGTGGAAGCTCTCCTGCAGCCCCCCGATTGACGCCCCCCCCCCCCCCGGATGGCAGCCTGCGACCAGTAAAGCCGGGCTGATGGCCAAGTGCTGTGATGTGCCAAGTGTGGGCATTCAGGGCACTACAAGCCAGGACTGCTTTGCTGTCCCTCATCAAGGTAGACAAGCAAGCGGGGAACCCTGAGAACTGTCTGTTCGGGGTGGGGGTCGGGTCCCTTTAAGCACAGCCCTCGGCTAGCCTGAGACAGCAGCTCCACGCTCTAAGTCCTAACCTGATGCCAGCCAGCCTTAACTTCGGTTCAGGGTCCACTCAATGTGGACATGCTAGTTTGAATTAGCAAAATGCTATTTCGAACTAGTTTTTAGGTCTAGATGCGTTAGTTCGAATTAGCATAGTTTGAATTAACTAATTTGAATTAAGTTAGTTCGAATTAGTGCTGTAGTGTAGACACACCCAGAGGGTGTAGAGAAATGACCACAAAGAACAACAAAGATCCAAGGGAATGAAAAACACGGACGGTGCTAATGAAACGCAATGAAGGGCTATGACAAATGTCTCACCCTCTGTTACCTGTTTTCTGTGCTACTTCAGGTCCCAGGTCCCATCCAGCCCAGGGGGCTTTCTTCACAGTACTGCCTTGCAGCTGTGCCCCCTGCACTGTGGGGTCCTCCCTCCCGGTGAACCCCAATGAATACCCACCTTGCCTCAGTGACCACTGCCAATCATCACCGAGCAACCACCTCAAGGGCAAACTAGTCTGAATGGCCACTCATCATTGGCAGGGGGGTGTGGACCTGCTGCTGTCTTCTGCTCTGGCTGCCTCCCTGCATCCCTAGATCCCCTCAGGCCCCTGAATCTGGCCTGCAGGCTGGGGGTTGGATCAGGTTAGAGCTCCCCAGCTCTGCCTGTCTTTCCCCAGCACTGCTCTCTCCAGTGTTGTGGCTGGTATGTAATGTAGGCAAGGGCAAGGCAAGGGCATGGGGCTATGGGACAGCAGCCCAGCTCCCCGGCCGCCTGGGAGTTCCAGGGCCATGCGGCAGCAGCCTGACTCCCCAGCCACCCAGGTGGTCTGGGACCGTGGCACGGCTGCCTAGTTGTCCAGCTGGGCAGGAAGCCTGCGTGGCTGCCCTAGGTGCTTTGGCCACCAGGAAAGGGGGGGAGGAGGGGCTATGCCAACTGCTGAGACAGGGGACAATAAGAAGGCTGGGGCAGTAACCTGGGGTTGGGGCTGGGCTTGGCTCCACAGGGGAGGAGATTTGGAAGGGGCAGTGTCTCAGGCAGAAGGGATGCTCTGACCCCATCTGTATGGTTTGTTAGTCTGTAAAGTGCTACCAGACCATTTGTTGAATAGAAAGGGCTTGGAGTCAGCCTAGAAGTGTTGCAGTTCTGCCTCCTGCCCCCAGAGGACGCTGTGGCAGCAGAACTGCTGGCAGCGCTCAGGAAGCAGCTTCTTCTGGTGCCACGGCGCCCTCTGGTGGGCAAAAGGCAGAACTGCGTCACTTCGCGGCTAGAATGTGTTTTATGCAGGAAAAAATGAAAATTCTGCACGACAATGGGACCTGAGCTCCCCCAGGCAAGCGGGATCCCTGCGGGGGAGACCCCTTTCTGCACTGGGGGTATGTCTACACTAGAAAGTTAGTTCGAACTAACGGACGTTAGTTCGAACTAACTTTCCTATGCGCTACACTAGCGCTCCGTTAGTTCGAACTTAATTCGAACTAACGGAGCGCTTAGTTCGAACTAGGTAAACCTCATTTTACGAGGACTAACGCCTAGTTCGAACTAGCTAGTTCGAACTAAGGGCTGTGTAGCCCTTTAGTTCGAACTAGTGGGAGGCTAAGGCTTCCCAGGTTTCCCTGGTGGCCACTCTGGCCAACACCAGGGAAACTCTATTGCCCCCCTCCCGGCCCCGGAGCCCTTAAAGGGCCACGGGCTGGCTACTCACTTTGTGCCAGTTGCAAGGCTGCCAGCACCCGTGCCTGCACAGCCTGCACCTGCCACACAATGAGCCAGCCATCCGAGGGCTCCCAGCCCTCCACTGCTCCCCACGACCAGCCTGGCGGCTCCCAGGAGCCTGCCCGGGGGCGCAAAAGGCGGGCGCCCGCCTGGTCAAGTGCGGAGATCGTGGACCTCATCGAGGTTTGGGGGGAAGCCTCCAATGTCCACGATCTCCGCACTAGCCACCGGAATGCGGCCGTCTATGGACGCATGGCTGCCAGCCTGGCCGCCAGGGGCCACCAGCGCAGCCGGGAGCAGGTGCGCTGCAAGATTAAAGACTTGCGGCAGTCCTACTCCCGGGCCTGCCTGCCAGGGGCTGACCCGGAGGCCTGCCCCCACTTCCATGCCCTGGACCGCCTCCTGGGGGCTCATGCCGTCCCTGCCCCCCGGGACGTGATTGACCCCGGGGCAGAGGGACCGCTCCTGGACACCGAGGAGGAGCAAGAGGGCTCTGAGAGCCAGGAGCCTGCTGCCAGCCTTCCCAGGACCCGGGACCCCCGAGGCACCCCACAGAGCCGCTCGCCTGCATCATCAGAGGCCGGGGAGGCATCCACCTGTGAGTACCCTCGTGTTCCCCTTATGTGTACGGGGGGCTGGGGCGAGAGGGAGCCCCGGGACCGTGCGCCTGGGCCTTGCCCACCACGGAGCAGCAGCTGGGGATCCTGCAGGGGCCCTGGCCTTGCAGAGGGGAGCTGGGTTTCACACACCTGGGCCCCTGGGGTAATTGACCGCTGGTCTTCTTGCACCACAGCTGCAGCACCGGGGACTGCAGGGCGCACCACACCGCCTGCAGCAGCCGCCCGCGCCCGGGCAAGCAGGACAGCCAGGAACCAGGAGGACTACCAGAGGCGGCATCTCCGGTTCCTGGACCGACAGCTCCGTCTCCAGGACCACTGGGTCCAGGAGGACCTCAGGCTGCGCCAGAGGAGTCTGGAGGCCCTGGAGGAGCAGGGCCGTGCCCTGCGAGGCCACCTCCAGAGCCTGCTAGACCGCTTTCCATTTCCTCCTCCCCCTGCTCCCCCTCTTGCTCCCCCTCTTGCTCCCCCTGCTCCCCCTCTTGCTCCCCCTGCTCCCCCTCTTGCTCCCCCTGCTCCCCCTCTTGCTCCTCCTGCTCCTCCTGCTCCTCCTGCTTCCGCTCCTGCTTCCTCCACACCCCCTGTCCTCTCTGCCCCCCCCTCCACAACCATTCCCCACCGACGCCCCCGGACCCGCAGTGTGGCGAGACGGGAGAGGCACCCAGACTCCCACCCCTGAGCTTTCCTTTCCCTTCCTCCCTTCCCTCCCCTCCCCTCCCAGCTCCCTCGTCCCAGGTTTCCCCCTCCCTTCTCCCACCTTCATTCCTCCCTCCCCCACCCCAGTTCTGTGAAATAAACAGACGTTTTTGTTGGAAAAACAGGTTTCTTTATTGTACAGTAGCTAGGGAGGGGAAAGGGGAAGGGGGGGGTAGGGTGGAAGAAGGCCCCGGTGGGGCATGCAGGGAGAGGTCAGTCCTCCTCCTCCTCCACCAGGAAGCTCTCCCGCAGGGCTTCCCGGATCCGGATGGCCCCCCGCTGGGCTTCCCGGACGGCGGCGGTGCGGGGCTGACCGTAGTGTCCAGCCATGCGGTCAGCCTCAGCCATCCAGGCTGGCAAGAAAGCCTCCCCCTTCCGCTCACACAAATTGTGGAGCACACAACATGCCGCCACCACGGGAGGGATGTTGTGCTCGGCCAGGTCCAGACGGGTGAGGAGGCATCGAAAGCGGGCTTTCAGTCGCCCGAAGGCCCCCTCCACCACGATGCGGGCCCTGCTCAGCCTGTTATTGAAGGCCTGGCGGGAGGGATTGAGGTGTCCCGTGTAGGGCTTCATGAGCCAGGGCTGCAGTGGGTAGGCGGCATCCCCCACCAGGCAGACGGGCATGTCCACGTCCCCGACCCTGATGTGGCGGTCGGGGAAGAAGGTCCCGTCCTGCAGCCGCTGGCACACGGAGGAGTTCCGGTACACCCGGGCGTCGTGTGCTTTGCCGGACCAGCCCACATTTATGTCCGTCAACTGTCCCCGGTGGTCACATACGGCCTGCAGGATGACGGAGAAGTACCCCTTGCGGTTCACGTACCGGGACGCCTGGTGTTCCGGGGCACGGATGGGGATGTGCGTCCCGTCGATGGCCCCCCCGCAGTTGGGGAAGCCGAGGGCGCCGAATCCCCGGATGACGGCGTCCGGGTCGGCGAGGCGGACCACCCTGCGGAGCAGCACCCGGTTGATGGCCTTGACCACCTGCGGAGAGAGACACAGCAAAGCGTCAATCAGTGGGGCGCCCGGGTGGCTGGGAGCGTGCGTGCCCTGGCAGTGCCCCGCGCCCCACTCCCGGAAGCAACCCCCCTGGCGGCGTGTAGTACGGCCGGGACAGCCCGACCCCTCCGGTGCGGGGCGCTTTCGCCTCCTCCCGCCCCCCCCTTTGTCCCTGGGGCGGCCCATCCCCTCCTCGCAGCCCCCCTGCCCCCCGGCTCGGTGGCCGACGAGCGCCGTACCTGCATGAGCACCGCTCCGACAGTGGATCTCCCCACGCCGAACTGGTTCCCGACGGATCGGTAGCTGTCCGGCGTGGAGAGCTTCCAGAGGGCGATGGCCACCCGCTTCTGGAGGGGGATGGCGGGCCTCATGCGAGTGTCCCTTCTTTGCAGGGCAGGGGCGAGCCACTCGCAGAGCTCCAGGAAGGTGTCCCTCCTCATCCTAAAGTTCTGGGTCCACTGTCGGTCGTCCCAGCGCTCCAGGACGATGCGGTCCCACCAGTCGCTGCTGGTGTCCAGACGCCAGATGCGGCGGGGCACGCCGGTGCCAGGGCGCCGCCGCGGCTCCTCCACGGCCCCCAGGGCGGCCAGGCGGAGAGGCAGGGGGCTGACGTTCCCCAGGTGGTGCCAGGCAGCCTCGAGCCATTGCTGGCAGGCTTGCAGCAGCAAGTCCAGAACGTGCACCAGAAGGTGCAGGGCGAGCCGTGGCTCCATGTTGCCACCTGCGGTGGTCCCCCCCGAAGGGAAGCACCGACACAGACGGGCACAGAGACCGACGCTTTGCTGTCCCTCGGCGAGGTTGGCAAGCAAGCAGGAAAAGCTGAGAACCGGCTGTCCAGGGGGGGTCCCTTTAAGCACGAGCCTCAGATAGCCTCAGACAGCAGCCACACAAAGCAACTGCTGACCTGATGCCCTGCCAGAACCGGTTTCAGCTGCCCTTAAATGCCCCCCTGCGTCCAATCAGTGTGGACGCGCTAGTTCGAACTAGCAAAACGCTAGTTCGAACTAGTTTTTAGTTCTAGATGCGCTAGTTCGAACTAGCTTAGTTCGAATTAACTAATTCGAACTAAGTTAGTTCGAACTAGCGCTGTAGTGTAGACGTACCCTGGGAGAGGCGCCCACCCCTGGACCAGCACACGCCTTGCTCTGGCATGTAAACAGAGCCCACTGGGCAGCAGTCCTAGGCACTAGCGCCTGCCGGCAGTGACATCACTGCTGTCTCCGACTTGGAGAAATTGACCTGTTGGCTCTGGGTGGACCAGTTCACGGTGCCTTGCACCCAAAAGGCTATGTGGTCACTAAGGTCTCAATGAAGACCAGCCGCTGGGAGAAGCCCCCAATTCATTGCCTCTCCAGAGATGTCCCCGTGGCACTGATCTCTGGCAACAGGATGATCAGCCACACTGTGGCCACCGTGGTCCTTTGCCTCCTCTTCAGCCTCCTCAAGCTCAGGCTCAGGATCCGACTTTTCCAGACACTGGTAATGAAGGGACGCTCCGTGTCAATCCCCCTCACCCTCTGCCTTTGGGAACGCTGTGAAGAGGGATGATCCCAGGCACTGGAGTCTGGCATCTCAACGATGGCCCTTTTGGAATTGTGGGGGTTTCTGCCAGGCCACGGAGCCATCTCACAGTGGTCCTCCTCAGTGTGCTGCTTGGAGACTTGCAGCACCAGGAATGCACAGAGAAACTCTAAGGGTATGTCTACACTACAGAGTTAATTCAAAATAACAGACTTATTTTGAATTAACCTTAATAGCTATCTACACATACAAACCACTATTTTGAAATAAATTCGAAATAGCGGAGCCCTTATTTCGAATTAGGTAAACCTCATTCTACGAGGCAAGGAATAACACCTAATTCGAAATAGCTAATTCAAAATAAGTGCTGTGTAGACAATCATTTCGAATTAGGGGGCCTCCAGCCCTTCCCAGTTACACCTGCTGGCCACTCTGGGCCAAACCAGGAAAACTCCCCTCCTCTCCCCCAGCCCCAGGGCCCTTAAAGGGACAGATTCTGGCCACTGGGCATGTGAGAGAGCCAGGCCTGCAGTCCCTCAGGAAGTGGCCACAGGATGGTATCCAGGTGCAGCCAGCTCTCCCCCGCCCAGTCCCCCAGCACCCATGGGCCAGCCAGGGGCCATAGGCTGGCAAAGATCATGGACCTCACTGAGGTTTGGGGGGAGGCCCCCAACTTCCATGATCTCCACACTAGGCAAAGGAATGCGGCCGTCTATGGCCAGGAAAGGCCAAAGGCGTACGCAAGAGTAGGTGCGCCTGAAGGTGAAAGAGCTGCGGCAGGCAAACGCCAGGGCCATCAGGGGTGGCGCTGCGTCAGGGGCTGACACCTGCCCCTACTTCCCCACTCTCGACCAACTTCTGGGAAGCGGGGCGGTCCACGCCAGCCTGGGAGGCAGCGAGCCAAGAGCGGAGGGCCCTGACCCAGGCACACCAGAGGGGCCACCACCAGCTGTCCCAGCGCTGGAGTCGGCAGGGTCGGCCAGGGAGGCCATACCAGGTAAGTGCCAGCATTGTCCCCTACCCGGGGAGGAGGTGGAGAGGGAGTCCAGGGAACGTGCGCATGGGCCATGCATCCCATGGATCACGCAGCCACCTGTGCACGTGTGAGCATGTGCCGTGCCACCCTTGGGCAGGTGGCTTCAGCTGCATGACACCCAGGGGCCGTTGCCCAAAAGGCACATGCGTGTGTGAAGAGACCTGACACGCTCCCGACCCCGGGGTGGGACCCAGCAGGACGCTGTCCCTTCACACGTCCCCTCTACACAGAGGCAGGAGACATCTTGCCCCCACCCCGGCCACACTATACATGGCACAGGGGCATGGGTGCGGTCTTGGGGCAGCTCCCAGTCCTGGGGAGAGCCAGACATCCTGACAATGGCCTCTGTGCAAGCACAGCGGCTCTGACAGTGCAGGGCACGGTCGCCCTCATGTCACAAGGGGGGGCTGGGCATCATCCACTGAGTCCCCAGGAGAACTGACCACTTCTCTTCTTTCTCTACAGCTGCCCCAGCTGCTCATGCAGGGCGCACCACCCCGCCCGGGACATGCTCCCGCACCCGCGACCTCCTCACCAGCACGCGGCAGGAGTACCGGGTCCAGCACCTGGGGGCCCTGCGAGCCCTGCATCACACCATCCAGGCCTGGATGCTGAAGGACCTGCAGCTCCACCGGGAGCAGCTGGCTGAGGACCAAGCGCAGAACTCTAACCTGCAGGCCCTGCTGCAGAGCATGGTGCCCTGTGCCGGTCCTGTGCCTGCTGCCCCCCCAACTACTGTTCCTCCTCCCACTCCTGCCCCCCTCCCACCTCTTCCTCCTCAACCTCCGCACCCTCCTGCTCAATGTCCACACCCCCCACCTCAACCACCGCACCCTCCTCCCCATCCCCTCGGGGACGCCGAGGCCCCCTCCCCCGCCATGCTGGGAGACGGTTGGCCCGGCGAGACCCCCAGCCCTGAGTGCTGAGTTTTCCCTCCCCCTTCTTCCCCTTGCTTCTCCCTTCCAGCTCCCTCCTCCCAATTTTCCCCCTCCCCTCTCCCAACCTCTCTTCTGCCCTCTCCCGCTTCCTTTCCCCCATCTCCCCAGAGTTTCATTCCCCTTCCCCAGTTGTGTTAAACAAAGACAGGTTATATTTTCAAAAATATTTTTTATTTAACATCAGGAAGGGGGGGCTAGGGAAGGGTAAGTGGAAGGAGGAGAGGGAGGAATGGGGCACAAGCCCCCAGTGGGGCAGACCGGGGAGACTGTTAGTGCTCCTCAGGGTGGAAGCTCTCCCGCAGGGCCGCCTGGATCCTGACAGCCCCTCAATGGTGCTCCCGGATGGCAGCCTGCAGACACTGCAGCCAGGCTGCTGGCAACGTGTCCATGAGATGCAGCCAGGTCCCCGGGGGCAGGTCTGGTTCCATGTTGCAGAGTGCCGTGGTGCCCCGGGTGAGGGCAAGCAGAGCACTCCGAGACACAAATGCTTTGCTGTCCCTCAGTGAGGTGGACCAGCAAGCAGAAAAACCTGAGAACTGTCTGTCTGGGATGGGGGTTGTGTTTCTTTAAGCACAGACCTCGGCTAGCCTGAGGCAGCAGCCCCACACACTAAGTCCGACCCTGATGCCCTGCCGGCACTGGTTCTGGCCAGCCTTACCTTCGATTCAGGGTCCACTCAATGTGGACGCGCTATTTCGAATTAGAAAAATGCTATTTCGAATTAGTTTGTGTCTAGATGCGTTATTTAGAATTAGTTTATTTCGAATTAACTAAGTTGAAATAAATTAATTTGAAATAGCGCTGTAGTGTAGACATACCCTAACTGATTTCTGGTACCGATGCCCGTGCTGGAGCAGGTCCCAGCTCTGAACCCTGCACTGACCTAGGAATAACCTCTGGCACCAAAGCTGGGGAACAAATACCGGTCCCCATGTTCATACTCTCCGAGAAGAGTCTGCAGTTGACACTGTGGCAGTGCATACCTTGTCCTCTGCTTCTCAAGGATGAGTTGATGCTCAACGGGTCCTTCCTGCCATAGGATGAATTAAGGGCCCACCAAGACTTAATAAAGCAGGTAGCATTGAATACAGGGCTGCAGATGAAGTTTCCCCAGGGTTCCTGGATATTTGTTTTGTGAAGAAGAACTTTCTGTTATTAGTTTGAAGTCTGCTACGCATTCATTTCATTTGGTGTCCTCTAGTCCTTCTATTATGGGAACTAATGAAGAACTTTTCTTTATCCACCCTCTCCACACCACTCATACTTTTATGGACCTCTATTATATCCCCTCTCATTCTCCTCTTTTCTAAGCTGTAAAGTCCCAGTCTCATTAGCCTCTCTTCATATGGGACCTGTTCCAAACCCCTCATCATTTTTTGGAACCCTTTCCAAGGCCAAAATATCTTTTCTGGGGTGAGGAGATCACATCTGTACACAGTACTGAAGATATGGCGTCCCATAGTTTGATACTTCCCCTCCTTCTTCTTCCCCTGGCTTCCCCCTTCCAGCTCCCTCCTCCCAGGTTTCCCCCTCCCCTCTCCCACCCTCTCTCTTCCCTTCTCCCACCTCCTTTTTCCAGTCTCCCCAGAGGTTAATCCCCCCCCCCCCGAGTTTTGTTAAATAAAGAGAGTTTCTATTTTTGAACACACGTGTCCTATATTTTTTACAACAGGAAGGGGGGCTAGGGAGGGGTAAGTGGAAGGAGGTGGGGGAGGAATGGGGTACGGAGGACTGGGGTGGCTCTGCGGGCTCCTCGGGGTGGAAGCTCTCCTGCAGCCCCCCGATTGACCCCCCCGGATAGCAGCCTGCGGCAAGTGCAGCCGGGCTGACGGCTGAGTGCTGTGATGTGCCAAGTGCGGGCACTCAGGGCATTCCAAGACAGGACTGCTTTGCTGTCCCTCATTTCACGAGGAGTAACGGTAGTTCGAACTAGGAAGCCTAGTTCAAACTACCTGGTTCGTGCCCCGTGTAGCCGCGCTGCACGGGGTTCGAACCAGCAGGGTTTTAAAAATGGCGGCTCCCGGCTTATGCAAATGAAGCCCGGGAAATTCAAATCCTGGGCTTCATTTACAAGTGCAGTATGCCTACATTACCCTCCTAGTTTGAACTAGGAGGGTAGTGTAGACATACCTGTAGTGTAGACATACCCGAGGAGAGTAAGGGGGGATATGATAGGGGTCTATAAAATCATGAGTGCTGTGGAGATGGTGAATAAAGAAAAGTTATTTATTAGTTCCCATAATAGAAGAACTAGAGGACACCAAATGAAGTTGATGGGTTTAAAACTAATAAAAGTTCTTCTTCATACAGTGCGTAGTCAACCTATGGAACTCCTTGCCAGAGGAGACTGTGAAGGCTAGGACTATAACAGAGTTTAAAGAGAAGCTAGATAATTTCATGGAGTTTAGGTCCATAAAAGGCTATTAGCCAGGGGATAGAAATGGTGTCCCTGGCCTCTGTTTGTCAGAGGCTGGAGATGGGTGGCAGGAGAAAAATTGATTGATCATTGTCTTCGGTCCACCCCCTCTGGGGCACCTGGTGCTTGTCACAGTCGGCAGACAGGCTACTGGGCTAGATGGACCTTTGGTCTGACCCAGTAAGGCCATTCTTATGTTCTTATGGGTATGTCTACACTACAAAGTTAATTCGAACTAACGGACGTTAGTTCGAATTAACTTTGCTAGGCGCTACACAGGCAAACCGCTAGTTCGAACTTAATTCGAACTAGCGGAACCCTTAATTCGAACTAGGTAAACCGCATTGTACGAGGACTAAGCCTAGTTTGAACTTACTAGTTCGAATTAAGGGGTGTGTAGCCCCTTAATTCGAACTAGTGGGAGGCTAGCCCTCCCCAGCTTTCCCTGGTGGCCACTCTGGCCAACACCAAGGAAACTCTATTGCCCCCCTCCCGGCCCCGGACTCCTTAAAGGGGCACGGGCTGGCTACGGTGCCCATGCCAGGTGCAAGCCTGCCAGCACCCAGCCGGCAGACCCTGCACCTGGCACGGCTCGAGCCAGCCACTCGATGTCCCCCAGCCCTCCCCCTCTTCCCAGGACCAGGCTGGCGGCTCCTGGGAGTTTTTCCGGGACCGCAAGAGGCGGGCACCCGCCTGGTCTAGTGCGGACATCGTGGACCTCGTCCATGACCTCCCCACTAGGCACAAGAGTGTGGCTGTCTAGGGCAGGAGAGCTGCCAGCCTGGCCACCCAGGAGCAGGTGTGCATGAAAATCAAGGTGGTCCACTGAGACCCCCGACCCTGAGCTCTGAGCTTACAATGGCCGTCCTGGGTCAGACCAAAGGTCCATCTAGCCCAGTAGCCTGTCTGCTGATAGCGGCCAACCCCAGGGACCCTGGAGGGGATCGACCGACGACAGTGACCAAGCAATTTGTCTCGTGCCATCCATCTCCAGCCTTCCACAAACTTTGGGCAAGGACACCATTTCTACCCCCTGGCTAATACCACTCCAGGGACTCAACCTCCATCACTTGATCTCACTTCTCTTTAAACTCTGTTTTAGTTCTAGCCTTCACAGCCTTCTGCAGCAAGGAGTTCCACAGGTTGACTCTTTGCTTTGTGAAGAACAACTTTCTGTTACTAGTTTGAAGCCTGCTACCCATTCCTTTCCTTTTGTGTCCTCTAGTCCTTCTATTATGGGAACTAATGAAGAACTTTTTTGGATGCACCCTCTCCACCCCACTCATGCTTTTATAGACCTCTATCGTATCACCCCTCCGTATCCTCTTTTCTAAACTGAAAAGTCCCAGTCTCTTTATATGGGACCTGTTCCAAACCTCTGATCATTTTAATTGCCCTCCCCTCTCCCACCTCCTTTTCCCAGTCTCCCCCAGTTTTGTTCAATAAAGAGAGATTCTATTGTTGAACACAATTGTCCTTTATTTTGTACATCAGGAAGGGGGGCTAGGGAAGGGTAAGTGGAAGGAGGTGAGGGAGGAATGGGATACGAGCCCCCGATGGGGAGGACTGGGCTGGCTCTGTGGGCTTCTGGGGGTGGAAGCTCTCCTGCAGCCCCCCAATTGCCCCCTCTCCCCAGATGGCAGCCTGCAGCAAGTGCAGCCGGTCTGATGGCTGATTGTTGTGATGTGCCCAGTGTGGGCACTCAGGGCACTCCAAGCCAGGACTGCTTTGCAAGCGGGGCACCCCTGAGAACTGTCTGTCTGGGGTGGGGGTTGGGTCCCTTTAAGCACAGCCCTCGGCTAGCCTGAGACAGCAGTTCCACGCTCTAAGTCCTCATCTGATGCCCTGCCGGCACTGCTTCCGGCCATCCTTAATCCCGGTTCAGGGTCCACTTAATGTGGACATGCTAGTTCGAATTAGCAAAACTAGCTAATTCGAACTAGTTTTTAGTTCTAGATGCACTAGTTCGAATTAGCTTAGTTTGAATTAACTAATTCGAACTAAGTTAGTTCGAATTAGCACTGTAGTGTAGACATACCCTTAGTTAGTCTCCTCTCCCAGGGTCCTGCCTGTCCAGCACTTGGGTTGGAGTGTCCCATTGTGCTCAGATGGTGCTGATGAGTCAGTGGCTCCCATGGGGCACTGAGTTGCCGGGGTGCCCTCCCATGGATGGAAGGGGTGACTGAACCCCACAGCTAGGACGGCCAGAGGTCCTGTTTTTAAAAAGACAGTCTCCTCATTTTTTCAAAAAATGGCAGATTGTCCCGTATTTTCTGTCTCTTCCCTTCCTACTGCTGGCTGGATCCTTGCTTGCCAGCTGCTCACTGGCAGTGAGCGGGGGTGTGGAGAGCTGACGCTGGGCTGAGTGTGCAAGGCTGGGCAAGGCTAGTGGTCAGGCAGAGGTGCAGTGGGCAGAGCCGGCTGCTCCCCCTGCTGGTCCATCGGTGCAGCCCCTGCTCCAAGCCCTCTCTAGGCCAGTGGGCTCCCCATCCCGCACACCACCCCATTTCTGACCTGCACTGGCTCCTTGCCACCATGCCTGGTGAGCGCGGGCGGGTGGTGCTGGGTCACATGTCATTTCTGCTGCCCTCCCATCAGCGTTTACATGCTTCCTTCTCCCTGTCCTTGCCCTGCTGTGCCATTCCCCTCCCCTCAGCCCCACGGCCCCTCCATGTCCTTCCCTTGCGGGGTGCTGTGCAGAGAAGCAGCCGCTGGTCGGCTCATTCAGTCACCAACTGCCTGGCTGGCAGGCTCCTTCCTGTCCCCACCACCTCTCAGAAACTTACCCTGCACAGCCAGCACACACACTCAGTGTCACTGTCACACACCCAGTCTGTGCCACGCTGTCTCAGTGCCCCCCACAGTCACTGTCACGCATATTGCCATGCTTCATTTGCATAATTAATTAGGGGCCATTTTTGCACAAGAGGGTGTTTTTTGCACAAAAAGGAGCTGTGTAGATGGCTCCTTTTTGCACAAAACCCCCTCTTCCGCAAGAGCTGTTCTTCCTGAAAAATGAGGAAGAACATCTCTTGTGCAAGAGGGGATTTTTGCGCAAAAAGGAGTGGTGTTTTTGAACTATCTACACAGCTCCTTTTTGCGCAAAAGCCTCTTGTGCAAAAATAGCCCCTAATTAAGTTTGCAAATGAAGTGCAGAGATATTCTACTCTGTGCTTCATTTGCATAAGCTTTTGCAGAAAAAGGGTGCAGTATAGACGTAGCCTTTCAGAAGAAGCTTTTTTCAGACGAGGTCTTTTTTGTAGTGTGAGAGAGTCCACACTACAAAAATGCATCAAAAAAGCAATCTGCTTTTTCGAAAGATAGCATCCATTCAGTGTGAACGCTTTCTTGCATGTAATCTGTGATTACTATGGGTGGAGTGGCCACCACAGCACTTGTGCTTTTTCTTCTTTCCTCTTCTTTCAAAAGAACTTCCTCTTCCCTGTCCACACGCACCTTTTTCCAAAAGAGCTCTTTCAGAAAAAGGCTTTTTCTTCATAGAATGAGATTTAATGCCAGAATGCTAGAAAAAACCCTCTGTTCTTTTCATTTTCTTGTGGAAGAACGCAATTGCAGTGTGGACGTTTCTCAAGTTTTGTCAGAAAAATGGCAGTTTTTCCGAAAAAACTCTGTAGTGTAGACATATCTGTGTCACAGAGTCTGTCTCTCACACACGGCATCTCTCTTTCACACTCACGCGCTCTCTGCCTCTCTGTAGCCCCGCCCTTCTGCCTGAGGCCCCGCCTGTTATCATGAAGGGCCCCCCTGAGCTAGGCAGTATTTGTTTGTTCCCAGGGGTCAGTCAGTTTGATGTTAATGTGAAGATTCGTACTGCACAGGTCTGTGATTGCTATTGCGCTCCTTGCACAAGAGCAATTTCACCAGGCGTCCTGTGTGCAGCAGAAGCAAATATTCACACTCTCACTCAGAGTCTTGCTTTCTCATTTAAACATCCAGGCAGAACAGGTTTAATGTTTCCCACGAGGAGGCGGTGCACAAGCATACACCCAGGGTATTTCTACACTTGCACCCTAGTTCGAACTAGGGATGCAAATGCAAGCATTCGAAATTTTTGAGCAGTAACATTAGTTCGAACCAAGGGCTTTGGTTCGAACTACCACGTCCCGGCGTGCACTTCCTGGTTCGAATCAGCTGTGATTCCAAATAGCGCGCTAGCGAGATCATGCTAATGAAGCACGGGATATTTAAATCCCCGCTTCATTAGCAATTTAGAATGCCTGCATTTGCATCCCTAGTTCGAGCTAGAGTGCAAGTGTAGACATACTGTGGAGGCAGGAAAAGGAGAATAAGGGAATCTGTGTGCACCCATCTTAGTCTTGTTAGCAAGAGTCAGGCTAATTCTGACTCTTGACAACGCAAGAGCTATAATAAGACTCTGCCTTCGCCTCTCACCTCCATATGGAGATAAGGATAGAATGCTGACTCTGGCAGGGACCTTGAGATAAGGAGCATCTGGGTGGAACTAAAATAATTGTTAGCCGTTGGCAGGGCTCAACAATTAGGGCAATCTACTCACCCGTGGCGAGTAGATTTTAGCCCGGCATGTCACCGCAGCGCGATCAGCGCATGCGCAGCGTGGTCTGTACCTGCATAGCGTGCCAAACCGGGCAAGTGGGGTTCGCTGCCACTTGTCAAGCCCTGACCATTGGTGTTTGTAATGGGAAGGAGACTAATTGTTTATTGTTATTCTATGTAACAGATAGTATATAAACTGCTTCATAATTGCTTGTATTCGAAGATCTGCCTGGGGGGGTCTCTCCCCCCCGTCCGAATCAGGCTTCCCTTGCAATATTGCTCGAATAAACTGCATCTGGCTACTTGTTGCTTACAAACGCAGAGTGAAGGCTTGTTTTCTTCCACAATACCCATACAGACTAAGGATAGTCAGTTGACTAGTCAACCAGTCGATTCCCCCCTTGCTGCCTCTATCACATAGAGGCAGCAAAGGGGGGGGGGCAGAGAGGGTACTTCAAAGAGGCAGCACTGCACAGCTGAGCCAGGGATCCGCTGTGTGGTGCTACCGCTTTGAAGCACTGCTTCAGTGTTTCAAACGGGCAGACCCGTGGAGCTAGGGATCCTCTGGGGAGTGCCTAGCTGACCCTGGACTTTGCGCGGCATGCAGCACAGCATGGAGCCTGAGGTCAGCAGGGGACTCTGAGTCTCCACTGACCCTGGGCTCCATGAGGGCGCGGTGGCTTTGAAATGCACTAAAGCCCGCGCTGGGGACTCTTCTGACTTTCAAAGGAGGAACGAGGAAGTCCCTATTGACTAGTTAATTAACTGCAATTTAACATCCTTAACACAGACCCCTCCACACAGATCCCCCATCCCCCGCTACCCCCAGAGACGCTGCCTCAGGCGTCCCCCGCCCTTCAGGGGACAGACAGTCGAGCCGCAGTTCACAGAGGATCCTTTATTGCTACACTACACTCCGCGCTGGCTGCGGGGGCACCTGCTGGTTGGGGCAGCAGCCTGGATCCTTCCAGCAGCTGGAATGGGTCGCATGATGCCCAGCAGGGTTGAGGAAGGGCCCCTCCGAGCCAGGCAGAGGATCATGTGGAGAAGACACGGGGTGGCCCGAGCAGGGAGCCTGTCTGTGGTGCTTGTTGGGGATGGGCCTCGGGAGGGGGCTCAGGTAGGGTGGGGGCAGAGATCTGAGGTTTGCAAACGAGGCACATGACTCCTGAGCTGGAGGCTTACAGCCAGCAGTCGCTGCTGCTCTCGGTGGGGACCCCTGTCACCTTGAAATCATTCACTTGGAAGACCCAGCGCCCTGGAACCCCGACGTTGCTCGTCTGCCCGATGCGGAGGACAGCCTCCGTGCGGGAACCCGGGATGTTGTAGAAGTTTTTGTTGTCGCCGCTGTTGAACCCGGCCTGACGGCGGAGACACGGGGAGCAAAGGAAGTTAGTGCACTTGCCTGTCGCTGGGGTAGTGGGGGCAGCACTGACTGTGATCAGAGCCCCCATATCTTTCCATGTAGCCCAGCGCCCCATCTGAGTCCCACCCCACTCCCTGCAGCCCAGCGCCCCCTGCTGAGCCCCCACCCTGGTCCCTGCAGCCCAGCACCCCTGCTGAGCCCCCCGATCCTCACAGCCCCGTGCCCCTGGCTGGGCCCCCACTCTGCTCCCCACAGCCCAGCACCCCACGTTCTCATGTGAGCTGTGTAACGGGACCTACCTGGGCGGGTGTACCCCCTAGGCCGGTGGTGGCGTTTCCGCCACTCGCCGTGCCTGTGGTCCACTGGATCATTCCATAGTTCAGCATGATGAAGGTGACTTGGCCGTCGTTTGCCAGCACGGCCTGGAATGTGTTCACCTGTAGCAGAGAGGGAGGAGACCCAGGTGAGGGAGACCATGGGAGCTGCATAGACATGGGAACCACAGGGTCCAGCACCCCGCTAGCCATTCCCCTGGAAAGCCCCTGATTGGTGACTATGGCAGTGAAGCCCAGCAGTTGCACAGTTTGTCTGGGGCTTTGTCTAGACTGCAGGCTTCTTTCGGAAGAAGCTTTTCTGGAAGAGATCTTCAGGAAAAACTTTGTCCGAAAGAGAGCGTCCACACTGCCAAAGAGCATCGAAAAAGCCATCTGATTTTCCACACTGAATGGACGCTCTCTCGCACATAAGCTGTGGTTACTACAGGCAGAGTGACCACCAGGGCACCTGTGCTTTTTCCTCTTTCCTCTTCTTCTAAAAGAACTCCCTCTTCCCCCTCCACACACACCTTTTTCCAAAGAGCTCTTTCGCAAAAAGGCTTCTTCCTTGTAGAAAGAGGTTTACTGATGTCAGACAAACCCCTCTTCTCTTTCAATTTTTTTTCGAAAAAAAACATGATTTCAGAGTGGACGTAAGTGCAGTTTTTTCAGAAAAGCTCTTCAGTATAGACATAACCTGGGTCTAGCAGCCCCACCAGCTAGTCTCCCTCCTGCCTGTCCCCTCCCCAGGTGCTCAGCTGGAGCCATGGAGAGTGAGGTGTCACATACCTTCTGGGAGGTGGAGCCGTAGTAGGCCACGCGGTCCCAGGTGGCCACAAAGGCCCACGTGGCTGTGAAAGGGATTGCTGGGAAGTACTGGTTCATGTCTCTGGTGAGGCGACGCAGCAGCCCAGGGTCCTGGCTCTCCCGGTAGTAGACGTCCCCACCCAGTGCATTGTTCACGTCACCCCAGTAGGGGGCCACAAAGGGGCGGCCATCAGCCAAGGGGAAGGGGTCGGGGGTGTACTGGGAAACGGCCACGCCGAAGGACACCACGCCATTATTGTTCACCTGTGGGGGGGGAGGGGGAGCAGAGAGGTGTCTGTAGGAGCACAGCAGAGCATGGCTATCCCCTCCTTGCAGCACAGCACCCCCTGCTGTGCCCCCTGCTCTGCACCTCACAGCACAGCGCCCCCTGCTGTGCTCCCTGCTCTGTACCTCACAGCACAGCGCCCCCTGCTGTGCCCCCTGCTCTGCACCTCACAGCACAGCGCCCCCTGCTGTACCCCCTGCTCTGCACCTCACAGCACAGCGCCCCCTGCTGTGCTCCCTGCTCTGCACCTCACAGCACAGCGCCCCCTGCTGTACCCCCTGCTCTGCACCTCACAGCACAGCGCCCCCTTCTGTGCTCCCTGCTCTGCACCTCACAGCACAGCGCCCCCTGCTGTGCCCCCTGCTCTGCACCTCACAGCACAGCGCCCCCTGCTGTGCTCCCTGCTCTGTACCTCACAGCACAGCTCCCCCTGCTGTGCTCCCTGCTCTGTACCTCACAGCACAGCGCCCCACTGTGCCCCCCACTCTGCACCTCACAGCACAGCGCCCCCTGCTGTGCTCCCTGCTCTGTACCTCAGAGCACAGCGCCCCACTGTGCCCCCCACTCTGCACCTCACAGCACAGCGCCCCCTGTTGTGCCCCCTGCTCTGTACCTCACAGCACAGCGCCCCCTGCTGTGCCCCCTGCTCTGTACCCCACAGCACAGCGCCCCCTGCTCTGTACCCCACAGCACAGCGCCCCCTACTGTGCTCCCTGCTCTGTACCCCACAGCACAGAGCCCCCTGCTGTGTCCCCCGCTTTGCACCTCACAGCACAGCGCCCCACTGTGCCCCCCACTCTGCACCTCACAGCACAGCGCCCCCTGCTGTGCCCCCCGCTCTGTACCTCACAGCACAGCGCCCCCTGCTGTGCCCCCCGCTCTGTACCTCACAGCACAGCACCCCCTGCTGTGCCCCCTGCTCTGTACCTCACAGCACAGCGCCCCCTGCTGTGCCCCCTGCTCTGCACCTCACAGCACAGCGCCCCCTGCTGTGCCCCCTGCTCTGTACCTCACAGCACAGCGCCCCCTGCTGTGCCCTTTCTGATTAGATTAAATTAGATTAGATTAGATAGAGGGGTGTCTATGGGCAGGGATGGTAGAAAGCTCTGTGTGGCACCCTGTCACTGGCTGCCTGTAACACATGTGCTGTGGGGTCGACAGCGGGCTCAGCCCTGCCGTACGTACATACAGGGAGCGATGGTCCTTGCCATAAAAGGTGAAGCTCATGGAGATGGGGATCTCCGGTGATGCTCCGTCGTCGGCTTTGGGGTTCTGCCGGTCACTCTGGGCTGGGCCGTAGGGATACAGCAGGGACTCTGAGGTGGGGAGAAGGTGCCTTGTAAGAGCCTGGAGCAACTCCCTCTCCATTGGCCCTCGGAGAGCCACTTCCCAGCCCAGTCCAATGGCCTTTGGCATCGGCGATGCCCCCACCCGGTGTCAGGAGCTCCCCATTGGCCTTTACATTCCAGAGCCACACTGAAGCAAAACAAGTTCCCACAATCCTCCCCGAGCCCTCCAGCCCGATTCTTACCCCACCCCAACACAGGCCCCTACCTCCCATCCTGATTCTCCACCCACCCCTCTCTCCAAGCCTCCTGCCCCAATCCCCATGTCATCCATAATACAACCCCCCTCTGATTTCCCACCTCCAACACAGCCCCACCCGACACTCCATCCCACCTCCATTTGCTGGCCTGTCACACCTGGCTGGTGAGCTCCCTTCGCTAGGCCTGTGCGACAGGCCTGCACAGAATGCAAGCACTTTCCCGCACTCCCGGATAAGCAGGGAACAGGACGAAAAGGAAGCTCACGGCTGCTGCCCCCCCCCCCCCCCCCCCATGGAATCCCTGCTACTGTCTCCTCCCCTCAACCCTCAAATACAGGCTCCCATTCTGATCCCCACGTCACCAGCCAGGGAACCTCCCACTGTGATCACCCAACCTAACACAGCCCCTGCCTGGGTCTGCAGCCCATTGCTAATGCAGCCCCCACCCAACTGCTCTTCACCGCCCAGCTAATAAGGTCGCCCCTCCCATCCTGATCAGTTCCTACCTTCCACCATCTCCACAGGGGTGGGCAGCACTGACCCTGCAGAGGGGAGGGAACAGACTGTCAGCCGCAAGGCGCATGGACCCCAGCCCCCAGCCCCACGAGCCCAAGCCCAGCGCTGGCCGGACGTTTACTCACCCAGCAGCAGCAGCAGCAGGAAAGCGAGGGGGGATTTCATCTTGCTCACACTTCGACGGGGACCCGCTGGGTCGAGATGGGCAAATGCAGCGGCAGCAGGACTGCGGGGCCAGGAGAGGGGGTGAGGGAAGGTACCAGCATGTCCAACGGGATCTAGTGACCTACCCCCATGCACACCCACTGCCTGTGTCTGTCACACCCATCGATCCCTCCCCATTCACCCCCCCATGCACACCCCACTGCCTGTGTCTGTAACAGTCATCAATCCATCCCCATTCACCTTCCTTGCCCCATGCACACCCCACCACTTGTGTCTGTAACAGTCATCCATCCCTTCCCATTCACCTCTCCTGTTTTTCTGTCTCTCTGTCCCACCATACAAGGGTTGCCACTTCTCCAGAATGGTCCAGGATTGTCCCTTCTCTGCTGTGGCCTTGTGGGAAGTGCAGTGGGGTGTTCTCATAGACTCATAGACTTTAAGGTCAGAAAAGACCATTATGATCATCTAGTCTGACCCTCTGCACAGTACAGGCCACAGAATCTCACCCACCCCTCCTAGAATAATCCTCTCACCTATATCTCAGATATTGAAGCCTTCAAATACTTTGAAGACCCCAAGATACAGAGAATCCTCCAGCTGTACCCCATGCTACAGAGGAAGGCGAAAAAACTCCAGGGTCTCTGCCAATCTACCCTGGAGGAAAATTCCTTCCCGACCCCAAATATGGCGATCAGCTAAACCCTGAGCATGTGGGCAAGACTCACCAGCCAGACACCCAGAAAGTTCTCTATAGTAACTCCTATCATCCCTCCATTGACCTATTTCCCACTGATAATGAATGGTCAATTAGTTACCAAGATCATTTTATCTCATCAAACCATCCCCTTCATAAACCCCTCGGCTACGTCTACACTGGCCCCTTTTCCGGAAGGGGCATGTAAATTTCAGCAGTCGTCGTAGGGAAATCCGCGGGGGATTTAAATATCCCCCGCGGCATTTAAATAAAAATGTCCGCCGCTTTTTTCCGGCTTTTAAAAAAGCCGGAAAAGAGCGTCTAGACTGGCCCCGATCCTCCGGAAAAAGTGCCTTTTTCCGGAGGCTCTTATTCTTACTTCAAAGTAAGAATAAGAGCCTCCGGAAAAAGGCGCTTTTTCCGGAGGATCGGGGCCAGTCTAGACGCTCTTTTCCGGCTTTTTTAAAAGCCGGAAAAAAGCGGCGGACATTTTTATTTAAATGCCGCGGGGGATATTTAAATCCCCCGCGGATTTCCCTACGACGACTGCTGAAATTTACATGCCCCTTCCGGAAAAGGGGCCAGTGTAGACGTAGCCCTCTAGTTTAATCTTGAAACCGGATAGATCTTTTACCCTCACTACTTCCCTTGGAATGCCGTTCCAGAACCTCACTCCTCTAATGGTTAGAAACCTTCGTCTAATCTCAAGTCTAAACTTCCTACTAGCCAGCTTATATCCATTTGTTCTTGTGTCCACATTGGTATTAAGCTTAAATAATTCCTCTCCCTCCCTGGTATTTATTCCTCTAATATATTTAAAGAGTGCAATCATGTCCCCCCTCAGCCTTCTTTTGGTTAAGGTAAACAAGCCAAGCTCCTTGAGTCTCTTTTCATAAGACAGGTTTTCCATTCCTTGGATCATCCTAGTGGCCCTTCTTTGTACCTGTTCCAGTTTGAATTCATCCTTCTTAAACATGGGAGACCAGAACTGCACACAGTATTCCAAATGGGGTCTCACCAATGCCTTGTATAATGGCACTAGCACCTCCTTATCTCTACTGGAAATACCTCACCTAATACATCCCAAGACCGTATTAGCCTTTTTCACGGCCATATCACAATGGCGGCTCATAGTCATTCTATAATCAACCAGGACTCCGAGTATCAGAGGGGTAGCCGTGTTAGTCTGAATCTGCAAAAGCGACGAGGAGTCCTGTGGCACCTTATAGACTAACTGAAGTGTAGGAGCATAAGCTTTCGTGGGCAAAGACCCACTTCGTCAGATGCATGTAGTGGAAATTTCCAGAAGCAGGAATAAATATGCAGGCCAGGATCAGGCTGGAGATGACGAGGTGGATCCAATCAAGGAGGATGAGGCCCACTTCTAGCAGCTGATCTGGAGGTGTGAATTCCAAGAGAGGTCCTTCTCCTCCTCCGTTACTTCCAACTGATGTGTCCCCAGCTTATAACTAAAATTCTTGTTATTAATCCCTAAATGCATAACCTTACACTTCTCACTATTAAATTTCATCCTATTGCTATCACTCCAATTTACAAGATCATCCAGATCTTCCTGTATGATATCCCGATCCTTTTCTGAATTGGCAATAGCCCCCAACTTTGTGTCATCCACAGATTTTATCAGGACACTTCCACTTTTGGTGCCAAGGTCAGCGATAAAAAGATTAAATAAAATTGGCCCCAAAACAGATCCCTGAGGAACTCCGCTAGTAACCTTCCTCCAACCTGACAGTTTACCTTTCAATATAACCCGCTGTAGTCTCCCCTTTAACCAGTTGCTTATCCACCTCTCAACTTCCATATTAATCCCTATCTTTTCCAATTTAACCAATAATTCCCCATGTGGTACTGTATCAAATGCATTACTAAAGTCGAGGTAGATTAGATCCACTGCATTTCCTTTATCTAAAAAATCTGTTACTTTCTCAAAAAAGGAGATCAGGTTGGTTTGGCATGCTCTACCTTTTGTAAAACCATGTTGTAATTTGTCCCAATTGCCATTAGCCTCAATGTCTCTAACTACTTTCTCCTTCAAAATTTTTTCCAAGATCTTGCATACTACAGATGTCAAACTAACAGGCCTATAGTTACCCGGGTCGCTTTTTTTCCCTTTCTTAAAAATAGGAACTATATTAGCAATTCTCCAGTCAAATGGTACAACCCCTGGCTACGTCTACATTGGCCCCTTTTCCGGAAGGGGCATGTTAATTTCACAGGTCGTAATAGGGAAATCCGCGGGGGATTTAAATATCCCCCGCGGCATTTAAATAAAGATGTCCACCACTTTTTTCCGGCTTTTAGAAAAGCCGGAAAAGAGCGTCTATACTGGCCCCGATCCTCCGGAAAAAAAGCCCTTTTCCGGAGGATCGGGGCCAGTGTAGACGCTCTTTTCCGGCTTTTCTAAAAGCCGGAAAAAAGCGGCGGACATCTTTATTTAAATGCCGCGGGGGATATTTAAATCCCCTGCGGATTTCCCTATTACGACCTGTGAAATTAACATGCCCCTTCCGGAAAAGGGGCCAATGTAGACGTAGCCCCTGAGTTTAGAGATTTATTAAAAAATTTTGCTAATGGACTTGCAAGTTCATGTGCCATTTCCTTTAATATTCTTGGATGAAGATTATCTGGGCCCCCTGATTTACTCCCATTAAGCTGTTCAAGTTTGGCTTTTACCTCGGATATGGTAATATCTACCTCCACATCTTTA
This sequence comes from Pelodiscus sinensis, assembly GCF_049634645.1. Taxonomy (NCBI): domain Eukaryota; kingdom Metazoa; phylum Chordata; order Testudines; family Trionychidae; genus Pelodiscus; species Pelodiscus sinensis. The sequence continues at coordinate 6,132,569 of NC_134734.1, read as the reverse complement.
CTCCCATATGTTATGTTACCATTATCCCTAAGCTCTTCATTAGCCTCATTCAAGACTGAAGCAAAGTATTTGTTTAGATATTGGGCCATTTCTAGATTATTCTTAACCTCCACTCCATCCTTAGTAATTAGCGGTCCTACATCTTCTTTTTTTGTTTTTTTCCTATTTATATGACTATAAAACCTTTTACTATTGGTTTTAATTCCCTTTGCAAGGTCCAACTCTACCTCACTTTTAGCATTTCTCACTTTATCCCTACATGCTCTAACCTCAATAAGGTAGCTTTCTTTACTGATCCCTCCCATTTTCCACTCCTTATATGCTTTCTGCTTTTTCTTAATCACCTCTCTGAGATGCTTGCTCATCCAGCTTGGTCTAACACACACAGCCAGCTGGCCAGCTTTCTGCACTCTATCCTGAGTATTCTAATTTTTTTTACCTGTAAAATGGTAGCCCTTCCCCCTCTACACCATCCATCACCCCACCCCACCCATGTGGCATCTGAGCCACCTTCTGTAAATATTAGTTAATTCATTTCCCACGCAGCTGGTTGGAAGTGTCCACATCACAGCACAAAGACAGGCAGGGCCAGCTTGGGGTTACACAAGGACACAAGCAAAGAATACCTTTGAATCCCAGCCCACCTGCTTCCATCCACTGGGCCCCATTCCCATCGAAGTCCTGGGGAAAGAACCCAGGAGTCCTGGCTCCCAGCCCCCTCAGCTCCAGCCCTCCAGACCCCAATCCCCTCCCAGTGCCAGGGAAAGAAATCAGGAGTCCTGACCCTTTGGCTCCAGCCCTCCAGACCCCAACCCCTCCCGCACCCCTCTTGCTTTGATCACTGTGCTAGGGGAAAACTCATCAATAGTGTCGTTTGTGACGTGGGCGCAGGGCAATCTGGGTTGATGAGCATTTGGGGGTGATGTGCACACACGCGGAGCTTCCTTTTGTGTCTCTCAAACCTGGCAAAGCTGGACAGGTAAGATGCTTAACCTGGAGTCTGGGGAACTGTGTTCTGGACCCAGGGGTCCCACCAACTCCCTGTGTGACCACGGCTATGTCACGTAGCCTCTCGTGCCTCAGTTTCTCTACATGAGAAGTAACAGTCTTCTCTGTGGCAAGCGTTTCAAGGTGTGGGATGCCTCTCCACAACAGGGCCCTGATCTCTGTCGGGGTCTGGGCTGTGCCCAGCACAAAGGGGGCCTGATCTCAGCCAGAGTCTGTGCAGCTTCCAGCACAGCAGGACCCTGCTCTTGGCTGGCCTCTGGTCAGTGGCTGGTCAATGTTGCCCTGATCTCTGCCAGCTGCCCCTGGGATACAAGGCACTCACCGGCTGGGCTCCGCCTGCTCAGTGTCTCGGACGTGCCCGGGAGAATGAAACTCCCCAGCCCGCTGCTTCTCTTTATCTCACCTGGCCAGGGCTGGGAACCAGGAGCCCCCGCCTCCCTCCCTACCTCCCTCCTCGAGTGGTTCTGGCAGCAGCCCAGCTCTTGCTGTTGCTGTGTGTGTGTGTGTGTGTGTATCCATATGTGTATGTATGTGTGTGTGTTTGCATGTGTATGTATGTGCATATGTGTGTGAGTACCCATATGTGAATGTGTGCATTCCTGTGTGTGTGTGTGTGTCCATATGTGCATGTATGTGTGTGTCCATATGCAGGTGTGTGTGAGTGTGTGTGTGTTTGGCCTAATGAGAGATTCCAGGGGAGAGGCAGGGAAGCCCAGTGATACAGTCAGGGCACGACTGAACCTGAGCTAAGGATAAACCTGCAGCCACGAGGCCACAGAGATGGACCTCTGGGGAGACTCCCTGCTACCTGCCTCTTCTGGACGATGCCCTGCCCCTGCTCACTGCTCTGAGGCCCGTCCAAACCTCTGACCAGGCTGGGGAGGCAGGGCCAGATTTCCAGTTAGGTCCTGGCTGGGTCCTGTCCCCAGCCCAGTGGGGCAGTGAACCCTATGGGTTAGAGCTGTGGGATGGGGAGTTAGGACTCCTGGGTCCTGTCCTCAGCCCAGCGGGGGGAGTGGGCTCCAATCAGGGCTGGATTAACATTTTGTGGGCCCCCACGTAGTCGTTATCAGCCCCTTCCAGGTGTGGCCTGGTGCGATCGTAGGCCTGGTGCGGAGTCTCAGCTACTGCTCATTGGGATTGCCCCCATTTGCATGTGCTGCCACACGAGGGATGTAATAGTGCCGTCGATTAACTGATTAGCCGATAAGCAAAAGCTGATTGGTTAATGCTGTAGATGAGATGCATTTGCCCCCTCCCTTGCCCCCGCTTGCCAGTACATTTTTTAGCAGGCTGGCCAGCAGTCCGGCTCAGTCATGGCTTGTGCTGGGTCCAGGACCTCCCCCCGCTGCGGCTCTGCATTTAAAGTGTATCACTTCTGGCTCATGCTGGGTCTGGGAGCTCAGACCACCCCCATACAGGGGCTGCTTCATCAGACGCAGCAGCGCAGGGCAACCGGCAGCCAGTCCACAAGGGGAGCTGGTTTTTAAACTAGCTTCCCTCACGGACCAGCTCCTGCCTGGCCCCCTGCACTGCTGCCTCTGATACAGATGCAGCAACATGGCGTGGAAGGGGGCTCCTCAGGAGTGGGGCCTGAGTGCACTGGCTGCCGGCCCCACCCCCAGGGACTATAGACTAGTCGACTAACTGATAAGAATTCATGAGGTTACTCGACTATCCAATTAACTGATATTTAATGTCCCTATGCCACACACAGCTGCCTCAGCCCCCTGGGTTTCTCATTGAGCTGTGGGTCTGCAGTGAGCAGAAATTGCATAGAGATCGGGAAAACTCCCCCCAATTGTATCTCCTCCTCCTCCCACCATTCTACAGCCATGTCTCCAGAACGCTCTGTTCCACTAGCCACTGTGTGGGGGCCTGGCCTCAACTCAATGAAGTCCCCCAGCCAACAGCTACCTGATCAATTCTGACAAATCCTCCCCAGCATCCAGCCTCCCATTCCCCCAAAGTGCGCACTGAGCCCCCCGCCTTGCTCCCTCTGCTCCCACCTGCCTGCTAGCCTGGTGCCTGGTCACCACCACCTCCCTGCACTGGCTCCCTGTCTGCCTTGGACGTGCTGCCCAGCCAGCCGGGGCTGTCTCTCCTGCAGGCCTGGCCTGGTTCCTCTTTCCCTGCTCCCCAGGACGCTCCTTTCTGGGGCTATGTCTAGACTGCAGGCTTCTTTCGAAAGAAGCTTTTTCAGAAGAGATCTTCCAAAAGATTTCTTCCAAAAGAGAGTGTCCACACTGCCAAAGTGCATCGAAAAAGCCATCTGCTTTTTCGACAGAGAGCATCCAAACTGAGTGGATGCTCTCCTGTACGTAAGCTGTGATTGCTATGGGTGGAGCGACCACCAGGGCCCCTGTGCGTTTTCCTCTTTCCTCTTCTCCCAAAAGAACTCCCTCTTCCCTGTCCACACATGCTTTTTCCAAAGAGCTCTTTTGCAAACCTCGTAGAACGAGGATCACCAATGCTGGAAAACCCCTCTGTGCTTCCGATGTTCTTTCAGAAGACCACGATGCAGAGTGGACATGAGTGAAGATTTTTCAGAAAAACGGCTGTTTTTCCGACAAAACTTTGTTGTGTAGACATAGCCTGGCTAGTGACTCTGTTCCTCAAGGTCACCTCCAGTCTCTGTACCAGCTACAGCTTCATGGCCCCAGTCACAGAGACACCTGCAGCTTCCCTGGCTCCAGCCAGGGGGCCGATTGCCAGGGGCCTGCCTCAAACACCCGCAGCCACGTGGGAGGGGCAGCAATTCCAAGGCTGAGCTGGCTTGAACCTGGCAACGGCAGCACATGGGGCTCTACATCCTCAGTGCTGGGCCTAAGTGGCTACAGCCTCTGCAGTTTGGTGCTTCCCTCTAGGACATGGCTGTAAGTACCTGAGATGTCCGTCGCCTGCAGCAGGGCCCCCAATTCCCAGGCACCCCTCAGCTAGTGCACGGTCATGCAGGAAGTGTGTCTGAGTCAGGGTGCCAGGAGGTTCCCACACCTGAGCAGCAGCTCTGCAGCAAGCTCACACTGGGCCCCTCGGCTGTGGGACCGGGACCCTGTGGAGACAGTGCGGTTACCCCAGGCACAATCGGTTCTGCCCAATGCCTGCTGCAGTGAGAGTCTCCCAGGAGCCCAGCTAGAGTCAGGCAGCAAAGTGCATTCTGTGCTGCACGGGAGAGTCTCCCCTTACCTAGTGAGCGAGCAACACCTCCCGCAGCCCTCCCCTTTCCCTGCGCCTTCCCACCGGCCCGCGCAGTACAGCTGCTGAGCTCACAAGGGCTGAGAAATAGCAAGCCCCGGCCGTTAGCACTGGAAAGTGCCAGCTTTTGTTGCTCCATTTCACCCTCCTTTCCTAACCCAAGCGCGGGGGCTCAGGGGTTGATTTTGGAGACATGTAACAGCCACCCAAACTGAACTACGGGGCCCCAATCCCGTCTGGGGCAGGGGCTAGATGGTCCCTTGTGGCTTCCATGCCTGTGGAAACCGTCAAATCCTCCTGTGAGCCCAGTATGGTACCCAGAGCTGCCCAGGCCCTCTAGAGGAGCCTTCGCTCCCTTAGGGTATGTCTACACTACAAAGTTAGTTCGAACTAACGGACGTTAGTTCGAACTAACTTTAATAGGCGCTACACTAGCGCTCCGCTAGTTCGAATTTGAATCGAACTAGCGGAGCGCTTAGTTCGAACTAGGAAAACCTCATTTTACGAGGATTAAGCCTAGTTCGAACTAGCTAGTTCGAATTAAGGGGTGTGTAGCCCCTCAATTCGAACTAGTGGGAGGCTAGCCCTCCCCAGGTTTCCCTGGTGGCCACTCTGGCCAACACCAGGGAAACTCTATGCCCCCCTCCCGGCCCCGGACCCCTTAAAGGGGCACGGGCTGGCTACAGTGCCCGTGCCAGGTGCAAGCCTGCCAGCACCCAGCCAGCAGACCCTGCACCTGGCACGGCACAGAGCCATCCACCCGATATCCCCCAGCCCACCCCCTCTTCCCGGGACCAGGCTGGCGGCTCCCGGGAGCTTGCCCTGGACCGCAACAGGCGGGCACCTTCCTGGGCTAGTGCGGACATCGTGGACCTCATCCACGATCTCCGCACTAGGCACAGGAAAGTGGCCGTCTAGGGCAGGAGAGCTGCCAGCCTGGCCACCCAAGAGCAGGTGTGCATGAAAATCAAGGGGGTCCACTGAGACCCCCGACCCTGAGCCCTGAGCTTACAATGGCCGTCCTGGGTCAGACCAAAGGTCCATCTAGCCCATTAGCCTGTCTGCCGACAGCGGCCAACCCTAGGGACCCTGGAGGGGATGGACCGAAGACAGTGACCAAGCCATTTGTCTCGTGCCATCCCTCTCCAGCCTGCCACAAACTTTGGGCAGGGACACCACTCCTACCCCCTGGCTAAGACTACTCCATGGATCCAACCTCCATGACTTGATCTCACTTCCCTTTAAACTCTGTTCTAGTTGTAGCCTTCACAGCCACCTGCAGCAAGGAGTTCCACAGGTTAACTATTTGCTTTGTCAAGAACAACTGTCTCTTACTAGTTTGAAGCCTGCTACCCATTCCTTTCCTTTGGTGTCCTCTAGTCCTTCTTTATGGGAACTCAGGAAGAACTTTTCTGAATGCCCCCTCTCCACCCAACCCCTGCTTTTAGAGACCTCTATCCTGTCCCCGCTCCATCTCCTCTTTTCTAAGCTGAACAGTCCCAGTCTCTGTAGCCTTTCTTCATCTGGGACCTGTTCCCAACCCCTGATCATGTTAGTTGCCCTCCCCTCTCCCAGCCTTTCTCTTCCCCTCTCCCACCTCCTTTTCCCAGTCTCCCCCAGTTTTGTTCAATAAAGACAGAGTCAATGTTGGAAGAAACGTTATCTTTATTTTGTACATCAATAAGAAGGGGGGCTAGGGAAGGGTAAGTGGAAGGAGGTGAGGGAGGAATGGGGTACGAGCCCCCGATGGGGAGGACTGGGGTGGCTCTGCGTGCTTCTGGGGGTGGAAACTCTCCTGTAGCCCCCCCCCCGATTGCCCCCTCTCCCCAGATGGCAGCCTGCGGCAAGTGCAGCCGGGCTGATGGCCGAGTGGTGTGATGTGCCCAGTGTGGGTAGTCCGGGCACTCCAAGCCAGAACTTCTTTGCAAGCGGGGCACCCCTTAGAACTGTGTGTCCGGGGTGGGGGTCGGGACCCTTTAAGCGCAGCCCGCGGCTAGCATCTCCATGCTCTAAGTCCTCCTCTTATGCCCTGCCGGCACTGCTTCCGGCCATCCTTAAGCCCTGTTCAGAGTCCACTCAATGTGGACTTGCTAGTTCGAACTAGCAAAACGCTAGTTCGAACTAGTTTTTAGTTCTAGATGCGTTAGTTCGAATTTGCTTAGTTCGAATTAACTAATTCGAACTAAGTTAGTTCGAACTAACTTTGTAGTGTAGACGTACCCTTACTTAGCATGTTACCCTGCCCGGGGGGCCTCCACACCTTCTCTGCCAAGCTTCAGACTGAGGTTCATTGTCCCCTCAGGCCTCCCAATTCCTTGTCTGGAGGAGCAACCAAGGCCACCAATATCCTACCCTTCTGGGGGGGGGTGGTCTGGGTCAAAGCCGCCTACTCCCTGTGCACACACTCCCCACATGCAGCGCCACCCTGCAGGCAGCCCGCTCTCCCAGCAAGTGCTGTGCTCACAGCTTCTCCCCTCCCTCCCTTTCCTCTTGCTAGTGGCCATAGGGATGCTGGGAAACATAGTCCTTTCCCAGCCCCAGGACCTGCTGTCAAGGCAGGGGCTGACCTAGTAACTACAGCCCCCAAAGTACCTTGGACTCTTAGGGTACGTCTAAACTACATGGCTCCGCCGATGGAGCCATGTAGATTTGTTTGTTTGGCAAAGGCAAATGAAGCCGCGATTTAAATGATCGCGGCTTCATTTAAATTTACATGGCTGCCGCGCTGAGCCGACAAACAGCTGATCAGCTGAATGTCCACTCAGCGCGCTAGTCTGGACGCTCCCCTGCCGACATCAAAGCCCTTTGTCGGCAGCCCCGGTAAACCTCATCCCACGAGGAATAACGGGGCTGCCGACAAAGGGCAGCTGTTTGTCGGCTCAGCGCGGCAGCCATGTAAATGTAAATGAAGCCGTGATCATTTAAATTGCGGCTTCATTTGCCTTTGCCTATGTGTCTAATCTACATGCCTCTGATGACAGAGGCATGTAGTCTAGACACAGCCTTAGTGTCCATCAAAGCCTACATTCATCTTCCCATGTCACCCAGCGACTTGCCCTGGCCTGCAGCGCACAGAGGTGTCAGGCAGAGCCGCTGTGTTCCTCGTGCACGAGCTGCCCGCAGCATGGTGGGCACATTGCTCAACGCAGCTGCTTTTCCATGCCTGGGCTCAGTGCCATGTCTCTGGTCAGGTTTGGCCACCCATGATGTGCACAAGGTGAGATAAGATGATCTCCTGGTCCCTTCTGGCCTTAAACTCTATGGCTGTGTCTACATTGGCATGATTTTGCCGCTTTTGCACAAAAGCATGCTGCCTGTCTACACTGGTGGGGAGTTCTTGTGCAAGAACACTGACATTCTAATGTATGAAATCAGGGCTTCTTGCGCAAGAACTATGATGCTCCTGCTCAGGGATAAGCCCTCTTGCACAACTGTTCTTGTGCAAGAGGCCAGTGTAGACAGCCAACATGAATTTCTTGCGCAAGAAAGACCGATGGCTAAAATGGCCATCGGAGCTTTCTTGCACAAGAGAGCGTCTACACTGGCACGAATGCTCTTGTGCAAAAGCACATCTCTTGCGCAAAGGCACATGCCAGTGTTGACGCTCTCTTGCGCAAATACTTTAACACAAGAACTCTTGCGTTAAAGAGTATTTGCGCCAGATCATGCCAATGTAGACGTAGCCTACGGTTATATGGACCAGAAGTTGAGGGCTATTCAATAGGCTACGCTGTCTCCCTACCCCCACCCTGAGCTCCCTCAGCCTTCAATCTCCTGTCCCTCTCCTTTCCCCCAAGGGGAGCTGTAAAACAGCCATACCTGTAAGGAATGTGAGTTGCTTTCACCCCTGCATTCCACTGGAGGCTTTACGTGTCTCAGCCTCATACACACACCTCCACAGTCTCTCCGCAACTTCCGCTGGCACCCGCCCGGCTATGAGGGCACAAGATGCAGAACGGCAGCACTGTGATGAAAGTAAGACCAATAAGCCTACACACCGACAGCACCTATTTACACACATCTACAGCTGTCCCTGGGCACGCAAGCCTCTCCCTCCAAAATGGAACCAGGGTTGCCATAACAGCCTTCCGGTGCCTGGGGCAGGGGCAGACAAGCTGGTGCGGGTGACCTTGCAGGACCTAGTGCGCAGCTGCTGGTGGCTGCTGCCAGAGCTGGAGAGAGAAAGAGGAACTGCCGACAGCAGAACAGATAAAGAGAGGGAGAGGAACTGAGTACTCAGGCTGGTTAAAATATATAGGATAGCTATCCCTTCCTCCACCCCAGCCCCTGTTGGTCCAATGGGGCTATGACTGTCCCAGTCCTCGGCTCTGTAAATAGGTCAATGGAGGGATGATAGGAGTTACTATAGAGAACTTTCTGGGTGTCTGGCTGGTGAGTCTTGCCCACATGCTCAGGGTTTAGCTGATCGCCATATTTGGGGTCTGGAAGGAATTTTCCTCCAGGGTAGAATGGCAGAGGCTCTGGAAGTTTTTCGCCTTCCTCTGTAGCATGGGGTACAGATCACAACTGGAGGATTCTCTGCATCTTGGGGTCTTCAAAGTATTTGAAGGCTTCAATATCTGAGCTATAGGTGAGAGGATTATTCTAGGAGGGGGTGGGTGAGATTCTGTGGCCTACACTGTGCAGGGGGTCAGACTAGATGATCATAATGGTCCCTTCTGACCTTAAAGTCTATGGCCCTTTGCTGCTGGGCACAGTTAATTTCAGACACAGTTAATTTCAGGCACAATCAAATTCTTACCTTGCTTTAAGTTCGGAGAAGAGGAAGTTGCATGCCAAACTTGGTGGTCCTATCTCTTACCATCTAGGAGGAGTTCTTGAACAAACAGACTCACGAAGGGGTGGATGGACAGAGATAGACACATTTCTAAAATATATAATAAGAAAAATGGAGATTTTCTTGCAAACTTCCCAAAGAATGGCATGTCCAGTTAGGAATGAAGGAAAAAATGTTTGACTAAGTATTTCACTAGCTCCACAAAAAGGATGATCATATCATAGACATCAGCTTTGGATCTAATTGGTATAGTCTAGAGGGAGAAATTGCCCGGCATAGCTATTGTGAAGTAAGCTATTCTGCAGAAGCTGCTCTGGAACAGCTGCCAGAATGGCTGTTCCATTCCAGAAGGGGTAGTGGCAGTGTTATTAGATTCCAGAATAATTAGTGCACTGCCAGAGTAATTATTCCAGAATAAAATCACTGTAGCTCTTCTCGTCTATTTTCTGATGAAATTATAATTAGGCTTAGCTGCACTTTATTTTTGTCATAGTTGTAAAACATAATACCCATGTTTATTTAGCCTCTTTCTGTCACTATCTCTGTAAAACAAGGAGGGGAACTGAGTCACGGTAACCCACAGAGGCAGGCCAAAGAAGCTAGTGGGGCCAAGTTCATGTTGCAGATGCGGGGAGCAATAGCAGTGCACCTGGGAGGTAGCTAAACATTCCTGTCCCCACATGGAAGGCATGGCCCAGAGAACTGAAATGGCATGAGTGCAGTTGCAGGGTGAGGCTTGGTCTCACTACCAAGTTAGGTCAGTGGACGGCAGCTGATGCGGACGCAGTGATGTCAGTGTCTGCACTAGAATGGCCCTTGAGCCATTGCACGTAAGGCCCCACCCCCACGTGAGGCACAGGGCATGTGTTGGTGTAGCCAGGGTGAAGGTCTCTGAGGGCAATGCTTTACCTACAGTGGCCATAGGCTAAAATTCCTGCCAGTGTCACTGTTCTGGGCTTGAGCCAGGAAATGGACAAAAGCGGCTGGTAGGTTTCCTTCAGGGAACCTGTGCCTAGTTCACATCTTGGGCTATGATTCCAGGGCAGGGGGGACTCCAGCTAGAGTGTGGCTCCTTCTGGTTTCTAGCTCCCTGCTCCCAGCAGGCTGCGGTCTGGGCTCTCTTCTCCCTCCTGGGAGCTCCGCGAACTTGGCTCTCTGTGGCATGCTTCCCAGACTCTCCACCCTGAGCCTGCACCCCCAGCTCTCCTTCCAGCTCCCAGAGCCCTCAGCGTGTCTACTCTGAGCACAGACTATCACAGTGTGAAATTGACAAGAATGTTAATTTCCCTGCTGGCAGGCTGTGAACTGCAAACTTGAGCCTGCACAAAACCCAGAGCTGGGTAGGGGGCTCGATCTGTGAGCCCCTTGTGGTTTTCAGTGCCCCATTTCCATCTGTGCAAGCGCTTCTTGCTCCACCGACAGGACACCAACAGCTGAGTGAATTATTGCAGAGGCTGCATGCTGATTAACCTTGTCATGCATAGAATCACAGACCTGGAAGAGACCTCAGGAGATCATCAAGTCCAGCCCCCTGCCCTAGGCAGGACCAATCCCAGCTAAATCAACCCAGCCAGGGCTTTGTCAAACCGAGACTTAAACACCTCTAGGGATGGAGACTCCACTACTTCCCTAGGTAACCCATTCCAGTGCTTCACCACCCTCCTAGTGAAATAGTGTTTCCTAATATCCAACTTGGACCTCTCCCACCACAACTTGAGACCATTGCTCCTTGTTCTGCCCTCTGTCACCACTGAACAGCCTCTCCCCAGCCTCTTTGGAACCTCCCTGCAGGAAGTTGAAGGCTGCTGTCAAATCCCCCCTCACTCTTCTCTTCTGCAGACTAAACAGACTCAACTCCCTCAGCCTCTCCTCATAAGTCATATGCTCCAGCCCTCTAATCATTTTGGTTGCCCTCCGCTGGACCCTCTCCAATGTGTCCACATCCTTCCTGTAGTGGGGGGCCCAGAACTGGACACAATACTCCCAAGCATTGGTACAGGCTGGAGACTGACTGGCTAAGAGTAGTTTGGCAGAACAGGACCTGGGGGTTACAGTGGATGAGAAGCTGGATATGAGTGCGCCCTTGTAGACAAGAAAGTTAATGACATATTAAGGTGAATTAGGAGGAGTATTGACAGCAGATCTAGAGAAGTGATTATTCTCCTTTATTCGGTACTGGTGAGGCCACTGTAGTGTTGTGTCCAGTCCTGTACCCCCACTACAGAACACATTGGACACATTGGAGAGAGTCCAGCAAAGGGCAACCAGAATGATGAGGGGGCTGGAGCACATGACTTAGGAGGGGACACTGAGAGATTTGGGCCTATTTAGCCTGCAGTTGAGTGAGGGGGGATTTTATTGCAGCCTTCAACTTCCTGAAGGGGGGTTCCAAAGAGGATGGAGAGAGGCTGTTCTCAGTGGCGACAGAAGACAGAACGAGGAGCAATGGTTTCAAGTGGCAGTGGGGGAGTCTAAGTTGGATGTTAAGACAAACTATTTCCCTAGGCGGGTGGGGAAGCGCTGGGATGGGTTCCCTAGGGAGGGGATGGACTCTCCATCCCTAAAGGTTTTTAAGTCTCAGCTTGGCCAAGCCTTGGCTAGGATGATTGAATTGGGGTTGGTCCTGCTTTGGGCAGGGGGGCTGGACTCAGTGACTGCTGAGGGCTCTTCCAGCCCTATGATTCTATGATTACATTCAGGCAGCCTTTTTTTGCAGTTTTATAGCAAAACTTGACGATTACCTTACCGGGCAGGATACAGGCTTTCCATGCAAGATTAATGCATGCAGCACGTTACACTCAGAGTCTAACAATTTTTTTACAAAGTCTAAACAAGTTCTAGTATGTCCAACCCCCATTTCAAACAACAGTAACTCACAGGGGAGCTGCTACCTGCCCCCTCCTAATTCACTCCCCTCTGCAGAATAATGACCATATGCACTTGGCTTGTAGCTTCCACAGTGACTCAGCCAGGCCCCTGCATGGTGAGGAATCCTGGACTGGCCTCTTGGTGGATGCTCAAATGCTCAGGCCAGATCAATTCACTCCTGGCCACAACCCCCTGCACAGATAAGTAGCCTGGAGACCAGGGTGTTGCTTTGTGTTTTGGGTGTTACTCCCACTGCTAGCAGGGCCACATCCCCCTCTGGGAGCTGAGTATCACACTTCTTCGTCTCCAAGAGACAACTCACAGCTGGTTGCTGAGCTTTGAGACTTTGTTCCCCCCACAGCCATTTCAAACGTGGGGACAATTCATACCCTCGCATAAGCAGAGCTGCTATGGGCACCCGCGTGGCTAACTCAGGACAACACTTCCTCAGCTCCAGTCCCCAAGTGCCCCCTCTACTTGTGCTTCTTTGATGACACTTTTGTCATTCGGACCCATGGGAAGGAGGCCTTTGAAGAATTCCACCAGGATTTCAACAATTTCTACCCCACCATCAGTCTCAGCCTGGACCACGCCACACAAGAGATCCACCTCCTGGACATTACAGAGCAAATAAGTGATGGCCACATAAACACAACCCTGCTCTGGAAACCTACTGACTGCTGTTCTCATCTACATGCCTCCAGCTTCCATCCGGGACACATGACACGATCCATTGTCTACAGCCAAGCCCTGAAATACAACCCCACTTACTCCAATCCCTCAGAGACAAATACACCTACCGGATCTCTATCAGGCATTCTTAAAACTACAGTACCCACATGGGGAAGTGAAGAAACAGACTGACAGAGCCAGGTAGGTACCCAGATGTCACCTACTACAGGACAGACCCAACAAAGATGTTTTATTCAACATCTTCATTAATGACCTGGATGAGGGGATGGATTGCACCCTCAACAACTTTGCAGGTGACACTAAGCAAGGGGGAGCGGTAGATACGCTGGAGAGCAGGGATAGGGTCCAGAGTGACCTAGACAGATAAGAGGACTGGGCCAAAAGAAATCTGATGAGGTTCAACAAGGATAAATGCAAAGTCCTTCACTTGGGACGGAAGAATCTAAAGCAATGCTACAAGCTGGGGACCGACTGGCTAGGCAGCAGTTCAGCAGAAAAGGACCTGGGGGTTACAGTGGATGAGAAGCTGGATGTGAGTCAACAGCATGCTCTTGTAGCCATGAAGGCTAACGACATATTAGGGTGCACTAGGAGGAGCATTGCCAGCATATCTAGAGAAGTGATTTTTCCCCTTTATTCAGCTCTGGTGAAGCCACATCTGGAATATTGCATCCAATTCTGGGTCCTGCACTTCAAAAAGGATGTGGACACATTGGAGAGGGTCTAACGGAGGGCAACCAAAATGATTAGGGGGCTGGAGCACTTGACCTATGAGGGGAATCTGAGGAATTTGGGTTTTTTAGTCTGCAGAAGAGAAGAGTGAGGGGGGATTTGATAGCAGCCTTCAACTTCCTGAAGGGAGGTTCCAAAGAGGCTGGAGAAAGTGTGTTCACAGTAGTGACAGATGGCAGAACAAGGAGCCATGGCCTCAAGTTACAGTGGGAGAGGTCCAGGTTGGATATTAGGAAAAACTATTTCCCTAGGAGGGTGGTGAAGTCCTGGGATGGGTTCCCTAAGGAGGTGGTGGAATATCCATCCATAGAGGTTTTTAAGTCTCGGCTTGACAAAGCCCTGGCTGGGTTGATTGAGTTGGGGTTGGTCCTGCCTTGGGCAGGGGGCTGGACTTGATGATTTCCTGAGGTCTCTTCCAGTTCTATGATTCTAAACAAAGCAATAGAACATCACTGGCCAGGTCCTACAGCCCCCATATAAAACCCCTCCAACACATCATCAGGGGGTATAATCCATCCTAGCTGATGATCCCTCACTCTCACAGACCTTGGGAGGCAGGCCCGTCTTCACTGAGAGACAGCCCCAACTTGAAACACATACTCACCACTTCACATCCTGCTACAGAAACTCTAACCCAGGAACTAATCCCAGCAACGAGCTCAATTGCCAACTCTGTCCACACATGTGTAGTGACCCCATTACAGGACCTAACCTCATCAGCCGTCCCATCAAAGGCTTGTTTGTGATGTGTGCCATCGTGTGCCATCAGTGCCTCCCTGCCATGTGCATTGGACAAATTGCATCAGAACAGATGGGTTCTGTGACAGGGTGTGAATGCCCTGCACTGATTCAGGTGGGCTTAAAGCACTATGGGCGGAGGAAGTTTTGCCCCTTCGCCCAGACTGGGCATGCTCCAAATGCTGGGGCACATCAAAGGCAGTCCCACAGCTCAGTGTGGGCTGGCCACTGAAGGAGAATGACCTCCAGCCGCAGCTCCAGAACCGCACCAGACAGAGACTCAGATGGTGGGACCCAGAGGCCCAGGAGCCCGCTGCGAGCTACCAGCACCAGAGAAGCCCCAGGAGGTGTGGCTGAAGGGGAATCAGGGGATCCAGAGACGTCCAGGAATGGACCTGCACCAGTGCTAGTAGGAAGTGACCCTAGGAGGGTGTCGGAGTGCTACCTCCCACACGGGTGAGCTCGGTGTCTTTCGGTCAGACTCCCCACTAAGCGAGGGACAGGATGGGACCCAGTGGAGTAGTGTGAGCCTGGGTCCCCCTACTGGGATGGTTGCCCCCCCGCCCAATTCTACCCTTATTGACTTTGCCCTGAGCCGAGGGCTTCCCCGTTATTGATTCTGGCCATTAGTCCATGCTGCCCTGTGGTAAAGGGCCACTCCCTATTGACCCTGGCTGGTACGCCAGGCTGCCTGGACAAAGGGCTCCCCCATCATTGATTCTAGCCTTTAGGCTGGGCTGCCCTGAGTTAAGAGCTAATTCTGCTGACTCTGGACATTGGGCTGTATGGCTCTGAGATGAGGGTTAGAATCATAGAATAATAGGACTGGAAGGGACCTCGAGAGGTCATCGAGTCCAGCCCCCCACCCTCAAGGCAGGACCAAGCTCTGTCTACACCATCCCTGACAGATGTCTATCTAACCTGTTCTTAAATATCTCCAGAGAGGGAGATTCCACCACCTCCCTTGGCAATTTATTCCAATATTTGACCACCCTGACAGTTAGGAATTTTTTCCTAATGTCCAATCTAAACCTCCCCTGCTGCACTTTAAGCCCATTACTCCTTGTCCTGTCCTCAGAAACCAAGAGGAACAAATTTTCTCCTTCCTCCTTGTGACACCCTTTTAGATATTTGAAACCCGCTATCATGTCCCCCCTTAATCTTCTTTTTTCCAAACTAAACAAGCCCAGTTCATGAAGCCTGGCTTCATAGGTCATGTTCTCTAGACCTTTAATCATTCTTGTCGCTCTTCTCTGTACCCTTTCCAATTTCTCCACATCTTTCTTGAAATGTGGCGCCCAAAACTGGACACAGTACTCCAGCTGAGGCCTAAATAGTGCAGAGTAGAGTGGCAGAATGATTAAAGGTCTAGAGAACATGACCTATGAAGCCAGGTTAACCTTATTGACTTTAGCCATTAGGGTACACTACCCCACACTGAGGGTTGTTGCTTACAGACTAAAAGAGCCTGCTGATGACCTGGCAACCGACTCGGTGGCGTCCACACACCTGGGTCTCCTCAGCCCCAGAGACAGGGTGTGCATACGCCCCAACAGGCACAAATCAGACATATGGATGGTAACATACCAAAACCAGTGGGTAACCTCCCTGGACACACAGGGTATGTCTACACTACCACCCTAGTTCGAAGTAGGTTGGTTGTATAGACATACCCACAGTTACTGACTTGCAAGTTGCCATTCTCAGGCAAAAAACCTTCAAGAGGGGGCTGGAAGGAGAAACTGCTGAGCTGGAATTCATATGCACATTTGATCCTCAGAAGGGGTCTGGCTAGAGATTGGGCCTGACTTTCATTACAGTAAGTCCTGCTCCACTGCAAGTATTCTCACCTTCTCCTCCACAGCCTCGCCGACTGGGCCAGCTCTGAGGTAAAATTCTCTGTTTCCTTTGTCATGTCACGCAGCCCCCCCATGTCACGCACAAGGAAGTGAGCTGCAACTCACAAAAGCTTGTGCCCTAACAAAATTGCCAGACTTTAAGGTGCCACTGGGCTTCTCATTGCTGTTTCACGTGCCAAAGTGTCAGTTTACCTCCGGGGTGCCACCTGGAACTTGGGTACCACTGAGCCCCCAGACCCACCCTCCTGGGCTCCCTCTTGCACGGCGTAGCTGCCTCAAGCTGCCTAGCCCTGCAGGTTGCACTTTCACCAGCATTTACACAGGCAGGGGTACACCCAGGTGCAGTTCCATGGCATCTCTCTAAGCATCTGCCACCCAGCCTAGGCCTCCAGAGCAGTACTGTCCCCCCCTGCTCCAATCTGGCCACACCACGAGTGTCCTACACAGCCAGCCTCTCGCCCACTGTGAATAGGACCATCAGGTCGCTTGCAGCGGTCTCACATGGCGGGTGAGGGTTACCCCGAGCTGCAACAATAGCATAGAAACTAATCAAAAGGGCAAAATCAATAGAAAACATTTTGATTCCCCTTTTGGTACCTCATGCGTGACTCCAGGAGCCCTTCTGTTTGATTTACTTTAGGAAGGGAAACGGTGATTTAATCCCACCCCAAAGTGCCTACGTGGGGAACAGGCATTTGGCACAAAATGCATTTCCGATTCAGATGGAAACCAGATCTGGAAATCCTGGGATTTCCTGCAAATTGTGTATTCCAGTCCCTGCAGTGCTCTGCAAATAAACAGTGGCACCAAGCCCTCCGAATAGGCCACTATACTGTTAGGGTATGTCTACACTACAGCGCTAATACGAACTAACTTAGTTCGAATTAGTTAATTCAAACTAAGCTAATTCGAACTAGCGCAGCTAGACTTAAAAACTAGTTCGAATTAGCGTTTTGCTAATTCAAACTAGCGCGTCCACACAGAGTGGACCCTGAACCGGGGTTAAGGATGGCCGGAAGCAGTGCCGGCAGGGTATCAGATGAGGACTTAGAGAGTGGAGCTGCTGTCTCAGGCTAGCCGAGGGCTGTGCTTAAAGGGTCCCGACTCCCACCCCGGACAGACAGTTCTCAGGGGGTTTCCCACTTGCAAACCAGTCCTGGCTTGGAGTGCCCTGAGTGCCCACACTCGGCACATCACAGCACTCAGACATCAGCCCAGCTGCACTTGCCGCAGGCTGCCATCTGGGGAGAGGGGTCAATTGGGGGGCTGCAGGAGAGGTTCCACCCCGAGGAGCCCGCAGAGCCACCCCAGTCCTCCCCATTGGGGGCTCGTACCCCATTTCTCCCTCACCTCCTTCCACTTACCCCTTCCTAGCCCCCCTTCCTGATGTACAAAATAAAGGACATGTGTGGTCAAAAACAGAAACTCTCTTTATTGAACAAAACTGGGTGAGACTGGGAAAAGGAGCTGGGAGAGGGGAAGAGAGAGGGTGGGAGAGGGGAGGGGTTTGAAACAGGTCCCATATGAAGAGAGGCTAAAGAGACTGGGACTTTTCAGCTTAGAAAAGAGGAGACGGAGGGGGGATATGATAGAGATCTATAAAAGCAGGAGTTGGGTGGAGATGGTGCATACAGAAAAGTTCTTCATTAGTTCCCATAATAGAAGGACTAGAGGACACCAAAGGAAAGGAATAGGTAGCAGGCTTCAAACGAATAACAGAAAGTTCTTCTTCACAAAGCAAATAGTCAACCTGTGGAACTCCTTGCTGCAGGAGGCTGGGAAGGCTACAACTAGAACAGAGTTTACATAGAAGTGAGATAAAGTCATGGAGGTTGGGTCCATGGAGTGCTATTAGCCAGGGGGTAGGAATGGTGTCCCTGGCCTCTGTTTGTAGAAGGCTGGAGATGGATGGCACGAGACAAATCGCTTGGTCATTGTCTTCGGTCCATCCCCTCCAGGGTATCTAGTGTTGGCTGCTGTCGGCAGACAGGCCACTGGGCTAGATGGACCTTTGCTCTGACCCAGTACGGCCATTGTAAGCTCAGGGCTCAGGGTCGGGGGTCTCAGTGGACCACCCTGATTTTCATGCAAACCTGCTCCTGGGTGGCCAGGCTGGCAGCTATTCTGCCCTAGATGGCCACTTTCCTGTGCCTAGTGCGGAGGTTGTGGACAAGGTCCACGATGTCTGTACTAGACCAGGCGGGTGCCCACCTCTTGCGGTCCCGGGCAGGCTCCTGGGAGCCGTCAGCCTGGTCTCTGGAAGAGAGGGAGGGCTGGGTGGCAGCAGGTGGCTGGCTCGAGCCGTGCCAGTTGCAGGGTCTGCTGGCTGGGTGCTAGCAGGCTTGCACCTGGCACAGGCACCATAGCCAGCCCGTGTCCCTTTAAGGGCTCCGGGGCCGGGAGGGGGGCAGTAGAGTTTCCCTGGTTTTGGCCAGAGTGGCCACCAGGGAAAGCTGGGGAGGGCTAGCCTCCCACTAGTTCGAATTAAGCGGCTACACAGCCCTTAATTCGAACTAGTTAGTTCGAACTAGGCTTAGTCCTCGTACAATGAGGTTTACCTAGTTCGAACTAAGCGCTCCGCTAGTTCGAATTAAGTTCGAACTAGCGGAGCGCTAGTGTAGCATCTATCAAAGTTAATTCGAACTAATGTCTGTTAGTTTGAATTAACTTTGTAGTGTAGACATACCCCCAGTTCCTACATCCAGCAGTCAGTGGCTGGTTTGTATCTGGAAATCTGCAGGTTCATTCTTTGAGAATTCTTATTCCACTCACTCTGCGCCTTTGGCTGATGAGCTCTTTGTGCATAACCCTTCTCCCCAGACCTGCCGAGAACTTTGCCTCAGCAATACACAGTGGAAAGCAGTTCCACAGTTGTAAATATAATGCAACTAGAGGCAGTGTGGCCCAGTGGCTAAAGCACTATCCCAGGACTCTGGAATCCTGCATTTGTTTCTTGGCCCTGCTGCCCAGTGACCTTGGACATGTCATTTCCTCCCATTCCTACCCATCCCAGCTAATAGCCATTGACGGATCTAACCTCCATGAATCTACATAGCTCTGTTAAAGTCCTAGCCTTCACCACATCCTCTGACAAGGAGTTCCAGAGAGGCAATAAGATATTCTCTGTCTTATTCTCTATCCTTTGTTTAATGATTCCTAACCTTCTATTTGCTTTTCTGACTCCTGCTGCACACTGAGTGGATGTTTTCAGAGATCTATCCACAAGGACTCCAAGGGTGTGTCTAGACTACACCTCTCTGTCGACAGAGAGTTGTAGATTAGGTACATCAAAATTGCTAATAAAGCCGTGATTTAAATATCCGTGCCTCATTAGCATAAACATGGCTGCCGCTTTGTTTCGAAATGGAGTTTTTTTTGAAAAAAACAACAACAACCAGCAGTCTAGATGTTGATCTGTTTAAAATAAACCCTTTTTCGACAGATCCTGTAAACTTCATTTTTTGAGGGATAGAGGATCTGTTGAAAAAGGGTTTATTTTTGACAGATCCAAGTCTAGACTGCTGGGTTTTTTTAAAACTCCATTTAGAAAAAAGCGGTGGCCTTGTTTATGGTAATGAGGCATGGGATATTTAAATCCCAGCTTCATAAGCAATTTCGATGTGCTTGATTTTCATCCCTCTGATGTCAGAGGGATGCAGTCTAGACGTAGCCCCAGATCTTTTTCTTGAGTAGCTGTAGTTAAATTAGTTCCCATCATATTGTATGTATAGCTGGGATTATTTTTCCTGATGTGCATTACTTTACATTTACCAACATTACATTTAATTTGTAATTTTGTTGCCCAATCACTTAGTTTGGTGAGATCTTTTTGAAGCTCTTCACAGTCTGCTTTGGTCTACACTATCTTGAGCAGTTTGGTATCAAATGTTACCACCTCACTGTTTACCCCTTTCTCCAGATCATTTATAAATAAGTTGAATAGGATGGCTCCCAGGACAGACCCTTGGGGGACACCCTAGTAACCACTTTTCACTCGGAAGAAGAGTGTTATTTTTATTACCTTGAGGGTTTCCAGTTTGAGCCCCCTCCATTGCATTGTCTGTCTGCAACTGGGTGCAAGATTCGTAGCTGGGTAAATCTGCATAGCAACACTGATGCCCACAGACAATTTATCCCAGCAGGGCTCTGGCCACGAAAGGGACAGTTTTTACTCTGAGAGCAGGGGTAGTTTCCCTGCTCAGTGCCCATCACTCGCCATCCTCAGTTCCCCACCAGCCGTTTCCTGTTCCAAAGCGATGGAATGTTCTATGGCAACAGGGCAGTAATGGGAGTCAGGACCGCTGGTTCTGTGCCCCTCTCCAGGACTCGCACAGAGTCTAGTGGGTCAGTGCTGGGTTGTGTTCTCAATTCTGGAAGGGTTTGTGCAGGGGGAGCTTGGAGCCAGGACTTCTGGGCTTGGTACCAGGCTATGGACAAGCAGTAGAGTCTAGTGGGGGGGGGGGGGGAGGGGGGACTGAAGTGTGGACTCAGGTTTGTGGGGAGAGGGAGAGAAGTCAGGATTTCTGGGTTCCAGCCCTGACTCAGGGGGGCTCTAGTGACTTACAGCAAAGAGGGCCAGGAGTGAGGGCTTTTGGTTTCTTTCCATTCACATCCAGATTTTGTTTCCCTGACCTGTTGGGAGCAGGACGACGCGTCTGACATAGCGGGTTTGCTTTCAGGGCAAATGCTCACTTCTGAGTCCAACCAGATGTGCTGCAGTGTGAACAGGGTCTCTGTGGACTCCATGGGCCTGCGCAGAGGACTAGACTATGCCCTCCTACAAGTCCCCCATCTTGCTTCTGTCTGTTATCTGGAGGATCAAGAACTCTGGGTACGTCTACACTACAGCGCTAGTTCGAACTAACTTAGTTCGAATTAGTTAATTCGAACTAAGCTAGTTCGAACTAACGCATCTAGAACTAAAAACTAGTTCGAACTAGCGTTTTGCTAGTTTGAACTAGTAAGTCCACATTGAGTGGACTCTGAACAGGGCTTAATGATGGCCGGAAGCAGTGCCGGCAGGGCATAAAAGGAGGACTTAGAGCATGGAGATACTGTCTCAGGCTAGCCGAGGGCTGCGCTTAAAGGGTCCCGACCCCCACCCCGGACACACAGTTCTAAGGGGTGCCCCGCTTGCAAAGAAGTTCTGGCTTGGAGTGCCCTGAGTGCCCACACTGGGCACATCACACCACTCGGCCATCAGCCCGGCTGCACTTGCCGCAGGCTGCCATCTGGGGAGAGGGAGTAATTGGGGGGCTGCAGGAGAGCTTCCACCCCCAGAAGCCCGCAGAGCCAGCCCAGTCCTCCCCATCGGGGGCTCGTACCCCATTCCTCCCTCACCTCCTTCCACTTGCCCTTCCCTAGCCCCCCTTCTTATTGATGTACAAAATAAAGATAACGTTTCTTCCAACATTGACTCTGTCTTTATTGAAAAAAACTGGGGGAGACTGGGAAAAGGAGGTGGGAGAGGGGAAGAGAAAGGCTGGGAGAGGGGAGGGCAACTAACATGATCAGGGGTTGGGAACAGGTCCCAGATGAAGAGAGGCTACAGAGACTGGGACTGTTCAGCTTAGAAAAGAGGAGACGGAGGGGGGACAGGCTAGAGGTCTCTAAAAGCAGGGGTTGGGTGGAGAGGGTGCATTCAGAAAAGTTCTTCCTGAGTTCCCATAAAGAAGGACTAGAGGACACCAAAGGAAAGGAATGGGTAGCAGGCTTGAAACTAGTAAGAGAAAGTTGTTGTTCTTGACAAAGCAAATAGTTAACCTGTGGAACTCCTTGCTGCAGGAGGCTGGGAAGGCTACAACTAGAACAGAGTTTACATAGAAGTGAGATAAAGTCATGGAGGTTGGGTCCATGGAGTCCTATTAGCCAGAGGGTAGGAGTGGTGTCCCTGCCCAAAGTTTGTGGAAGGCTGGAGAGGGATGGCACGAGACAAATGGCTTGGTCATTGTCTTCGGTCCATCCCCTCCAGGGTCCCTAGGGTTGGCCGCTGTCGGCAGACAGGCTACTGGGCTAGATGGACCTTTGGTCTGACCCAGTACGGCCATTGTAAGCTCAGGGCTCAGGGTCGGGGGTCTCAGTGGACCCCCTTGATTTTCATGCGCACCTGGTCCTGGGTGGCCAGGCTGGCAGCTCTCCTGCCCTAGACGGCCACTTTCCTGTGCCTAGTGCGGAGATCGTGGACGAGGTCCACGATGTCCGCACTAGCCCAGGAAGGTGCCCGCCTCTTGCGGTCCAGGGCAAGCTCCCGGGAGCCGCCAGCCTGGTCCCGGCAAGAGGGGGTGGGCTGGGGGGCATCGGGTGGGTGGCTCTGTGCCGTGCCAGGTGCAGGGTCTGCTAGCTGGGTGCTGGCAGGCTTGCACCTGGCACGGGCACCGTAGCCAGCCCGTGCCCCTTTAAGGGGTCCGGGGCCGGGAGGGGGGCATAGAGTTTCCCTGGTGTTGGCCAGAGTGGCCACCAGGGAAACCTGGGGAGGGCTAGCCTCCCACTAGTTCGAACTAAAGGGCTACACAGCCCTTAGTTCGAACTAGCTAGTTCGAACTAGGCGTTAGTCCTCGTAAAATGAGGTTTGCCTAGTTCGAACTAAGCGCTCCGCTAGTTCGATTCAAATTCGAACTAGCGGAGCGCTAGTGTAGCGCATAGGAAAGTTAGTTCGAACTAACGTCCGTTAGTTCGAACTAACTTTCTAGTGTAGACATACCCTCTCTGAGTCCAGCTGAATCATATGCAAATACCTGGGCAAGCATATGCCCAGGTGGAGGGCAACCTGCTTTTTTGGGAGAGCGGGGCAGGTGTATTAGCACAGGCCTTGCAAAACAAAGGCAAAACACAGAGCAACGGGATTCCCAGGTCCAAAGTCTGGGTTCAGCTGCTCTGAGTAGTAGGGAACACTTTGAAATGGCACTGAGCAGCCTGAGGCTCCCCTGTATTTACACTTCCAGTGACTGGGGTCACAGTCTGGCCCAGGGACTGGCGCACTGGGCAAACGCGGTCACGGTCTGGGTCGAGTTCAGGCACAGGCCATGCAACAAGGCTTGGTCTCAGGCTGAATGAGGAGCGTTTCGCTGACAGTTGGCATTCCCATCAGGGTCAGGGTTGGGTTAGAATACGGGGGGAGGGGCTTCTGGTGCAGGCTGTAGGGAGGGGAGGAGAAGTTGGCATGAGAGTTAAGATTAGAATGAGAGTGAAAGGTCCCTGGGCTGGAACCCGGAGTAGTGGGCAGGCCCGGGCTCCCCACAACTCCCCGCGACATCTCAACCTCTGCCTTGAGAAGGAGGTCGGGACTCCAGACAGATTCTGCCCCAAATGTATAAACTGGCCTGTGATGAGTAAGGCTCAGCAGGCCGTGGCTCCTGCCTCCAGTGAGGAGCAAGAGGCCGTGGAGAGGCCACAGCACGCCTCTGAGGTTAACACTGTCTTTCAGCAGTGTGAGCCCCACAGGGAACAGCCGGAGCGTTGCCACACCATGTATAAACAACTAAGGCAGGGTCCTACTGAGCACAATACCTTATGGGAAGATTACAGCAGAGAATAAACTCAGCTGAAACTCAGCCCATGGGCATGTGGCCTCCAGGCCCAGTTAATCCTGCCCCGTCCCATGGCTCTCTGCAGCTGTAGCAGGCTCATGCAGGGGGCTTACACAGGTCCCTTCAGGACACAGAGCTCTCAGGGGCCATGTGCAGCGAGACCAGGTGACCCTTGCAAGGCAAGGGAACAACTTGTTAGTCACCTGCACTCCCGGATCTGAAAGTCCTGAGGTTAGCACAGGAGGCAAAAATTTCAAAAGAGAAGGGGCCAACGCCCCACAGCTATAGAAATCATGTGTCTCTCTCTGATTCTGTCTCTTTGTCCTTAGTGCCAGCTGAAAGCTGCTGGATCGCATCCAACACCCAACTTCCCTGTTGTGCTTGGCTAAGTTCATCTCTTCTACCTGCAGTTGCTTTCAGCTGGACCTTTAGTCCTTTAACGGCCCCTTTCATTCCTCCCCAGCAGGGATGTGAGACAATACATAATTCCAGAATCCCAAGGCTGGCAGAGACCTCAGGGCTGTGTCTAGACTGGCAAGTTGTCTACTTGCCAGCTGTCTACACTGGCCGCTTGAATTTCCGCAAGAACACTGACTTCCTACTGTCTGAAATCAGTGCTTCTTGCAGAAATACTGTGCTGCTCCTATTCGGGCAAAAGTCTTTTTGTGCAAAGCTTTTGCGCAAAAGGGCCAGTGTAGACAGCTCAGATTTGTTTTGCACAAAAAAGCCCCGATCGCGAAAATGACGATCGGGGCATTTTTGCGCAAAAGCGCGTCTAGATTAGCATGGATGCTTTTCCACAAAAAGTGCTTTTGCGGAAAAGCGTCCGTGCCAATCTAGACGCTCTTTTCCGCAAATGCCTTTAACGGAAAACTTTTCCGTTAAAAGCCTTTGTGGAAAATCATGCCAATCTAGATGTAGCCCAGGAGTCATTGAGCCCAGCCCCCTGCCCAAAGCAGGACCAACCCCAACTAAATCATCCCAGCCAGGGCTTTGTCAAGCCTTGCCTTAAAAACCTCTAGTGATGGAGATTCCACCCCCTTGCTAGGTAACCCATCTCAGTGTTTCACCGCCCTCCTAAGGAAATAGATTTTCCTAATATCCAACTTAGACCTCCCCCACTGTAACTTGAGACCATTGCTCCTTGCTCTGCCACCCCTAAGAACAACATCTCTCCACCCTCTTTGGAACCTCCCTTCAGGAAGTTGAAGGCTGCTCTTAAATCCCCCCTCACTCGCCTCTTCTGCAGACTAAACTGACCCAAGTCCCTCAGCCTCTCCTCATAAGTCATGTCCCCAAGCCCCCTCATCATTTTTGTCACCCTCCACTAGACCCTCACCAATGCGTCCACATCCTTTCTATAGTGGGGGGCCCAGAACTGGATTCAATACTCCAGATATGGCCTCGCCAGTGCTGAATAAAGGGGAATGCTCACCTCTCTAGATCTGCTGGCAATGCTCCTCCTAATGCACCCTAAAGGGCACACTGTTAACTCAGGAGAGCAGCTGCTCTGTGTTTGACATGGTCTCCTCCTCTTCTGGGAATGATCTGCTCCTCTCGGGAAAAGCCAGGTGTGGGTGGGGCCCATAAATGCCCAGCTTATCGGGCCACTTTCTCCAGGACAAGATGTTGTGGCTGTTTCTATAATGGAACATGCATCACACCCAGGCCAGGCCCTTCGACGGTGGCCTAATCAAAGTGTAAATCAGGAGTAAATCCTCTAGGGTCAGTCAGAGCACTTCTCCCCTTGCTCACTGTCATGTAAATCAGGAGTAACTCCATTATCATGAAAGTGGAACCACTGTGCAGAATAAACTCTGTCAGATCACTACGGACATGGGAATAATAGGATGGGGGAGCAGGTGCGGGGAGGGGGGGGACAGGTCTCAAAGGCCAGGCTCAAAATTCCTGTTTGATCCCTGTTTGATCAGATGGCCCAGGAGCAAAGTGTAAACACGAGACACATGTTGTGACTCTGATACCTCTCTTAACAAGACCCACGTGCAGGGCAGCCAGGCTGATCCCAGCCATGTCTGTGGCAGTGCTCAGGTGGGGCTGGGGACCTTGGCATGGGCAGGCACCTGGTCTGCCCCCGCCGCACTGGTGAGTGGATGGACCCCAATGCTCCCAGAGCAGTCCCAGGGTCCGCAGAGCTGGATGGACACAAACTGCGGCTACCGGCCACTGGACGGATCCCAGCCTGGTCCCAGGGTGCACGGCACTGCAGGGCTCGCGGCAGGGATGCTCCTCCTCCGGAGTCGGTTCTCACCCCAATGCTTCCTGAGGTGCTTGTGCTGCAGGAACTGGGCTGAAGGCTCAGTAGGGTGCATTTCCCAGGGAACCTGACTCCACTGCCCCTTCTTGGGCCTGGGGGCACTGAGGTGCAGGAAGCACGGTGAGGGGCTTAGGAGAGGACATTCACCCCATGCAGCCTGTGCTGGCACCAGTGCCCCTGTGTGGAGCCTGGGGGCACAGTGCTGAAGGAAGCGGGTTGGGGGCATGTTCCCCTCAGAAACTGCGCTGACTTGAATGCCCCAGCTTGAGGCCAGAGTGTGCTGTGGGGAGCAAGGTGGCATGTCCGTAGGGGGCACGTTGCCGTCAGAGCCAGTGCCGACCCCCAATCCCAGCCGTGTGGATGAGTCACCTCCAGCACAAACTCATGAGTTCGTAGGAACTCCCGCATTCCCCTGTTGTTTACTGACCTCAGCCCAGCTGACTGGCTCACATTCCCCTCTTGTTTGCCCTGCTAGAAGGAAGCAAGTTACCCAAAGGGCTTCCCAAGTAGGATGTTCCACCTGACGGACCCTTTGCTTGTGCCAAGCTGACACCTGCATGAATTGGTTTATCGCCCGAAATAGCAAGTGCTTCAGATTGCTTGGCACACATGGGCTTTTACTGCCTGTGGGCTGGCTGGCTCACAGGCTCTGTAGGCACAGCTCGGTACACAGGTACTCTTGTTCTCCTCTGAGCACAGGTGCCATTTAACCCCTGTAAAAAGTAATAAAATGCTCCTGGTTCCGATCAAGGTGTAAATCAGGAGTAACTCCTCTGGGGTCAATGGCATCATTCACTCCTCACTCACTCTGGTGTAAATCGGGAGTAACTCCATTAACATGAAAATTGAACCATTGTGCAGAATATACTAGGGATATGGGCATGATGGCATGGGTGGTGAGTACCAAAGGCCCGGAGAGGCTGAGCTCCCCAAATAGCCTGTGTGGGCCCCCCCAAGATCCCTTCCTTCCCAGTACTGTGCTGCTGGGGTCTTGACCCCTGTGACCTTGGTCCCAAGCTGTGGCCAATGGGGCTGTCCTCTGGCCAGGGACTTTGAGGCTGGGGCAGGGGGGAGTCACCCACCCAGCATTCTGGTGCTTTGGGGCATTTGTAGGTATTAGGTCTGGGAGGGTGAACTAATGACTGCAGGGTTTTCTGGCATTTTCAGGGTTTTCTTGGGGGTTTCTGGAGGAAAGGGTAGAAAACAGACTAGATCAGGGGCTTGCTTCCCTGGGACCAGGGGTTCACCTGCCACCCATGCTAGATGGAGGGACAGATAGATAGTGAGAGGGGGTGTATAGGTATAGATAGATTGATGGGGTGTTTGGGGATAGATAGATAGATAGATAGATAGATAGATAGATAGATAGATAGATAGATAGATAGATAGATAGATAGATAGATAGATAGATAGATAGGGTATGTCTGCACTGCATCTCTCTGTCAGTGGAGGGATGCAGATCAGGCAGATCAACATTGAAAATGAGGCAGGGATTTAAATATCCTGCACTTAATTTGCATAAAAATGGCTGCCTCATTTTGCCGACTTTGCAAGGAGGTTTACAGGATCTGTCGAAAAAGGCTTTCTTTCTCAACAGATCCCCCTCTAGACTGCCGCTTTTTGCTGACAAAGTGCTGAATCGGCAAAACACGGTGGCCATTTTAATGCAAATTAGACGCAGGATATTTAAATCCCTGCCTCATTTGCAATGTTGACCAGCCTAATCTGCATACCTCTGCCGACAGAGGTGTGCAGTCCAGACATACCAATAGATAGATAGATAGATAGATAGATAGATAGATGTAGCCAAGAAGGCTAATGGCATATTATGTTGGAGTAGGAAGAGCATTGCCAGCAGATCTAGAGAGGTGATTATTCAGCACTAGTGAGGCCACATCTGGAGTATTGCATCTAGTCTTGGGCCTGTCATTACAGAAAGGATGTGGACACATTGGAGAGGGTCCAGCGTAGGACAACCAAAATGATTAGGGGCCTGGAACACATGACTTACAAGGAAAGGCTGCAGGATTTGGGCCTATTTAGTCAGCAGAAAAGAAGAGTGAGGGGGGATTTGATAGGAGCCTTTAACTATCCAGAGGGAGGTTCCAAAGAGGATGGAGAGAGGCTGTTCTAAGTGATGACAGATGGCGCAATGATCTCAAGTTATAGTGGGGGAGGTCTAGGTTGGATATTAGGAAAAAACTATTTCCCTAGATGGGTAGGGAAGCACTGGGATGGGTTCCCTAGGGAGGGGGTGGAATCTTCATCCCTGTGATGATTGAGTTGGGATTGGTCCTGCTTTGGGCAGGGAGCGGACTCGATGGCTCCTGAGGTCTCTTCCAGCCCTAGTACTCTATGATTCTATTGTGATGCAGAGGGAGGAGAAGGAGGAGGAGAATGGCCAGCCAGCAATCAGCAAGAACTAGGAACTTTTCATAGCTTTTTAGCCAGTCCTCTCCTCACAGGACATCTCCTGGTTGAGCACCGATCCTGAGGAGAGCACTTCTGGTGAGTTCATATTTTTTTCTCACTACAAGCAGACTCAGGCAATTGTGTAGCATGCTCTGTGCATACACAATGTGGGGAGCCTGGAACAGCCTGTTAATGTGTCTGGAGATGGAGCGGGACTCCTCCTTGCATAGCCCCAAGCTAGGAACTCTTTGATCCTTTTCGCGAGGTTTCTGGGGAGGCCAGCTTTAGTGCAGGATCCATGCCAAGGCAACAGTCTGGCGTCACTGAACCACAAAGCATTGCAGCGTGAGGCCCATTTAGTCAGCATTTGCTCCCTATCACTGGATGATTCGGAGAAGATTGATTTCTCGCCTGGTGATCTGGATTTAATTGAGGTTGGTCCTGCCTTGGGCAGGGGGCTGGACTTGATGGCCTTCTAAGGTCTCTTCCAACTCTATGGCTACGTCTACACTGGCATGATTTTCCAGAAATACTTTTAATGGAAAAGGTTTCCCGTTAAAAGTATTTCCGCAAAAGAGCGTCTAGATTGGTCCTGGAGTTATTGTTAGAACGATGCGCTTTTGCGGAAAAGCGCGTCTAGATTGGCCGCGCACTTTTGCGCAAAAGCAGAAGCCCAGAACCATTTTGAAGAGGGCAAAAGGCCACCAGCCCTTTCCGGGGGCAGGGCTGGAGCTCCGTTCAGACACATGCTGAAAGGGGTCTCGCTGGACAGCCGTTTGTCTCCTGCTCCGTGCGTTGGGACCTCTGGCAGGGACTGACAGCCATAGCAGGTTTGGTGGTTGCCCTCTGACTTTTGGGGACACCATCCTTTTGCCCCCTACTGCTTTTTCCTGATTTTGGTTTCTTGTGCCCTGCTCTGTCTGCCATGGAGCCGTGGATGGCTATGTGCCTGCTCTGGCCCCTGTCGGCCATTTTCAAGTGCCTGCAGCTGGTGCTCCAGGCTGGTGCCCTTGTGTCCCAGGACCAGGAGGTACAGATTGCCTTCGACTTCCTCACCGTGGCGAGGCCACTCTGGAGATTGGACACCAGTACCGACTGGTAGAACCAGCTGGTCCTTGGGCAATGGGACAACCAGCAATGGATCTGGAATTTCCACATGCGAAAGCAGACGTTCCTGGAGCTGTGCGCCTGCCTCACCCCCGCGCTACAGAGAGCCACCACCCAGCTGCGTGCACCCATCCCCGTGAACAAAAGGGTCGCCATCACGCTGTGGAAGCTGGCCACCCCGGACAGCTAACGATCGGTGGCACACCAATTCGGGGTGAAACAATCCACCGTGATCATCATGGAGGTAAGTCCCAGGGGGAGTGAGGAGTGGGGTGGGAGGGAGAGTGCTGCACTCCATGCCCAGGGGCAGCCAAGACTCCAGGCTGTGTCACCCAGGGGTTTGGGACATCCCTCCCTTGCACAGGCCTTCTGGTGCAGGAGGAGGCGGGGGGCGAGACGGCCACGGTGTGTGTGTGTGTGTGTGTGTGTGTGTGTGTGTGTGTGTGTGTGTGTGTGAGGACAGAGGGAATCACGGGGGAGGGGGCCCAAGGGAGCGCACACTCACCCCTGCCGTATGTGATGTGTTCCCTTGTGTTTCTCTGCACCCTTCTGCAGGTCGTCCACACCATCAATGACGTCCTGCTACCGAGAGTCATCCGCCTGCGCGACATGGACGCTACGCTGGCCGGCTTCTCTGCCCTCGGGTTCCCCAACTGCAGAGGAGCCCTGGATGCAACCTACATCCCCGTCTGGGCCCCGGAGCATCGAGCAGTCCATTTCACAAACAGGAAGGGGTACTGCTCGATTGTTCTCCAGGCCCTCGTGGACCACCGGGGCCGCTTCTTGGACATCTACGGGGGCTGGTCCGGCTGGGCACACGACGCCCGCATCCTCCGCAACTCCGGACTGTTTCTCAGGCTGGAGGCGGGCACCTACTTCCCCCGGCAGGAGTTGACTGTCGGGGATGTGCCTATGCCCATCTGCGTCATCGGGGACGTGGCCTACCCCCTGCTGCCCTGGCTAATGCGGCCCTACACGGGGCGGCCAGACCAGAACCAGGCCCGGTTCAATGACCGCCTCAACCGGGCCTGAAATCAGGTGGAGCTCGCCTTCGGCCGCTTAAAAGCCTGCTTCCGTTGTTTGCTCACCCGTCTCGAGATGGGTGAGCAGAATGCAGAGGAGGTACTGGCCGCGTGCTGCGTGCTCCACAACATTGTGGAGCGGCGTTGGGAGGCCTTCCTCCCTGCATGGATGGCAGCCAAGGCACAGACGTTCGAACAGCCCCACACAGCTGCCATCTGCCAGGCACACCAGGATGGGGTGCGCATCAGAGAGGCCCTGAAGGACATGTTTGCACAAGCCCCATAGTAGGGTCACCTGGGTCTCCTCATACGACTCCCTCCCATCCCCTACCCTTCTCCCTCCCCTCCCCTTGCCTCCCCCCAATTGTAAAGCGTCGGTTCCAAGCACATCGGCCGTCATTGTGAATGGTCGTCGGGTGCGTTGGACGTAGCTAGAGTTTTTCTTTTTAGTTTAGGCTAGGGTTTAGGCCACCATCGCCTGTCCGAGCTGTCCCGAAGAACAGGAAGAGGATTCGTGGTTCGTGTGGAAGGCTCGAGTCAGCGTACCTGATTCCAGTCGTATTCAAGGGATCTCCTGGCTGTTCCTCTCCTGAGGCCCAGAAAGACCAAAGAATTGAGGTTGCCAGCTTCGCTGTCATCTTCCATTGAGAGATCTCCTGGCTGTTCCTCTCCCGAGGCCCGGAAGGACCAAAGGATTGAGGTTGCCAGCAACACTACAATCGTCTCCTGTGTCTAGACTATGTTACTTATTCTTTTGTGTGCGTCTTTTAACCTTTCTTGCTTGTTTGTTATCTATGTTAATATAGTTGTGGTTTAAATTTTCCTTAAAAGTCTCAGTATTTATTTATGTGCCACAAACCAATGACCACTTAAAGGGACGACCAGTGATAGATACAGAATTTGGTGTCCGTATTTTGTAATCCTCTTAAATTTAGTTGGCTAATTGGAATCTCAAATCATTTATTACAGTTACATCGAGTAACACAATTAACCAACACAGTTTTGTTTTCAACTGAAAAAATGTATGTTTTTATTTACAATGGGGAGGAGGTGGGAGAGGGGGAGGAGACCTTCAACTGGGATGGGGAGGGGGAGGAGCTACTCCTGGGAGGGATGGCCCCTGCGAGTGCTCCTGTGGGGGTGGACCTGGACATGCGGGGCAGGCTGCATCAGGGCAGGCTGCACGGGGAGGTGGGCAGGAGGGGTTATTGCAGGGGCGGCAGGAGAAGGCATTGCAGGGGCGGCAGGAGGAGGCATTGCAGGGGCAGGAGGAGGCATTGCAGGGGCGGCAGGAGGAGGCATTGCAGGGGCAGGAGGGGGCATGGGCAGTGCTAGGGGAGGGATGGCGGGGGCATGGGGTAAGGCCATGCCATAGTGAATGGCATGGGCTATGTGGGCAGTGAGGGTGGTGATGGAGTCAGCCATGCGCGTGCACTGGGCCTGGAAGGCGACCCAGGCCTGCTGGCGCCACTGCAGGTCCCCCTGGATGCGCTGGCGAATCGATGCCTCGCTGCACTCGACGGCCAGCACGTGCCGGCGAAGGAGCTGGTCCTGCTGGTGGAGCCTGTGCCTGTGTGGTTGGGCAGCTGAGGGTGCCGCTGCTGCCGTACTAGAGAGTCCCCGGCTTGTGCTTGGTCCCGCTGCAGGGAAGAGAAGAAAGGATGGGTCAGTCAGGCAGGCCGGCCACTGTTCCCACACCTCATGCCCTCCACCACTGAGCCCAGATGACCCCACAGTAGTGTGGCTTGGGCCCACTCGGTTCCCTTCCTGCCCCCACGTTGTATGTTTGCAAGGAGGACCGCCCCTGGAGTAGGGTCCTCCTCCATGTATTGCAACCACCGGTCCGTGTCCTGGCCCCGCTTGTGTTGCATTAACCTGTGGAACTCCCTGCCGGTGGAGGCTGTGAGGCTTTGGGCAAATCAATGGTGTTTGACAGGGAGCGAGATGCATCCCCACACAGTGCCTGGGAGCACATCTGGCAGAGGTGGTCTGGGCTCTCAGATCCCCATCAGGTGGGCTATCTCCTGGATGGAACCAGGAGAGTGACTGGGGATGGAGGGTGTCCCATCCTTGCAGCAAAACTCAGGCGGCCCTAGGGGCGGCCCGAGCGCTTTCCCCCCTTCTCCCTCCCACTATCCCTCACACACGTAGCCCAGGGACATGTGTGGCCGCAGTGGGGACTTCCCTCGGGGAGCCAGCCAAGGCACTGGGAGCAGGCGAGGGGCTCAGTGGGGGCCACGGTCACAGGGCTGTGACGCTGCGGTTTACCCAAGAGCAGCTGGCTGTGCCTCACAGCCAGGCATGGGACAGTGTGCCGTTCTCCGTGCTGCACCTTGGTGGAGGTGCGGGCTTTGGGCTGAGTCCCTGGGGCCCTGGCTGGTTCCAGCCGGCATCCACCCTTCCCCCTGGTCCCACTGAAATGTGTGTGAGCAGCACGGTCCCAGGCGTGCCCTGCAGCTGCCTGCCGCGGCCACGTGCCGCTCAGTCACCAGGCTGCACATGGTTGCACGTGCTGCTTGCTGCCCAATGCTACACAGCGTGCAGCTCACGTGGCCTGAGTGACATGCTCTCCCCCTCCCCCCTCCGGGCACCTGGTTCTCCCCCCGCCCCCCGCCCTTGTGAGTGCAAAGTGCAAGACTCACCGGTGGATCCTTCCCCGGCCTCGGAGGATGTGCGGGAGATGTCAGGGCTGCAGGAGGGGGCCTGCTGGGTGGCAATGCTGGCCTCATCCTCCGATGAGGATGCTGTCTCCTTCCCCCGCCTCGGTGGTCCTGGTGATGGGGGGGGCGCATTCTGCTGTCCACGGGCACGTCTGGGGCTTGCGGGGTTGGCTGGCCGAGGATAGCATGGAGCCGGTCGTAATGGGGGCAGGTGTCTGCTCCTGCCCCCTGGCCCTCGCTGGCCCACACGTAGCCCAGGTGCAGCTCCTTGACTTTTGCCCGGACTTGTTCGAGGGCCCGGGCTCAATGGCCTTGCTGAGCGAGCACCTGGGCCATGCGGTGCCGCGAGTGGGTCTCGTGGAGGGCCTCCTCCTCCTGCCAGAGGTCGAGCAGGCTGTCCAGCTCCCCCAAGGACCAGGATAGAGCCCGTCATTTGCAGCCCCTGGAGGCCTCCTGCACTGGGGGTGCAGGTGGCTGAGCGCCCGGAGCTGCCATGATGGCTGCGATGTGGCTGCTAGCACAGCAGGGGCACTGTGGCAGACCTCAGGCAAGAGGTCTGAGGCACGCTCCTGCCACGTGCACTCAGCAGCCTCCGTGTGCTTTAAGAGCTCAGGTTACCAGGAAGTCCGGGGCTCCTACGGGGTCTCCCAGCATCCAAACCGCTTTTTTCCGTTTAGCCGGCTTTTGCGCAAAAGTCTTAGCTAGCTGTCTACACTGGCACTTTTGCTCAACAGTTTTTCGCAAAAAGGACTTTTGCCCGAATGGGAGTGTGAAAGCTTTTCTGGAAAAAGCACTGATTTCAGACAGTAGATCGTCAGTGCTTTTGCGGAAAATAAAGCGGCCAGTGTAGACAGCTGGCAAGTTTTTGCGCAAAAGCAATCGCTTTTGCAGAAAAAGGGGCCAATCTAGACACAGCCTATGATTCTATGATTCTATGGATGAAGGAGGAGGGGAAGCTGCCTTTGACTTCAGCCTCTGGTATCCTTTTGCTCCTTCCTGCCCTGGGAATGTAGCACTCTCCCAGGAAGGGGTTGGTGCTGGATACACAGGAGGGAAGGTGCGTGAGCCACCACCCAGCCCCCCTGCTATAACTGGGCCCCGTAACTCCCCCCTCCCATCTGTAGGATCATGCCCTGGCTGGCCTCATAACATGCTTGCCTACCTCCAAACCGCAGGAGTCCAGATGCTCCCCTGAGAACTCTATGTATCTGCTGTACAGTGGCTGTTTGAAAGCAAAACTTTGGCTTCGCACAGAAAACATTGTCTTTGCAGAGGCTGTCGCTGTATGTGAACAGTTGAGGGTTAGAGTTAACACGATGCATCTCCTGCAGTGTGTGCCCTTGTAGCTTTTCATTACAGCTTGCCGTGTACACCCTGGCTCCAGCAGGTGTTCGTCTCTGTAGGTCTGTAGGGGAAAATGGACAAGAGCAGACATGTTTCAGCGGCACATGGAGTGCAGGAATATGATCCTGGCGGAGAGGCAGGAGAGAATAGCAGGGTGTCAGGGCAAAAGAACTTTCCCTCCACCAGCCCCATGCCAGTCTCAGAGCCTTCATTGCAAGGGGGCCCAAGACATGGGGAGGGAGCACTCCAGGGCTGCCTCACACTCAGTCTCCAGGGCCTCGGGAGGCAAAAGGTTGTCCTCACCTTTGTGATTCCTCCCCCTCTGGGTTTCCACCATGGACTTTTCTTTCTTTGCTGTCCTCCCTCAGCAAACACACATGGTCTCGGAACAACAGTCTCTAAACTGCTTGTTCTGCAGGAGTGGGCTGGGGGATTACAGGCAAACGCAGTGAGTGCAGGGGCCCCTCACTGAAAGCACGTGCATGACTCTCCAAAGCGGCCATTCCTGACTGGCACGGCCCCCTGCCACGGTCCTCTTACTGCCCTGTGTCTGGTGCTCACAGTCTCTGGCTTAGCGCTTCACTCCACCCTCCCCTGCCAGAGAACTCGCCCCTGCTCTCACAGCGATGATGGAGCACACAGGAGGCTGCCACCGCAAAGGGAATGTTGTCTTTGTTGCGGTCCAGCCTACTCAGCAGACTCCTAAATCTTCCCTTTCAATGCCCCAAAGCACATTCAACCACCATTCGGCACTTGCTCAGCCTGAAGTTGAACTGCTCCACACTGCGGTCCAGGCTGCCCGTGTGCAGCTTCAGGAGCCACGGGAGCAAGGGGTAGGCCGGGTCATCAAGGCTCATTATACTGAACACAAGTGTCTAAACGGGTGTTATAAGGAGAAGGGAGAAAAAATGTTCTCCTTGGCCTTTGAGGATAGGACAAGAAGCAAGGGGCTTAAGTTGCAGCAAGGTTGGACATAAGGAAAATCTTCCTGTCAGGGTGATTAGACACTGGAATTAATTGCCATGTGTGTGCGTGTGGAATCTCCATCACTGGAGATATTTAACACCATGTTAGACAGACACCTTCCAGGGATGGTCTAGATGGTGCTGGGTCCTGCTGCGAGGGCAGGGGACTGGACTCGATGACCTCTAGTGTTCTATGATTCTGTGATTCTATGATTGGCATATCCACCTCCCTGATTTTGATTTTCCAGCCAGGGAAAATGTTCTAGTGTGCATCTTTCTGAAGAGGCAGGAGTTCTTAAGGTTGCACAAGTCGTGCACCTTTTCCAGCCATCCCACACTGATGTCAGTAAAACGGCCCTAGTGATCCACCAGTGCTTGCAGCACCACCGAAAAGAACCCCTTGTGGTTTATGTGCTCCTTAGCAAGACGGTCAGGGGCCAACATGGGGATGTGTGTTCTATCTATTGCCCCACCACTGTTAGGGCATCATAGCAAAACTATACACTGTGATGTCCACTTTTCCCAGGATCACAGTGTCACGTTATTGGATTGTGAGGGGAGCAGCCGGGTCACTGCTATACCCATGAGGGGTGTTTGCCCCAAAAGTGGTACAAAGGGGGCCACGTGAGGGGTCAAACAAAAGCTTACTGTCTTCTGATTCTGTATCTGCTCTTTGTATATCTGTATAATGTCTGTGTGTGGAGTTAGGGGTCTGTACTCTGTATGGAGACTGGAAGTCTCTCTGAATGTGCTTGGTATCATTCTGCTGATACCATTATTGGACCTAACCACGTGAGTTATAAGATCAAGAACACATATTCTTGCGCATCCAGAAATATAATTTATGCTATCATGTGCCGAAAGTGTCCATCTGCTATGTACATTGGACAAATGTCTCAGACACTTCGCCAAAGGATTAATGCCCACAAAACAGATATCAGACAAGATCACAAAGAAAAAACTATTTCTTGCCATTTTAACCAGAAAGGACACTGTCTCAACGACTTAACCACCTGCATTCTGCTACAAAGACCTTTTACATCTGCACTTGAAAGGGAATCCTCTGAACTGTCATTCATGTTAAAATTCGACACTCTCCGGGGGGGATTGAACAAAGACCCCAACTACCTTACCCATTACCAAGATAGCTTCCCCAATTATCACCTCTAATACCATTAGCTCACAGACATCTAACTTTCCCCACCTGTAATATCATTAACTCACAGACACTTACCTTCCTTCCTCCCCCCCCCCACTGCATTCCCCTCCTGTTCTGAAATGTGATTTGTCCTTTTCATATGTGTTCATTTTTTTTAACTGTATCCTTTGGCATATATGGTTGTGACTATTTTCTTCCACTATTTGATCTGAGGAAGTGGGTCTGGCCCACGAAAGCTTATCACCATCTTGTTAGTCTTTAAAGTGCTACATTGTCCTGTATTTTGCTTCAGCTACCCCAGACTAACACGGCTACATTTCTATCACTATTCTGAATGTGCTTGAGCAATGGGCTAGGAATGTTTACCTATGGACATGCTAATGAGTGAAGCTCCAGGGAACAATGGGCCTCTGAAGGCCAAAGACACACCTGGCCACTGGCCATGTGATTCTAGCCAGCCTGGAAGAAACCAAGAAGGAGGGATAAATTGGCCATGTGGCCATCTCCATCTTGGACTGAGCTCAGCACTTCATCCCAGAGGCAGCAGTGCAGGGATCGAAGAGCCCGGAAGACCTGTGAACCCATCCTGATGATAGGATGTTCAACAAGGACTTTTAAGCCAGCAGCTGTAACATCTCTGCTAGAGCCTGCATCGAGAACTGGGAGATTCGATGCATGTAACGTATGATACTTTATCAACCTTACTCTCATGCTCTTCTTTCTGGTAGCAATAAACCTTTAGATGTTAGATGTGTAAGGAGGGGCTGAACTGCTGCTTGCTGTCAGCCAGCTAAAACGAGGGGTGGGTGTGTCCACTACAGGGCTGTGTCTACACTGGGCCACTTATTCCAGAAAATCAGCCGCTTTTCCGGAATAAGCTGCGAGCTGTCTACACTGACCCCTTGAATTTCTGGAAAAGCAACGACGATCTACTGTAAGAAATCAGCTGCTTTTCCGGAAAAACTATGCTGCTCCCGCTCGGGCAAAAGTCCTTTTTCGGGAAAACTGTTCCGGAAAAGGGCCAGTGTAGACAGCACAGTAGTCTTTTCTGGAAAAAAGCCCCAATCGCGAAAATGACGATCAGGGCTTTTTTCCAGAAAAGCGCATCTACATTGGCCACGGACACTTTTCCGGAAAAGTGCTTTTCCGGAAAAGCATCCTGCCAATGTAGACGCTCTTTTTCCAGAAATACTTATAATGGAAAACTGTTCTGTTTTAAGCATTTCCGGAAATTCATGCCAGTGTAGACGTAGCCCAGTTGTTTAGCTCTGCAAGGTAATTAACTGTTAACTGTTGACATGTAAATACTGCTCAGGAGAGAAACCGAGGTGTGGCTATGGAAATCCCATTCAGCCAGGGCTGATGGAGGATCAGTGTTGGAATGGAATGTGGAGAATTGTATATAATTTGGGACTGTTGTGGGGGTAACTAATCATGCTACCCCTAAATGTGGGAACTGTAAAACATGCCACCAGTGCTTGCAGGAGAGACACCACCATCATGGTAAGAGGTCTCAGAAGAACAAGCCTCCCCCCTTCCAGAGTTGAGTGAACAGAGCTGGGGGAGAAGGTTAAAAGGTTTGAGTCAGCCTACTTCACACCTGCTAGGTGTGAGCTCTAAGACTGGCCCAGCCTGCACTTTTCCCCCTGGCTGTGTCTACCCTGGCCCTTGAATTTCTGGAAAAGCAATGATGCTCTACTGTACAAAATCAGCTGCTATTCTGGAAAAACTATTCTGCTCCCACTTGGGCATAAGTCTTTATTCTAGAACACTGTTCCGGAAAAGGGCCAGTGTAGACAGCCCAGTAGTCTTTTCCGGAAAAAAGCCCCGATCGTGAAAATGGCAATTGGGGCTCTTTTCTGGAAAAGCGCGTCTACATTGGCCACAGACGCTTTTCTGGGAAAAGGGCTTTTCCGGAAAAGCAACCTGCCAATGTAGATGCTCCTTTTCCGGAAAAACTGAAAATGGAATAGTATTCCATTTAAGCATTTCTGGAAATTCATGCCAGTGTAGACACAGCCCCTTTGTTTTAAGAACAGACCTAAAGCAGACTCCTTGAGGAGTCTTTTCTTTTGCTAGTCCAGTGAAAGCTGGATTCATTTGCTAGTCTAGCTGGTGGCTAAAGAGTTGGCCTCACTGAGACCTGAAATCATTGGTTTGGCTGAGTGCTAGACCTATTGCAGCCAGTGAAGTGGCGGCAACCAGCAGCGTTGTGTAGAGTGGCGGCAGGTGAGGAGCGGTGGCCAGTGGTGTGGCGTGGAGCGGAGTGGTGGCAGGCGAGGGGCAGCCATCAGCGGCGTGGCATGGAGCAGTGGCAGGTGAGGAGCGACCATCAGCGGCGTGGCGTGGAGCAGTGGCAGGTGAGGAGCAGTGGCAGGTGCGTGGCGTGGAGCAGTGGCAGGTGCCCAGTGGAGCATCAAGGCGTGGAACGAGACAGTTGGTGGAGCG
This sequence comes from Pelodiscus sinensis, assembly GCF_049634645.1. NCBI lineage: Eukaryota > Metazoa > Chordata > Testudines > Trionychidae > Pelodiscus > Pelodiscus sinensis. Next base: position 6,093,760 of record NC_134734.1, on the reverse strand, counting down.
TGGCCGAGTTTCGTATAAGGTGCCCCCTATCTATCCCCCCACCCCCATTTCTACCCAGGTTGGGAGGTGAAACCCTGCAGGTGAACTTTGGGACTCTGGGTGGCACGGACCAGGGACAGAGACTTTTGGGGAGTCTGACTGTTTTGGACTTCGGGCGATTCTTGGCTGGGGTGGGGGCTTGGCTCATGTTTGGGGTTATGAACTGTTTGTGGTGTTTTCCCCAAGTTAATGCCATATGACTTCTCTCTCTGTTTCATTAAATGTTTCTTTTCTACACTCAGACTCAGTGCTTGCGAGTGGGGAAGCATTGCCTCTCAGAGGCACCCATAGGTGCGTGAATTTCCCAGATTACTGGGTGGGGGCTCGAGCCAGTTCTATGTGAGATGGACCCCAAGATATTGAACCCAGCCCTGGTTACTGCCAGGCCTACCCGGCAGAAGGGTTACAGATGCTAAAGTATTGGCTCAGCGTGATTTGTGGGTAAGGTCCAAAGGATAATTTGACCAGGAATCTGTGGCTGGTTTCTTGGAACCGGACAGAACTTGTCCCCTCACCTGTGTATGAGGCCCGGTGCCATCTGGGGCACGGATATTGCTGCGGTGTCGGAGGGGTTTTGCTTATGAGGCTTCAGGCAGGCAGCTGAAGTGCTCTGTGGGACTGGTTTGTGGCCTATTTGGGAAGGTCTCCAGTCTGGGGGCTGTAAGGAGCCCCGAAGTTGAGCAATTCGCCCTGAGTGGATGCCCTCAGCTGTGCCCGGACACGGCCTGGTCTGTCACACACAGCCCTCCATGGCAGAATGGTTTTGATCACCTTGGCTGCTTGTATAACTACATCCCCTATTGTAGACTTCCCCACTCTGACCTGATTCCCCACTGGCCAGTAGCTGTCTGGTGTTTCAACCTTCCACACAGCAATTGCCAGGTGCTTCTCCATGGCAAGGGTGGATCTCATTTGGAAGTCCCTGTGCCTCTGGGCAGGGGAAAGCCAGGCACATAGGTCCAAAAAAGCATCCTTGTGCATGCTGAAGTTTTGCAGTCACTGCTAATTGTCCCATAACCACAGCACTGTGTGGTCCCACCAATCAATGCTTGTCTCATGGCACCAGAACTGGCGTTCCATTGTGTCAATAGGATCGAACGCTACTGTGGTTCCATTTACTGAACACAAGGGTTTCCCTGTACAGCATGCCTGTGGGACCCCAAGACGAAAGCGATTCCTCCTCCTCCTGGCATGCCGTGCTTATGTTCTCAAAATACTGCACCTTCGGGTGCACCAAGGTAGACACCCACATCACAATGGTTGGATGCCTGTCAAGATCCACGAGGGGAGCAATGCTCACACTGCTATGGCATCTGCACAGGCAACCAAGGCCAAAAAGGGCAAGAAAAGACTGTTTCCCGTTGAGTTCAAGCGAGGGAGGTGGGAGTAGATGAGTACATTATGGGATGCTAATGACAAGAAGCCATAACCACCAGCTGCACAGTTTTGGTCCCAGTGTGCATTGGGAGCATCTCTAAGAATGCAAAGCAGCACAGGCACTGTGGGATAGTTACTCACAGCACATCACTCTTGAAGTACACATCAATCTCCTTAATAGGGACACACTACTTCAAACTTCCCTGTAGTGAGGCATGGACCTTCGACTTTGAAAAATCAGGTGACCAGAAATCAACCATAATAGATTCGATCTCATCTCATAGGGTACGTCCAGACTACATGCCTCCGTCGACGGAGGCATGTAGATTAGCCAGATAGGCAGAGGGAAATGAAGCCGCGATTAAAATAATCGCGGCTTCATTTAAATTTAAATGGCTGCCCCGCTCTGCCGATCAGCTGTTTGTCGGCAGATCGGGGCAGTCTGGACGTTCCCCTGTCGCCAGAAAACCCTTTTGTCGACCGCCCCGTTATGCCTCGTGGGATGAGGCATAACGGGGCGGTCGACAAAAGGGTTTTCTGGCGACAGGGGAACGTCCAGACTGCCCCGATCTGCCGACAAACAGCTGATCGGCAGAGCGGGGCAGCCATTTAAATTTAAATGAAGCCGCGATTATTTTAATCGCGGCTTCATTTCCCTCTGCCTATCTGGCTAATCTACATGCCTCCGTCGACGGAGGCATGTAGTCTGGACGTACCCATAGTGTAGACATGGCCATAGGCACAGCGTCTCCAGCACTCCCATCCCCACTCCATGTGGCCTTGCCTGGAGCCTCCCTTGGTCCCCATGTGATCCTGTATTAAGGCTCTTCCCAATTTGTCGCTTCACGTGCAGAACGTGGGGGTCCGCAAGGGACCTTCAAAATATCTTGCCTCTAAATGTAAGGGGACTGTTAGCCCCTTGCTAAAACTCAGTGGGAGTTTTTGGTTGGCCAGCTCCCAGTACCAAAAGGGGAAGGGTCCATGAGAAATCAGGGCCCTGAGACTGACAGTCCCCAGGGACAATGGAAAGAGACCAACACTCCAGATCAGCCTGATTGACAGGTTGGACAGGCCAATGAGGGAATTAGGAGGCCAGATGCCATCCTCTGTGTGAGCTGGGATTTTCCCTCAAGTACCAGTAGTTCGGAATAGGAAGCCTAATCCAAACTACCTACTCCATGCCATGTGTAGCCGCGGGCACGGAGTCCGAACTAACGGGGATTTAAAAATGGCGGCGCCCGGCAAGATGCAAATGAAGCCCGGGAAATTCAAATCCCGTGCTTCATTTGCAACTTTGGTTGCCTACATTAACCACCCTAGTTCGAACTAGGGTGGTAGTGTAGACAGACCCTTGGGCTACGTCTACACTGGCCCCAAATTCCGGAAAAGTGATGCAAAGCAGGTAAGTCAGAATAGGGAAATCCGCGGGGGATTTAAATATCCCCCGCGGATTTAAATAAACATGTCCACCGCTTTTTTTCGGGCTTGGGGAAAAGCCGGAAAAAAGCGTCTAGACTGGCGCGATCCTCCGGAATAAAGCCCTTTTCCGGAGGATATCTTATTCCTACTTGAGCCCAGGCCCAGCTGGCAAAGGAAGCCCCACCCTTCCGACCCTGCTGGGTATGCCCCCAGCAGCAGCCGGGTATAAAGGCAGAAGGAGCCCTGCAGTCAGGGAGGCCGCAGGGTGAGGGAGGAGCCCAGGCCGTGCCAATGTTCCTGCAGCCGCTGGGACCAGAGTCGCCGCCCATGCCTGACCCTGACACGGAGAAAGCAGCCGCCGACCCAGGGTGGCAGGAGTGCGCCCACAATCCCGGCAGGTTGTGGGGCCCTATGGGAACCAGGGAGTGGTAGGAAGCAGCCCAGGGCAAAGGCTATAAAGTTTGGCTCGGCGTGTATCGGCCGGATCCTCCGCCGAGTGGGCAGGAGCCATAGGCCCTGCCTAAAGGGCCCTGGGCTGGGACCCGGTGGAGAAGGAAGGCCCGGGTCCCCCTACCACCCATTTTCCCTTCCCTGGATAAGCAAACCCCGGGCCAGAGGAGGCTTCTCAGAGCGGCTAGGCTTCTAGTACCATATATGCCCTGGTAGAGGGGTTTGGACTTTTACGTTGGGACTTTGGGTACTGTATAGGCCTGGTAGGAGGGGGCCGAAACCCCTGACAGGGGCATACCCCCTGACACCTCCCTCAGGAGAGAGCTTGAAAACAAACTGCAGTTTCTTAACAGCTGACCTTTAGTCTCAGGCCCATGCACACAGAATCTCCTGCCTTCTAGTGCACAGGAATCAGAAGATATTCTGAAAAGGTGATTTTATAAGAAAATAAAGAAAATATATTTGGTAAATCATACATGACTGCTGGGTGTTACAGAACAACTGAAAAAAGGTGGATTAAAAGCACAGAGAATTGCTTCCGTCAAATTCAGTTTAAAAGTTACAGTGTACAAGGGGAGGATACACCAAACCCAAAATTAAAGAAAATTAAGGGGCTATGCCTTGTGCTTACTTTGCCCACTAACCCCACTCTCTCTGGCCACTGTCATAGACATAGCCTGTTAATCTTGCACTGTTTATATAGAAAAGTGAACAAACAGCAGTACAGAAAAAAAACCTGTTAATTGGTCTATTGCTCATGTACTACATGTTACAGTACTTCCTTAAACACTACATTTGTGATTTCTTGACAGCCATTAGTGAATATTTTGATACCCTCCTGGCTTCTACACCGAGACAGAGCTACATAGATCTGGCTGGGTCTAAAGGGTCCCTTGTCAGCATTTATAGAGAGGCCAATGTGATCAACACTCTGTCCCTATGGCTTGTTAATTGAAGGCTACCCACATTGAGAACTGGATCCATTGCAAGATGACATCACCACATATCCGGCTGTATATGTGGGATATACACTGATGATGTCATTCTGCCATGTGGCAGGATACATCTTTTTTATACATAGAGGCTACGTCTACACTGGCATGATTTTCTGGAAATGCTTTTAACGGAAAAGTTTTCCTTTAAAGCATTTTCGGAAAAGCGCGTCTAGATTGGAAAAGCATCAGTGGCCAATCTAGACGCGCTTTTCCGCAAAAAAGCCCCGATCGCCATTTTCGCAATCGGGGCTTTTTTGCGAAAAACAGTACTGTGCTGTCTACACTGGCCCTTTTCCGCAAAAGTCTTTCGGAAAAAGACTTTTGTCTGAACGGGAGCAGCATAGTATTTCCGGAAAATCACTGACGATCTTACATGAGATCGTCAGCGCTTTTCCGGAAATTCAAGCGGACAGTGTAGACAGCTGGCAAGTTTTTCCGGAAAAGCGGCTGATTTTTCCGGAAAAACTTGCCAGTATAGACACAGCCAGAGAGAGACAACCTGATTGTGTATAACAAAACATTCCCTATTCACTTGCACATCTGTTGCTCCAAGGTTCAGTCTTTTTCTTAGGTATTAATATGGCTGGAAAATCCATGCCTTGTTCCTGGTTCACTCATCTCTCCCAGCTCTTGCTCTGCTGATGTAAAAGACTGAGGCGTGTAGAACCTGTTTCAATTCCCTTCCCATTGGCTCTGCTGGTTCCCTGCCAACACTTCCTGCAGATTCTCAGGGACCCAGTGTCTCTGGGTTAAACCCTTTGCAGACAATTTAGTTAACTGAATGGCAGGGATGTCTAGAAAAGGGTAGTACCCCTCCCATTATCACATCCTGTCACCTTCCAACAGCCCTCTCTACTTCCTAACCTGGCTTCAGAAAAACCTAACTGTGTCTTGTACTTGAGGAAAAGATACCCTGTTGCCTGTCTGCAGCTGTTTGCTGTCATCCACCAGGGCCGTCAGCCTCAGTTACTCCTGTCAAACAGAACAACTTTGTCCAGTTTAAAATGTGTTCATCAAATTCATTTTCAATTCAGTTGAAAAGAAGTTTTTCATAGGAAAAATATTTGGATGAAAAGTTTTTTACTTTTCTGTAGCTGTATTAGGAGGGTGGATTTAAAAGAAATAGAAGGATAGATTAGTAGGGTAGATGGCTAAGAACTGACAGAAATTTGGTGAACATCTAATTTGTCCTTCACAACAGACTATAGAATCACAGAATGTCAGGCTGCAAGGGGCCTCAAGAGGTCATCAAATCCTGTTCTGAGAAAGGACCAAGTAAACAGTGACCCTCCCAGACTGGAGTTTCTCCAAACTGTTCTTAGAATGCTCCCATGATGGGGATTACTTGAAGCCTATTCCCTATAGTTATGAGAGTGTTTCTTAATGTCTAACCTAATGTCTACTGCAGCAGAATCCCTGGATTAATTTCTACTTCAAGCATGGTGCACTGGAGCAGCTATTTGAGAAAAAAAATCCTTTCTGGTGTTGGAGCAGATGTATCTCTGTGCATCCCTGGGGGAAGGAGGGCAGCGGGTCTCCTTTTGCTGCCCCACCCTCAGCACCATCCTCTTAGGTCCCATTGGGCTGTTTGCCACAGCTTTGAGCGCTATGAGGCCACCATGGCATACAGGCCGCCTGCCTGCCTGAGAGCACTGCTGTGTCTGGTTGGGAGCTGGCAGCCAGGGCCAGAGCCTGCACCTGGCTCTCCCTTTCATGCCCCAACTCCCTGCCCTGGTTTAGAACCCCTCTTGCACCCAGACTCCATCCCAGACCCCAGATTCCTCCATTCATATAATAGGAAAGTGCAGCCCCTCCCCCTTACCAAAATTCTTGCCATGGCCCTCCTGCAAAAATGATTGCCCACCCCTGCTTTCCAAGCTGGACGTAAATCTTTGTTCCTGTGGGGCAGCTATAGGTTGGACCATATTTCTCTTTCCACAGCACAGAATAGCAGTACCTTATCCATGTACCACACAGTAGCAAAAGAGTAAGTCACAAACCTGCTGTTGGCGCTGGCAGGAAGAGATGTGGCTGGAAAGTCTGTGGTGGGCATTTATATGCACCAGATCTTCTCTTTGTGTCAATTAATAGTCCTTCCATCAGAGCGGACAGAGCCAGATTGCCAGGTGGTGTGAGTGCCACTGCTCAACTGGAGTCAATGGGGCCAGACCCCAGTGGGATCCATCGGCTGCAGTTCTCCTCATGTCAATGGGCCCAGCTGGGGTCAATGGGCCGTAACTCTATTGGAGTCAATGGGCTGTAGCTCCACTGTTGTCAGTGGATCAAGATTGTGAGAAGGTTTCTTTGGGTCAGTCGAGTTGTGCTGCTTTACACCATCGAAGGGCCTCGCCTGAGCATGATGAACATTCCATTATGCAAACGGACACAACATCTTGTCCTGGAGAAAGTGGCCTGATAAGCCGGGCTTTTATGGGCCCCACCCACGCCTGGCTTTGCCCGAGAGGAGCAGATCATTCCCAGAAGGGGAGGAGACCATGTCAAACACAGAGCAGATGCTGTCCTGAGTAGTGCTCACTTGGCCCCGAGATCAAAGCACACACAACAGAAGGAGTGTGTGGGCATCTAGCAGGGTGGAGTGGAAATACCAGTATTTACTGCTGGCCACAGGCCACCTAACCCTCCTGGGGCATGAACCTGGGTCCCTAAGCCCTGAGGGACCAGCCACGGCTGGAGGGCCAAGAGCAGACTCAGCCTGGCTGCTCAGTAGCACAGTCTTGTTGCTCCTGGGAAAGGAAACGTGCTCTCCTGCATATACAGAAACTCACACCTGGTGTGGAAGGGGCACCTGGCACCATGGGACCTGGATCCTGACCGCCTAAATCTCAGCTGATGCAGGCCCCTCGTGTCAGTAGTGGATTGGCCCCAGAAAAATCGGCACCTCTGCATCCTGACCCATCCTCCTGGCCAGTGCTCTTGCCAGGGAGCGGGCAAAGCCTCCACACCCCGACCCTGCTGCCCAGCAGGTGCACTGGGGTGGGGTGGAATGAAGATGGAAGAGGAGAGGAGCGGCCCCATTTGCTCTGGCCCATGGCCACATTCCACCTTTGTGCAGTATCTCAGGGCTAGGTGAGTGACCATCGATCTGATCAGCTATGGCAAATCCTATTTGCTTGTTACAGGCCAGAAAGTCCACAAAGTTGAACTAGACTGTGGTGGGCAAAGCATCCGTCCGCATTGTCCTGCATTCTGGAAGGGCAGATTCTAGCTGTCAAGGGCTACATCTACACAGCTGAGCTATTTCGGGTTTCCTCTGGTGTCCCCAAACAGCTGTTCTGCATCTTAAGAGCAAGCCCATTATGCCCAAATATAAGGGGCTCACTATTTCGACGTCCCCATAAACCTCATTGCGTGAGGGACACGGGATGTTTCAGAATAGCACTTTATTTTCAAATAGCACCTTATTTCACAAATTGCGTAGCTTATTTTGAGATGAGGGTGCTGTGTGGACACAGCCAAGCTGTCCTGCTGTGGCCCAAGAGGCTGGTTCCAACCTTAGGTCAGACCATCAGGAAACGGGCCACAGAACTGCAAGTAGCCGTGAGTTTTATACTTAGCCAAGTATCCGGTGTGAATTCCTTCGGCTCTACAGCAGCCCAGCCACGCTGACCAGGAGCCTGCCTTGGATTATTTTGCTGCCCAGGAACCTGCCTTTGGCCCCTGACACCACAGACCCCAGCAAATCCCAGGTTCCTCCCCATCCCAGAGGACCAGCTGTACGTTAGACCTCACACCGAAGACAAGGCTCAGTCCTCTAATAAGCTGTGAACTGGGGAAAGAGACAGGAGAGTAATTTACAAAGTTAAAGCAGGTAAACAGGCAGACATGCAAATGAGTTCCAGTCTTAAGCGTTATGAGGTACAAGAAGCTTCTCCAGTTCCAGGGAATTTGGCCAAAGCTAATGCCACACGGTCTGTCTGCCTCTCTTACTAACATTTCCCAACAGAAGTGCTCTGGGACGCTTATTGCACTCCACGCCATTTACCTGGGCATTCTTAATGGATTCCTCACTTCCCTCCCATGCTCTGTTCCAGGATCATTCACTGGGATTTTCTGCTGCTGCCTCTGGGAGATGGCAGGGGGATTTGAATGGGGGGAGGTGAGGACAATTTGATTTCCCATGGCTGGGAGCCCCCAAGTGATGGCAGACTGCCTGCCTTCCCTTTTGCCGTCCCTTGTTTTATTTAAAATCAGAGCTGGGGTTAGGTCTATTTCTAATCCCCTCTTCCCTCAACCTGGGTGACACGGGGTTTTGTGTCTCTGATCGGGCATTTGAGTCAACACATTCAGCTGCATTTTCTAGAGCCTCTAAAACAGGATTCTTTTTGGTTGTCTTCACCTCCTTTGTAACCGCAATTTCTCCTGGGCCATCTGATCAAACAGAGTTCCATAGTCACCGGCAGCCCTCCCTGCCCTTCGGCCATTTTCTTCTAAAATTGCACATTTTAAGTACATATTCACAAGGAGAGACATTGCTACATATTCTGCGGTTTCTGCGTGTCCATTGGTAGGTCTCAGGGGCAATCTAAAATCTCTCCAATGCACCTCCTTCACATTTCATGTTCACTTCCGCATCACCCGCTACAAGATTAAAAACTTGCCTCACTTTCCAGTTAATCTGGTAAGAGGCAAACCACAGTGTGTCTCCTGGGATGATGTGGGCCCCCTGGTCTCTGCGCGGAGGACAGGATCTCCTCTACGTCATCCACCTCCTCCTGAATCAGGTAGATCTTCCCCCACTTCCTAGGCTGGGGAAGCTCCGTTTGCTGCTCTGATCCAAAAAGGTTCTGCGTCCATCTGAAGGCCTACGTGCTTTCCTCTCAGCTTCTCTTCTGGGTCTGCTTGCAGACTGGGCTGCCTCAGTCTCCCCGATCGGCAGCGCAGCCATCGGTGCTGGTGTTCTTCCTGAGCTCTGGGTCTTCTCTGCCATGGCTGGTTCCTTGGGCACCTGCCAAGCCCGGTCTGGGATTTTCCCTTGCAAGGATCTTCCCCTCTCCAACCATGGCTCTTCCAGGTCTCTTCTCCCAAGATCAGCAGCTGACTGTGGTTCACTCGCCTCTCTTCTTCCACCTTTACACTCTCAATATCAAGGTGACAGCTCAGCAGCTTCACAGAGCCTGCAACTCAGGAGTACCAACCCCAGGCAGGCGCTAAGAAGCAGGGCACAAGCCCCAACTTGGCTGTGAGTTTCCTACTTAGTTTCACCAAATGATCATCTAGCGTAGACTCACCAGGCACATTAACAGCCTAACTGTGGAGACCCCAATTATCTCACCAACCTGATGAGCCCACCTTTGTCACTGATGGTCTCTTTCACCAAGAACCACGCCACTATTCAGGTTACTGCCCCTCCCAAAGGACCTGCCCTTACCCCAGGCCAATCACACCTTAGGTCCCACACCAAACAGAACGCTTGTAGATAGCCCTGTCATACAAGAGCTATAGGTCTATCAAAGAGGAAAAGGAAAGAAGAGAGTCATTTATAGGATTAAAACAGGCAAACATATCTTTGCACCTGATCTGCCCCCACCACACTGGTGAGTGGATGGACCCGAATGCTCCCAGAGCAGTCCCAGGGTCCGCAGAGCTGGATGGACACAAACTGCAGCTACCGGCCACTGGACAGATCCCAGCCTGGTCCCAGGGTGAACGGCACTGCAGGGCTCGCGGCAGGGATGCTCCTCCTCCGGAGTCGGTTCTCACCCTAATGCCCCAGCATTTCCCAGGGAACCTGACTCCACTGCCCCTTCTTGGGCCTGGGGGCATTGAGGTGCAAGAAGCACAGTGAGGGGTTTAGAAGTCATTCTCCCCATGCAGCCTGTGCTGGCACCAATGCCCTTGTGCGGAGCCTGGGGGCACAGTGCTGAAGGAAGCGGGTTGGGGGCATGTTCCCCTCAGAATCTGTGCTGAGGCCAGGGTGCACTGTTCTGTGTGTAGCACGTTGCCGTCAGAGCCACTGCTGACCCCCAATCCCAGCCGTGTGGATGAGTCACCTCCAGCACAAACTCTCAGCTGGCTCATGAGTTCTTAGGAACTTCCACATTCCCCTAGTATCTACTAAAATCAGGCCTTGGTACACAGAGATACTCTTGTTCTTATCTGAGCAGAGATGCCATTTAATCCCTGTAAAAAGTAATAAAATGGTCCTGGTTCTGATCAATCAGGAGTAACTCTTCTGGGGTCAATGGGATCATTCCCTGCTCACTCACTCTGGTGTAAATTGGGAGTAACTCCATTTACATGAAAATTGAACCATTGTGCAGAATAAACTAGGGTATGTCTACACTACCACCCTAGTTCGAACTAGGGTGGTAATGTAGTCAACCAGAGTTGCAAATGAAGCCCGGGATTTGAATTTCCAGGACTTCATTTGCATGTTGCTGGGCGCCGCCATTTTTAAATGTCCGCTAGTTCGGACTCCGTGCCTGCGGCTACATGCGGCATGAACTAGGTAGTTCGGATTAGGCTTCCTATTCCGAACTACCGGTACACCTCGTTTCTGGGCTTCATTTGCAATTCCGGTTGACTACATTACCACCCTAGTTCGAACTAGGGTGGTAGTGTAGACATACCCTTAGGGACATGGGCATGATGGCATGGGTGGTGGGTACCAAAGCCAGGAGAGTCTTAGCCTCCCAAAATAGCCTGCATAGCCCCACCCACGCTCTCCCCACCAACATCTTTCATTATCAGCATTGCGCTACGGGTGGGGTGAGCTCTTCCCTTGTGACCGGAGCCCTAGGCTGGGGCTAATGGGTCTGACCTGTGGCCAGAGACTCTGCCTGGTGCTCTGAGGGTGGGGGAGGTGGCACCATGCTGGGGCTTTGGGCCATTTGGGGAGATAGGGACTAGGAGGGGGAGCTAGTAGCTGTGGGACTGGGGGGTCTGGAGGGAAGTGCAAAAGGGAGAGACCAGATGGGGGGTTCACCTGCCATTCATGATAGGTAGATAGATAGACTGTTACAAATTATGCACTTGAAAAATGCCATCATGACCTCCGCACATTTTCTCTTCTTCAGATTAAACAAACCCAGATTTTTAAAAATCTTCTCTCACACCTCATATTTTCTATACAGTTAATCATTTTTGTTGCTCCCCTGTGCTTTTTTCCAATTTGTCTACATCTTTCCTGAAGTGTGGCTTCCAGAACTGACACAATAGCCCAGCCCAGGCCTAATCCATGTGGAGTAGAGCACAAGAATTACCTCTCATGTCTTGCTTACAACACTTCATAATGGTGTTTGCTGTTTTGCCTTTTTCACAAGAAGTTTATACAGTACTATAGACTTATCTTTAGAATCATACAATCATAAGCAGAACCAACCCCAACTAAATCATACCAGCCAGGGCTTTGTCAAGATGGGACTTAAACATCTCGAGAGATGGAGATTCCACCTCCTCCCTAGGGAACCCAGCCCAGCACTTCCCCACCCTCCTACGGAAATAGCTTTTCCCAATATCCAACCTTCCCCACTGTAACTTGAGACCATTGCTCCTCCTTCTGTCCTCTGTTACCACTGAGAACAGCCTTTCACTATCCTCTTTGGACCCTCCCTTAGGAAGCTGAAGGTTGCTATCAAATCCCCCCTCACTTTTCCTTCTTCAGACTAAATAAACCCAAATCCCTCAACCTCTCCTCATAGATCATGTGCTCCATCCCCCTAATCATTTTTTATTCCCTCCACTGGTCCTCTCCAATGCATCCACATCCTTTCTGAAGTGTGTGTGGGGCGAGGGGAGCAGGGAGGGAACAGAACTGGACACAATACTCCAGATGTGGCGTCTCCAGAGCCAAATAAAGGGGAATAATCACTTCTCTAGATCTGCTGGCAATGCTCCTACTAATACACCCCAATATGCTGTTAGTCTTCTTGAAACATTTAATTACATTAAATATTGATGGTACATAATGTATATGCAATGTGTATAATGTATGAATAAATGTCCTTTATTTAGGCATCTGTGATCTGATGGAGCAGTTATTGCTTGCCCCCGCCTCCCCCTCAGATGGGTGTCACCGTAGAACACTGGCTGCCTTCTCAAGCTGTTCCCTGCTTTATAACACCCGTGTGTGCTTGGGCACTGGGCTAGCCAGGTGCGTGGGGCTGGTGAGTACAAACTTGTCCTTTCCCTATTGAAGCAAAGTTGCTTAGATTGCAGGGTGATGGGAGCATACAAATACCACAGCTATGGTGGGGATGGGGAGATAGGTGGATAGAGGTGTGTGAATGGGGATAGCTAGATTAATGTGACTGAAAATACGTAGAGGGGTGTATTTGGTGATAGAATGTGTGTAGGGCAGAGATGTGACTGGAGATAGAGATGTGACTGGGAATAGATAGATAGATAGATTGATGGGGGTGTATACAGAGGGAAGGATGGATGGATAGATAGATTAGATGGGAGGTGTGCAGTAGTGGGGGTGCTGTCTGCTCTGTAACCTGGGGTCCCCCTGCGCTGGGATGGGAGATTCTCACTGACTCTCCTAAATGTGTATTAACCCAGACACCCAGGCTCAGCCTCCCAGGGAGAGAGACAAAGGGAGGAAGGTGGAGACCAGCACCTGGCTGGGGGGCAGGGCCTGGGAGGAAGGGTTGGTTGCTGTCAGGGAAGCATGGAGAAAAGAGGATAAGCTGGGGGCCTACGGGCAATGGACCCCTAACCTTAGGGTCTGAGGCATCATGGCCCTGGGCCCTGTAGCCACATCACACATGTGCTGTGCTGTATCCTGAAGGAATAATAAACCCCTCTCTATTCTACTACTGGTGGAGTCTGTTCTTGCTGCTACGGGGGTGCAGGAATGGGGGAACCCCGACTGCGTTGTCACAGGAGTATAGAAAGATGTAAATAATACAGGTGTGTTGGTCCCTGGATATTAGAGAGACAAGGCAGGTAGGGTTAGTGGATGGGACCAGCTATTTTTCGGGGCTGCATAGTTTGAAAGGTTGATTCTTTCACCCACAGAAATTGGTCCAGTAAAGGACATTCCCTGACCCGACTTCTTACCCTCAGAGAGATGGATGTATCAATACCTACCATGCATGGTCCTCTGCTTTGCATAGGAGGCTGGATTTCTGATACAATAATCTAATGCTGTTTTGTTTCAAATTCTTCTCTTGTATTTATTCAGGAGGGATGTGGGGTTTAAAGCAGGAAGGGCTGGAGTCAGGATTCCTCTATTCAGCACTGGTGAGGCCACATCTGCGTTGTCTCCAATTTTGGACCCAGCACTATAGAAAGGATGTGGACGTCTTGGAGAGGGTCCAGCAGAGGATAATGGAAATGATTAGGGGGTTGGAGCACATGGCTGATGGGCAGAGGCTGAGGGAACTGGGCTTGTTTATTTACCAGAAGAGAAGAGTGAGGGGGGATTTGAGAGCAGCCTTCAACTACCTGAAAGGGGGCTTCAAAAAGGATGGAGAGAGGCTGCTTTCAGTGGTAACAGATGGCAGAACAAGGAGCAATGGTCTTAAGTTATAGTGGGGGAGGTCTAGGTTGGATATTAGGCCAAAGTATTTCCCTGGGAGGGTGGGGAAGCACTGGGATGGGGAAGCGAACTGGGTTCCCTAGAGATGTGGTGGAATCTCCATTCCTGGAGGCTTGACCAAGCCCTGGCTGGGATGATTTCCTGGGAGTGAGTCCTGCTTTGGTCAGGTGATTGGACTCGATGCCTCCTGAGGTCTCTTTCTACCCTGATCTTCTGTGATTCTATCACAGCTGGGTTCTATTCCCAGCTCTGGGATGGGAGTGGGGTCTAGTAGTGAGAGCAGAAGGGGGCAGGGAGTCAAGACTTCCAGCTGTGTCATTGACTCTGCAAACTTGTTCTTGTCACTTCTACTCTCTGTGACTCACTTTCCCCACAGAGAGACTCATACTCAGCTACCTCCCAGGCAGGCCATTCTGTCCCCATTTCCCAGGGGAGGCAGGGGGTCCATTTGGCACCTGATCCTCTCCAGTGTGCTCAGAGGCTGATGGCCCTGGCTTGTTCCGACATTGAGCTGACACATTTCCCCATGTTTTCCAGCGATGGCCATGAAGGGGATGCTGCTGCTCTGGGCCTGGCTGGTGCTGCTGTGCGGTGAGTAAGGGTCAAAGCACCAGGGCAGAGTTTTCAACTGTGGGTGTCTAAAGTTAGGCACGTAGGGGTAGGATCCTTAAGCCTGTTACACTGCAGGGGAGGGGAATTGGGCTGCTTAATCACCGTCGAACATTCTGCACCAGACGCCCAAATATCTCAGAACAGAGCTACTCGGTACAATCGGGTTCATGTGAGATTTGTACGTCATATGCTTCTATGCTCTCTTTTACATGCTGTGCTCACCAGCACGACGCTGTCCTGCCGGTATATTTTGTACCCTGGAATTACTGTGTTCCAGTGATTCCACCACTGTTATATCAATATCCTCATCCAATAGGAGGCCCTCTGGCTCCCCCAGCGTATTATTTCACATCTAGGGTTTGTGTATGAGCACTTGAAAAACGTTTCACTTTTTAGCTGACTGCTATTACATGACGTGATTGAATGGGACTCTTTTTCATTGGACTGTTTCTCACCACATCTTACCTGTATTTAATCATCTTCCATCCTCTCCCCTTTACTAGGACATAGACACTGTCCGTAGAATCACCCTAAGGGATGTCTCTGTCTGATCCATGTGCTCCTTCATACCTGTTGACTTCCCAAGCCTCTAGTTTAAAAACTGCTCAACCACCTTTTTAATGTTAAGTGCTAGCAATCAGGTTCTATTTTGATTTAGGTGCAGGCCTATCCTTCCTGTATAGGCTTCCTCTTTCCCAAAAGTTTATCCAGTTCTTAATAAATCTAAATCCTTCCTCCCTATACCATCATTTCATCCATGTACTTGAGACCCTACAGTTCTGCCTGACTACTGGCCCTATGCGTGGAACTGGAAACATTTCAGAAAACATTATCATGGAGGTCCTGGATTTCTATCTCTTTCCTAGCAGCCTAAATTTGCCCTTCAGGACTTCTCTCCTATTCTTCCCTATGTCATTGGTACCTCCATTTACCATGATCACTGGCTTCTCCCCAGCACTACACATAAGTCGACCTAGAAGTCTTGAGAGACTCACCACCCTAGCACCAGGCAGGCAAGTCAGCATATGGTTCTCCTAGTCATCACAAACCCAGCTGCCTGTGTTTCTAATGATCGAATCCCCCATTACTAACACCTTCCTTTTCCTAATGACTGGAGTTCCCTCCCCTGGAGAGGTAGCCTCAGTGCAAGAAGATACCATAGTATCCTCTAGAAGGAGGGTCCCAACTATGGGATCGTTTCCCTCTGCTCCAGTTGGATGTTCTGAGCCTTTCGCCTTTCTCTGACGGGATGTGGGATTGCAGCCCTGTATCCTGGAAACTCATCTACGTACCTCTCTACCTTCCTTAGCTCCTCCAATTCAGCCGCCTTGGCCTCCAAAGTCTAAACAAGGTCCATGGGGGCTAGGAGCTCCTTGCACCAAATGCACTCACATCATCATACATGCTACACTGGGTGAAATAAACAGGATAGCCTCCCCTCTGCTGATGGGCTTCTGTCAATATTCTCTTCGTACTCCTAGAGCGTATTTTTAAAATCAAGTGGGTTTGATTTTAGTTTTAAAAAGTTTAAAGAATGTTCAGTGTTGAGTGTGTCTAGCCCCTATCAAACTCTGCCTCTAAACTCCCTAGCAAAATGGCAACATGGAACAGGTGAGTGTTTTCCAAATTAAACAGTTTTGATTTTTCATTTCATGTCAAAACAGTTTTTGAAATGTATTTTATTGGTGATTACACCTTTTGCACAAAGTAAAAGACTTCAAGATCAAAGTGAACCATTTCAATTTTTTGATTGGCTCAAGATAAAATTTCATGGGGGCAGGAATTGAGGTTTCTTTGGGTACGTCTACACAGCAGCAATATTTCTGAATAACATAGCAAGTCATTATTTCAAAATAATGTTGAGGTGGAAGACTTCTTACGTCAACTCATGGTAACCCTCATTTCATAAGGAGCAAGGAAAATTGGGGGAAGAGTGTTCTTCCTTTGACTTCTTGTTGTATAGACAGCACCAAAAGCTGAATTAAGATATTTTGATTTCAGCTATGCAATTGATGTAGCTGAAGTTGCATAGCTTAATTCGACTTTTGCCCTGCAGCGTAGATGTGCCCTTTCTGATTTGGAACAAAAAGAAATTTTGAAATCTCAGAATTTCCCATGGAATAAAATTTCCAAGTCTCACCTTTGGCATGTGGATTTGAAAATCGGCCCAACACCTGATAAATTATTGCTGCTATTTGATAGTTGTACTAGAGTACCATCTAGGCATCCCGATCATAGATCAGGACTTCATTGTGCCAGGGACTGTACAGGATTATTGCTATTGATTAGGTGTCCTGTTGTAGCACCTTGGCACTGCAGAGCCCTCGCGGTGTCAGTTGCTGTACATTATTTGTGCTGTTTAATAGATGTGCTACAGTTGCAATTAAAGTTTCATAACAGCTAAAACACAAGTTGTCAAACTCAGGTATCCAAACATCTACTATATATTTAAGAGCATTTGTCTATCAGTTTGTGTCGCTGTCTGTTCAAGAATTCCTCCTAAATGGTAAGAGCTGGGACCATCAAATTCAGTGCACAGCTTCCACTCATCACAACTTAAAGCAGCATAAGGGTTTGGTTGTGCCAGGAAAATGGAATGTGCCTGGAATGGGATTTTTTCTCATGAAATCCTACAGAAAAGAGACCGAATCACCAGACAGGTGAAAGGGGCTGGTTGGGGGGTGCCCCCCGGAACTGCCCCAGCCCCGAGCCTCCTGCCCCCAAGCCATCCTTTAAGGAGGGTTGGGGCTGAGGCTCCTCTCCATATGCCTACAGGGACATTGCTGGCTGTTCCCCTTTGCCAGGGAGCAAGGGGAAAGAGCACCGCTTCCTGCATTCCTCGCTCTGGCTGGGCAGCACAGGGAGCAGATGAGCTGTGCACTTTGCTTTTCTTCCCAGACAGGGACAGGGACAGGGACAGAGAGAGGCAAATGAAGCACGGGATTTTAATATCCCGCTCTTGATTAGCATATTCACGGCCGGTCACCATTTTAAAAAGCCGGTAGCCCAGATTAATTCGCCGCATGTAGACACGGTAGTCTGATCCAAAACCCTTCCCTCGAATTAACTGTTACTCCTTGTGCAATGAGGAGTAATAGTTAATTCGAGGGAAGGGTTTTGGATCGGACTACCACGTCTACACGCGGTGAGTTAATTCGGGCTACCAGCTTTTTAAAATGGCAACCAGCCACGAAAATGCTATCAAATGAGGGATACTTAAATCCCGCGTTTCATTAGCAACTTCGGTTTGCTTCATTTACCTCCCCAGTTCGAACTAAGGGGCAAGTGTAGACATACGCACACTGAGTCCCCTGCCAAGAGTATGTCTTCACCCCCCCAACCCTGACTCCTGCACCCCCCCACATTTCCATCTCCCTGCCCTGAACCCCTCCTTAAGTACCCGAGCAATACCAGGTAAATGTACTAGTACAAAATGAATCCTGAAATCAAATCGTAGTAAGTTCTCATGCAGCATTTGTCTCACTTTGTCCATTTGTGTATTTTAATTACTACCAATGGAAATTAGTTTCTTGGTGTGTGCATGTACTGTGACATTTTTCAAATAAAATATAATCTTTGCCAACCTGTCTGTCTGTCCATCTGTCTGTGAGTCCATTTGTTCTAGAACTAAACAGTAAGGCTGTGTCTACACTGGCATGAATTTCCGGAAATGCTTAAAACAGAATAGTTTTCGTTATAAGTATTTCCGGAAAAAGAGCGTCTACATTGGCAGGCTGCTTTTCCGGAAAAGCCCTTTTTCCAGAAAAGCATCTGTGGCCAATGTAGATGCGCTTTTCCGGAAAAGAGCCCCGATCGTCATTTTCGCGATCGGGGCTTTTTTCCGGAAAAGACTACTGGGCTGTCTACACTGGCCCTTTTCTGGAACAGTGTTCCGGAATAAGGACTTATGCCCGAGCGGGAGCAGAATAGTTTTTCCGGAATAGCGGCTGATTTTGTACAGTAGAGCATCGTTGCTTTTCCGGAAATTCAAGGGCCAGTGTAGACAGCTCGCAGCTTATTCCGGAAAAGCGGCTGATTTTCCGGAATAAGTGGCCCAGTGTAGACACAGCCTAAGAGCAAGGACCACCAAATCTGGTATGCAGCTTCCTCTTCCCCTAACTCAGAGGTGGGAAACCTCAGGCCTGGGGGCCAGATGCAGGCCCTGGCTTGCCTGAATCCAGGCCCCCGAGGTTCAGAGTCCCCCCCCCCCCCAGCATTTGGGATCCCATGCTGACGCTTTAGCGCCCCCCCCCTCCCGGCTTCACCACACAGCACACAAAATCTACTAGACTGGGTTCCCCTAGGCTCTGGTCTAAGGGAAATGTGGGGAGTGTCTTTTTCGCTTTCTTAGTCAAGAGTTGGGGTTTTTTTGTACTTCTCACTTGTGTGCGGACACCAATTGATTTTTCTGGAGGTCAGCACCTCCCAGCCCAGAAAAGATTCCCCTTTCCTGCCCTATCTTAAAGCAAGGTTAAGGTTTGGTTGTGCCAGAAAAATGGGATGCACCTGGAACGCCACTGTTTTCCATAACATGGAAAGGAAGGGAGTTGTTCGGAAGGATACTGTACTGCAAAGTGACCATTCTTGGTGGTACACCTGCCCACAGAGTGGCCATCTGGGACTAGGACTCCCCATCTTGCCAGTCACTGGACCAGGAAATTGGCTCCCGTGCCCCAAACCCCTCCTTCCTGACTCATGGCTGCAGCGCTGGAGGATGGGGCTAGAGTGGAGGGAGAAAGCCCCTGCCACATGATGGGGGGGAAAAGGTCCCTGCCAGATCATAGAATCATAGAACTGGAAGGGACCAAGAGAGGTCATCAAGTCCAGTCCCCTGTCCTCACAGTAGGACCAACTACCACCTAGAAGATCATCCCTGATAGATGTCTATCTAACCTGCTCTTCATATCTCCAGAGATGGAGATTCCACAACCTCCCTAGGCAACTTATTCCAGTGTTTAACCACCATGACAGGCAGGAAGTTTTTCCTAATGTCCAACCCAAACCTCTCTTGCTGCAGTTTAAGCCCATTGCGTCTCATCCTAACCTCAGAGGTCAAGAAGAACAATTTTTCTCCCTCCTCCTTGCAACACTTTTAGATACTCGAAAATTACTATCATGGCCTCTTTCAGTCTTCTCCTTTCTAAACTAAACAAGCCCAATTCTTTCAGTCTTCCCTCATGGCTTTTATTTTCTAGACCTTTAATCATTCTTGTTGCTCTTCTCTGGACCATCTCCAATTTCTCCACATCTTTCTTGAAATGCAGTGCCCAGAACTGGACATAACACTCCAATTGAGGCCTAATCAGTGCAGAGTAGAGCGGAAGAATGACTCCTCCTGTCTTGCTCACAACATTCCTGTTAGTGCATCCCAGAATCATGTGGAATGAGGCGTACAGATAGTTCGGATTAGGCTTCCTATTCCGAACTATCTAATTCGTGCCGCGTGTAGCCGCAGGCACGGAGTCCGCACTAGCGGACATTTAAAAATGGCGGCGCCCGGCAACATGCAAATGAAGCCCGGGAAATTCAAATCCCGGGCTTCATTTGCAAGTTCATATGACTACAGTAACCACCCTAGTTCAAACTAGGGTGGTAGTGTAGACATACCCTAAAAGACTCAAGCTGCTTAGGCTATATGTCAGGAGAATCTGGCTGTGCAGGTAGTGAGGGCCTGGCACAGGATTCCAAGTGAGGCTGGGGAGGTTTTTAAGAACAGGTTGGACAAACACTGTCGGGGTGGTTCTATAATATAATCTTACATTTAACCTTTCAATAGGACATAAACGTCAAAGCAAAATAACATTAAAAACATTTTGAACCCCCCAGAAAACCCTTTTTTTTAAATTAACCCATTCCCAAGAAACATTTTGATTTTGACTATCTTGCACGGGATAGTTGTTTTTGACAGGAAAAGATTGTGCAGGCAGTTTTTCAACCAGCTCTAGCCGGGTATGTCTACACTACCCCGCTAGTTCGAACTAGCAGGGGTAATGTAGTCATCCACAATTGCAAATGAAGCCCGGGATTTGAATTTCCCGGGCTTCATTTGCATAAAGCCGGCCGGCGCCATTTTTAAATGCCGGCTAGTTCGAACCCCGTGCCGCGCGGCTACACGCGGCACGGAGTAGCTAGTTCGGATTAGGCTTCCTAATCCGAACTAGCTGTACTCCTCATTCCACGAGCCTAATCCGAACTAGCTACTCCGTGCCGCGTGTAGCCGCGCGGCACGGGGTTCGAACTAGCCGGCATTTAAAAATGGCGCCGGCCGGCTTTATGCAAATGAAGCCCAGGAAATTCAAATCCCGGGCTTCATTTGCAATTGCGGATGACTACATTACCCCTGCTAGTTCGAACTAGCGGGGTAGTGTAGACATACCCGCCCAGAATAAGGGGTTGAGGACTTGGTCAATGGACCGTGCGCAGCTATACTACTCACTGTCCATGCTTCTCACATTAACACTAGCAGATGTATGCGGCATTGCTCAGGTCATTAACTCATTGTTGAGGGGATGCAAGAGTTGAGGCATGGTGTGGAGGGTGCAGGAGTCAGGGCAGGGGATCGGGAGGTGTGTGTGGGGGGGACTGAAGGCAGGGGGTAGGAGTGCAGAAGCCAGGGCAGGGGGTGAGGCTCAGTGGAGGGGGTGGGAGTGTAGGAATCAGGGCAGGGGGAAGAGAGTGTGGGGATGAAGGAGTGAGGGTTTGGGTCTCAGGGCAGAGGGCTGGGAGGAGTGCAGGGGCTACAGTGATTGAAGGGGCACTGTCCGAGTGGCAGTGGGCTCTTGGGGCCACCTGTGGTGGTGGGGCTCCCCGGGGCTGCCTGGAGCTGCGTGCACAGACAGGGGCAATGGAGGCCATGCTGGTCAGCCAGTGGTGTCTCCCCAGGGCCAGCAGGGATGGGGGGGCTGTGCTGCATGTTGGAGTGCCCTACACAGCCCTATGCACTTGTATGCCCAGCTTCCCCCTTCCACCCGGCCCGCATGCTTCTGTTGGCCAGCAAAGGGCTTCTTGCTGCAAGATGGGGGGTCAGAGAGGAGCCCCCAGCTCCAGCAGCTCTGCTCCATCCTCAGGGAAGTCTCCAAGTTCGACAAGCTGTGTGGGGAGAGCAAGAGAAGGTTCATGGGTGAAGGGAAGGAAGCCCCAGCTCCCGGTAGGAGCCGCACAAGGGAGGAGGGACACTCCCAGCCCCGGTAAGAGCCATTGGGGAGGATGAGGGAGGGAATCTCCCAGTCATGCAGGATGGGGAGGAGGGAAGCCACTGGTCCTTGGTAGGGAATGGAGACAGGGAAGCCAGGGCCTCCTGCTGGAACAACCTGGGGTGGGGTGGGGTGGGGTGGGGTGGGAGAGGAGGGAAGCACTTGGACCACAGCAGAAGCTGGGAGGGGCCCTCAGTTGCATAGGGCGCCATAATTTGTAAAGGACAGCCGTGTACTGTGGGGCACGGTGGCCAGTACAGGTGGTGGGATGGTGACCAGGAACATTCAGAGCTCCTCCCCCAGCAGGACACTCAGTTATGGGTGCAGTCGCCTCGCTGGGTCACTCTGCAGTATAATTGCCCCTTCTAATAGCCTCCCCTTTCCTATTATGGAAAACAGTCCAATTCCAGATAGATCCCATTATCCTCATACAACCAAACCCTGACTTTGCTTTAAGTTAGGGGTCCCGGTGGCGTGGTACCCTCCACCGCACCCAGGTCAGGGCCATCCGGTCCCAGCTCACCCCCCATAATGTGGTCGAGGGCGTGGAAGTAGGGGCAGGTGTTGGCCCTGGCATACGCCTGCTGCAGCTCCTTAATTTTGAGGCGCACTTGCTTCTGGGTGCGCCTGTGGCCCTTCCTGGCCATAGTGGCTGCTATGTGGCCATAGACGGCCGCGTTCCTCCGCCTGGTGTGGAGATCATGGACATTGGGGGCCTCCCCCAAAACCTCAATGAGGTCCATGATCTCCGCACCAGTCCAGGACAGCGCGCACCATCTACGGCCCTTGGCTGGCCCCTGGGTGCTGCGGGACTGGGCGGGGGACAGCTCGCTGCCACTGGATGCCTGGCTCATGGTCTAGCCTCTGGGCAAGGGGCTGTCACTGCTGCTGTGTGCAGGCAGGCCTGTAGCTGGCATGTGCCCAGTGGCCAGACTCTATCCCCTTAAGGGCCCCGGGGCTGGAGGAGAGGAGACGAGTTTGCCTAGTTTTGCCCAGAGTGGCCACTAGGGCACCCTGGGAAGGGCTGGAGGCCCCGTAATTTGAAATAAGCATCTACACAGCACTTATTTTGAATTAGCTATTTTGAATTTGGTGTTATTCCTCATAGAATGAGGTTTACCAAATTCGAAATAAGCACTCCACTATTTTGACTTTATTTTGAAATAGTGGTTTGCCTGTATAGATGCTATTAAATTTAATTTGAAATAACGGCTGTTATTTCGAATTAACTTTGCTGTGTAGACATACCCTCAGGAAAAAGAGAACAGGTGAGCTATGGAGAGGGATCAAAAAGCTACAGAGAAGGAGCAAAAAGTTATGGAGAGAGAAAGGGAGATGGAGCAGAGGGAGAGGGTGTTGGGGATATCTCGCTCTCCTGGGGTACAGAGTCCCCAGAAGGGTCCGAGGCTGGAGGTCAAAGCAGTGAGGCAGGAGAGGAATCTAGAAGGAAAACTTTATTATGCATGCATGCAGGCTGACAGCTACCAAAGTGAGAGCAGCAGCAGCCCTGAGAGAGTTTCAGGGATCCTCTTTATACTGTATATTCAGACAGTTTAGTTGTTGATTGTTTTCTTTAACATATCAAGGTCTCAGCAGAAGTACTCTGAGCCGTTTCTGTTCACACCAGAAGTGCTAGAAGTAAGTTTTACAGAACAAAGGCACATGAGAACCTGAGTGAGGAGTCTACAAGGCAAACTGTGACAAAGATAAGAGTTTACATGGCAATTTGTGACAGACTAGGAGTCTCCATGAACTTGAGATAGGAGGCATTGTAAGGGTCTTGATTAGAGTTAAGATGATTTCTCTCTGCTACAGGGAGAGAGGCCTGGAAAACTTTTAACCCTTACAGCAGTTTTCTTTGAGAGAGTTTTGATTTCCTCCACAGGCCCCCCTTTAACACAATTGGAGTTATTTGATTTTTCTCCCACAAGGGAGCAGAGAGTTAGGGAGAGGGAGCAGAAGGAGAGGGAGCAGAGAGCTAGGGAGGGGGAGCAGAGAGCTAGGGAGAGGGAGCAGAGAGCTAGGGAGAGGGAGCAGAGGGAGAGGGAGAGGGAGCAGAGAGCTAGGGAGAGGGAGCAGAAGGAGAGGGAGCAGAGAGCTAGGGAGAGGGAGCAGAGGGAGGGGGAGCAGAGAGCTAGGGAGAGGGAGCAGAGGGAGAGGGAGCAGAGAGCTAGGGAGAGGGAGCAGAGGGAGGGGGAGCAGAGAACTAGGGAGAGGGAGCAGAGGGAGAGGGAGCAGAGAGCTAGGGAGAGGGAGCAGAGGGAGGGGGAGCAGAGAGCTAGGGAGAGGGAGCAGAGGGAGGGGGAGCAGAGAGCTAGGGAAAGGGAGCAGAGGGAGAGGGAGCAGAAGGAGAGGGAGCAGAGAGCTAGGAAGAGGGAGCAGAGGGAGAGGGAGCAGAAGGAGAGGGAGCAGAGAGCTAGGAAGAGGGAGCAGAGGGAGTGGGAACAGAGAGCTAGGGAGAGGGAGCAGAAGGAGAGGGAGCAGAGAGCTAGGAAGAGGGAGCAGAGGGAGAGGGAGCAGAAGGAGAGGGAGCAGAGAGCTAGGAAGAGGGAGCAGAGGGAGTGGGAGCCGAGAGCTGGGGAGCAGAGAGCTAGGAAGAGGGAGCAGAGGGAGGGGGAGCAGAGAGCTAGGGAGAGGGAGCAGAGGGAGGGGGAGCAGAGAGCTAGGGAGAGGGAGCAGAGGGAGAGGGAGCAGAAGGAGAGGGAGCAGAGAGCTAGGGAGAGGGAGCAGAAGGAGAGGGAGCAGAGAGCTAGGAAGAGGGAGCAGAGGGAGTGGGAGCAGAGAGCTAGGGAGAGGGAGCAGAGGGAGGGGGAGCAGAGAGAGCCCATAGAGTACCAGAGAGAAGAAAGGGTCAATGAATAGAGGCGGGAGGCCACTGAATGCTGCTATAGCTCATGCAGAACCAAAATGGCAACCCGAGAAGCATAATATTCCTGAACAATTCTAGAGACCATACCCTAAAGCCCCCCGCCATTACTATTCTCCCAGCAGCAGTGCTTCTACACTCTTGCCCACGCCAGCAAAGGTGGTTTTCTGCATGGCTGCAAAGGTGCAGTTCTGCAAGCAGCAACCCTTCTTCCTCAACATGTGCATCGCAGCCCAGCAACTGTTTCTGCCCTTGTGCAGCACTCGCTGAGATAGCAGTGATGACAGCTGGACGTTGCACAGTGGTGAGATTTTCAAATAGAAATACAGACAATGCCATGCATGTTTCCATCCATTTGTATTACATGTTAAACAACTCATGCCAAATGCTCTGGCCTGAATGCCTCACCTACAACACCAGCACACAGAAATCTCGGGCCCCTCGTTGTCACAGAAGTTCATCAGAGCCTCCCTGATACGGATGGCCAACCTACGGGCTCCTCTGACAGCTCGAGTGTCTGGTTGTTCCAAGTGTGAGTCCAAAGGCTGCACCTCAGTGCTCCACCCACGGGGAAACAGTTTCCCCTTATTCTCTCAGATGTTATATAAGCAACAGCATGTGGCCACCACCTGGGGGGGGGGGAGGGGTGCTCCCTCAGAAGGCCCAGCGTGCCATACAGACACCAGCGATTGGTTTTGGAATGTGCCTTTGGCAGACTGAAAGGGCCATTCAGCACGACTTAGCCTGTTGTTCAACTGCCCCTTACTGCTGTCCAGGTGCCCCATGGAAGGCTTTGTGCGCCAGGGCTGCAAGGGTTAGGCTGAATCACCTAGGATTAGTGTGGGCATTTCCACAACCCCCCAATGCACATCCCTGGTCTGGAAAGAAAGTGCCGGCCTGCAGCCTCCTGGACAAGCCACAGCTCCTGAGATGCTGTATCATGCCCCTTTCCAGACCACCCCATGCTGATGTCTGGGCAGCACAAGCACCTGAAGCACCATGGAGAAGTGCCCTTAGGACTGATGTGCTCGTAGGCAAGGTGGGGTGGCACTATAATGGGGATGAGTCCTTTCAAGTGCCCCGACACAGTTAGGAAAGCCCATGTCAGCAAAACCAACCACAATGTCAACCCCATTTCCCAGAATCACTGTCCTCTCCAGCCACAGGTCACGAATTGCCTGGCATACTTGCAGGAGTACTGCCCCAATGGCATGCTCTTGGGTCCACTGGGACACACCAGCCCACTCACCACAGCAAGGTGACGATCCAGGAGTGACTCGCAGGAATACTGCCCCAATGGCAGACTTTCCCACTCCAGACTGACTCACAACATAACAGTAGCAATCTGGAGTGGGCAGCTTCCACACAGCAATAGCCACACTTCTCTACCGAGACAGCAGCTCTCATTCAGGTGTCCTTGCACATCAGGGCAGGGGCCAGCCCAGCGCACAGCATCTACACTGTCCTTTGCATCTACACTGTCATGTCAACAAAGAACTGGATTTAGTCTAGAAGCTCTTTGTTGACAGAAGCTTTGTTGACAGTATGGGTGTGTCTAGACTACATGCCTCCGTCGATGGAGGCATGTAGATTAGACAGATAGGCAAAGGGAAATGAAGCCGCAATTTAAATAATCGCAGCTTCATTTAAATTTACACGGCTGCCGCGCTGAGCCGACAAACAGCTGATCAGCTGTTTGTCAGCTCCGCGCGCTAGTCTGGATGCACCGCGCCGACCTGAAAGCCTTTTATCGACATCCCCCTTATGCCTCGTAGGATGAGGTTTACAGGGGATGTCGATAAAAGGCTTTCATTTCGACAGGGGAGCGTCCAGACTAGCGCCCAGAGCCGACAAACAGCTGATCAGCTGTTTGTCGGCTCAGCGTGGCAGCCATGTAAATTTAAATGAAGACGTGATTATTTTAATTGCGACTTCATTTCCCTTTTTCGAATACACAAATCTACATGCCTCTGTCAACGGAGGCATATAGTTCAGACGTACCCTATCTGTTGACAAAAGTTCTGTCGATAAAAGCCTGTAGTCTAGATGTACCCTTAGGCTGCCTTGTGTTGACTCAACTCTGTTGTGTAGACACTCCCACAGCCCCCATGTGGCCAGCACTAGGTTGGTGAGAGAGTTTCTCCCACCACCATAGCTCCTGCCGCTCGGGGACGTGGACCACCCACCCAATGGGAGAGCTCTCTCACCGGCTGACAGCATCTCATGAAGGTGCTGCAGCTGTGACCTGCATCAGTGAGTGTGCTAAGCGGAGACTTGCCCTGTGTGTTCAGGTGAGTCCTGGGGATGTAGGCATGATAAGTGGATGGATCCTAGCCTCCAAGAGAAGTAGGGACAGAAGCGCTGGAGCAGACACAAACTGTTGGCTGTTGGCTCTCATGTTACAGGGTGCATGGAGCTGCACAGCTCACAGTAGGGACGCTTTTCCTATGGAGTCGGTGTGGACCCGTGTCCCAGCTGGCCACCAAGAGGCGCTGCAGGTAGTGACATGGTGGCCTAGAAGGGGGAGATTCCCCACACAATCCCTGCTGATTCTAACAGCCAAGCTCAGGACTAGGGGGTGCCATAGGCTCGATAGCGGGCAGATTCCCCTGGCAGCCAGTGCTGACACCAGCAGCGAGCGTGAGTCAGCGCTGACACAAGCTCTCAGCTGACACGTTCCCCTGTTACCTAGTAAACCCAGCCCAGCTGCCTCCTTCACTAACATTCCCCTCCTGTTTGCCCAGCTAGCTCCTGCCAGGGCTTTGCTAGACCCTGCTCTGTCACTTATAGTTTTTGCATGTGAAGAGCTGGCCCACGCCTCAGTTTGCTTATGGCCTCGATTGCAATCTGCTTCAGACTGCCTGGCACACGGGGGTTTTTACTGCCTCTGGGTGGGGCTGGCCCCAGGCTCTGTACACAGAAATACTCTTGTTTGGGCATTAAAAAAACACCATAACCCTCATAAAAAGCCAGCAAATGGGTTTGGTTCTGATCAGGCCCAGGCAGAACTCACAGGTCACTCTCCTGTGTCACTGAGGCCTCTTCCCCTCTCACTCACGCTGGTGTAAATCACTGGGGTCACAGGACCAATTCTCCCCTCGCTCACCTTAGTGTAAATCAGGAGTAGCTCTGTTAACAGGAAAATTGAACAAATATGCAGAATAACCTTTCTGTCAAGTCACTGTAGAAATGGGCGTGGCAGACAGACAGAAAGACAGATAGGGGTATATGGGGATAGATAGACAGACTGAGCTAATTCTCTCTCAGCCCACCTTCCCCTTGAGAAAAGGATCACACGGTTGAGGTGACAGGAAATAAGAGCTACAAAACCAATCACTTGCTGTGACCCTGGGCGGCAGAGACTGGGCAGTCTCAGGCAGGAGCAGTTAGGTTATTTTATCTGTGTGTTGGGCACTGGGGCGGCTGCTGCCGGGACGCTTTGTGCAGGTCTGGTGCCCCAGGGATAACTCGAGGGGGACCCAGGGCAACCCCCTCCACCTCACCACCCTGCATCTTCCTCCCTCTGCTCTATGCCCTACTGCCCCCTTGCCCAAAGCCCAGGCATTACCTGGGAGGAGGGGCTGGGCTCTTCTCACTCACTGAGGTGCCAGGAAGCCATGTGACCTAGCTCCAAGCCCAGGCTGCTCTGCTCCCCTGAGTGATGCATGGCTCAGAGGAGCTGAGGTGGCAGGCTGAGGCCAGGGTGAAGCAGAGAGACCTGGCTGGAAGAGGGTGGTGGAGGGGAGAAAGCTGCTGGGTCACTCCAGCTCCCGCCCCTGCCCAGGCCTCCCCAGGTTGACAGGACTGTTAAGGTAGAGCCTGGGGGAAGGGGAAGGAAGGAGAAGGGGATTGCCTAGGGAGGCCTGCACAAGGCAGCAGCCAGGGTCGAGCCCTACTGATTCACCGCGAGCTCTGGGTACCCTCAATTGCAGAAGGCTGGAGAGTGGAGAGCGGTCTGGGAAACGCAGGAGAACAGTTAAAGGGTTAGAAAACCTGCCTGGTAGTGACGGGCCCAAGATCTCTGTACTTAGCCCAACAAACAGAAGGAGAAGGGGTGACTTGGTTCCAGTGTTTGAGCATCTGCAAGGGCAGCAAATATTTTCACTAGGCTCAACCATCCAGCAGAGAAAGGTCCGACATGAGCCATTTCAGTTGAACATCCAAGGACGTGCTGCTTCCTAGGGTCATCGGAAGGCTGCCCTATTTAGTTCCTTTGCTCACAGTCCTGGGACCTTAACTGATATGGAAAATCAGCACCAACTTTAGCAGTGGAAAGCTCACGACACACAGTGGAGAACTGTGATCCTTTGCTGGATGAGGAGATGGCGTGTTACGGATAGGTAAGTAAACAGAACTCAGCCTTATAGGTTTCTATAAATGTGGGAACAAGTTTCTCATTCAGTAAGCTGTGATTAAATTTAGAACTTTCTGTTTGCCCCCATCCCACCCATGGGTGTCACTGTGGAACACTGGCTGTTTCTCCAAGCTGTTCCCTGCTATATAACACCCGTGTGTGCTGGGCACTGCGCTAGCCAGGTACATGGGGCAGGTGAGCACAATCTTGTCCTTTCCCTACTGAAGCAAAGCTGCTTAGATTACCACAGCTACACAGGTGGGGTAGGGCCAGGAAGCTGACTGGATAGAGGGGGTGTAGAGACTACTTTGTATATAGACAGACAGAGGGCAAGTGTGGGGGAGACAGACAGACAGGCAGATAACGAGCGGGGATGGATGGGTAGATAGCAGGAGTGTATGGGGATAGCTAGACAGAGACAGATGGGGGTGGGATAGACAGACAGACAGATAGAGGATGTGTGTGGGGACAGGCAGAGAGGTAGATAGCAGGGTGAGTGTGGGTGTAGATAGATAGGTAAATAGTAAGGGTGGGGGTAGATAGCGGGGAGGTGTGGGACTAGATAGATAGGTAGGGTATGTCTACACTACCCCGCTAGTTCGAACTAGCGGGGTAATGTAGGCATACCGCACTTGCAAATGAAACCCGGGATTTGAATTTCCTGGGCTTCATTTGCATAAGCGGGGCTCCGCCATTTTCAAATCCCCGCTCGTTCGAACCCTGTGCCGCGCGGCTACACGCGGCAAGAACTAGGTAGTTCGAACTAGGCTTCCTAGTTCAAACTACCGTTACTCCTCATTCCACGAGGAGTAACGGTAGTTCGAACTAGGAAGCCTAGTTCGAACTACCTAGTTCGTGCCGCATGTAGCCGCGTGGCACAGGGTTTGAACGAGCAGGGATTTAAAAATGGCGGAGCCCCGCTTATACAAATGAAGCCCGGGAAATTCAAATCCCGGGCTTCATTTGCAAGTGCGGTATGCCTACATTACCCTCCTAGTTCGAACTAGGAGGGTAGTGTAGACATACCCATAGATAGTAGGGTGAAGGTAGATAGGTAGCTAGCAGGTGAAGGGGTGAGAGTAGATAGAGATAGGTTGGTAGATAGTGGGGAGGTATGGGGGTAGATAGGTAGATAGTGGGCATGGAGGTGGGAGTAGACAGAGATAGGTAGGTAGATAGTGAGGGTGGGGATGGATGTAGATAGAGATAGCTAGGTAGATAGTGGAGAGGTGTGGGGGTAGACAGGTAGATAGCTGAGGTGGGTGTTGGGGTAGATAGACGGCAATAGGTAGATAGCAGGGGAGGGAGTGAGAGTGGGAGTAGTTAAACGTAGATAGTGGGGCGGATGTGGGGGTAGATAGATAGCAGGGAGGTGAGGGCGGAGGGAGATATCTACTATTTACAGCATTGCTGAGGTGTGTCGGTCCCAATTGGACTAACATATGTTGGTGGAAGGGCCCAGCTCCTCTGGGGCTGCATAACTGGGAAGCTTCCCTCTTCCCCTGCAGAAGTTGGTTTCTGACGGGTCTCAGACAGGGAGATGGATGCTTACCTGCCATGCACTGGCCTCTGCTCTGCGTGGCAGGCTGGACTTTGGATGCAATAATAATGCTTCTTCGTTTCAAATTCTTCTCTTGTATGGATCTGAAAGGCTTGGATGTGGGAGCAGGAAGGGCTGGAGTCAGGACTCCTGGGTTCCAACCCCAGCTCAGGTTGGGAGGAGGTTGGGTTGCAGTGAGGATTTCTGGGGTCTTTCCCCAGCTGTGGGAGGGGAGGGGAATGGGGTCTAGTGGTGAGAGAAAGAGTCAGGGAGTCAGGACTCCTGGGATCTATCCCCAGCTGTGTCACTGACTCTACAACTTTGTTCATGTCACTTCAACTCTCTGACACTCACTTTCCCCACAGAGAGACTCATACTCAGCTACCTCCCAGGCAGGCCATTCTGTCCCCATTTCCCAGGGGAGGCAGGGGGTCCATTTGGCACCTGCTCCCCTCTGGTGTGCTCAGAGGCTGATGGTGCTGGCTTGTTCCGACACTGATTTGACACATTTCCCCATGTTTTCCAGCGATGGCCATGAAGGGGAGGCTGCTGCTCTGGGTCTGGCTGGCGATGCTGTGCGGTGAGTAAGAGTCAAAGCAGCAGGGCAGTTTTCAACCGTGAATGTTTGAAGTTGGGCGCCTGGGGTGGGATCCCGGGGCCTGTTACACGGAGGGAAGGGGGGTTGGTGCTCCTTAGCCACTTAGGGTCTGTCTCCGCTACACAGTGAGGGCTGTAAGTGAACCTAGGGCTGGGACAGACAAGCTCCAAGCCCTGCCCCTTCCACCCAAGACCCTGCCCCTGCTGCCCATGGCTCCCATGGGAGCCACGCCCACTGTAGGGACATGCCCCAGAGCACTTGCCATCCACATTCCCTCCCTCCCCGGAGCATGGGCTGCCCATGACCACGGCCTCCCCTCACCCCGGAGCATGGGGTTCACACTGCCCGGGCTGAGCTGTCTCCAAAGCACCTGGAAGAATGTGATCTGTGGCTAGACAGGGACAAAAAGGAAAAGTTGAGACTAGTATAAGTTATTGCTTAAAGCTGCTCAGGCCGCTTGGCTTGGGCTTATAAAAGAGTTACAATCCAGAATAGTTACTGGAGGTCCCAGGAGAGAGCACAGGCCCAGGTGCAGGCACAGGCATTAAAGGGTAGAAAGGGAAACAGTCTTTGAGCTGAAATCTCACAGCTACATGTTACCCTCTGAGTCTGAGGGTGGGGAGAGCCCTTCTCACCCATCTGCTCTGGGCATGGGTCACCGTTAGGGCTCTGCAAGGGCCAGATTTCCCATTAGGCAGAGTCACCAGGGGCCTAGAGGTGCCAGCGCAGGGTTGCCCAGTGTGCCATTTTCTAGCCCAATGGGGCTATTGTCAGTTGCAAGTTGGGTGTTTTGGTCTATTTTGTGGCCCTGCTGCTGCTGGCAATGCTGCTTGGGAGCTCATGGGAGGAAGCCTTCTGATCTGCCCCAACCCCTACCAAGATGCCCACATGCTGCTTCTGCTTCATTCGTGTCATGTCTGCCTTGAGGAGACTTAAGCAGCGTGCACAGGCAGTGGTGACACAGGAGGGGTGCTGATGGGGCACATGGGCCCTCCAATGCCATGGATGGGACGGGCAACGGACCAGAGGCTCTGGGTGGCCCAGGGAATTACCAGGGCTCTTGGCAGGGAGATATGGAGCAACGTGGCTCTGCTCTCCCTGGCTGTCGCCTGGGAGAGGGGCAGGACCCCGCCTCCAGCACTCACCAGCAGGAGGCAGAGTGATGTGTCTGGCTGCTGGGAGAGCAGAACAGGCTGTGTCAGCATTGCTCTGCTTCCACGTGGGGTGGAGGTGGTCACATGGCCGATACTCCCCCTTCCCCCATGTTCTCCCTCCCAGCTGCCCCATGTACAGAATCCAAGTCTGAGGGAGGCAGACTGGTTTCTGCAGGCAATGGGCTGCAGCCCTGCCTTTGTCAGTCCTGAAGCTGACTGACCCGGGGCAGGGGTGCATTTTGTCCTCCAGCAAAAAGCCACAGGGCCTCCTTGGGGCCAGGCAAGGCTGCTGAGTGGGCACACAGGGCTGCTGGGGGAGCACTGAAGATGCTGTGACTAGGATGCCTAAGGTGTCAATGCGGCTCTGATTCTGCAGCTCCTTGTGGTGCTTCAGTCAGCTCTCTGGAGCACCTGCAGCCCTTGGCTCAACCGGAGGGGCCACCCCCTCTGATTCCTATTGGACAAGTGCCATGCAGGTGCTCCCAGTCCAGCTCTCTTCCTTCCCTCCGGCTCCCTTTGGTCTCCAATAGATGGGACGGGGGAAAGGTCTTCAACCCTCTTCTCATCACAGGCTTTCATCTCAGTGGGGGTATTTCGTTACGGTGCCCTTTGACCAATTGGGGTCCTGGCATTTTCTCATCATATCTCATAGCTGTACCCAGGGTTAGATCTTTGAACATTTTTTCTTCTTTGTGCCAGACAATTCCTGCTACTTACAGAGTGAAACAATTATTTACAGTGGAAATCAACAAAGCCCTTATAGCTTCCCCCACTTGGTCTTTAAATACACTCTGCATTAGGACTAACAGTAGAATAAGAAACTAGGGCTGTTTGCAGGCTGACAACAGGTTCCACTTGATAACAATCCCAAGCAGTGCAGCCTGGTGCACACTTATTTTCATCATCAGAGTTAGATACCATCAGCATATGGCTGATTTTTCTTTTTTCGGTGGCTCAGGTTCTGTAATTTCTGCATTGGAGTGTTGTGCTCTTGCAAGCTTTGTGAAACAAGTTATGAGATCTCATCCCTCTCAGGGTGTGGAAGACATTTCAGATTCTCAGACCTTGGGTCAGATGATGTAACTATTGTTAGAAATCTCACATTGCTACCTTCTTTGCCTTTTGTTAAATGCAGTGAAAGTGGTCTGAAAACAACAATGCTGGTCATCATCCAAGACTGCTATAGCATTAAATATATGGCAGAAATGCAAGTAAAAGACAGAGCAGAAGATGCACAATTCTCCCCCCAGGAGTTAAGAACATAAGAACAGCCATACCAGGTCAGACCAAAGGTCCATCTAGCTCAATAGCCTGTCCTCCGACTGTGGCCAATGCCAGGTATCCCAGAAAGAATGAACAGAAGAGATAACTATAAAGTGATCCTTCCCCTGTCTCCCATTCCCAGTCCCTGACAAACCCATACTAGCTAATAGTTATTGATGGACCTAGCCTCCATGGATTTATCTCATTCTTTTTTGAACCCAGTTAAAGTCCTTGTCTTCATAACATCTTCTAGCAAGGAGTTCTGTAGGGCTACAGTGCGTTGTATAAAGAAATATTTCCTTATGTATGTTTTAAACCTGCTTCCTAGTAATTTCATTTGGTGACCCCCCCCCCCCTCTAGTCTTGTGCTATGGGAACAAGTAAACAACATTTTCTTATTCATTTTCTCCATACCTGTCATGATTTTATAGACCTCTATCATATGCCCCCATAGTCTCCTCTGTTCTAAGATGAAAAATCAGTCTTCTGAATCTCTCCTCATAGGGCAGCTGTTCCAAACCACTAATCATTTTTGTTGCCCTCTTTTGAACTTTTCCCAATTCTAAGATATCTTTTTTTTTTAGATGAGGTGACCACATCTGTGTGCAGTATTCAAGGTGTGGGTGTACTATGGATTTATATGGAGACAATAAAATATTCTCTGTTTTAGTCTCTATCACTTTTAAAATTAATCCTAACATTCTATTTGCTTTGACTGTTGCTACACACTAGGGCCGTGTCCACACTCAGGGGTTCTTTCGAAAAAAGTACCCTTTTTTCGAAAGAACTTCCCCTGCATCCAGACTCAAGCCGCGTTCTTTCGAAATTATTTCGAAAGAACGCGGCTTTTCTTTCGATGGCGGTAAACCTCGTTTCACGAGGAAGAACGCCTTCCTTCGAAAGTTCCTCTTTCGAAGGAAGGCGTTCTTCAATGTAAAGAGGCCGTCTTCGAAAGAGAGCATCCAGACTCGCTGGGTGCTCTCTTTCGAAAAAGCGGATTTCCTCTATCGAAAGATCCGCCTGCTGTCTAGACGCGATCTTTCGAAAGATGCTCTTTCGAAAGATGCTTTCGAAAGAGCATCTTTCGAAAGAAGCCTGCAGTCTAGACATAGCCTGAGTGGATATTTTCTGAACTATCCATAATGATTCCAAGATCTCTCTCTTGAGTGGTACTAGTTAATTTAGTCCCCATCATTTTGTATTTATAGTTGGGATTATGTTTTTCAATGTGCATTACTTTGTATTTATCAACATTGAAATGAATTTGCCATTTTGTTGTCCAGTCACTTAGTTTTGTGAGATCCTTTTCTAAGTCTTCACGGTCTGCTTTGGCTTTCATTATCTTGATCTATTTAGTATCATCTGCAAATTTTGCCACCTAACTCTTAACCCCTTTCTCCAGATCATGTATGAATATGTTGAATAGGACTGGGTACAGTACAGACCTAGGTACCTCTCTCCATTCCGAAAACTGACCATTTATTCCTACCCTTTGTTTCCTATCTTTTAACCAGTTACCAATGCATGTGAGGACCTTCCCTCTTCTCCCATACTTATTTCGGTTTATTTTACTTCTGAGCCTTTAGTGAGGGACCTTGTCAAAGGTTTTCAGGAAACCTAAATATACAATACCCACTGGATCTTCCTTGTCTACACGCTTGTTGACCCCCTCAAAGAACTCGAGGGCTAAGTCTACACTATAGCCTCTTGCACAAAAACATATGCAAATGAGGTGAAGCATAGAATATCAGACAATGGGTCAATGTCAGGTTGACGGTATACATGGCTCCTTTTTGCGCAAAACTCCCCTCTTGACCAAGAGCTGTTCTTCCACATTTTTTCAGGAAGAACAGCTCTTGTGCAAGAGGGGGTTTTTGCACAAAAAGGAGCCATCTACCCTCTTGTTACCCGCAAAAGCCTCTTGCGCAAAAACAGCCCCTAATTAATTATGCTATATGAATGATCTTTATCTTTGGACAAAGTGTCTCACATGGTGTGAGACATTTTGTTGTTATCTTCATAAATTGGTCCTATTTTGGGATAACAGAGGTGGAGAGGTCTTCTAATTGCTGAGGGTCAGAAGGAATCATTAGTTATTAATCATTCCAAGTATTCCGTCCATGTCTTTCTTACACTGTACACAGAACAGGATGAGTGCCCCTGCCCCAAAGAATTGAGTCTAGTCATTCCCCTCTACAGCTATTTAGCAGTCAGACAATACACAAGTGGAATGATGGTGTAGTGTCAGGAGATGAGGTCAGGCCTAGTGGTAGGAGTCTGAGTTCCAGAACCAGGGGGCAAGAAAATCAGAACCAGGGCTGAAGGCCAAAACCGAGGTCTGAATCTCACTGCCAGAATAATATCTGAGGGTCAAAAGCAGATTTCAGGGCAAGCAGAAGCGGAACTGGGAAAGGACTGCATCAAGACTGGGTTCAGGGTGGAGCCACTGAGGCACAAAGCAGAAGCAGGGTTTGCAAAGAGATATGCACAGGAATGCAGAATCCATGGGCATGTGCTGGGCTTAAGAACTGGCCTGCTCACTTCCCCAGCCAGGCTGGGTGACCATCAGGCAGCCTGTTGTACTGAGCGGGTGCAGCTGCAGGGCTTGCCATACAACATGGTCTAGTCACTGGCAATGTTCAATGTTTTTTGAAAAGATATGCTCTAGTTCAAACAGCACTTATTGTGGATCAGTTCTATCGTAAAACTAGGTTATAATTCTTTCTGGCCTTAGAAAGGATGTAAAAAAAATCAAAATCATTAAGTTAAAACCATTGAAGTCAACATTTTTACTGTGTGGAAATGGCAATAGTTCCACATTGTCAAATGGTCCCAAACTGAATTTGTTTGGAATATCCATTTCACAGGATATAAATTGCAATTAATTCTCTCCTTTTCCTGCTCCAACCAAAAGGTTGGAATTTTTCGCAGAACAGAAATCCTATTTGCTGATCAGCTGGGATCACCTCTGACATCTTCAGTAATTCTAATCCCCTAAATTCAAAAATCATGAAACAAATACTGCCTCCCAAAATTATGAGATTAGCCCAAAAATCATGAGGTACTTTTGAAATTAAGAAGATAGTTTGGATTCACCGAGAGCAAGTCATGCCTGACCAACCTGATTGCCTTCTATAACAAGCTAATTGGCTCTGTGAACATGGTGAAGTCCATGGGTGTGATCTACCTTGACTTTAGCAAAGCTTTTGATACGGTCTCCCACAATATTCTTGCCAGCAAGTTAAGGAAGTATGGAATGAATAAATGGACTGTAAGGTGAATAGAAAGCTGGCTAGACTGTCAGGCTCAACTGGTAGTGATCAATTACTCGATGTCTGCTTGATGGTCGGTTTCAAGTGGAGTGTCGGTTTTGTTCAACATCTTTATTTATAACCTGGATGAGGGGATGGATTGCACCCTCAGCAAATTTGCAGATGACACTAAGCTAGGGGGAGAGGTAGATACACTGGAGGGTAGGGATAAGGTCTAGAGTAACCTACACAGATTAGAGGATTGGGCCAAAAGAAATCCGATGAGGTTCAACAAGAAGAAGTGCAGAGTCCTGCACTTGGGATGGAAGAATCCCAAGCATTGTTACAGGCCGGGGACTGACTAGCAAGGCAGCAGCTCAAAAGAAAAGGACCTGGGGATTACAGTGGATGAGAAGCTGGATATAAGTCAACAGAGTGCCCCTGTAGCCAAGAAGGCTAATGGCATATTAGGGTGCATTAGGAGAAGCATGGCCAGCAGATCTAGGGAAGTGATTATTCCCCTTTATTCAGTGCTGGTGAGGCCACATCTGTAGTATTGTGACCAGTTCTGGACCCCCACTAAAGGAAGGATGTGGTTGCCCTGGAGAGGGCCCAGCAGAGAGCAACAAAAATGTTTAGGAAGCTGGAGCACATGACTTACCAGGATTTGGGCCTATTTAGTCTGAAGAAGAAAAGAGTGAGGGTGGATTTGTTAGCAGCTTTTAATTACCTGAAGGGAGGGTCCAACGGGGATGGAGAGAGGCTGTTCTCAATAGTGACAGATGGAAGAACAGGGAGCAATGGTCTCAAGTAGCAGTGGGGGAGGTCTAGATTGGATATTAGGAAAGCTATTTTACTAGGAGGGTGGTGAAGCACTGAAATCTCTTCTAACCCTATGATTCCAAGATCCAGCACCTGGCAAAACCAGTATGTTTCATTCACTTTATTTGATGCTTTCAGGCATCACACTGCAGAAGAAATTCAAGGAACTGGAAAGGAACAAGGAAAACAATCACAGCAGAGAAAATTTACAGCAGTTTAACATTAGGGGTTTTTTAAGCTTTATTCTTTGTGGTTGCACTTATTGTTATACTTTAGCTGAATGTGCCTTCCCCATGAGTGATGGGGAACATGCCCCGGAGCAACTGAAAAAAGCAACATAACGACATCTGTGTTGCTGATGAAATAACGACATCTGTGTTGTGTAGTTAATAAACACCTCACTCAGTCTTGCATGCCAGAGAAGTGATAATAACAGCTAGTGCTTTTGATTAGCAGATCTTAAAGTATTTCACAAAGGTGGTCAGTCTCATAACCCCCATTTGACATATGGAGAAACTGAGGCATGGAGTAGTGAAGTGGCTTGTCCAAGCCCACCTTGTAGGCCAATAAAAGAACCAGGACTTCGGGTCTCTGGAGTTTCTATCTGCTAAGGAACACAGCCTGTTCCACCTGATATTGGAGTGTTGAGGCAAAACTCATCACGGTGGAAGCACTCCACTGATCTCCTGCTAAGCCCAAATTTGCCAAACATGTTAACGCTAATTTTGGTTGCACCCATCAGGGAAAAGGGTATCTGTCTAGTTCTGCTCCTCTCCTTATTTCCCTACAGGTCAGGAATATCACTTCCTACCCAGACCTTCTCATCAGTAGAACTCAAAATTCTTTACAAAGGTGGCCATTTTCATTATTGCCATTTTACAGTTATGGAAACAATAGTGCACAATGGAGAAGTACCCTGCAAGCTGAGGTCAAATTTTGGGAACAGAACCCAGGTCTTGTGAAATCTTGTATACAGATTTAGCCACTCCGCTTCACTGCCCTGAGCAACAGTCAAAGGTGCACATGTCTTCAGAATGTTGACTTGTCAGGCTGGTTTCAGGTTTCTGAAATTAGAAGAGTTCTAACTGAAAACAGCCTTTTAAAAATAACTTTTGTGACACTGATAGGATCCTCCCCTTGGCATTTTTTGCTTTTTGAAAAATGTAAACAGAAATTGCAAACAAAAATGTGGCCTGTAGGTTTTCCAGGATTTTTTATTTGATTGCTTTTCATCTTATTTCTTTGTACTTAGTTATCTCTATGCTTGGTCTTCTTCCTTTTTTATTTGATTTCTTCTTTTTTTTCTCTTTAATTCTTAGTGCTTTTTGTACATTCTTAATCAAGTTTGGATTTTTTCATGTTCATTCTATATCTTGTTCTGTCTTCTTCATTCTCAGTTTTCTTCTCCAATATTCTTTCTGTTCAATATTCTTCTACGAATTTGGATATCTTCATGCTCATTCTTCTTCTGGCTAAGTAGCAGTTCTGCAGAAAAGGACCAGGGGATTACAATGGACGAGAAGCTGGATATGAATCAACAGTGTGCCCTTGTAACCAAGAAGGCTAATGGCATATTAGGTTGCATTAAGAGGAGCATTGCCAGCAGATCTAGAGAAGTGATTATTCCCCTTTATTCGGCTTTGGTGAGGCCACATCTGGAATATTGTGTCCAGTTCTGAGTCCCCAAATACAGGAAGGATGTGGATGCATTGGAGAGGGTCCAGCAGAGGGCAACCAAAATGATTAGGGGACTGGAGCACATGACCTATGAGGAGAGGCTGAGGGATTTGGGTTTGTTTAGTTTGCAGAAGAGAAGACTGAGGGGGTATTTGATAGCAGCCTTCAACTTTCTGAAGGGAGGTTCCAAAGAAGATGGAGAAAGGCTGTTCACAGTAGTGACGGATGGCAGAACAAGGAGCAATGGTCTCAAGTTACGGTGGGAGAGGTCTAGGTTGGATATTAGGAAAAACTATTTCACTAGAAGGGTGGTGAAATACTGGAATGGGTTACCTAGGGAGGTGGTGGAAT
Source organism: Pelodiscus sinensis (assembly GCF_049634645.1). Taxonomy (NCBI): domain Eukaryota; kingdom Metazoa; phylum Chordata; order Testudines; family Trionychidae; genus Pelodiscus; species Pelodiscus sinensis. The sequence goes on along the minus strand of NC_134734.1, from coordinate 6,054,294 downwards.
CTCCATCCCTAGAGGTTTTTAACTCTCGGCTTGACAAAGCCCTGGTTGGGTTGATTTATAGACTCATAGACTTTAAGGTCAGTAGGGACCATTATGATCATCTAGTCTGACCCCCCGCACAGTGCAGGCCACAAAATCTCACCCACCCCTCCTAGAATAATCCTCTCACCTATAGCTCAGATATTGAAGCCTTCAAATACTTTGAAGACCCCAAGATTCAGAGAATCCTCTAGCTGTGATCTGTACCCCATGCTACAGAGGAAAGCGAAAAACCTCCAGGGCCTCTGCCAATCTACCCTGGAGGAAAATTCCTTCCTGACCCCAAATATGGCGATCAGCTAAAGCCTGAGCATGTGGGAAAGACTCATCAGCCAGACACCCAGAAAGTTCTCTATAGTAACTCCTATCTTCCCTCCATTGACCTATTTCCCACTGATAATGAATGGTCAATTAGTTACCAAGATCATGTTATCTCATCAAACCATCCCCTTCATAAACCCCTCTAGTTTAATCTTGAAACCGGATAGATCTTTTGCCCCCACTACTTCCCTTGGAAGGCTGTTCCAGAACCTCACTCCTCTAATGGTTAGAAACCTTCGTCTAATCTCAAGTCTAAACTTCCTACTAGCCAGCTTATATCCATTTGTTCTTGTGTCCACATTGGTATTAAACTTAAATAATTCCTCTCCCTCCCTGGTATTTATCCCTCTAATATATTTAAAAAGTGCAATCATGTCCCCCCTCAGCCTTCTTTTGGTTAAAGTAAACAAGCCAAGCTCCTTGAGTCTCCTTTCATAAGTCAGGTTTTCCATTCCTCGGATCATCCTAGTGGCCCTTCTTTGTACCTGTTCCAGTTTGAATTCATCCTTCTTAAACATGGGAGACCAGAACTGCACACACTATTCCAAATGGGGTCTCACCAATGCCTTGTATAATGGCACTAACACCTCCTTATCCCTACTAGAAATACCTCGCCTAATACATCCCAAGATCATATTAGCCTTTTTCACAGCCATGTCACAATGGCGGCTCATAGTCATTCTATAATCAACCAGGACTCCGAGGTCCTTCTCCTCCTCCGTTACTTCCAATTGATGTGTCCCCAGCTTATAACTAAAATTCTTTGTTATTAATCCCTAAATGCATAACCTTACACTTCTCACTATTAAATTTCATCCTATTGCTATCACTCCAATTTACAAGATCATCCAGATCTTCCTGTATGATATCCCGATCCTTTTCTGAATTGGCAATAGCTCCCAACTTTGTGTCATCTGCAAACTTTATTAGGACACTTCCACTTTTGGTGCCAAGATCAGCAATAAAAAGATTAAATAATATTGGCCCCAAAACAGATCCCTGAGGAACTCTGCTAGTAACCTTCCTCCAACCTGACAGTTCACCTTTCAGTATGACCCGCTGTAGTCTCCCCTTTAACCAGTTGCTTATCCACCTCTCAACTTTCATATTAATCCCTATCTTTTCCAATTTAACTAATAATTCCCCATGTGGTACTGTATCAAATGCCTTACTAAAGTCGAGTTAGATTAGATCCACTGCATTTCCTTTATCTAAAAAATCTGTTACTTTCTCAAAAAAGGAGATCAGGTTGGTTTGGCACGATCTACCTTTTGTAAAACCATGTTGTAATTTGTCCCAATTGCCATTAGCCTCAATGTCTCTAACTACTTTCTCCTTCAAAATTTTTTCCAGAATCTTACATACTACAGATGTCAAACTAACAGGCCTATAGTTACCCGGGTCGCTTTTTTTCCCTTTCTTAAAAATAGGAACTATATTAGCAATTCTCCAGTCAAATGGTACAACCCCTGAGTTTAGAGATTTATTAAAAAATTTTGCTAATGGACTTGCAAGTTCATGTGCCAGTTCCTTAATATTCTTGGATGAAGACTATCTGGGCCCCCCGATTTACTCCCATTAAGCTGTTCAAGTTTGGCTTTCACCTCGGATATGGTAATATCTACCTATTTATCCTCAGTCCCATTTGTTAACTTACCATTATCCCTAAGATCTTCATTAGCCTCATTAAAGACTGAAGCAAAGTATTTGTTCAATTCCCTTTGCAAGGTCCAACTCTACCTGACGTTTAGCCTTTCTCACTTTATCCCTACATGCTCTAACCTCAATAAGGTAACTTTCTTTACTGATCCCTCCCATTTTCCACTCCTTATATGCTTTCTGCTTTTTCTTAATCACCTCTCTGAGATGCTTGCTCATCCAACTTGGTCTAACACACCTGCCTATAAATTTTTTCCCTTTTCTAGGGATACAGGCTTCTGACAGCTTCTGCAACTTTAACTTAAAATAATTCCAGGCCTCCTCCACTTTAAGATCCATAATTTCTTTAGTCCAATCAACTTCCCTAACGAATTTCCTTAATTTACTAAAGTTAGCCCTTTTGAAATCAAAAACCCTAGTCTCAGATTTATTTTTGTTTATCCTTCCATTTAATTTAAACTGAATTAGCTCATGATCACTCGAGCCAAGGTTGTCTCCTACAACCATTTCATCTATGAGGTCCTTGCTCCTCACCAAAACCAAATCTAAAATAGCATCCCCCCTTGTTGGTTCAGCAACTACTTGATGAAGGAATTCATCAGCTATCACATCTAGGAAAATGAAACAAAATACAGGACTATGTAGCACTATAAAGACTAACAAGATGGTTTATTAGATGATGAGCTTTTGTGGGCCAGACCCACTTCCTCAGATCAAATAATGGAAGAAAATAGTCACAACCATATATACCAAAGGATACAATTTAAAAAATTTAAATTGTATCCTTTGGTATATATGTTTGTGACTATTTTCTTCCATTATTTGATCTGAGGAAGTGGGTCTGGCCCACGAAAGCTCATCATCTAATAAACCATCTTGTTAGTCTTTATAGTGCTACATAGTCCTGTATTTTGTTTCAGCTACACCAGACTAACACGGCTACATCTCTATCACTAATCTAGGAAAATCTGAGCCCTATTACTATTACTAGAACTTGTTCTCCAGTCTATATCTGGAAAGTTGAAATCTCCCATGATTACACAGTTTTCATGAGTATTTACTTCATTAAAAACATTAAAGAGGTCTCTATCCATATCCAAATTGGATCCTGGTGGTCTATAACACACCCCAAGCACTATCCCAGGGGAGAATCTGATAGTTTTCTTCCCCAATGTGATTTTTGCCTAAACGGACTCTGTCTTCTCCATTCCATCACTTTTTATTTCTTTACAGTCTACCTCATCTTTGCTATACAATGCGACTCCACCACCTTTACCCTTATTTCTGTCTTTCCTAAACAGCACATACCCTTCAATACCTGTACTCCAGTCATGGCTAGTATTCCACCATGTTTCTGTTATTCCTATAATATCTGGTTTCACTTCCTGGACCAATAGCTCTAGTTCCTCCTTTTTGTTACCTAGGCTCCTCGCATTGGTGTACAAACATCTTAATTTTTGCTGTTTGGCCTCATTCACATTCTTTACCCAATTTGGCACAGATGTTATACCTCCAATATGACCTATTAGACTAGTATCCACCCCACCCTTCCTCATGTTCATTCTCCTACCCCCAGCTATATCCTTTCTTACTTCGTTTTCCTCTCTCTCAGTGTTAAAATCTGGCGTAGAGATTACCTTGGCATCTCCCAACCATCTCCCCCAAATTCCTAGTTTAAAGCTCTCTTAATAAGTTGAGCCAGCCTCCATCCTAGAAGTCTATTTCCCTCCCTACTTAGGTGAAGTCCATCTCTAGAGAACAGTCCTCTGTCCATAAATGCCTCCCAGTGACCATACATCCCAAAGCCCTCCTTATAGCACCACTGCCTAAGCCATCTATTGATCATCATAATCCTGTCACATCTTTGTTGCCCTTCTCTAGGAACAACAACATTTAGTTGGGATTGGTCCTGCCTTGTGCAGGGGGCTAAACTCGATGACCTCCTGAGGTCTCTACCAGCTCTGTGATTCTATGATTCTCTTCGTAATCAATATTCTTCAAGTCTTCATTTCTTTGGCCTCATTCTTCTTCTGTCATCTTCATATTTTCTCTTTGTTATTTTTTGAGTTTGGATTTCTTCATGCTCATTTTTCTTGTTCTGCTTCAGCATCTTCAAGGTTGGTTTTCTTTTTGCTCAATCTTTTCTCCCATTCATGCTGTCATTTTCCCCCATAACTTTCAAGTTTCTTCATGTTTGGTTGTCATTTTCTGTGCTTTCTAACTTCCTCTTATTTGGTTTTCCTTGCCTTTGAGGTTTGTTGCACTTCTTTGTGTTTAGTCCTCTTTTTTTAGTCCTCTTTTTTGTGTGCCCTTGTTTTTCTTGTTCAGGGTTTTCTTTGCTGGTTGATTTGTTTTCCTCATGTCTGGTCTTTTGAGCATTTAAGTTTCTTCTTTATACTTTTTTTTAACTTTTACTAGGTCATTGTTCTTCACATTTTGTCTTCATGCAAGGTCGTTTCGTATGTTCTCCATTCTCCAAGAGGAGACAGCTAGTCGAATAGAAGAGCAGAGGGGTCTGGGAATTAGGACTCAAGGTTTCTATTTATAAGGCTGGAAGGAAAAGTGAGGTTTAGGACTTAACTAAGAACACCTATGGGTCAGAACTCTAGCATTTTATTCCCATCTCTGGTAGATGATGGTTGTCTCTTGCTTAGATCAGCGAAAATGGAAGATGAGACACTTCTGAGCTATGATTTAGTGTGAGGTTTCTGACTTTTTTTAACCCACATTCTGTTACTTTCAGGTTTTTGCAGAGGAAGTTTCCTTGGGAAAGACTTCATTACAGTCTTCATGCAAAACCATATTGAAAGTGTTAAAGCCGACTGCAAGCTGCTCATCACTGGTTACCACGCCTCCACTACAGTTACTGTGATGGTGAACAAGGGTACGTTCCAGAGCGTGACACCCATCGGAGCAGGACAGACGGTGACAGTGCAGATCCCAGCCTCTGTAGAGATGTTTGGCAGCACAACATCCACTAGCACCATCCTGATTCGGGCTGACAAAGAGATCTCTGTCCTGTCTGTTAACTCAAAGCCCAATTCCATTGCTACCACAGTTGTGTACCCCACTGAGGAGTTGGGTACCATATATTACATTGTAAGTCCCCCTGGTACACATCTAAGCAGCTACAAAGAGTTTGCTGTCGTAGCAGGGCCGGCTCCCACTACAGTTGATATTTACGTGCAAGGGGCTGTGGTGTTCAAAGGATGGATCTATGCTGCTGGGAAGAAACTCAATGTTGCCCTCGCACCCTACCAAGCCTTGCAACTGCAAAGCTTAGTTGATTTATCTGGTACCAAGATTGAGTCTCGGGAACACGTGGCCGTTTTGACTGGTCACAGCTGTGCCGGAAAAAACACCGCTTGCGATCATGCTGTTGAACAGCTCCTGCCTGTCTCCAGTTGGAGCAGTGCCTACATCATCCCTCCTCTGTCCCTCCAGCCCAGGTTTGACACTGCCTACGTTGTCGCCTCCCAAAACACTTGCATTGACTATCAGTCAGGGCCCAGACGAGCTTTCCGCGATATAGTAGCTGGGCAAGTGGTCAAGTTTGAAGTCCATGTCTCTCACCCACTGTACATCTCTGCTAGTGCTGGAATCCAGGTTCTTCTCTTCTTCACTGGTGCTAAGAATGGGAAATTCACATACGACCCATTTCTTATCAACATCCCACCCATCACAAGTTACTGCCAGTCCTACCACATTGATGGGATAAAAGACTTTGAGAACCATGTGCTGATCATAGTCAAGCATTCAGAGTCCAGCAGGATCACTGCTGATCAGAGAGCCATAGGAAATGTCCAGTGGAGGCAGATCCCCAGCACAGAGTATTCTTGGGGACAGTACCGCTTCGGCACAGGGACTGGTGCCCATTCCATCGAGCACCCGAACTCTCCCTTTGGTTTGCTGAGCTTTGGAGTGAATGACCATGGTGGATATGGCTCAACAGGCATTTGCATACACAGTAAGTCATGTTTTGGGTGTAAATAAAATCAAGCTTCTCCCTCCCCAATATCCCATGGAATGGGACATGGCAACAAATATTGACAAAGAGACTGCACAAAGCTTGATATTCAGCTTTGTCTCATTTGTTTACCAAGCCCCACATCCCCACCCCAGCCAGCACAGACACCTAGTAGCAGAAAAATGTACTGCAAGCACATTGTTTCAATGCCTACCAGTGCATGGCATAAGACTTGTATAACTGGCTGGTTGAATCTTTCTAGGTAATTCAACCCCATCCTGCAGCACTCTTCAATGCAGGAAGAAAGAGAAGTGTCAGATGGTAGATGGTCACCCAGTTTGTATGGCTGAATCAGAATCCACCTGCTGGGCTCAGGGGGACCCTCATTATCACACCTTAGATGGGCGGAATTTTGACTTCATGGGCACCTGCACCTACACCATCGCCAAGACCTGTGGCCCAGACTCAACTCTCCCGCCATTCAGTATCAAGGCCAAGAATGACAATAGGGGCAACACACATGTGTCCTATGTTGGTCATGTGACAGTCGAGGTCTATAATGTCACTGTCTCAATGGTCCGATATGAGATGGGATTCATAAGGGTAAGAGAGCAACATGAATACTGATACTGTGTTTTCTGCTCGTGTTTTAACAGTGAATTTGGTGATGCTAACATGAAACCACGTCTGCTAGAAGCGGCTGCTGGAAAGATTTACTATAGAGATTCATACTTGTAGATCTGAAAAGCAATTCACCTGCTGTTCCAGCCATGGGCTCCTCCCTTTCCGCTTTGCTCTACCAATGTCCCTTAGTCCTGGCCTAGGCTCCTTTCACACACACCTCTGCCAGTTCCTCCTGATCTAAATCACAGTCCCTCTGCAATTCCCACCCTGGGCTCCCACTGTATTCACAGATTTGCTGATAAACACCAATCTGGACCTACCGTCTTCCCCTCCCTGCAGTATCCCAGCACTAGACTACCCCCTCAGTCCATACATACATGCAGCTCTACTGTCTCAGCTCTGGGATCTCCACCCCCAAAGCTACTCATGAAATTCTCTTCCACTGTCTTCGGCAGAGTATGTGATACTGTCTGGTAGTTTTGTTTAGAAAAATCTGTGACAAACCTGGGTATACAACTACATCACAATTAATGCAAAGTGCAGGACAATGTGGCACTTTAAAGACTAACAAGATGGTTTATTAGATGATGAGCTTTCGTGGGCCAGACTTCTGAAGTGGGTCTGGCCCACGAAAGCTCATCATCTAATAAACCATCTTGTTAGTCTTTAAAGTGCCACATTGTCCTGCACTTTGCTTCAACTACCCCAGACTAACACGGCTACATTTCTATCACTATCACAATTAATGTGAGCCATATGGCTAATTCCCCTAGCTAAATTCTCAACATACTTATTACAAGATTTACCTGGCACTGCTCAGATCTTTAACTCAATTTTTGGTTAAAAAAATTCATTTAAACCATTGCTCTGGGGTGGGGCTATAAATGAGGGGTTCTGCCCCGGGGAGAAAGGATCACCTCAGCTTCCTGTCACTAGAGCATCTTGGAGCTGGGTGCTTTCCATGGCTGCTACAGCTCCAGCGGGCACAGCCAGGGAGGGGTGCATGTTCCCTGGCTGGGACAGGACCAGGTTCATTTGTTCCCTGCACTCTCCAACCAAAGGGAGGAATGCAGCAAACTGTGCACTCTCCTCTCCCCCAGTGAAGAGGAACAGCCAGCAATGCTTACTTCTGAACTAGGGGAGGGAGAGCTTCAGCCCCCCTCCCTTCTCTCCGGCTCCTTTATACCCCAGATTGGGCAGATCACGGTTCACCTTTTCCCTGAGCTCCCTACCAGAGAGAGGAATGCAGTTTCCCCTCACTCCCTGACAAAGGGGAACAGCCGGCAATGTTCCTGTATGAATCCGGAGAAGTGAGCTTGAGTCCCGCCTGTCCTCCCCAAAGGGTTCCTGAGGATGGAAGGCTCGGGGATGGGGCAGTCTTGGATGGGGGGTGCCCCTAGCCAGCCCCTTTCACCTGGCTGGTGATTCTCTCTCTTTTCTGTATAACTTTATAAGAAGCAACCCCTTCCTGGGCACAGACAGAAACACAAACTCGCTCTCTGAAATATATCATAGATAGCTTTCCCTTTACCACTACTGACCCCTGCTGCCCTAGTGGGGTTATAGCTGTCCAGCTCCCATCTCAACTGTCCCTGCTACCAGAGCTCTCCCTTTCCCTTGTATGAGAAACAGCCAAACCGCGACCTTCAGTTAAGTCGTGATAAGAGGAAGCTGCATCTCAAATGTGGTGGTCCTAGCTCTTAGTTTAAGAGGAATTCCTGAACAAACAGATGGATGGATGGACAGACAGACTCACGGACAAACTCTCGCAAATATATAGTAGACTTGTACTGCGGTGGCACATAGCAACCTCTCTCACTGTGCCAGATTCCTTGGGGTAAGACACCCAAACCAATGTCAGTTTCCTGTGGTTCCCTTCCTAGGTGAATGCCCAGCGGTCCCGCCTCCCCATCTCTCTGCTTGAGGGGAAACTGAAGGTGTATCAGAGCGGGCGCTCTGTGGTCATCCAGACCGACTTCTCCCTGAGGGTCTCCTACGACTGGGGCAGCTCCCTGGTGGTGAAGCTCTCCAGCAGCTTCTCAGAGAATGTGTGTGGCCTCTGTGGCAACTACAACGGGGACCCTGGGGATGACTTCACCACCTCGGCCGGGGTGCTGGCTGCCAGCCCTGTAGAGTTCGGGAGGAGCTGGAAGGTGGAGGACGGGGACAGGTTCTGCTGGGACGACTGCCATGGGCAGTGCAAGAGCTGTTCCCCGGAGCAGGTCGGCAGGTACAAAGCGGAGCCTTTCTGTGGCTGGATCACCAAAGGGGCGGGCGGCCCCTTCAGCCGATGCCACTCCATGATCGACCCCAAAATCTACCTGGACAACTGTGTCTATGACCTGTGCATGAACGACGGGCGGAAGGAGATGCTGTGCCAGGCGCTGACGACCTACGCCGATGCCTGCCAGGCCAAGGGCGCAGCCGTCTCCGACTGGAGGAGCCTCTCAGGATGCAGTAAGTACATGCAGGGTGACAAAGAGCTAAAGACAGTAGGTTTTAGTAGAAGAGTTTGAGGTCAGTATTGAAACTGGAACAGGTCCACAAAAGGCATAAAGACATTTGTAGAACTGAGTGAAACTATCCTGAGGGCTCTGAGGTACCATGTTGTCTGTGGCAGGACTGCACAGCTAAATGTGCAAGGGCCTTTGGAATGTCAGAGTCAGAACTGATCTCACCTTCCCAAATGGCAGTGGTCCCAAGCAGGCATCTGTTGTGTAGCTTTTTCTCTTTTTAATACTTGTGCTGTTTGTTGGACACCAGCAAACAAACAACAATGTGAAGTTAGTTTCTTTGCTAGTGGAGACCAGCATGACTTCTTTGACTTCAGCAGAAGTTATGTCCCCAAGCTTCCCTGTTGCAGGGATTTTAAAAATAGACCATGGAAATAACTGAAGAGACAGGTGGACTGAATAAGAAAACAGTCAGACTCTGCATAGCTTGGCAATGTCTAGATCAGAAACATTTGCTGGTATAATCAAGGACATCAGGACTTTGAAACATCCCTAATGTAGGCACAGTTATACCAGCAAACACGGGAACACAAGACTGGAAAGGACCTCCTGGGTCATCGCATCCAGTCCCTCCTCTTGCAGCTACCCCACCGTACAGTCCCATCCATAAAGTTATCAGACTCCATCTTCAAATTAGTTAGGTTCTTTACTCAGCTGCTCCTATTTCAATTTCTTCCGACACTCACAGCCAGGTTAGCCTCCTTTGTTGTTATGCCGATGTATCACTTTCCTTTAAATGCTTCTTTTCTCTCATCTATGCATTTATGGAGAGCGATCACATCCCCTCCAGTTGCTACATTAAATGAGCCAAGCTCTTTTAGTCTACCCTCTTACAGCAGGCTCTCCGTTCCCCTGCCATCCTATAAGCCCCTCTCTGCTCCTGCCCCAGGCTGAGTTGATCTTTCTTGAACATGGGTGACCCCAGCTGGACACAGCAAAGCCCTTTTGCCATCACAGCTTAACGCACTGGGGAAATGGCGGGTGCTAGATCCACATAGGAACTCATTTGCTGGTATGAGCAGTGTCCCACGCGGCGTTTGCTGCTATAGCTCTATGCCTTGAGCATGCAGAGCAGGCAGAAGCAGTGGACAGAGAAGCCGCTCAGAAGTTCAGAGGTGAGACGCAGGGTGGGAATGTTCACACGAGTCCCAGTGACGTGTAACGGGAGATGGTGAAGGGAAAGGAAAATGATGAGGTCTGTCAGCCTGCAGAATCACCTTCTCCGGTGGAGGGGCGGAGCCCCATTTCCTCTGTCTTGTAAAGGGAGATTGGGCCAAGCCCTGGATCGGGGCTGTGACATCCCCTGTTCTATGGGTCAGAGCTCTCTGCAGATCCAGGAATACCGCAAGAGGCTGCTCTGATGCAGAATTTCCTACTGCCTCCCAGACCTGTACCAAATGGTTTCATGCTACTAGGGAGCACTATTCCCAGTGACCTCAGTGTCCTTCTGTCCTTCTGACAGCTCTGCCCTGCCCTGAGAACAGCCAGTATAATGCTTGTGGCTCTGCGTGTCCTGCCACCTGCAATGACCGAGTGGCCCCTAAGAACTGCTCCCTGCCCTGCGTGGAGACCTGCCAGTGCCACGAGGGTTTCGTGCTGGATGCTGAGAGGTGCATCCTCCAGACCGGATGTGGGTGTGAGTTTGAGGGCCGCCTCTACGCGCCCGGGGAGCAGTTCTGGGGAGATGGTACCTGCACGAGACGCTGTGTCTGTGACCCGCAAACCAGGCGGGCGAGCTGCCAGGTCGCAGGGTGCCGGGCCGGGGAGCAGTGCCAGGTGCAGAACGGCATCCGGGACTGCTACCCCACAAGCTATGGAACCTGCTCAGCTTCGGGGGACCCCCACTACATCAGCTTTGATGGGAAGAAGTTTGACTTCCAGGGCACCTGCCTGTATCAGTTCGCTGGGCTGTGCAACAAAAGCCAGGACCTGGTGGATTTCCAGGTCCTTGTTCAGAACGACCATCGGGGAAGCCGCGTCGTGTCCTTCACCAAAGTCGTGCAAGTCAAAATCTATGAGGTCGACATTGTGATCAGCAGGGAAAACCCCGGCAGAGTCCTGGTGAGTTTATCAAACCATTCTTCCCTTTCCTGGTTGGTCTTCAGACCTGTCTTCCTTTGCCATGTTCAGTCACCGTGCCCTTTTTTCTCTTCTGCGTTCAATCATCATTCTTTTCTTCTTCCCTGAGTTTGCTCATTTTACCTTTTCCTCTCCCCCAGGGCTCTAGGATTAGACATTTAATTGAACTGCATTTTCACACACTCGGGAAGGTTTCATAGACTCATAGACTTTAAGGTCAGAAGGGACCATTATGATCATCTAGTCTGACCCCCTGCACAGTGCAGGCCACAGAATCTCGCCCACCCCTCTTAGAATAATCCTCTCACCTATGTCTCAGATATTGAAGCCTTCCAATACTTTGAAGGCCCCAACATGCAGAGAGTCCTTCAGCTGTGATCTGTGCCCAATGCTACAGAGGAAGGCAAAAAACCTCCAGGGCCTCTGCCAATCTACCCTGGAGGAAAATTCCTTCCTGACCCCAAATATGGCGATCAGCTAAACCCTGAGCATGTGGGCAAGACTCACCAGCCAGACACCCAGAAAGTTCCCTATAGCAACTCCTATCATCCCTCCATTGACCTATTTCCAACTGGAAATGAATGGTCAATTAGTTACCAAGATCATGTTATTTCATCCAACCATCCCCTTATCATAGAATCAGAACTGGAAGAGACCTCAGAAGGTCATCAAGTCCAGCCCTCCGCTCTAGGCAGGACCAATCCCATCTAAATCAACCCGGCCAGGGCTTTGTCAAGCCGAGACTTAAACACCTCTAGGGATGGAGACTCCACTACTTCCCTAGGTAACCCATTCCAATGCTTCACTACCCTCCTAGTAAAATAGTTTTTCCTAATATCCAATCTGGACCTCTCCCACCACAACTTGAGACCATTGCTCCTTGTTCTGCCATCTGTCACTACTGAGAACAGCCTCTCTCCATCCTCTTTGGAACCTCCCTTCAGGAAGTTGAAGGCTGCTATCAAGTCCCCCCTCACTCTTCGCTTCTGCAGACTAAACAGACCCAAGTCCCTCAGCCTCTCCTCGTAGGTCATATGCTCCAGACCCCTAATCATTTTGGTTGCCCTCCGCTGGACCCTCTCCAATGCGTCCGCATCCTTTTTGTAGTGGGGGGCCCAGAACTGGACACAGTACTCCAGATGTGGCCTCACCAAAGCCGAATAAAGGGGAATAATGACATCTCTGGATCTGCTGGCAATGCTCCTCTTAATGCATCCTAATATGCCATTAGCCTTCTTGGCTACAAGGGCACACTGTTGACTCATATCTAGCTTCTCATCCACTGTAACCCCCAGGTCCTTTTCTGCAGAACTACTACTTAACTGGTTGGTCCCCAGCCTGTAACTATGCTTGGGATTCTTCCGTCCCAAGTGCAGGACTCTACACTTGTCTTTGTTGAATCTCATGAGATTTCTAGTGGCCCAATCCTCCAATTTGTCTAAGTCACTCTGGACCCTATCTCTGCCCTTAAGCGTATCTACCTCTCCCCCTAGCTTAGTGTCATCTGCAAACTTGCTGAGGGTGCAATCTATCCCCTCATCCAGGTCATTAATAAAGATATTGAACAAAACCGGTCCTAGAACCGAACCTTGGGGCACTCCACTAGAAACCGACCGCCATCCTGACATCGAACCGTTGATCACTACCCGCTGGGCCCGGCCTTCTAGCCATCTTTCTATCCATCTTACCGTCCATTTATCCAATCCGCATTCCCTTAACTTGCTGGCAAGAATATTGTGGGAGACAGTATCAAAAGCCTTGCTAAAGTCAAGGTATATAACATCCACTGACTTTCCCATGTCCACTGAGCCAGTTACCTCATCATAGAAGCTAATCAGATTGGTCAAGCACGACTTGCCCTTTGTGAATCCATGCTGACTATTCCTGATCACTTTCCTCTCATTCAAGTGTCTCAAAATGGATTCCTTTAGGATCCCTTCCATGATTTTTCCAGGAACCAACGTAAGACTGACTGATCTATAGTTCCCTGGATCATCCTTCTTCCCTTTTTTGAAGATGGGCACTACATTTGCCTTTTTCCAATCATCCGGGATTTCGCCCGATCTCCACGACTTTTCAAAGATAATGGCCAAAGGCTCCTCAATGACATTTGCCAACTCCTTCAGTACCCTTGGGTGCATTAAGTCTGGACCCATGGATTTGTGTACGTTTAGTTTTTCTAAATAGTTCCTAACCTGTTCTTTACCCACCAAGGGCTGTCCATCTTCTTCCCATCTTGCGTCGCTTAGCACAGAAGTCCAGGAGCCGACCTTGTCCGTGAATACAGAGGCAAAGAAAGCATTGAGTACTTCAGCTTTCCCCACATCCTCTGTCACTAGGTTACCTCCTTCATCCATTAGGGACTGCACACCCTCTCTGATCACCTTCTTCTTGTTGACATGCCTGTAGAAACCTTTCTTGTTATCCTTCACATCCTTAGCCAGTCGCAACTCCATTTGCGCTTTCGCCTTCCTGATAACCCCCCGGCATTCTCGAACTATACATTTAAGCTCCTCCCTAGTCATTTGTCCAAGTTTCCACTTTCTGTAAGCTTCCTTTTTTGTGCTTCATAATAAAGTCAAAAGCCTAATGGAGATTTGGACTTTAGCTGGCTGAGAATGTTCATACAAAAGCTTTTTTTGTTAAGAATTCAGTTCAGTTACACCAAAATATTTGGCAAATTTGTGTTCATTTAACCACATAGTTTCCATTGGAAAGAAATCCTAAAAATAACTCCCAAACAATCAAATGGTCCATTTTTACATTTAAAAATAATTTTGAAATGACTTTTAATTTCAACATTAAATGTTTAAAACTATCAAAATTGTAAATTGTACATGTATGTTTCACCTAGTATCTACGTGTACACAAACAGGTCTCTTCCTCAGTTCCTCCAGTTCAGATGTAATTTATGTAGATAATCAGCGGAACCTTATTTTCTTACTTCCCACTTTGCTGTTACACAAATAAGTCCTTGCCTGTGTACATTGGCATGGCAAGCAGAGCAAAGGGAAGTGTGGAATGGGTGCCTCACAGACAGTTTATCCATTTCCAAATTTGGAATGATCTGAGGAAGTGGGTCTGGCCCACGAAAGCTCATCATCTAATAAACCATCTTGTTAGTCTTTAAAGTGCTACATAGTTCTGCATTTTGTTTCAGCTACACCAGACTAACACGGCTACATTTCTATCACTATATTTTAATATGTTCAAGTTATAGAATTATAGAAGACTGGAACTGGAAGGGACCTCGAGAGGTCATCAAGTCCGGTCACCTGCCCTCACAGCAGGACCCAGTACTGTCTAGACCATCCCTGATAGATGTCTATCTATCCTGCTCTTAAATATCTCCAGAGATAGAGTCCACAACTTCCCTAGGCAATTTATTCCAGTGTGTAACCACCCTGAAAGTTAGGAAGTTTTTCCTAATATACAACATAAACCTCCCTTGCTGCAATTTAAGCCCATTGTTTCTTGTCCTATCCTCAGAGGCCAAAGAGAACAATATTTCTCCCTTCTCCTTGTGACACCCTTTTAGATACCTGAAAACTGCTATCATGTCCCCTCTCCGTCTTCTCCTTTCCAAACTATACAAGCCCAGTTCTTCAGTCTTCTCTCATAGCTCATGTTTTCTAGACCTTTAATCATTCTTGTTGCTCTTCTCTGGACCTTCTCCAATTTCTCCACACCTTTCTTGAAATGTGGTGCTCAGCACTGGCCACAATACTCCAACTGAGGCCTAATCAGTGCAGAGTAGAGCAGAAGAATGACTTCTTGTGACTTGTTCACAACATTCCTGTTAATACATTCCAGAATCATGTTTGTTTTTTTTGCAACAGCAACACACTGTTGACTCATATTTAGATTTTGGTCCACTATGACCCTTAGATCCCTTTCTGCAGTACTCCTTCCTAGAAAGTCACTTCCCATTCTGTATGTGTGAAACTGATTGTTCCTTCCTAAGTGGAGTACTCTGCATTTGTCCTTAGTAAGGAAAACAGAAAATGTTCAGCAAACTCATATTTTTCTGCTAGCAAATTTTCAGAAGCTGCATTTTCAGCTGCAAAAATAATTCTTCTGGACAATCCTAACCAACATGAATTGAAAATTATTTCTCCCAAGATTCATTCGCTTAATTCTTTTTCTGAGCTTATATGTATTTTCTCTTTTTGAAGTTAGTTCCCATAATTTTCTTACTTTGACATTGTCATTGTAACTCTATCTTTTATTCTTCTGTCTTCAGTCATTGGTTATTGTACATCGGATTTATATGGAAGGAGGTTTCTATTTGCAATTTTAATAGATTACCTGATGATAAACAGGTGGAATATTTTTGTGATTCAGAAAGTTTCCTAAATTGAAAAAAATTGGTTTTGAAATTGATAAAATAATATTTTTGAAAACTACTTACTCTGCTAAAGGGAAACTGAAACATAATTAATCAGGTTTTATTAAAAAAGTATAAAAATGAACAAAAAAAATTAATTCAAAATCCACGACTTGGATTTTGCTTACAATCACTGTATCTAACTATTGTGCTTTCAAAGTTCCTTGCTCAGTGTCAAACAGTTCTCACTGACCCATTGGCCCCTACTCCCAGGTGAATGGCGTGCTGACCAACCTACCGTACAGCCACAAGAGCAGCAAGATCTCCATGTACCGGAGGGGGCAGGAAGCAGTGATCCAGAGCGACTTCGGTCTCACAGTCACCTTTGACTGGCAGAGCCGGATCACCGTCTCTGCGCCAAGCAGCTACGCCGGCGCCCTGTGCGGACTCTGCGGGAACTTGAATGGGGACAAGGGAGATGACTTGACCATGAAGGGCGGCAGGTTGGCCCCAAACCCAACGGCCTTTGGGCAGAGCTGGAAGGTGGCGGATATCCCAGGCTGTGTGGAGGTTGCCAAGGACGAGTGCTCAGATCTAGCAGCTGTGGAGAGACGCCAGCGAGGAGTAAGTCAGGAGTGCGGGCTCCTCCTAGACAAGAGCGGCCCCTTCCGAGAGTGTCACAGCAAAGTCGACCCGCAGGGCTACTTCCAAGACTGCGTGTACGACTATTGCTTCTTCCAAGGCCGACAAGCTGTGACATGCCAGCTTCTCACCAGCTACGCCGCAGCCTGCCAGGCCGCCGGGGCGGCTGTCTCTGCCTGGAGGAACAGCTCCTTCTGCAGTAAGTGCGAGCAGCTTGGCACCGCCTGCAGGGCTGAAGGGAGAAAAAGCGGCGTGTGTGGTTGGGGCAAAGATGAGCTGGTGGGTGGTCTGGGAAGGGGATTTGAGATGTTTCTGCCATAGCAGTAACAGGCTCCAACCCAGCCCAGGGAGGGGGGACTGGCAGGTTCGGGGTGGGCATAGGAGAGGCTGTGGGGCTTCTCCTTTCCAGGGGACATCAGCTGTGACATGGCCCTAAGACAGGGGAACTAGCTGGCTCAGGGGCGGGCGACTGGACTACAGAGTCTGTCCCCTGGAGGGTGTGAATTCCAACCCAGGCTCTGCGGGGGCGAGAAGTTGACTCGGTGCGGCTGGCTCAGGGAATGGGAAATGGGCCAGGATTTCCTAGGGGGTGGGTCTGGTGAAGGTCCTCACTGGGAAGTAAGCCCATCCCAGAGCTCAGGCCAATCACTGGAACTCACCCGAGCTCAAGAGCTGAGCGGGCCGTGGAGACGGGGCTCCCCTGTGCCAAGGGGCCGGCAAGGGCACATTGGCTGGGCACAGCAGGACGCGTCCCACACTGCCCCCCCCCCCCAGCTCCTCTCCTCCAGCCAGTGCCCGGTGGCGTTTCCCAGCCCCGTCTCCTTTCCTCTGTGTGGGATGCTAACGCCGGTTGTTCCACTGCCAGGTGTCTCCTGCACACCAAACAGCCACTACGAGGTCTGCGCCCGGGGCTGCCAGTCGACCTGCCTCTTGGCCCCGGTTCAGTGCTCGGCTCAGTGCTGGGAGGGCTGCGTGTGCGACGAGGGCTTTGTGCTGAGTGGCGACGAGTGCGTCCCTATGTCCCAGTGTGGGTGCCTGCACCAGGGACGTTATTATAAGGCTGGGGAGACCTTCCACCCGACCTGCCAGGAGCAGTGTGTGTGCTGGGCCGGCGGAGACGTTGTGTGCACGGGGCTTTCCTGCCACCCTAATGAGGAGTGCAAGCTGGCGAACGGCGTCCGGAAATGCCGCCCTGTCGGATCCGCAACGTGTACTGCTGCCGGAGACCCCCACTACGTCTCCTTCGACGGGGTCGCCTTCGACTTCCAAGGCACCTGCACCTACATCCTGGCCAAGACCTGCGCGGACACCGGGAACCTGACCTCCTTCGCCGTGAAGGTGGAGAACGTGCCCTGGGGCAACGGCAGGGTGTCCGTCACCAGGCTGGTGTCCGTGGAGGTCTACAGGCTCACGCTCACCCTGCTGCAGAACCGGAAGGGGCTCGTCATGGTAAGTTCTGCCAACGATGGGGCCGAACCCTGCCATGGCAATGCAAGGGCCACTTGTCCCACAGGTCATTTATTCAAAATAATTCTCAGTAGGACTCAGGGTCTGATGGTGACCATGCTGACACCAGAGGCCTTTGGGTTTCCCTGGTAAAGTGAGACCAGAATCCAGCACCCACCCCAGTGCAGCCAGTGGATGATTTAACATTAACCCCAGAAAGCTGAGATCAGAATCCTGCCCTGAGCCCCTTACACTGAGCAAAATGACTCAGGATTTACCTTGGACTCTAGGGGTATGTCTAGACTACAGGGTTTTGTCTAGACTACATCCAGGTCTGTGGACAAAGCCGCTTTGTCGACATAACAGTGTGGACGCAAAGGACAGTATAGATGCAATAATGCCTTCTATTGACAGAACTCTGTGAACAAAAGGCGTTATTCCTCGTAGAATGAGGTTTACATACGTCAACAAAACTCCTGAGTTTTGTCGATGTTATGTCGACATAACTCTAAGGCACTGTGGATGCAGGTATAGTTTTGTCGACAAAATCCTGTAGTCTAGACACACCCTAAGAGATCAGACTCTGCCCTAACATAACTGAGTTCAGTGGAGTCACTACAGATTTGCCCAGCCGTCACTGAGACCCTCCCTTGTGCCCATAACCCAGCCCTGCAGCACCCCTACCCCTGCTCAAGGGAACACTCTGTCTCTCCCAGGTGGACGGGGTCTCCCACAACCTGCCTGTGGTTGTGGCTGAGGGGCAGCTCCAAGCATATCAGCACGGCGGGAACGTGCTGGTGCAAACGGACTTCGGCCTCACCGTGAGCTACGACCTGGTTTACCAGGCCAGAGTCACTGTTCCAGGGAACTACCAGGGGCAGACGTGTGGCTTGTGTGGGAACTACAATGGGCGCCAGGACGATGAATTTCTGCTCCCTGACAGCAATCTGGCCCCCAACATGGCAGCGTTCGGGTCGGCCTGGAAAGTCCCGGTCCCGGGGGCGGCCTGCGAGGACGGATGCAGCAGGAACAGCTGCCCGGTTTGTGAGGAGAGGAAGAAGGACGTCTTCAAACAGCGCCACTACTGCGGGGTGCTCACAGACCCCAACGGCCCCTTCGCCGCCTGCCACGGCACGGTCAGCCCCAGCATGTATTTCAACAACTGCCTCTATGACGTGTGCCTGGCCAACGGGGACTCCCCGGTCCTGTGCCAGAGCATCCACAGCTACGTGACGGCCTGCCAGGAGGCTGGGGCCTCCATCCAGCCCTGGAGGAGCGCCTCCTTCTGCCGTAAGTGCCAGGATGCCGGTGTGACACAAGGCCCGTCTCTCCCACAAGGGGGAGGGGAAGTGCGGCAATACTGGGCATCTCACGTCAGGCCACTGGGCTACTTCTGAGACGCCTTTGGGTGGGAACCAGCAACTTCATGTGCTGCTCTAAGAGGGCCCTGGGTCTCTCGTCCCGTCTCCTCTCCTGGATGTCTGTACCTACAGCCCATGGGGTGAGATCTCTCCCCCCATCCAGTGCTTCTCTCTCTGTTTCAGCTCTGCGCTGCCCGGCCCACAGTCACTACGAGGTGTGCGCCGACCTGTGCAGCACCACCTGCACCAGGCTCACCGACACCAGGAAGTGCCCAGACACCTGCGCCGAAGGCTGCCAGTGTGACGATGGCTTCCTCTTCGATGGCCAGGACTGCGTGGCCCTGCAGGGCTGTGGGTGCTTCAGCAATGGGAAATATTACAAGGTACCACCCCCTTCGGGGGTGTTAACACCCACCCGCTCGCCTCCTCCATGCCCTGCTCCCATCAGCCACGTGGGACCAGACTGTTGTGACTTGCCATTGGCCAATGCCCGAATCTCAGTGGGACAGCAAAAGGCGCTCATGGGGCAAGACTGGTTGCATGGGCCCTGGCTCTGGGAGGGCAGCAAGCGACAGTGATTACAGCAGGGGCCTGGGAATCAGGACTCCTGCATCCTCTCCCTAGCTCTGGGAAGGCAGTGGTCTCGTCTGGAGTAGAGCAGGGGAGGGCTAGAACGTGAGAAACTCTATTCCCAGGAATGGCCCCAGGGAACTGAACATCTTCACACAGAAAACCTCCATTCACGGGGTAGCTTGTGTTACTTTTCCTCTTTTCACACAGCCTAACGAGACAGTCCTGACTGACGTGTGCCAGCAAAGCTGCACCTGCCTTCCGGCCCAAGGGATGACCTGTGAAGCCCACAGCTGCGCCAGCGACGAGGCCTGTCAGATAAGAGACGGAGTCATGCAATGCACCAACAGAGGTGAAAGAGAGCCCGAGAGTTACACAAGAAGGGAGGGGAACGTAGAGACACCGTGCCATTTCCAGGGGGCGCTCAGGACTGCTGAGGATCGGACCCACTGTCCAGGTTCCATCCTTAGGCGAAGGGAGAGAGTGCAGTCTAGTTGTTAGAGGGGGGTGGGATGTGAGCCAGCACTTCTGGGTTCTACTCCCAGCTCTGGGTGGAGTGAGAGAAGGTTGGGAAGGAGGCTCTGTGGTTTGGAGTTCAGAAGCAGAGAGGCTGGATGTGTCTGTTCACGTGAGCGGTGCACTGTCGTGGAAGGGTATAAATTATTCAGGAAGGGCAGTCGGGAGGAAAATGGGTGGGGCTCAGGGAGAGGAGTGCGTCGCACTGTAGGTAAGAGAGCTGCGTGATTCCTCAGAGTGCCATTAGAGCTTGTAGAGTGTCCGTGGGTTATGCTAATAGGTGGGCAAGGCTTTCTTGAGACCACGAGCAGAACCTTTCAGATCCAGGCCCTGCTTCCCATAGGGGACCTCAATCCCACTGGTGTCTGCTGGGAGACCGATACAGCAGTGCCCAGACAATCCAGGGTGGTTTTGGAGAACACTGGGGACAACTTCCTGGTACTCGTGCTGCAGGAACCAACCGGGGCCTTGGTCAGCTCGACCTGCTGCTCACAAACAGGGAGGAATTGGTAGCGGAAGGAGATGTGGCTGGCAACCTGGGCAGCAGTGATCACGGGATGGCTGAGTTAAGGATCCTGACCAACGGAAAAAAAGGAGAGTGCCAAAATACACACCCTGGACTTCAGAAAAATCAGACTTTGACTCCCTCAGGGAAGTGATGGGGAGAATCCCCGAGGATGCTAACATGAGGGGGAAAGCTTCAGGATGTAGCCAAGTTAGTCTGTACAGAAAAAGCAACAAATGATGGCTGTATTTTAAAGACACCAAATGACAGGTGCAGGAACAAACCATCCCGATGTGCCGTAAGAAAAGCAAATAGGGCAGGCGACCAGCCGCGCTTAGAAGCAAAACCCTTGGCGAGCTTAAACCAAACAATGAAGCTCCCAAGAAGTGGACACCTGGATAGTTGACTAGGGAGGAGTAGAAATCTATTGCTCGAGCGTCCAGGGGTGTAACCAGGAAGGCCAAAGCGCAATTGGAATTACAGGTAGCAAGGAATGTGAAGAGTAACAAGAAAGTTTTCTACAGGCATGGTGGTCAGGAAAAGTGGGAGACCCTTACTGAATGGGGGGTGCAAGCTAGTGATAGATACTGTGGAAAAGCTGAAGTACACAATGGTTTTTTTTTGGGGGGGGGAGAGGTTTGCCTCCCTCTTCACAGGCAAGATCAGCTCCAAGGTCAACTGTTGAGGTCCTACCGCTACCTATTTCCTTAATCCTACTCGTGCAGAGCTTCTTCAGAAGCCAAGGAATTTTCTTTTTAATCGTCCAATGTGCAGGGATGAAAGGGACCTGGTTTCTGCCTCTGGGAAACCAGCTCCCATTGACTCCTCTCTGCTGGCCCCACTTCTGACTGGCTTTGGTGGGCCAGCAGGTTCTGGAGGACAACTGGGCCTGTACTGACCCACATTCTCCTGCCACTTAGCCCTCACTCATGGACTACTGCCATTTCTTTCCTTGCAGATCCCTGCAAAGAGGTGAAGTGCCGGGAGAAGGAGACGTGCAAGGTCAAGGACAGCCTTGCAATGTGTGTGCCCAACTACTCTGGGACCTGCTGGGGCTGGGGAGACCCGCACTATCACACCTTCGATGGGCTGAACTTCAACTTCCAGGGCACCTGCACCTACACCCTGGCCAAGTACTGCGGGAGCGACCCCTCCCTGGTGCCCTTTACTATAGATGAAAAGAATGACAACAGGGGGGGCAACCAGGCTGTGTCCTACGTGCGTCTGACCAACATCTACGTCTACGGGCACAACATCTCCATCCACAAGAATGAAGTTGGAAAAATCAGAGTGAGTCCAAAATGCACACATGGTTGGAAAAGTCACATTTGGGATAAAACCTTCTCCATCCATCACGATTCGCATTTAGACACCCCTCTGTCTGACCCATGCATATCTCTCTTTCTCTCCATCCACCCCAGCCATCCGTAGTCACATCTAACTTCCCATCTATCGAACCGTGCATCTTCATACGCTTCTGTTTCTCTTGCCAAGCGTCCATCTCTATACAGGTCCATCCTTCGCTCTCAGTCCATCCCCATACACACCTCTCTTTTTCAGTGTTACCATCTACCCTCCCCATACTTAGTTATCTATCTCTGCTGGCTCAAGACCAAATCTTTTTTGGAAAATAATGTGTTTTTTCATCCACTCCATGCGCCACTCTTGGTCTTTGTTTCTTTTTCAAGGATTTCTGGTGAATCAGATCTTTTATTTTGAGAGAGAGAATTCTTTTTTAAATGAAATCTTAGAGAACATTTTCAGGACTGTCATTTTCAGGACTGCCCCCTTTCTGCAGTCACAAGGAGGCCATGTAAAGAAGAAAGATCCAAAACATCGACATTCCCAAAGAGAACTAATCAGTCCCGAAGTGAACCAATTTAAAAGCAGGTCTTTGGCCCTCACAAATCACGTGGGCAATCTTGTCTCCATGGTTCAAACAAGATACCTCAGGGTCTCAGAGAGCTCCCGTTCCCCCATTCTCCCCAGGACAGCAGGTCCCTCCAGACCTCACAGGCTAACTGACCCCGCTGCGGCTTCCACCCCAACAACGAATATCTGGAGCGAAATCAACTAATTACGAGGACAAACAACAATGAAGAAGTAAAACATTTTTTAAAAACCATACAACCAAAAAACTAAACTTGTTCATTTTGAAGCATTTTGACCAGCTCTCTCGGTCTCTTGCTCTCTTTCACAATCTCTACTTTTGGGTTTCCTACAGCTGGCTGTCATCGTGGTATTCAGCCGTCCTTTACCTTTCTCAATGCTAATCTTTCTGGTGAAATTCATTGTCAATGGATTTTGGAGTGAGGGAAAGGGGTTTCAAGCAATAGGGGAGAAACTTTATTAAAGGCAAGGATCTTGCAGTATTTCCTACAGTTGGCCAGACTCTAGATTTATCCAACCAGCACCGGAAATTCACTCCAGACCCAGGTCCCTTGGAGACAGAACGTTTTGTCCCTTAGCTCTCAAGCGCTCATTCTGGGCCCTCTCCTCTGTACTGTCCCAGAGCAGTGTGCCACTTGTGAGGGGGGAGAGGGAAAGAGAAATAACAGTTGGCTCTTTCCTCCTACCTCTAGATCAATGACATGAGCAGCAGCGTGCCAGTGACCCTGGAAGATGGTAAAATCAAGCTCTACCAGAGCGGTCTCAGTGCTGTCTTGCAGACAGACTTCGGTCTGCAGGTTTCCTATGACTGGAATTGGCACCTGATCATCACCCTCCCCAGCAGCTATTATGGGGCCACGTGCGGCCTTTGTGGGAACTTCAACCAAAACCATGGAGATGAAATGACGTCACCCACCGGCACCAGGGTCTCCTCCATCGTGGAGTGGGCCAGGAGCTGGAAAGTCACAGACCAGGACCCCTTCTGCTGGGATGACTGCAAAGGGAAATGCCCAGCCTGCGAGGAGGGCAAGCAGGAGATCTACGGGGGCGACGAATACTGCGGTTTGATCAGCAAAGCACCGGGAGGGCCCTTCAGAGAGTGTCACCCTAGAGTGAGCCCTGAGGACATTTTTGACAGCTGCGTCTACGACGTGTGTCTGAACGGGGGAGCCAGGATAATCCTGTGCCAGGCGCTGGGGGCCTACGCTGCCATCTGCAAGAAACATGGCCTCACCGTCTATGACTGGAGGACACCGTCCGGCTGTGGTGAGCTCTGGGGTTTGGTTTCTTTATTGACAAAGGCAGCAATTACACTAGCCAGGCTGTTTACTCAACTGCTTGAGGAGATGCTGAGTGGGCTGAACAGGAGGGGCAGACGTCAGGCACCCTGGCGTCTGGACATCCTGGGGATGTGGGCATGAAAGGTCCCCGGCTAGATTGACAAGGGATGGACACCTGGCTTCCACGCAAGAGATCAGTGAAAGGGAGAGAGTCAATATATTATTAGGGTATGGATTAGATGCATAGGGAGATTAAATGCATTCTCTAGATGAACACACGGATTGAGAGGGATAAGATTATTTAGGGATGTGAAATATATTTAATGAAGGCTAAATGGATTAAATGGATAGAAAGATTAAATGGATTAAATCAGGGGAGAGATGGATTGGATGCACAGGGAGAAAACATGGATTGGGGGAAACATGAGAGGAATAGATGCTAGACTTATGGATGGATGGATGAATGAAATGGATTTTACCACTATGTCAAGAAAAGACAATCTCAAGTCCTCCCCTCCCTGTGCACTTGAATCCTGCTCTTCCTGTGCACTGCAATCCAAGTATTCTCGGTCAACTTGCAGAAACACATCCGCAGAGTGACTGTGTAGCCCGTTGGTTAGCATGGATGCATTTGTTGCTCTTGCTGGTACACGTAAGGAGGTGGTGAGAATGAATGACTTCCAATAAGGGGTCATCAGCATTGCGTAGGGAGGATGTAACTGATGACCAGAGGAGAGGGATGGATTTGGTGGGTGGCCTGGATGGAAGAGAGGGACGGAGCAGAAAGCGGTGGAAAGATGAGCCCCATCTGATATGGTACGTGGAAATGCAGGATCACAGCCCAGCAGGATCCATTTAGCATTTCCACTTCCGTGGTCTGGGTGCTGAGTCCCAGGCATTTGGAGTAGGTGGGGCTTTTAGATGAAGCCCCACAAGTGAGGTCTAATCTGCTCTGGGAGCACCTTGCCGATCTCTTTGGATTTTCTAGAGGAAGGGGGCACTGTCCCAGCTAGCAATCTTCGTGCCTGTGCTGTGCTCCAGACACGGCCTTACTGCGGCCAATTGTACATCAGGCCTGTGATTTCTTGATACTGTACACCGGGCCTGATTGTACATCCTCTGAACCAATAGACGATGCTGATTGTTCATTAGAATTTGTCTCTGGCTCCTGCTGCACCTAAGACGGTGTTTTAAGTCCATTTCCTGTGGTGTTACATCTCCCCCTCTCTGTCCCCCTCCCAGCCCTGCCCTGCCCTGACAACAGCCACTACGAGGCCTGCGGGGATGCCTGCCCGGCCAGCTGCTCCGACCGCACTGCCAACGCCTCCTGCCCAGAGCCCTGCGTGGAGACCTGCCAGTGTAACGCCGGTTACGTCCTCAGCGCCGGGCAGTGCGTCCCCGTGGGGAGCTGTGGCTGCAACTACAACGGCCGCTACTACCAACCCAGCGAGGAGTTCTGGGCCGATGAGAACTGCCGCTCTCGGTGCAGGTGTGACCCCAGCCTGGGCATGGTGCTTTGCCAGGAGACCAGCTGCAAGGCCAGTGAGAGATGCGCCGTGGTCAATGGGGTCCGGGGCTGCCAGCCAATCAGCTACTCCACCTGCACGGCCTCCGGGGACCCTCACTACACCACCTTCGACGGGAAGAAGTACGACTTCATGGGCACCTGCATCTACCAGCTGGCGAGGGTCTGCTCCCAGGACCCCACGCTCACCCCGTTCAGCATCAAGGTGGAGAATAACAACCGGGGAAGCAAGACCGTGTCCTTCACCAAGGCGGTGACCTTGGAGGTGTATGGCAGAAACATCACTCTCAGCCAGCAGCATCCCCGCAAGATCAAGGTAGGGGCGGAGAGCCGCAGGGCTGCTTGGGGAGCTGGGAGCAGGAACTCTTGCTCTGGAACCGGTGCCCCTGATTTCCCTCCCCACTGCAGTGACGAGTCCTGCTTCCATTGCATGCTAGTGCTGCTGTAGGGGAAGTAACGGAGGGCCTCTTTGTGAAGCTCTGCAGCAGGCTTTTCTTCTCCCACTGTGTGCAGCTGAGCCAGGGTAGCTCCCTCCTCCAGCTGGAGATCTTGTCCCATTACCTTCAATGGAGTTACAGCCAATATCCACCAGCTGAGGAACTGGCCTATTTAGTCCAAAGGAGCAAAGGCCAATAACCTCCTCCACTGGCATCCTTGAGCCCAACTTCTAGGTTGTTCACATCCTTCCAGGAATCTGACAGTGGAAATCTGGAGTCAATTGCATTCACTCTGCCCCAGAGGGGTGAAAGTCCAAGGGCTGTCCTCAAGGAAACCGCCAATGTGGCACAAGGGAACAGCTGCAGCGCTTTAGTGCGCCAGTGAAGGTGCTAACAAAGCCCAGAGGAGACATTCTCCCCGGGCATAGGTAAGCCTCCTCCACAAGAGGCGCTAGCTAGCGTGCCGGGGAATCCTCCTGTCGATCCGGCAAGCTCTGCAGCAGCTGTTAGGTCAGTTCCACTGCACCTGTCAGGGGTGTGGAGTTTTCACACCCCTGAGTGACAATGGTACTGACCTCATTACTAGTGTGTAGAGCAGACCCTAGCGTAACTGAGAGTCAAACCATCTGCACCACGTGTGTCCCAGATGGGCAGCTTCTCGGTGAACCTGCCCTGCTGCGCTACTCCCATTGCCAGACCCACTGCCGAACCGGAGCCGGGGATAAAGCCCGGGAGCCCCAGCTCCAGCGTGCCAACCACTGCACCCCATTGTCCTGCCAGAGTTGAGGATACCACCTAGAGATCTTCATTCCAATTCCCCGCTGCTCTAGCTCACCGGACCGCATTTTCCCTACACAACTGGGATCAGCAGCCAGCTCTCCCAGCTCTCCCTCCCCCCGCCGCCCTGCTCTCAGCTACTATGCCCCAAGCCCAGCCTCCCGCCCCATGCCTCTGCCTTCTCCTCCTCTCCCAGAGCCGGGGATGCAACCCAGGAGTCCTGGCTCTCTCCCTCTCCTCACAGTGTTCGCTCACAAGTGAGCCCAGTACGGCCGTGTCTCTTCCAGGTGGACGGAGTCTTTGTGGATCTGCCTTTCTACCATGAGGAGAAGCTTCAGGCCTATGTCAGCGGAGCCCACGTCCTCATCAAGACCGCCTTCGACCTGAGGGTGACCTTTGACTGGAACAGCCTGGTCCGGGTCACCGTGCCCAGCACCTATGTCAACGCCCTCTGCGGCCTGTGCGGCGACAACAACCAAACCGCCAGTGACGACCTGACCATGAGGGACGGGAGACGGGCGGCCAACGCCGTCCAGTTCGCAGAGAGCTGGAAGGTGGAGGAGAGCCCAGGGTGCTCGGACATCTGCACCGGGAACTGCCCTCTCTGCAGCGAAGCTGAGACACAACCCTACAAAGGCCCTCGGTTCTGTGGGCTCCTCACCACAGGGGACGGGCCCTTCAGAGAGTGCCACAGAGTCATCGACCCCGCCCCCTTCTTTGACGACTGCGTCTTGGACACCTGCCAGTACAAGGGTCACCGTGACGCCCTGTGCAGCGCGATCAGCACCTACGTGACGGCCTGCCAGGCCCGGGGCATCCCGTTGGGGCCGTGGAGATCGGCCTCCTTCTGCAGTAAGTGTCACCTACTACAGTCTGCTTTACTTGGTAGCCTGCACGTGCGGTGCCCTCTTCACGAGGCTCAGAACGGCCCAGCCGTGTCTCATAGGCCCTAAACAGCCAGTGTGGCTGACTGTAAAGGTCACCGACTCCGTTTTGCTGTAAGTTTGTGCTGTAGCCACAGAATCCTGGGTCATTACTGACACCCACCTGCCGGGTGTTGGAAATACTTTGCACACACTGGTCATCCTTCCCAGCAGGGTGCTTGAAAATGGAGGCAGAACTAAAGGGAGTTGCTCCAAGTCACACAGGAAGCCAGTGGCAGAAACCACGAGTCCTGACTATCAGGCCTCCAGCACTAAACTTTGCACAGTAGCCCACTGCCAGAGCATGGGACTCAACTTGGAAGATGTCCCCTTGTCTTCAGCTCTTATCACTACACCAAAGGCCAAAAGAGAAATCTGGACTCTGGAATCCCAGCCCTTCTTTGGCTAGCCAGCTAGGCCCTAATCCCTTTCCAGCCCTGGCAACAAAACCCAGAAAACCTGATTGCAAGACATCCAGCAATGACTTGCTAGCTCCCACTGGCTGGTGCTCACAGCAGATCAGTGCACCCAGCCAGCCAATGTTTCTTCTGCAGTGAGTGTCACCAATTGACTCCCCTTCATGAACTGGCTGATGTGCATATCCCCACCCTCTACAGGGTAGGATTGGAATGGGTGACCCATGTGTTAGTGCCACTATAGAGCTACTATCTTCCACCAGCCTTCCTCCAGTGTCATTGACTGGAAGTCAGAATCACAGAAGAGGTCATCAAGTCTTACCTCCTGCCTAAAGCAGGATGAACCCCAAATAAATCATCCCAGCCAATACTTTGTCAAGCTGGAACTTAAAGATCTGTAGGGATGGAGATCCCACTCCCTCCCTAGGGAACCCATCCCAGTTTTTCCTAATATCCAATCTAGACCTCCCCCACTGCAACTTTAGACCATTGCTCCTTGTTCTACCATCTGTCACCACTAACAACAGCCTTTCTCCATCCTCTTTGGAGCCTCTCTTCAGATAGTTGAAAGCTTTTATCACATCCCCCCTCACTCTTCTCTTCTGCAGACAAAACAGACCCAACTCCCTCAGCCTCTCCTCATAAGTCATGTGCTCCAGCCCCCTCATCATTTTTTTGTCCTTTGTTTGACCCTCTCCAATGCGTCCACATCCTTTATGCAATGGGGGCCCAGAATTGGATGCCAAATAAAGGGGAATAATTAGGGTTACTGTAATTGAACTTTCAAAAAAGAGGACACTTCTGAGAGGGAGTGTATCTTTATCAGTATCTGTATCTACGCACTCACGTTGTGTTAATGTGTTATACAGTACTAACACATGTATACAACGTGAGTGGATAGATACTGATACAGATACACTCTCAGGAATGTCCCTAAACAATCATTTTCCCTAAACAATCATTTAGGAGGTTACCCTAAACAATCATTTTCCTAGATCTGGTGGTAATGCTCTTCCTAATGCACCCCTCCTCACCTCTGCTTTAATTTTATGTTGCTGTATTTTGGTATGCTTGCCAGCACCTCTCTCCCAGGAGAAGCCAGTGGTAGAAAAGCCAGTGGTAGAACCCAAGAGTCCTGATTCACACCACGAAACAGTACAAAACAACCCATTGTCCTAATTCAGAACAGCTGTTGGAACATTTCCCCTTCTCCACAGTCCTTGTTTCCCCTCCAAGAGTCAGAAATAATATCCAGGACAATTGACACCCATCTGCACTTCTCTAATCCTGTGAATCCCACCACCCTTCCACATCTGGGTTACAACCCAAGAGACCTGACTCTCAGGCCCCTTGCTTTAATCATTAGGCCCCACACCACTCCCAGAGTTAGGAATAAATCCTCGGAGTCCTGGTTCCCAACCATACCAGGCCCTATTGTACATGATACGAACGGGGAAAGATTTGTCTCCAGTTACCTTCACATTTCTTCTTTATCCTTCTGCTCTCTTGCAGGCCCCACCTGCCCCCGCAATTCCCACTACGAGCTCTGTGGGAACGGTTGCCCTGCCACCTGCCACAGCCTCTCGGCACCGGACAGCTGCAATGCCCCCTGTGCCGAAGGGTGTTTCTGCGACGCTGGGTTCCTTCTGAGTGGTGACCAGTGTGTCCCCATCGCCCGGTGCGGCTGCGTGCACCATGGCAGGTACTACCGGAGGGGAGAGGAGTTCTACCCCAGTGCCTCCTGCCAGGAGCGGTGCCGGTGCCAGGATAACGGGGCCGTCGAGTGCCAGGAGGCCTCGTGCAGAGCCAGCGAGCAGTGCAGGGTGGAGAACGGAGTCCTGGGCTGCCACGCCAATGGCTGTGGCAAATGCATCGCTTCTGGAGATCCCCACTATCTGACCTTCGATGGACGGGCCTTTGATTTCCAGGGCACTTGCACTTACAGCTTAGCCAGGGTCTGCAGTAGTGACACTGGGCTGGCCAACTTCTCTGTGGTAGTAGAAAATGAGAGCCAAGTGTCAGTGACACGGACGGTGAGCGTCTCTGTTCATGGCTACACTGTCACCATGGAGAGGGGAAGGAAATGGAAAGTCACGGTAAGTCCTGTCTGAGATTACGCTCATTGTAGCCTAGAGTGACGTGTGTGTGTGTGTGTGTGTGTGTGTGTGTGTGTGTGTGTGTGTGTGTCCATAACACAGCTTCTGAGTCCCCACTGATGACGAAGTCATTTCTCACTCATTGGCACAGGTGGATGGGGAATTCTACACTCTCCCACTGGCTACCGATGATGGGAAACTTTGGATCAACCAGGAGGGGAACAACATCATTGTCCAGTCTGCTTCTGGCCCGAAAGTCCTTTACGACACCTCCTATTATGTCCTAGTCTCCGTCCCCAGCTCCTACCAGGGACACGTGTGCGGCTTGTGTGGCAACTTCAACGGTGACAAGAACGACGACTTCCTGCTGCCCAGTGGGAAGAGCGCCCAGAACGCGGATGAGTTTGGGGCTGCCTGGAAGGTGCCCGTGGAGGGCGTCACGTGCTCCCATGGTTGTGGGGACAGGTGCCCCATCTGCGATGCAGCAAAGATGGTGCCGTACCAGGCTGAGAGCTCCTGTGGGTTGATCAAAGCTCCAGCCGGTCCCTTTAAAGACTGTCACTCGCTCGTCAGCCCTGCCGAATATTTCAGCCATTGCCTCTATGACATGTGTGCGGCCAACGGAGCCAGGGAAATCCTCTGCCAGAGCCTGCAGGCCTACGTGGCCGCATGCCAGGCAGCTGGAGGCACAGTCAGAGCCTGGAGAACGGCCTCTTTCTGCCGTAAGTTTGTTTTCCTCTGAATGCGCAGTTAGTGTCGCTGTCACAGCCCCTCTCCAAGCGTTCTGAGGGGTCAGTGGCTCTTTAGGAGTGACTGCAGGGGATGGGCCGGGTGAGGCAGGCCTGGTCTACACTACTCCTAGAAATCCGATTGGCCTAGCCACATCGCTCCAGGCCGTGAGAAATTCCACCCCCGGTGCGAGGTAGCTAGGTCGCCCTCAGTCTGCTGTCCACACAGCTGTGTCCATGGAAGAATTCTCCCAGCCACTGAGCCACCGTCTCTCAAAGAGGCAGATTAACTGCACCAATGGGAGAACCCCTTCTGTAGATGCAGGAAGCATCTACAGCAGGGTGCCCCAGCAGCATAGCTGCCACGCCATAGCTGTGTGTCCAGTTAATGGCAGAGTATCAGAGACTCTCTGCTTGTCAGAGCTCCAAGCTAAAGCTCTTACGAGAGGTGAGGAGCTGGCAGACTGCATGCTCAGGGGATGTGTGGGAGTATAACAGCAGTGCTGCAGCTATACCACAATAGCTGCTGTAGTGCACACACAGCCTCTGTCATTGACAGTCTCCTCCTCAGTCAGTGTGGACCCTGGGTACCAAGGCAGTGCTAGGCAGTGCTGAATTGCTACAAGCGGGGCGAATGACTTAGTGGAAGGCACTCTTCTCTGTGAGGCAATTCTTGCACCAATGTATCCTCCATGGCTGGGCTAGAGGGCGCCGTGCCATTGAAGGGTATAGAGACCCAACCTCCAGCTATAGTCAGAAAAATCTCTCTTCTAGTGCTGAAATAAGATCTAAACCAGCAAGTATGAACTACAAGAGCAGGGTGTCAATATACCTATTTAGATTGACTGAAATGTTGGGAGAATTTCTGTCAAATTTGCTGAATTCTTTTGGTTAGAAATAATCATTCTGGAAAAACTGAAGCAATTTGATTTTTTGAAATTTGAAATGACTTTTTCAAGGTTTTTTAAAGGTTAAAAATACCCTGAAAAAATAAAATACAAATGCTTTTGTTTCAATTTCAACTTAGCTAGAGAACAGAAAATTGGTTATTCACCACAAGTGAATGTTTAAAAAATTATTGTTTTCAGAGGCTGACCTGGACAATCCCTTCCCAAAATTTGGTTTGACTAGAACCCAAACCGTTTTTTCCAATGTTGTCTTTTAATTGGAAAAAAACTAATTTCAAATTGACCAAAACATTTTGCCTTAAAATAGTTTTTTGTCCACTTTTTTTGTTTCAACTCCACTATTTTGGGGTGGCTTTCACTCTTTTGTGTGCATGCCTGTGGTTTTGTTTTTAATTGGCCAGATTTGGAGACAAAATTCAGTTTTGAAATAAAAAGTTTAAAAAAATATTTTAACTATTTATTTTAAAAAGCAACAGGCTTTTTCCTGCAGAAAATATTTGTTGAATTTGACCCAAATGAAAAGTGAATTTTTCAGAAAAAATTCTGTCACTAAAATATTTTGCCCAGATCTATTATCCACACGGCTGTAATAGTCCATGGTGGGATCAGTTTTACAAGCCTCTCTCTCATTTGCTTCTGTCTCTTCAGCTTTCACCTGCCCAGCCAACAGTCACTACGAGCTGTGCACAAGGTCCTGCGATTTCACATGCGCCGGCTTGTTCTCCCCTGCCCAGTGCACTGCGAAGTGCTTTGAGGGCTGCCAGTGCAACGCTGGCTACGCATTCAATGGGGAAACGTGCGTGTCCATGGAAGGATGCGGCTGCCTGCATGACGGGCGCTACCTCAAGGTGGGTGCTGGGGTATCAGGAGGCTGTCGGCCTTGAGGCTTTTTGCATTGGCTGCCTGTGTAACTTTGGGACTGTCCCAGCTTCCCAGCGGGAGTTCCAGTGACTGTGTCTGTGTCCTAGAGCTGCCCTGCCTTCAGTCACCCCCCTGCCATCCGCTGCCATCTAGAGCATTGGGCTAGAAGAGCTTCAAACACCTGCCCTGCCTGATCCTGGCACCTGGAAATGAAACCGTATGCCATGGCCTGGGCCCATCACAGAAAATCCATGGGAGTGGATGGAGAATGGGATAGGGAGCCCTTCCCCACGAGGGTGCTGTATACACTCAGGCTACGTCTACACTGGCAGCTTCTTGCGGAAGAACAGCCGTTCTTCCACAAAAACTTGCCGGCTGTCTACACTGCATGAGTGTTCTTCCAGAAGTAAATTTACAGTACAGCGTTGTAAAACATGGCTTCTTCCGGAAGAGTTATTCCTCTCTCCATGAGGAATAAGCCCTCTTGTGCAAGAGTTCTTCCAGAAGAGGGCAGTGTAGACAGGGAACATGAATTTCTTGTGTAAGAAGCCCGTATGGTTAAAATGGCCATCAGAGCGTTCTTGCAGAAGAGAACGTCTACACTGCCATGGATGCTCTTGTGTAAAAGCATATCTTTTGCGCAAAAGCACATGGCAGTGTAGACACTCTCTTCTGGAAGAGTTTTTGCACAAGAACTCTTCCACAAAAGAGTTTCTTGCGCAAGAAGCTGCCAGTATAGACATAGCCTCAGGGTGGTAAGACCCACTTTGCCATGGAAACGGGCTAAAGCACTGACAGCCTGCCTGTGCCCAAAAGGACAGACACCTTCTCCCACAATTCACTGGGAAAGAATTCCAGTGTCATGGATTCTCAGGGGCTGGTCTCTGCTGCAGTCTGTAACTAGTTTCTTGGAGGAGGACCCTTTTAATGTTCCAGGTCTCAAAGACCCACACTAGCCTCTTGCCTCATGAGTCCGCAAAATGGCTCTTTGGGCGCCAGAGATCTCTTGTCTCATCCATGGTACCCTGCAGTGAGTCCAGACAAGCTGTTCCCGTGGAAGACTCATTTAGGATGATCAGACAGCAAATTTGAAAAATCAGGACTGAGGGTGGGAGGTAGTTACAGTGGGGGAAGGTCTAGGTTGGATATTAGTAATTCACCTTCCCTAGGAGGGTGGAGAAGCACTGG
Organism: Pelodiscus sinensis; assembly: GCF_049634645.1. Taxonomy (NCBI): domain Eukaryota; kingdom Metazoa; phylum Chordata; order Testudines; family Trionychidae; genus Pelodiscus; species Pelodiscus sinensis. The sequence continues at coordinate 6,020,696 of NC_134734.1, read as the reverse complement.
GATGGGTTCCCTATGGAGGGGGTGAAATCTCCATCCCTAGAGGTTTTTAAGTCCCAGCTTGACCAAGCCCTGGCTGGGATGATGGAGTTGGGTTAGTCCTGCTTTGGGCAGGGGGCTGAACTTGATGCCTCCTGAGGCCTCTTCCAACCCAAGCACTCCATGGTTCTATTGCAACGGGTACTGATAGAAGACATCTCATCACCATGGGCTTGCTCCTACCTCTTCAGGATGCAAAGCCCTCAGGGTATGTCTTCACTAGCCCCCTAGTTCAAACTAGGGAGGCTAATGTAGGGATTCGAAGTTGCAAATGAAGCCCGAGATATTTAAATATCCCAGGCTTCATTTGCATCGTCCCGTCCGGTTGCCATTTTGAAATTTCACTAGTCCGGACTAACTGCCCGCGACTACACGTGGCAGGGAGCTGGTAGTTCGAATTAAAGCCCCTAATTCAAACTGCTGTTAAGCCTCCTTGCAGGAGGAATAACAAGTAGTTCGAATTAGGGGCTTTAATTCGAACTACCGGCTCCCTGCCGCGTGTAGCCGCGGGCAGTTAGTCCGGACTAGTGAAATTTCAAAATGGCGACCGGATGGGAAGATGCAAATGAAGCCCGGGATATCTAAATCCTGGGCTTCATTTGCAACTTCAAATGCCTACATTAGCCTCCCTAGTTCCAACTAGGGGGCTAGTGTCGACATGCCCTCAGTGAGTATGTAACTCCAGCAGGTGGAATAAAACCTGGGATTTCTTAAGCTTAGAACATGAGACTCTACTGCATGGGCTGAAAGCCAGCTGGCTCTCAGCTAAGGCTGAAGAGTAGACTCATACTCTCTGAAAGTGGTCTTGGTGCCACTGAGTGGGACAGTCCACCACACCCAGGGTATGTCTACACTACCCCCCTAGTTCGAACTAGGGGGGTAATGTATGCATACCGAACTTGCTAATGAAGCCCGGGATTTGAATTTCCCGGGCTTCATTAGCATAAAGCCGGCGCCGCCATTTTTAAAAGCCGGCTAGTGCGAACCCCGTGCCGCGCGGCTACACGCGGCACGGGCTAGATAGTTCGGACTAGCAAGCTATTCCTAACTATCTGTACGCCTCGTGGATAGCTTTTAAAAATGGCGGCGCCGGCTTTATGCTAATGAAGCCCAGGAAATTCAAATCCCGGGCTTCATTAGCAAGTTCGGTATGCATACATTACCCCCCTAGTTCGAACTAGGGGGGTAGTGTAGACATACCCCCAGAAAGTGTGTGTGTTACAAGTATTCAAGGTAACAGGTTGTTAATCCCCTAGCTACAGCATCTGAAAGGTCTTGGGTTAGCCCAGAGAGGGAAAGACAGAGAGAGGAAGAAAGAGAAAGGCAGAAAGAAGAGCCCCCATGAGCTTGGCTCTCCACCCAGCCACTGGCACCTTTCCCCTTCTCCAGATCAGGGCCTTTGCTCTGCTTTCTTGCAGTTAAATTCTCTCTGAGTGGTCAGTCAGTGCTGGTGAATGTCCCGGGCTTTGCCGTTTCCACTGTCTCTTCCAGCCCCTCCATTCACAGGTCTGGACTTTACTCCATTTGTTACTGACCCCAGCATCCAACCAGGCAACTACATGAGTATAAATGAGGATGACACCTCACCCCCTCCCCTTTACACTCAGTGCACAGCACTACAATGCACCAAGGGACACTGAGGCGGTCATAGACCTCATCAAATATTACTAAAATTCCCACTTTGATCACCTCTGGAGCTGCTCAGATTATTGCAGCACAAAGCACCATGGCATATGCCCCTAGAGGTCCCAGTGGCACACATGGCAGAGCTCAGCACTATGGAGGAGGGGGATACAGTAATTTGAGTAGGATTTTGCACTTTGGCTGTTCACACCTGGGCTAAGCTACCTGCACAGAAGAAAGATCCCCCGAAATAACTCTGCTCACTCACTATTGATAGGTAAGCCCCCAGTGCAATGGATAGGTAAGCCCCCGACCTCCACAGCCTCCCACAATTTAAACAATCAAAGGGAGCTTTGAGTTGAAAAGTCCCAATCCCAGGATTTTTCTCACACTGCTTTGCTGTAACAAATTTGTTGGGAATTTCCCTGCAGGCCGGGGAGAGTGTCATCTCCAGCACTTGCTCAGAGAAATGCACCTGCCAGGCCTCAGGCGGGCTCGTCTGCAAGCCACACAGATGCCTTGTCCAGGAGATCTGTGCGCTACAGGAGGGGGTGCGCAGCTGTGTGAAGCAGAAGGGCCGGTGCATCCTGTTCCCGGGAGGCCAGCTCACCTCCTTCGACGGCGCCTCTGGTGGAGATCTCCCCAGTGGAGCGTACGAGCTGGCGTCTCTCTGCAACAGCAGCACCCCCTCCTGGTTCAGGCTGGTGGTGGAGGTCAGGGCCTGTGGTGATGAGGGACGCACGGCTGGGACGACCGCCTACATTTTCTTCCAAGATGCCTTCATAGCTGTGAAAAGGAGCAAGGAGACCTGGGTAAGAGGGGCCCGTGTCAGAACAGCCTCAGGCCAAGGGGCAGGCAGCTCATTCAGCGGCCAGTGAATTGATGAACATTACAGGAATGTTGACCCTCATAACCGAGGCCCATCTGGGCAGCTCGGTGACCAGTTCATGAGCCTCACGAACCCCCTGTGCTGACAGGATGTGGGGTACAGGCTCTGGGGGTGGCGAGCGGTGGATGAACAATTATTCAGTAGCAAAGAATGAATTAGAACCCAGGAGTCCTGACTTCCCCCTGTTCTAGCCCTCCAGAGCCCACTCCCCTTCCAGAGCTGGGGATGCCAACCAGGAGTCCTGCCTCCCAGCCCCCGCCCCTCCCTCACTGTGTCTCACCTTGAAGATTGGAGGAGGAGAGGCAGGGACACTGTCTGTGAGCTAGGCAGGCCTGGAGAAGAGCTCTGTGCAACCTTAGAGCTTGTGCTGCCACCAACAGAAGTTGTTCTCACAGAATATATGACCTCCCCCTTTTTATCCCTCTCTTAATTGGCCACTGTCATTATAAAAATAAGTGCACATACCATTGACCAAATATGTAAATTATGGCATTACATTATTTGTATCACATCTCTAGAGTTCTTTACTTTTCCCTCTGAGAGACATACCACTGAGGGCAGGAGGGACTTTGGCGAATCAAGTTTCAAATCACTGCACCTTTATTGGGTACTTAGCAAATCAGAACAGTTTGCTCTCCAGAGCACTGGTCATTGATTGGCTCCTCAGAGTGTTTTCTGCACCTCCCAGCCTAACTCTGTAGCTCTTTAATGTGGCCCAGAGACTCTAGATCCCATTTCCTGGTATTGAGGCTCATGAATTCTAGATCTAGTGTTGTAATGGGGCCTGTAGGCTCTAGATCCTGCTACCGTGTAATGTGGCCTGTGAACTCCAGCTCAGCTCTGGCCCCCATTTCATTCACCCTCATGTTCCCTGGCTCTCCTCTGACCTATATCTGTGTGTCCCAGGTGAACGGGCGCTCGGTGTGGCTCCCAGCAAAGGTCTCCGACGTGGTGTCGGTGAGCGAGTCTCAGGGCGGTGTGGCCGTGGTCCAGGCCTCGGGGGTGCAGGTTCTGTTCAGCCCCAGTGGGCAGGTGACGGTGCGAGTCGGCGAGAGCCTGGCTAACAAGCTGTGCGCATCCTGCGGGAACTTCAACGACGATGTTGCTGATGACCTGCAGCTGCCTGATGGGGGGGTTGCAAGGAACATCACTGAGGTCGTCAATGCCTGGAAGGCTGGAGATTTCTCTGGGTGGTGAGTGGCTCTGCAGACGCTGCCTGTCTGATGACCCATTGGTTCTCCATGGGAAGAAGACTTCTGATAGCAGAGGGCTCCTTAATCTAGCAGACAAAGGCAGAGCAGGTCCCAGTATCTGGAAGATGCCATTAGAAATGATAAATAAAATGCAGCGAGAATGATTAAACATGGGAGAACTCACCAAGAAGTGCAGTAGATTCACCATCACTTGCTGCTCTTTATATCATGACTATGTAATCATCTAAAACAATGTTTCTTCAACTTTTTAAGACCGAAGAACATCAAACAATATATATTTTTTTAATGAGGAACACCAAGGATTTTTTGTTGAGGAAAAAAACGTTGGGGGGAGGGGTTGGGGGAAAGTTATTGAGCAAAAAAAAGAAAAGTTGCCATGTTGAACTCTGTTTAACAAACACTGATCTAAAAGATACACTGCAATCCAACTACAAGCTACTGTTTGTGAAAGCATCCCCTTCCGCTGCAGCACAGTGGAGTTCTTTCCACACTACAGGAAAGTGTGGTTGTAATTCTCTGGCATGTGCTCTGCAGCAAGTCAGAATAAGGATGCATCTAGACAGCACCCTTGTGTCGGAATAAGCTACGCAGTTTGCTTAGTTTATTCTTAGTTTAAGTCCAAAGAGCTTATTTTGAAATTTAGCTCTGTCTACACAGTGCCAAATTTCAAAATAAGGCACTATTCCGAAAAAATCCCTTAACTGGGATGCCAGAATAGCTTGCTTTCTATTTCAGGTAATAGCAGGAGATTTTAAAAGTGCGGCATTGCTATTTTGGGATATTTCCAGTATCCCAAAAGAGCAACGCAGTCTAGATGTACCCTTGATACCCAAATACTCCTTCTGGTCTTAACCTGAATAGGTTAAGGGCAAAGGATTCTTTCAGAGACCTCTTCCCAGCCTGAAGGAGGCTGACTAACTCCTCTCCTACAAAACAAAAGGAAAAACTATGTAGCAATTTAAAGACTAACAAGATGGTTTAATAGGTGATGAGCTTTCGTGGGCCAGACTCACTTCCTCAGATCATATTCTAGAAAAGAATTGTGCCTGGCCCACGAAAGCTCATCACCTATTAAACAGTGGTAGAAATGTAGCCATGTTAGTCTGGTGTAGCTGAAACAAAATACAGGACTATGTAGCACTTTAAAGACTAAGAAGATGGTTTATTAGATGATGAGCTTTCGTGGGCCAGACCCACTTCCTCAGATCAGATAGTGGAAGAAAATAGTCACAACCATATATACCAAAGGATATAGTTTAAAAAAATGAACACATATGAAAAGAACAAATCAAATTTCTGAAATTTGATTTGTCTTTTTCATGTGTTCATTTTTTTAACTGTATCCTTTGGTATATATGGTTGTGACTATTTTCTTCCACTATCTGATCTGAGGAAGTGGGTCTGGCCCACGAAAGCTCATCATCTAATAAACCATCTTCTTAGTCTTTAAAGTGCTACGTAGTCCTGTATTTTGATTCACCTATTAAACCATCTTGTTAGTCTTTAAAATGCTTCATAGTTTTTCCTTTTGTTTTTGACAGATCAGACTAACCCGGCTACCTCTCTATTACTAACTCTACTCCTGCTTTTGTCCTCTAGTGACATCTAAACAAAATCTGGCTGCTGAAACCCTGGAGTGGACCCGCTGCCATCTTCGCTAGGGATTGCTCTCAGTACCGTTGCTATAGCCCTTGTGACTGCTTGTGTCTTCTAGGGCATCTAATGGGAAAATCTTTATTTTGATAGTCAATAAAAACAAATAAACCTGCAGACATGATTGGGAACCAATCAAGTCACCTTTGCAAACCTCACTGAGTGATTTTATTGGAGCTGCCTGTTTCTATTTCAATGTAATTTTCTGATTCAGTGGAAGAGCACAAGTCAGGGGTTGCTTTCTGTGTCTGTACAGTATCTAGCACAATGCTGTGCTGGTGCATGACAGGGCTCCCCAGTGCAAACAAAATACCAAGTGTTAATAATAATTATAATGCATCCTGCTAGTAAAACTCACCAGTGAGAGTAAAGCTTTAGCCCAAGAGGTAGAAAAGTCTGTTTCTCAAAGAGAATACCTTCATTTGCATTCCCCATGCTATTTACTATTTCTGTGTAAGACACTTGGTTGCTACACTGGCCTGGGAGCAGGGAGGGAGAGAGAAGGGCTGAATAACATAAATGCAGATGTTAACAAGCTGGATACATCCCCGGGGCAGAGTTGGAGAGGCTTCAGCAAAGAGCTACAATGATGTCTGAAGAACAGAGACGGTGGAGCAAGATTTATGGAACTTAATCTTCAGCAAAGAAAAATTTACGAGATTATTTTGCCTTTATTTGGCACAGATGCAGCCACAGCTGTAATATTGTCCTCACTTTCATTGTCTGCAGTTCAAGAAGGATGTTGAGAGATCAGAGAGGGTTCAGAAGAAAGACACAAGAATGATTAAAGGAATAGAAAACATGCTTTTATAGAGAGAAACTCCTGCAGCTGTCTGCTTAGTTGAACAAAGAGAAGGTTAAAGGGTGACTTAATCCCAGTCTATAAGGATCTACATGGGGAACAAATATTTAATGGCTCTTCAATCTAGCAGAGAAAGGTACAACATGATCCAATGCCAAGAAGCTGAAGCTAACCAATTTCAGACTGGAAATATGATGTAAAGTTTAACAGTGAGAGTATTTAGCTATTGGATGGATTTTCCATCACTGGTCATTTTAAAATCAAGATTGATGTTTTTCTAACAGATCTGCTCTAGGAATTTTTGGGGAAGATCTGTGGGCTATGTTACAGAGGAGGTCAGAGTACATTATCACAAAGGCCTCTGTCCATGAAATCAGTGGGTCCAAAGCAGAACGTGACGAGCTACAAACGGATCTCACACAACAGGGTAACTGGGCAACAAAATGGCAGATGAAATTCAATGTTGACAAATGCCAAGTAATGCGTATTGGGAAACACAATCCCAGCTCCCCATATAAAATGTTGGAATCTAAATTAATGGTTACCACTCAAGAAAGAGAGCTTAGCGGCACCGTGGAGAGTTCTCTGAAAACAGCCATTCAATGTTAAACAAGTTAACAGAATGTTGGGAATCCTTGGGAAAGGGATAAGAACATAAGAACGGCCATACTGGGTCAGACCAAAGGTCCATCTGGCCCAGTGTCCTGTCTTCCCAGAGTAGCCAATACCACATACCCCAGAGGGAATGAATACAACAGGAAATCTTCAAGCAATCCCTCTCCCATCACCCATTCCCAGCCTCTGACAGAGGGTAGGGACACCATTCCTACCCATCCTAGCTAATAGCTACTGATGGACCTAATCTCCATGAATTTATCTCATTCTTTCTTAAACTCCGTTAAACTCCTGCTCTTCACAACCTCCTCTTGCAAGGAGTTCCACAGGCTGACTGTGTACTGTGTGAAGAAAAACTTCCTTTTGTTTGTTTTAAACCTGCTGCCTAGTAATTTCATTTGGTGACCCCTAGTTCTTAGATAGACAGACAGACAGACAGACAGACAGATAGATAGATAGATATCATATTGCCTCTTTAAAAATCCATGGCACACCCACATCTTGAATACTGAGTGCAGACCCTCTCTCAAAAAAGATATATTGGATTTGGAAAAAGTACAGAGAAGGACAACAAAAATGATGAGAGGTAAGGAACAACTTCCATCTGATGAGAAATTTATGGAACTGGGACTTCTCTGCATGAAAAAGAGATAACTAAGTGGAGATAGGATAGAGGTCCTTAAAATCAAGACGAGTATGGAAAATGTAAATAAGGATGTGTTGTTGATTCCTTCTCATAACACAAGACCTGGGGGTCATCTGATGAATTTAATAGGCACCAGCATTAAAACAAACAAAAGGAAGTCGTTCTCTACACACCACCACGCATTCTCAACCTGTCGTGTTGCCCAGAGATACTGTGAAGGTCAAGACTAGATCAAGGTTCAAAAAAGAATTAGATAAGTTCATGCAGGATAGGGCCATCAAAGGCTATTAGCCAAGAGGATCAGGGTCCCAGCCCCATGCTCTGGATATCCCTAAACCTGTGACTGTCTGGGAACAAACTTCCCCAGTTCAAAGTTTGTGTCTTCCAGATGTGCTTCCAGGTGTTGAGACGGGATGGAGCATGGGAGGAGGGAAACAGAGGCCAAGTAATGATGTCACCATCTCTCTTTTCCAAACTTCTCCTAGTGGCTAGAAGGATCCTTGATGTGACCTGGGGGTCAGGCAGTCCCCATTTGTCAAGCCGTCTCTGTTGGGTTCTCTAAGCTGTCTCTACATGCCTTCTCTAAGAAGTCTCTGGGACTATCTGGCCCTCATTTGTTGAAACTGAAAGGCTGGCTCGGGGTGTTCTCACCCTCAGAATATATTTCAGTAGCACATACAGTAAAACTTCATACTCACCCATACAATGCTAGCACATAGAATCCAACAGGATATTAATGTTCAGCATATCGAGATTTTTTTAAAATGCTACCTCACAAGCCATACTGTGTTCAAAACAATCATAATGTGATGACAGTGGTGAATATGAGAGTTCCAGGGTGCTGCTCTCAGGTACAGAGTGTCACAGTGAGGTCTTTTATATGACAAGCCCCAGTAGGTGAGAGAGGCAAGTTTTCCAACCTATCCAGAGCTCTTCCTCAGGGCTTTCCCACTTCGCAGAGGTTTTGACTGACTTACAATTGGCCATCAGGAGCCAGCTATAATTAAACAGAGGGAAAGAAATGGGTTTGTTGACTTTCTTCAGAAGTCCAGAAGAACTGGCCACTTCCACCACAAAAGCCATGCCAGCAATCTGATCATTAATAGGCCTCTTGCAGACAATACGTTGTTGATTGGGTTTGCAGAGTTCTGGTAACCTCATTGGTCCCAGGATTGGAGAGAGGTAAGGTGGACAAGGGTTATTTATTATTGGTGCAAGAGACAAGCTTTCAAGCTCACACCCACTCTTCTTCAGATCTGGGACAGCTTGTCTCTTTCTCCAACAGTGATGGGTCCAATAAGACCTACTTTGCCTCTCAGAGGCACAGAGGGATGTGGGGTGGAAGCTGCCGGAAGCCCCAGGACCTGCTCACTGCACTCCAGCCCCTGCATTCTGCAATGCAGCAGCCACAGTCTGCAAAGTCCTGTCCTGGCCACAGACGGGAGAAGATGCCAGAGCAGCTGCAGCCCCAGCGTTGCCCGGGGAAGAGCACTGCCCCCCTCTGGCAGCACTGCAGAGCCAGCAGCTGGGTGGCGCAAGAATCTGCTGGGCTGCGGAGGAACAGGACCAGAAGAAGCAGCATGAACAAAGATGGGTCCTTGGGAGCAGGTGCATCCCCTCCCTGTCACGTGACACTGCAGCCACCCCCCCCCCCCCCCATCCAGATACAGCTGTGGCCTGCAGAGCTGGTGTGGGGAACCGCAGCCTGGCAAAGAGCTGCCCATGACGTGCAGGTAGGAGGCAGCCCCAGCTGAGCAGGGCCTGACGATGCAGCACACCCCCCCTCGCCCACCCTAAGGCTTTTGTTAAAAAGTGGCAGCTTGGTCCTCCCTGGCCCCTTGGTTCTGGCACCGACACTAGTGCTGTCTGCACCTGGAGCTAAACTGTCAGAACCCTGCAGCTTAGGGACGTGGCCTCTTCACACCCAGAGGTGATGTGGCCAGGCCCACCCAATATTTTAGTGGAGCCTGAAGGGCTCATTGGAAAGGCCTGGCCAAGACCGACCTTCTATCAATGGAAAATCCAAAGGAGAAGGGAGAAACCAGTCATCTGGCCACAAACACCTACTGTGAGTGGGATGGTCCCGCCATTGCAGGGAACTTTCCTGGCCTCTGCACTGCCCCAGTGACATGGGCTAACGACAGGCTAGTGAGAGGGCTCCGGCTGCCTTTACTCAGAGCCCTGCCTCGCCTCGGGGGCTCCCCTCCCACTGCCCCGGGTGACAGAGGCCTTGTAACCCTGACTAGCAAACGCTGGACTGCAGATGATTTTAAAAAAAAGGAAAACATGGGAGAGTTGAAAGGAAACAGTCACCCTGCTCTGGGCTCAGGCACATAGCACACAGCATCCCTGGGACGTCAGGCAGCTCCCAGCCAGTCCCTCACTCAGCCCAGACCTGGCTGGGCTGCAGGGATGCCGCAGGTTGGACACTAGCTCTGGTGGCAGCCACGCACCCTCAGGTGCTAGGTGGGGACCCTTCTTCCCAGAGTCAGCCCGCCATGTCAGGACCATGACCCTCCCCCCGCCACATCAGACCTGCAAGGCCTCTTGGCTGGGGGCATCCCCATGCTGGGCCCTCTGCCCAGAACATCCCCGCTCCCCAGCCGCTTGGCTCCAGAGTGCTCCAGCCCCAACTCCTGCTCCTGCCCCTACCCCAGCACTGACCTGCTCCCCTGGCTGCTCCTCTGGCCACTCTGGCTCTGGCCAGTGGCCCTACGCCCAGCTCAGCCCAGGGTCCTGGGCCAGGCATCTCCCGCTCACATGGAGGACAGGACCCCTGGCCTATGACTCCCTCATTGGCCTGCCTGCCTTGTCAATAAGGCTGACCTGGAATGATGGACTCACCCCATTGGCTATAGGAACTGTCAGTCTCAGGGTCCTGATGCTGCACCCCCTGTGAGCCAGGAGGGCAGCTGCCCCCTGCTGTTAACAGCCAAGACCCCACCCAGAGGTGATTTCCCACCCCAACGGAGCTTGAGGGCTGGGCATGTGGGAGAGGGCAGTCTGAGGAAGCAGCTGGGGGCTTTTACCTGGGGTCTCACCCAGGAGGTCACAGAGCTGGGCTTTAATCTTCATTCCCTGTGCTGCCCTAAAGCCGTTCAGCTTCTGTATGGCAGCTAGTCAAGGAGCCGCTAGTTTTGCAAAGGCTGCTGGTGCCCCTGTTAATGTGCCGAGAGCTTTGCTCCCTCAAGGGCTCACACGGTTCTCATGGGAGCCTGCCATGCCTGGGTTACTGCAGGGGCTGCAGAGAAGGATGGGGCTCGCTCATGCCAAAGGCCCAGTCTCAGAGCTGTGCTGGCTTGTGGGGACGTGCAGCTCCTGGGGGTGAGGCCTACTCCGGGGAGATTCATTCCAGGTTGGGAGACAGACCAGACCCTGTCAAACCATGACACATGCGTTGCCTTTGGCATGGATAGTTGATGTAGCTTAGTTAGAGTGTAAGCTTTATAGTAAGGATGGGGAAACTTTTGAGTCAGGGGCCACTGACCCACAGAAAAATCAGTCAGGAGCCAAACACAAGTGAGAACCCAAAACAAACAAAGAAACCCACACTGACGTGGCCCCTAACTGAGAAGGAAAAAAGACACTCCCCACATTCCCACCAGAGCCTCGTAGGGCCTAAGCTAGTAGATTTTGTGTGCTCCAGTCCTGAATTAGGCACAGGTTTTCCAATGCTGAGGGAGAGCCCTGAGTCTGGGGGAGCTGGGCGGATCCATGCAAGCCAGGGACTGCATCAACACATGGGCCTGAGGTTTCCCACCCCTGCTGTATAGGGCAGGGGCCATCCTCAACTGTGAGTGTGCAGCACCTGGCACAACTGGGCCCTGATTCCAGCTGGGGCAGGCCTGCCTCTGGCTGAGTCTGGCAGTGCCTGGCACAATAGGGCCCTGATTCCAGCTGGGGCAGGCCTGCCTCTGGCTGTGTCTGGCAGTGCCTGGCACAATGGGGCCCTGATTCCAGCTGGGGCTGGGCCTGTCTCTGGCTGTGTCTGGCAGTGCCTGGCACAATGGGGCCCTGATTCCAGCTGGGGCTGGGCCTGTCTCTGGCTGTGTCTGGCAGTGCCTGGCACAATGGGGCCCTGATTCCAGCTGGGGCTGGGCCTGTCTCTGGCTGTGTCTGGCAGTGCCTGGCACAATGGGGCCCTGATTCCAGCTGGAGCTGGGGCAGGCCTGTCTCTGGCTGTGTCTGGCAGCACCTGGCACAATGGGGCCCTGATTCCAGCTGGGGCTGGGCCTGTCTCTGGCTGTGTCTGGCAGTGCCTGGCACAATGGGGCCCTGATTCCAGCTGGGGCTGGGCCTGTCTTTGGCTGTGTCTGGCAGTGCCTGGCACAATGGGGCCCTGATTCCAGCTGGAGCTGGGGCAGGCCTGTCTCTGGCTGTGTCTGGCAGCACCTGGCACAATGGGGCAGGTGGGGGCAGAGCTCATGTCCGGCAGCACACAGCTATCATCTCAGTGGGGCTACAGGTGCTGCCATAACAATATAGACTTTAAAACCTGTACACTGTGCCTTACAGCAAAGAGTGAGTTCTATGGGGGGAGGAGGAGGGGGGTCAGAAAAGTGGCCTACTTCCCTGTGTATATTACAGATCCTGCAGTTAGGGTGTGTCTAAACTACACCCTTCTGCCGAGGTGTAAGGGATCTGTTGGAAAAGGCTTTCCTTGTCGACCAATCCCCGTCTAGTCTGCTGCTTTTTGCCAGCAAAGTGACACGTTGGCAAAAAGCGGCGGCCATTTCTATTCAAATGAAGCACGGGATATTTAAATCCCTGCTTCATTTGCATTAGCAGTGTACCTAATCTACATCCTTCTGTCTGCAGAAGGGTGTCATTTAGACACCTCCTTAAGAGGCCCATTATCAGTGTTGTGCCAAGTGAGAGATAGGTCCAGAGGCTCTTAACAAATGACACAGATTAAAGGTGAGAGGAAAGTGAGGGTAACCTCATACAACTGCAGGTCTGTGTCTACACTGGCATGAATTTCCAGAACTGCTTAAAATGGAATACTATTCCGTTTTCAGTTTTTCCGGAAAAGGAGCGTCTTCATTGGCAGGCTGCTTTTCCAAAAAAGCCCCTTTTCCGGAAAAGCGTCAGTGGCCAATGTAGACGCGCTTTTCCGGAAAAGAGCCCCGATCGCCATTTTCGCGATCGGGGCTTTTTTCCGGAAAAGACTACTGGGCTGTCTACACTGGCCCTTTTCCGGAACAGTGTTCCGGAATAAGGACTTATGCCCGACCGGGAGCAGAATAGTTTTTCCGGAATAGCGGCTGATTTTGTACAGTAGAGCGTCGTTGCTTTTCCGGAAATTCAAGAGCCAGTGTAGACAGCTCGCAGCTTATTCCGGAAAAGCAGCTGATTTTCCGGAATAAGTGGCCCAGTGTAGACACATCCCAGATGTAGAAGTTTGGAGTCCTACTCCAGTGTATATCTATTAGGCCATACTACCTCCCAGACAGGGTGACTAGTATTCCCACTAGTCAGACAGGGAAATTGAGTCACATAAAGATCTTTGATATATCTTAGGCAGATATGGAGATAAAACCACAACAGTCTATATGCACAAAACCATGATTCCTCTAGACTAGTGTTTCCCAATTTTATTTGGCCATGGAACCCTTTTCAGCTTTTTAGAATTTCAAGGAACCCCTAGGTTTGTCAAGCAAAAAAAAAAAAAGAAAAAAGAAAAGAGGGGAACCCACCAATACAAGAAAATCACATTTCTTCCCCAAGACCCCACCCCTTTGAGGCCCCATCCTCTCTGTTCCCCTCCTCTCCATCACTTGCTATCCCCAGCCCTTACACACTCTCACGGGATTGAGACAGGAGGTGCAGGCTCTGGGGTGGGAATGAGGAATTTGAGTGTGGGAAAGGGTGAGAAGTGCAAGCTCTGGGAGGGAATTTGGATGCAGGAGAAGGGGATGTTGGTTCGGGAAGGTGGCTCCAGGCTGGGGAGTGTTGGGCTCAGGTGGAAGGTTGGGGTGCCGAGCAAGTCACAGGCTTGTGGATGTGAGGGTGCAGGAGTTAGGGTTGGATATGTGAGGAGCTCAGGGCAGGGAGGTTGGGAGTATGATGGGCTCAGGACAGGGCTGTCCCAACCCATTCGCGCACCCCAGGCTCCAGGAGTGCGGCGCCACCCCCAGGAGTGCGATGCATGCGTGGCCCCGCCCACCCCCCCCCCCCCCCCGGCACATGCGTGGCCCCACCTCATGTGTGTGGTGCATGCGCGGTACCTCTCCCGCCTGGCCTGGCAGCCCCACACGGTGCCCCCTACAATGTGGCGCCCCGGGCACGAGCCCGCCTCTCCCGTACCTTGGGCCAGCTCTGGCTCAGGACACGGATTTGCCATGTGTGGATGGTGTTGTGGCAGAAGACTGAGGATGTGGGGATGCAGGAGTTTGGGGATGTAAGAGGCTCAGGACAGGGGGGTCCAGTGTATGATAGGCTCAGATTTGGGGTCAGGTGGTGCAGGAGTGTTATGATGCTGCAGTGAGATGGGGATTGGCCTTAATTGAGGGCATGTTGGCCAGGCTTCATTTTTAAATAAAATATTATGTCAGACTCAAAAGGTTTTAGCATTGTCTTTGCTAAACAGGCGAGGAACCTGTTTTGAGTCATTGACCCACAGAAAAGTCAGTTGGGACTACACAAGTGAGATACAACCCCCCCCCCCAAGCCTCACTAATGTGGTCCCAGCTTTGCTGGTGCAGGCAGGGGACAGGGTGCTAGTGGGTGCTGGGGCCAGGGAGAGGGTGCTGCTGGGTGCTGGGGATAGTGCTGGTGTGGGCAGGATAAGGGGCAGCTGGGACCAGTACCTGGCAATCCTGCAACACCTGCAACTGTACTTCCCCTCCCCAAACAGCTGGCGTGTGTGCTGCCTGAGCAGCAGGGGCTCTTGCACTCCAGCAACTTACTTCCACGATGCTGTCCTGCAGAGCAGGGAAGGCACAGTGAGTCCCAGGGCAGAGCGCGCTGCCTGCACAGTCAGAGCTGCGCAGCCCCAGGTCTCCTGACCTCCCCCTCCACACACAGAAAGGCGACGGAACTAAGTTGCCAGGTGCCGCAGCCCCAGCTGTTCAGGCAGTGCATGCCGGCTCTTTTGGGGAGGGGAAGTGCTTTCCTTCCCGCTGTGGGTCACATGGAGTCACCCCTGTCTGGCACCCCCCTAATGTGCTGTCTAGGAGCAACTGTTCCCTCTGCCCTTGCCTCCTGACGCCTCTGCGTTGCCAGGGAGGAACGGGAAACAAGCTAGCCATCTCTCAATCTTTCAGAAGGGGCAGGGGAGTGCCAGCTCTTCGTGGAACCCCTACTTTCGCTTCGCAGAACCCCAGGGTTCCTCAGAGCACCCGTTGGGAAACATTGCTCTAGACAGTCCTTCGGTGCTGCGAGAAGCAATGTATCATCTATCAGCTTTCTTGCAACATCATTATTTCATTGTTTGTTACTTCGGTGTTTTTTATTTCCCCATCCCTATTTTTTCTTTCTTTCCACTTTTCCCACTTTGCTTTCATTTGTTTTTCTGATGTTTAAAAATCTGTTACTATTGTTTCTATGACTCAGCTTTTCCCTAGGGACAGCATCTGTTTTCATTCCCTTTTGGCAAGTAACCTTCAGACAGTCCTGGCTTTGTGCCATCCCGACGATAAACCGCACCCAGTTTTCCCTGAAAATGCAAGGGGAATCCTGACTTGTTCCCTGAGCAAATTCCTGAAATTCTGACTAGCTTGTTAGCAAATTCCTTGCTTCTTTTCCTGGCCACTAACCTCCTCACTTGTTTTCAATCTAGGAAACTAGGAAGCTCCGTAAGTCCATTTGAAAATCACAAGCTTGGCCACCGCCGGGCTAATTAATGTGGTCTGGGTCCTGGTACCCCCAAAATGAGAGGCAAGGTAGGTGAGGTCATATCTTTTATTGGACCCATCACTGTTGGTGCAAGAGACAAGCTGTCGCAGACCTCAAGAGCTGGATGAGAGCTCGAAAGCTTGTCTCTTGCACCAACAGAGGTGGATCCAATAAAAGATATCCCCTTGCCTATATTGTCTTCAATGGGCTAGAACCAACATGGCTACAAGAACATCACAAACCCATTAACTAACTTATCCTCTGCAAGAGGCTTATTAATGATCAAATTGCTGGCATGGCTTGTGTGGTGGCAGTGGCCAGAAAAAAGTCAACAAACCCATTGCCACCTCACTCCCCACAGCCTCCACACACCCACCTCCCGGTTAATGGCCAAACATGAGTCAGCCAAAGCCTTTCTGAATGAGAGGCGAGGTTGCTCCTTTCACTTCCCATTTGGGTCCAGTCAGTGTGGGATGGCGAAACTCCAGTCCGGATGGAGCCAATGAAATCTTCCCCAGTCAGTTCTTCATCACACGGGTTTGGCACACGGTCCCTATATAAAGGGGCAGCAGAAGCAGAGCTACAGACAGAAGGAGAAGAACAAAGTGAGCATCTCCCCAAGCTGCTGCATCTTGGCTCAGCCAGAGGGGCTGGAGGTGAGTGAGCCGGCCGGGTCCTTTTCTGGCTCAGCAGCTGCTGCTGTTTGCTGAGAGGCTGATTGTAACTAATCCATCCAACTGCTGATCTTGAGTAAAGCAGCACCTGGGCTTCAGGAACTGGGCTTCAGAAACTGACCTGCTTAGGGAGGACGTTCCCTCCTGTCAGAGGTGTAGCCAGGGGGTTATGTGCCCCGGGGGCAAAAGCAAAATTTGCGCCTCCCCTCCCCCGCCACGCAGCAGGGCCCCAAACCTGGCACACGGCTGAGATCAAACCGGGGGGGGGGGAGTTAGGGTTATAGCACATTTTCCCCTGCCCCCTCCAGTTTGAGGCCAGGTCCCTGCACACACTAACCCGTGGGCAGAGATGGAGGAGGGTCGGGCTGGGGGCAGAGAGGCACGGAGGAGACTCCAGCCAGCAGTGGTGGGCAGAGGAGGAACAGGCAAGCTGAGGGATTACAGGGGGAATGGAGCAGGACTAAATTGGCACCCCCCTAGTGTGGTGCCCAGCGACAACTGCCGCCCACTCACTACACCCCTGCTGTGTTATGAGAGGCTGGCTGGTGTCCTGGACTGCGAGGCCCCATTCCTACCCAGCATGAGCTAAAGGGATTATTATCAAGAGACGTGTCTAAACCTTTGGCAAGCCTGTGCAGTGTTTTGCCCTATGAGGTCATGTGGCAGTGTGTTCCACAGGCTGATTGTACCTTAAGGGGAAAACATTCCTCTTGAATCACTCTTGTATTTATTCCCTTTCCATTTCATTTGCTGTCCATTGCTCAGACATGGGCAGTGATCTGGACCCCTGGCCTGGGACACTGGACAGTTGGGTTTTCATCCAGGCTGCATTGCTAGTTGACTCTAGAGAACATCACTTCCTCTGTCTGTGCCGTACTTTCCCTGTGTGCTGGGGACCCCAGCACTTCCCTGTACCCCCAGCGTAAGTAGCATGGAGATTGTGATGTGCTTTGCTAATGGAAGGCCATGTAATTTGCAAGCTGACATCTGTTCACTATTGGATCTCAAAGCACTTTACCAAGGGGGACAGTATTACTATCCCCCTTGTAGAGATGGGAAGACCAAGGCAGGGCATGACATACCCAAAGTCACCTGACCAGTGGCAGGGATAGAACCTAGGACCCATGCCCCTTCGCCCCGCATACTGCCCAGCAAGCAACACTGGCTCTGTAAGAGGCAGCTAAGGCTAGGTCTACACTACAGAGTCTGGATGCTGTCTTCTGGGAAAGTGCATTGCTTTTTTATGAGCTTTGGCAGTGTGGACACGCGCTTGCACAAGAAGTCTGTAGTGTAGACATAGCCTAAGTCTGCGAAAAAAACTCCAGACTACGGGTGGACACTTCTTTCCAGCCTCCAGGGCCACAGCAGGAATCTCGGCCCAGGGCTGTTTCCGTGCAGCACGCTACGTGATCACCATTAATTCCAGATGTATCTTCCAGACGCTGAACCACGTGCTGAGCCATGGACCTCAGAAAAGCCAAGCTGCTCCTGTGGGCCAGGATGCTCGTGCTGTGGGGTGAGTGATCCTCTTTCTTCACAGCATGTGAAGTTCAGCACCTAACTATGGGTAATGCCGAGGACTTTGTCCCCCTTCCCATCCCTGATCTGGGACAGAAACCAGGAGCCCTGACGGGGTTATCATATGGCAGGGAGCAGGATGGAATGCTCACGGGGCGCGGGGCCACAGGCAGCACTGAGTGGAGTCAGTGGAGGGTGCTGACCTGTGAAGAGTGGGCCAGGGGCTCAGCAGGGGGCGCTGGATGGCAGGGACTGTGGAGGGGGCTCAGCAGAAGGAGTTGTGCTTTGGGCAGCAGGCAGGGGCTCAGGGAGTGGGGTGGGAGCTCAGGAGTGGCACTGGGCTGCAAGAAGTGAGGGGGTTCTCTGTAGGAGTCATTGTGCTTCTCGGAGCAGGGTGGGGGACTTATCTGGGGTTGCATTTCCCTTGCAGTCAGTGTTGATCCAAGCTGAATTGGAGCACCTGAGCCCCTGTCCAGGGCCCTTATTTTTCTTTTGTCCTAAGACTCAGCAATAACAGATAGCAAATGACAACAATCCGTCTCATCACGCGTGTGTTAGGCTCCCGGACCAACTTCCAAACAAGCCCTTTTGTTCCTTTCACCTCGCTGCCTGTACAGTCAGCAACAGTGCCCCCCTCTTCCGCCCCAGCCCTCACAAAGCCGCCTCATTCTCCACCTTCCAGTCCTCCTCAAAACTCTCCTTTGACACGAGGACTACAAAAAACGGGACAGTGGTTACACCGCTGGTTCATCTGACAACTCACCATGCTGAGCGCTGCTGTCTCACTGGTTGCTGCCTTGTGTTCCCCCATCTGTCTGTGTCCATCTGTGATCACTTGTCTTAGACATAGTTCATAACCTCACCTTTTTGTACTGATTGCACAGTGCCTAGTGCCAGGGTCCATGGCTGGTAACGTGACTCCTCTAACAGCAGTTGTCTTCTCTTCTACCTGTTTCTCCAGGCATGTTTAACCTTCCTCTCCCTGTAGCGTCTGGAGAGATTCCAGGGTCTTCCCCTCCAAGCCTTCTTGGAAGAGAATTCATCACGGCCTTCATGCAGAACGACTTACAGCCCACGCTCAGCAGCGACTTCCGGCTGCTCATCACAGCCTATGACCCAGCCACATTGATCACCATCTCCATGAAGAAGCCAGCACTCAGGAAGTCTGTCCAGGCGAGTGCTGGCCAGACTGTAACGGTGAAGATCCCACCCTATGCTGAGATGACAGGGTCCACAGTCTTCGACAACACGGTTGTTGTCCGGGCTGATAGTGACATCTCTGTCCTTTCGTTCAATTCCAAATCCAACTCAGCTGACACCACCCCAGTCTACCCGGTGCACAGCCTGGGAACAGAGTATTACGTCATCACGCCGACAGTGGGCACTGATCGCTATAGAGAGTTTGCCATTGTGGCCTGGGAGGGCCCCACCACAGTTGAGGTCTACCTAAAAGGGGCTGTCATTTTCCAAGGAAAGACACACGCTAGAGGGAGCAAACTCACCATCAAGCTGGAGGAGCATCAGGCTGCCCAGTTGCAGAGCCCAGTGGATGTATCTGGCACCAGAATTGTTTCCCAGAAGCCTGTGGCTGTCTATGTTGGACACACCTGTGTGACAAGAGCCACCCAGTGCGACCATGTGTCTGAGCAGCTCCTGCCTGTCTCCAGCTGGGGGACCAGCTTCATTGTGCCCTCATTGTCCTCTGAAAGGCAGCATGATTTCCTCTACGTCGCCACCTCCCAAACAACTCAGGTGGAAGTTCAATCTGGGAGGAGCAAGATCAGCAGAGCGCTGACAGCTGAGCAGGTTATGTTGTATGGAATCCCTAGCTCCACTGCCTTGCTCTTCTCCGCTAACGCCAGGGTCCAACTCATGTTCTTCTCCAATGGCGGGACCAAAGGAAACATCAGATACGATCCATTCTTCATGGCCATCCCGGCCATCTCAAGCTACTGCCAGTCCTATCACATCTACGGGTTCGACGACTTTGAGAACTACGCACTGATCATTGCCAAGACATCCGAGTCTGCAGGGGTAACCATTGATAAGAGACCACTGCACAATGTCCTGTGGAAGCCACTTCTAGGCACAGAATACTCCTGGGCAGAATACAGCCTGGGCAAAGGGTCCCAGGCCCATAGCATGGAGCATGCCAGCTCCCCCTTTGGCCTGCTGAGCGTCGGGATTGGAAACCAAAAGGCGTTTGGCTCCCCAGCCATTTGTGCCAGCAGTGAGTACAGTGTTGTGAATCCTCACCCCTCTGCTTAGCACCTTTCTTCTTTCCCTTGAGTCAGCCTCAGGATTGTTCTCTGTGAACACGACAGAGAGATACACACCATGGTGGGAGAGGAGTCATTTAAGGCCCAGTGTTGGCACAAGAACAAATGGATAGAACCTGGCCATGAATAAGGTTAGGGCAGGCATTAGATGAAGGTTTCTAACCCTCAGAGTAGTGTAGTTCTGGAACAGCCTCCCAAGGGGAGCAGCGGGGAAAGCCTGAACTTGTTTAAGACGGAACTTGGTACATTTATGGAGGTGGGATAAAGCTGTTACAATGGCATGTTGGCCATTGGCAGCTGCTGATAGCCTCAGTGCTCTCCTCATCGATTGTCCCATCACTGGCTGTGAGAGAGATTTGCTATGTCAACACGGCAGCATTGTTTTGATGTTATTCCAAAATAACAGAGAGTGTGTCTGCACAGCAAGCCCAGTATTTCAAAATAACTTTGAAGTAACTAACTTCTTACTCTGACTCCTGGAAACCTCTTTTCACCCGGTGTAAGGGAAGTTGGGGGAAGAGTGATCTTCCTTCAACTTCCTAGTGTGTAGACAGCACCAAAAGACGAATTAAGCTATTTCAACTTCAGCTACGCAATTGACATAGCTCAAGTTGCATAGCTTAGATTGATTTTTGTCCTGCTGTGTAGACATGCCCTGAGTTAATACAGCAAATGTATCTCCAGGTGTCCAGCATTTGCTCAGGGTCTGATTGGCCACCAGATTTGGGGTCGGGAAAAAATAGCAGAGACTCAGGGCGTGTGGGGAGGGATTGACTTCCCCTGCAGAATGGGGTTTGGGGCACCTGCTGGTTTCAACTAGACTAAATGGTCACATCAGGGTACAAAATACATCAGAGGGACAGAACAGGTCGTACTGGTGAAGGTGTGGCACTATACGCAAAAGAAAATGTAGAATCGAAGTAAAAATCTTAAATGAACCAAAATATTCCATAGAATCTCTATGGATAGTAATTTCATGCTCTAATAATAAGAATATAGCAGTAGGGATATATTACCGATCACCTGGCGAGGACAGTGATAGTGGCAATGAAATGCTAAGGGAGATTAGAAAGGTTATCAAAATAAAAAACTCAGTAATAGTTGACTGGGTACACGTCACCTCAGCACAGGATGCAGAGATAAAATTTCTTGATACCGTAAATGACTGCTCCTTGGAGCAGCTGGTTCTGGAGCCCACAATGGGAGAGGCTATTTTCAATTTAGTCTAAGTGGAGCACAGTATCTCGTCCAAGAGGTAAATATAACTAGACCACTTGGAAGTAGTGACCATAATGTAATAAAATGTAACATTCCTATGGTAGGAAAAACACCTCAGCAGGCCAACACTGTGGCAATTAATTTCAGAAAGGGGAGCTACACAAAAATAAGGAGGTTAGTTAAACAAAAATTAAAAGGTACGGTGCCAAAAGTAAAATCTCTGCAAGCTGCATGGAAACTTCTCAAAAACACCATAATAGGGGCCCAATTTAAATGAATACCCCAAATTAAAAAACACAGTAAGAGAACCAAAAAAATGCCACTGTGGCTTACCAAACAAGTAGAAGAAGGCATGAGAGGTAAAAAGGCATCGTTTAAAAAGTGGAAGTTAAATCCTAGTGAGGAAAATGGAAAGGAGCATAAACTCTGTCAAATTAAGTGTAAAAATCATATATATAGTAGCCCAATGTCTGTGAGTCTGTAATGCTGACGTACTCGGCCCCGCCCCCTGGCCATGTATGTCACCGCCCCACCCTCTTCCCCTCCCTCCGTGGCAGCTCGGCTGAGTGCTGTGCAGCTCAGCTGGGCCGTGGTGGGGGAGCAAGCGGCGGCAAGCAGCCATTTGGGGTCCGCGCTCCCCATGCATCACCATGTATGTCACCGCTCCCCCCTTTCCCCCCACCGTGGCGCTTAGCTGAGTGCTGCGTCCCTCCCCCGGGCCACCGCGGGGGAGGAGGGGCGGGGCGGTGACGTACACGGCCCCGCCCTCCTGGCCTTGTATGTCACCGCCCCACCCCCCTCCCTCGCGGCAGCCCAGCTGAGCAGTCAACACTCAGCCGAGCACGGGGGAAGGGAAGAGGGAGGGGGAGGGGGAAGAGGGAGAGGGGGAGGGAGGAAAATCCCGTCTTATGACAGGCTAATTGGCTAGTATAATAAGAAAAGCCAAAATGGAGTTTGAAGAGCAGCTAAACAAAAACTCAAAAATAGTAAAATACGTTTTAAGTACTTCAGAAGCTACCAGTGGGGCTACTGGACAATCGAGATGCTAAAGGAGCACTCAGAGATTATAAAGCCATTGCAGAGAAACCAAATCAATTATTTGCTTTGGTCTTCTCAGCTGAGGATATTGGGGAGATTCCCAAACCTGAGCCATTCTTTTTAGGTGACAAATCTCAGGAATTGTTTCAGTTTGAGGTGTCATTAGAGGAGGTTTTGGAACAAACTGATAAACTGAAGAGTAACAAGTCATTGGGACCAGATGGCATTCGCCCGAGAGTTCTGAAAGAACTCAAATGGAAGTTGCGAAACTATTAACTATGGTTTGTAACTTATCTTTTAAGTCAGCATCTGTAGCTAATGACCGGAAGATAGCTAACATGACTCCAACATTTTAAAAGGGCTCTGGAGGCAATCGTGGCAATTACAGACTAGTACATTTAACGGCAATACCGGGCAACTTAGTTAAAACTATAGTAAAGAATAAAATTGTCAGATACATAGATGAACATAATTTGTTGGGGAAAAGTCAGCATGGCTTCTGGAAAGGGAAATCATGCCTTACTAATCTACTAGAGTTCTTTGAGGGGGACAAACAAATGTGAACAAGGGGAATCCAGTGGCTATAGTGTACTTAGATTTCCAGAAAACCTTTGACAAGGTCCCTCATCAAAGGCTCTTAAATTGTCATGGAATAAGAGGGAAGATCCTCCTGTGAATTGATAACTGGTTAAGACAGGGGGAAAAGGGTAGGAATAAATGGTCATTTTTGAGAATGGGGAAATGTAACTAGTGGTGTCCCCCAAAGGTCCATACTGGGACCAATACTATTCAACTTATTTATAAATGTTCTGAAGAAAGGGGTAAACAGTGAGGTGGCAAATTTTGCAGATGATACTGAACTGCTCGTGATAGCTAAGACCAAAGCAGACTGTGAAGAGCTTCAAAAAGATCTCACCAAATTAAGTGATTGGGCAACAAAATTTCAGATGAAATTTATTGTTGGTAAATGTAAAGTAACACCCATTGGAAAAAATAATCCCAATTATACATACAAAACAACAAATGGGCTGGTAGCACTTTATAGACTAACAAAACATGTAGATGGGATCATGAGCTTTCATGGGCACAGCTCACTTCTCTAGTTATCTGAAGAAGTGAGCTGTGCCCATGAAAGCTCATGGATCCCATCTACATGTTTTGTTAGTCTATAAAGTGCTACCAGACCATTTGTTGTTTTTTTTCTGTAACAGACTAACTCGGCTACCCCCTGAAGCTTCTATACATACAAAATGAGGCCCCTGTTTTGCACCCAGTGGAGGGGGGAGGGGTTAAAAGCTGGGTTACTCCTGGCCATGATCACTTTCTTGCAGACTTTGTGTCTCCTCTTTGCACCTTCCCCTCCCTTTCTTCCCTTGGTTACAATGGTGACCCCTTGCTCAATTAGCCCCTTATCTTCAAGATTTCCAGGAGGAGGAGTGGGGGGCTGTCAGCTTGTGCTTTCTCTGACATTCAGCCTGTCTAAACTAAAAACCAGGCGGGGAGCAAGATCACTATTTAACATCCACCCTTTTGACTCCACATTCACCTAACACCTGTTACGGCAGCCCCTCCTGTGAAACTCTGGGCTGGGCCAGGCCTCGCTCCCCAGCACAATCCCTTGGGGGTGATTGTGTTTTTTTTCAGATCCCTGCAGAGCGCTGAGCTGCCGGGAGAAGGAATCATGCAGGATTAAGGACGGCCAGGCAATATGTTTCCATAACTACATGGGAACCTGCCAGGGGTCCCTGGCCTCCCAGTACTACTCCTTTGATGGCCTGACCGTGGGCGTCCAAGACACCTGCACCTACACCATCGCCAAGTACTGTGGCCATGACCCCACCCTGGAGCCCTTCAGCATCGAGGAGAACAGCACCTCCATAGAGAAACAGGCCAGTCCTAGCATTGGCGTGACCACCATCCATGCCTATGGCTACAACATTTCCATCTACAAGGGTGAGAATGGAGAAGTCAGGGTGAGTTGTTTTATTCTAGTCACTTTTCTATTTACAATTAGAGCTGGACACATTTAGGGTATGTCTACACTACCCCGCTAGTTCGAACTAGCGGGGTAATGTATGCATACCGCACTTGCTAATGAAGCCCGGGATTTGAATTTCCCGGGCTTCATTAGCATAAGCGGGGAGCCGCCATTTTTAAATCCCCGCTGCTTCGAACCCCGTGTAGCACGGCTACACGGGGCTCGAACTAGGTAGTTCGGACTAGGGTCCTATTCCGAACTACCGTTACTCCTCGTGAAACGAGGTGTACCGGTAGTTCGGAATAGGCACCCTAGTCCGAACTACCTAGTTCGAGCCCCGTGTAGCCGCGCTACACGGGGTTCGAAGCAGCGGGGATTTAAAAATGGCGGCTCCCCGCTTATGCTAATGAAGCCCGGGAAATTCAAATCCCGGGCTTCATTAGCAAGTGCGGTATGCATACATTACCCCGCTAGTTCGAACTAGGAGGGTAGTGTAGACATACCCTTATACACTTTATTTGACAAAAAAGGCAGTTTCAGTCACTTCAAGACTAGTTGTGAATTTGACTCAGATGCTTTTAGCCAATGGCGAAAGGAGTTGCTGCATTGCCAGTTTTTATCCCACTCTTTAGGGTACTCAGCTAGGAAACAAAAGACCCGTGTTCAAATCCTACCTCTGGAGTGGGTCCCAAATGGACCTTGGAATTTCCCCAAAATTCAAATTCGGAACCACTTTTTCTTTTAATTTTTTGCAGCCACCACCAAACTGAAAAGTTCATCCCAATCTACATAGAATCCTAGAGTTGGTAGAGACCTTGTGAGGTAATTTAGTCCAATCCCCTGCTCAAAGTAAGACCAACCACAACTAACTCATCCCAGCCAGGGCTGTGTCAAGCCAGGACTTGAAAACCTCTAGGGATGGAGATTCCACCACCTCCCGAGAGAACCCATCCCAGTGATTCCCCATTCTACAGTGTTGCTCTGTAAGGAGCCCTCCAGGTGAACTGTAGGGGAGTGAAAACCTGTGGAAGAGGAGACATTCCAGTCCCCTGAGGAAAGTCTGCGGCTACGTCTAGACTGGCCCCTTCTCCGGAAGAGGCATGCTAATTTAAAACTTTGGAATAGGGAAATCCGCGGGGGATATTTAAATATCCCCCGCGGGATTTAAATAAACATGTCCGCCGCTTTTTTTCTGGCTTGGGG
Organism: Pelodiscus sinensis; assembly: GCF_049634645.1. Taxonomy (NCBI): domain Eukaryota; kingdom Metazoa; phylum Chordata; order Testudines; family Trionychidae; genus Pelodiscus; species Pelodiscus sinensis. The sequence goes on along the minus strand of NC_134734.1, from coordinate 5,995,474 downwards.
AAAAGCCGGAAAAAAGCATCTAGACTGGTGCGATCCTCCGGAATAAAGCCCTTTTCCGGAGGATCTCTTATTCCTACCTTCAGGCATTGGTCACTTCAGGCATTGGTCACTTCAGGTAGGAATAAGAGATCCTCCGGAAAAGGGCTTTATTCCGGAGGATCGCGACAGTCTAGACGCTTTTTTCCGGCTTTTCCCCAAGCCGGAAAAAAAGCGACGGACATGTTTATTTAAATCCCGCGGGGGATATTTAAATCCCCCGCGGATTTCCCTATTCCAAAATTAGAAATTAGCATGCCTCTTCCGGAGAAGGGGCCAGTCTAGACGTAGCCTGCATGTTTCAATGTGTGTTGTCATTGCAAATCAGGATGAAGTTGAAAATATCAAATGTTTTTGTGCAATTAAAGTTCCCAAACATTTGGAAATGTCCCCTCTCTAATGTTTCAAAGTACTCTAGAATCCACGTGCATGCTCCAATTGTCTTGAAAATTCATGTGCTTCTTAGAGGCTGGATAGTTAATCGAGTCACTAGTGGCTTTCAATTTGGCCATACTGCATCAGATGCATCTCTGACAGTGACCAATGCCAGACGCTTCTGGAAGTTCAAGGGTTACAGACACTGGAGTGTAGGGCTGCATCCCTGACCAAAATGGCCAGCAGCCATGGATGGACCTGCCCTCTGTAAACTCATCACACTCTCTTGTGAACCTGGTTATACTTTTGGCCTTCACATGATCCCTTGGCAACTAGTGTTCTCCAGACTGATTAGCAGACCATCCACAGCTAAGGTTTGTGTTTCTATGGGTAGTGCATATTCACATATGCCTTTGAGCACATAAAACATTTATTCCGCACATGGACAAAACAGATTAGAGGGCAAGATTCCACAGGTTGACTGTGTTGTGTGAAGAAGTACCTCCTCGTATTTGCATTAAACCCACTAAATTCCATCAGGTGATCGCCAGCCTTTGAGTTATATGAAGGGGTTAACAGCACTTCCTTACTCACTTTCTCCACACCGGTCAGGGTTTTGTGCACCTCTGTCATATCCCCTTAGTTGTCTCTTTTCTGAGCTGAATATTCCCAGTCTTCTTTAATCTTGCCTCGTGTAGAAGGTGTCCCCAAATCATCTGTTTCCCTTCTCTGTACCTTTCCCACTGTCAGTATATCTTGCTGGAGATGGGGCCAAGCTCTGTGCAGGGAGGTTCCAGAACAATGGGGCTGGTCTCCATATTTTGCCTGTCCTAGTGTCACATTTTCATGCATACCTGCGGCAGAGAAGTGTTGCCTAGTGGCTAGAGCCTTCAAAAGCCTTTCATGCTATTGCTGCCATTGCTGCTGGCACAGTAAGAACGTCACTGCTCTGCTCTGCGATCCAGGTTTCCCTTCTGTAAAATGGCGGTTGTGATACTGGACTCCTGAACTGTGCACCTGCAGCGCTACTGATGAAAGCGCCTTATGTAAGAACTAGGCATTCTCATTCGCAAGTGACCATTGCTTTAACTTTGTGTTTCCTGGTTTTGAGATGTTTACGTTTAGCCACAGTCTGGACTCTGGAAGGGCGCAAGGAAGCGCTGGGCAATCTTACCCAAAGGTTTTTGGCAGTGAAGTTTCCCTTGTTTTCTGTCTCATTTGGTTTTGGGGATATTTATGGCAGAGACTCGTTATGATCAAAGGCCCAGGGAGCTCACAGTGGCAGGGAGAGTGGGTGTCGTGGAAAGAGCAATAACGGCTCCATTTCTTTCCCCTTCCCTTTCATTAGTTAAATGACAAGAGTGTCAGCCTGCCAGTCATCCTGGAGGCAGGGAAAATCAAGCTCTCCCACAGCGAGGGACGTCCCGTCCTGCAAACGGCCTTCGGGCTCCAGGTGTGGTTCGACAGCGACTGGGCTGTGATTGTGACGCTCTCCAGCAGCTATTTTGGGAGCATGTGTGGGCTGTGTGGGAACTTCAACGGTGACTCTGAGGATGAAGCGATGCTCTCCAACGGCACCAGAGCCTCTTCCTTCCAGGCCTGGGTTGGAAGCTGGAGAGTGGAGGACTCCTGCTGGGATTCCTGCGGTGGGGAATGCCCAGCGTGTGAGGAGAGCAAAAGGCAGCTCTACGGGAGCGAGGGGTACTGCGGGGGGATCAGCAAAGTGCCGGGAGGCCCCTTCAGAGAGTGCCACCCCCGAGTGAGCCCAGACAAGTTCTTCTACAGCTGCCTCAACAACATGTGTGTCAACGAGGGAGACAAGGGCACCCTGTGCCAAGCGCTGGGGGCCTACGCCCATGCCTGCCGGGAGCACGCGGTGACCCTCTATGACTGGAGGACGCCCTCTGGCTGCGGTGAGCATGGCAGCTGGTTGCTGCAGCAGGCAATAGACCTGTCCATGGGGGTGGGAGTGATGAGAGTCAGAGTGGGGAATAAGCAGGCTCCTGGGATGTTGGGGTCAGCACTGGTTCTGAGGGGAGAGCGCCCCCTGTTGACCCCCTGCCCTGCCACCTGGGGCCCAGTGCCTCCTGCTGGACCTCTGGCCCCTGCAGCCCACCCAAGCCCTGCTGAATTCCTAACCTGTTCCCAGCACCCCTTACTGGGCCCCCATCCTGCTCCCTGCAGCACAGCACCCCCTGTTGGGCCCCCTATTCCCTGCAGACTAGCACCCCCTGCTAGGTCCCCTGCTCTCTAAAGCCCAGCGCCCCCTGCTGGGCACCACCCTGCCACCTGGTGTACTCCCTGCTGAGCCTATCCTGCTCCCTGACACACAGTGCCCCCTACTGAGCCCTCTGCCCTTGTAGCCCAGTGCCCCCGCTGAGCCTCTGACCTGCTTCCTGACACACAGCACCCCCTGCTGAGCCCTATGCAGCCCAGCTCCACCTGCTGAGCCCCCATCCTGCTCCCTACAGCCCAGCACCCCCTACCCCACCTTGCCCCACTCCCTGCAGCACTCTGCACACTACTGAGCCCTCTGCCCCATCCCCTGCAGAATGGAGCCCCAACTCAGCCCCACCACCTGCAGCACAGCGCCTCCTGCTGAATCTCTGCCTGGATCCCTGCAGCATGGTGCCCATTACTGAGCTCCTTGCCCCACGCCCTGCCCCCCACTGAATCTATCACAACTGTTTCCTGTGGCCCTAGCTCCCTCTACTGAGCCCCTTCCCTACACCAAATCTGTTTCTCCTTAGTTGTGAGATCTGCCTGGTCTCCAGTGCCAAGCGCTCTGGCTGCAGACAGGCAGAGACTAGAGCAGTGAATACTGTGCCCGGCCTTCCCTTGTCTGCAGCTGGGAATTCATTCCCTGGCCCATCCCTGGTGGCCCATACAGCATCCTGCAAGGTGCACAATGCACTGGGGGCTGCTCACATGCATGGATCTGTCAGTAGCTCTCACTGGCTCTAGGCAGGTTATTTAGTTCCCCCCTCTCTGTGCCCCTCCCAGCCCTGCCCTGCCCTGAGAACAGCCACTACGAGGCCTGCGGTGATGCCTGCCCAGCCAGCTGCTCCGACCGAACTGCCCCCTCCTCCTGCCCAGAGCCCTGCGTGGAGACCTGCCAGTGTAACGCCGGTTACGTCCTCAGCGCCGGGCAGTGCGTCCCCGTGGGGAGCTGTGGCTGCGACTACAACGGCCACTACTACCAACCCAGCGAGGAGTTCTGGGCCGATGAGAACTGCCGCTCTCGGTGCAGATGTGACCCCAGCCTGGGCATGGTGCTTTGCCAGGAGACCAGCTGCAAGGCCAGTGAGAGATGTGCCATGGTGAATGGTGCCTACCGCTGCAAGGCAACCACGTACTCCACCTGCATAGGTACTGGAGACCCCCACTACACCACCTTCGACGGAAAGAAGTATGATTTCCAAGGCACCTGCATCTATCAGTTCGCGGCTCTCTGCTCCCAGGACCCCACGCTCACCCCATTCAACGTCAAGGTGGAGAATAACAATCGGGGCAACAAGGCCGTGTCCTTCACCAAAACTGTGACCTTAGAGGTTTACAACGTGACCATCAGCCTGAGCCAGGAGCATCCTCGCAAGATCCAGGTAGGGACGCAGAGTCTTGATTGGGATCATTTGTAGGGCTGAAATTTGGCTGCCCAGTCTATATCCAGGAAACATAATCCAGGGGGTTTCCATCTTCCCCAAGTAAAGTTTGTACTAGATGAAGAATTTCATGTAAAAACATATTTGGTTGAAAAATGATCCATTTTCAGTGGGAGACATGCACGAAAATTATTAAATTTGGGGTGGAAGTATTTCTCTCTCTCTCTCTCTCTCTCTCTCTCTTTCTATATATATATATATATACAAAAATTTCCTGCAGGATGGAAGAGTGACATGCTCACATCACGCTGCATCCTGATGCCCCTTCGCCCACATCTGCTAGCCTCCTCCTTCTCTCCCCCTCTTTGGTGCCATGGGGTGGGCACAACTCGACCCCCTCCTCCCTGGTGCTTCCGGGGGGCAGAAGCCACGAACCACGTGGCCTCCTTCCTCCCCGGTGCTTCCTGCTGGCTGCACCTTCAGGTGGAAACCAGCATTCACAGGTGCTAGTTTCTCTCTCATGTCTGGCGGTTTACACGATAATAGGGGCTCACACTGCAAATATTGCCTTGCAGTATGGGATCCGGATTGGATGGCTGGGATTAAGGCAGGCAGCAAATGACAAGCAGTCAATAAAGCCTCGATACTAAACAGATCCTTAAAGTCTTAATACCTCATTACCGACACCAACGCTCTGGAGAGCCAGATTGATTCCAGCTACATGCCAACATGGGACCTTGGCATGAGCTGGCACCTGATCTGCCAGCGTCGTGCCTGCAATGAGGGGGCTCCAGGACCTCCCTTGGAAGCCTGGTCCAGAGCTTAGCTCAACTTCAAGTTAGAAAGTTTTTTCCTATATCCAGCTCTAATCTCCTGTGTTGCAGTTCAAGCCCACTGTGTCCTATCCTACCTTCAGTGGACATGGAGAACAATCAATCCCCATCTCCCTCCCTGTGCAGAGTTTTCTGTAACGCTGACTTCTGGAGCCAGGCTGTCTGCTCCATCTATGCTCCAGTGACTCACCGTGTCTTTTCCAGGTGGATGGTGTCTTTGTGGACCTGCCCTTCTCCCACCAGAACAAATTCAAGGCCTACATCAGTGGCGTCCATGGTTTCATCAAGACTGACTTTGACCTGAGAGTGAGCTTCGACTGGTACAGCTACGCCAGGGTCATCATACCCAGCAGCTACGCCGGCGCCGTCTGCGGGCTCTGCGGCAATGCCAATCAGGACCCCAGTGATGATCTGACCATGAAGGATGGAACTCGGACAGCTGATGAGGTTCAGTTCGCCGACAGCTGGAAGGTGGGGGAGGTCCCAGGCTGCTCGGCTAGCTGCACCGGGGACTGCTCAGTCTGCAGCGAGGCTCAGAGACAAACCTACAGGGGAGAGCAGTACTGCGGGGTCCTTGCCAGAGGGGATGGGCCGTTCAGTCAGTGCCATGGGGCTGTCGACCCCGCCCCCTACTTCGACGACTGCGTCTTTGACACCTGCCAGTACAAGGGTCACCGTGACACTCTGTGCAGCGCGATCAGCGCCTACGTGACGGCCTGCCAGGCCCAGGGCATCCCGACAGGGCAGTGGAGATCGGCCTCCTTCTGCAGTAAGTGTCGCTTCCTGAACATGTTGCTGTAAGTAGAACTCTGTGCAGATCCAAAAATTAGCCACAGAAATCCACAGCCACATCCATGGCTATGGCTACCCACAGATATAAAGCAAATAACTGTTGGTTTGCAGGGCTCTAACACTCACAAACCGTCCAGCAAGGCCATGTATCAGCACTGTCTCCTGAATGCCGTCAGAACTACTCACCCAAGTGTCATAGGCAGAAAAACAGGAGGCCTGGGGACATTTAGCCTAAATATATTCATGTTTGTTTGCATTTTGCAGGGCTCATAACAATTCTCTGTTTTTTCCCATTTTCTTTGTGATTTTTATTAGCACATTGGACATTTCAAAATTCCATTTTTCCTTCTATTTTGGGCTATGTCTACACTACAGAGTTTTTAAAACTCTGCTGCATCCAATGAATGTATCTGCTCTTCCAAATTTTTTTCAGAAGAGCAGACACATTTTTTTGGCATCTCTGTAAACCTTACTTCATGAAATAGGAATGTGCCAAAAAAGAGGTTTTTCTGACATTTGGCCCCATGTAGACAGGCCAAATGTCGGAAAAGCCTCTTCTAACAAAAGAAGCAGAAAAAAGTATGCAAATTGTGATTCGCAATTTGCGTACCTTTTTCCAGAAAAAAACCGCAGTCTAGACACAGCCTTGATCTCCTTTTTTCAGTCTGTTTTTTGTTATGGGGTAATAAAACAAAAAAATATTCAAGTTGTTTTTCTCTTGTCCACTTTTCTTTTTTTCTCCTTTTATTACTTTGAAAATTTCAGTACCTGACAAGTTACAGATTCCATTTTTTCTATTTGTTGAAAGTGGAAGAAGTTTGGAAAAGTGGACTATGGAAAAAATGAAAACAAATGGGGGGAAAAGACCTTGAGCCAGACATTATTCCTTAGACTGCATTCAAACATTTCATTTTTAACATTTTCAATTTTGATGAAACAACTGGAGACTTAAAAAAAATCAGAACTTTTTGTGAAAGCTTTTGGTTTACGAGAAAACAACAACACTATTTCATCCAAAACAAATTTGAAATTAACAATTTTTACTTATTTATAAGAAAGTCTTTTAATTCTTAGACTTGCTCAATGCTTTAATCTCTTTTGCCAATATGGCAGTTTGACCTTGTGACTAAATCTAAACCTTCAGCCGTGAGTTGAGAGCTAACCCAAGTCCAATAAAACCAAAATCTTCTTCCTGATAGTCCTTTACCTCATGGCGTCAAAAGAAGGGTGAAAAATAGAACTAGTCCAGAATTTTCCAAAAAAGAGTTTGGTTGCTAGAAAATTGATTTAAAAAACCCCAAACAAGCTGAGACAAAGAAAAGAAACAGAATGCTGAAATTATCAAAACATCTTGTTTTAACATTTTAAAATCAAAACTTTCTTATTTTCTTGAGTCAAAATGATTTTTTGTGTCTGAAATCTTAGTTGATTTACACTGAGACATGTTTAATCTTTTTTAAAGTTCAGAATCTAAATGAAACATTTTGAAATGATCAAAGCAGAATCTTTCAAGGGACCCCATCAAAACAGGTTCTGAAAATGCCAACGCTTTCAGCTTTTTGCACTATTTCAAAAAGGGACAAAATTCAGAATCTCAGACTCTTGCTGGGGGCATAAAATTGCCCAGAGTTAGAAAAAACATTGACTGTCTTCCAAAATCAGATATGTCTAATACAAGACCACAGCCGTGACAACAACTGGCTAGTCATGGTGTTGTGAAGTGGCCAGGTTAAAATACTTTGGTTGTCCTAGTTGTCGATGTTCCCTCTAATCTTTTCTGTCCATGTGCAGTTTTTTTCCCCCATCCATGGGTGGAATAATTTTTCACGTGCCTATGTACACTACCAGTAGAAACACATTGGCATTCTGCTAATCAGCCAGGTGCACTTGAATGCCACCTGGGTAGACTCCTGAGTGCTCAGCTCACAGGGAACAGATCTAGTTATTCATTTCTATGCCCCCATTGGATTGCTTTTCGGTTTAATTTTAACTCAGGTTACAGTGCCCGGTAGTAGGATCATTGCAGCACCTCTGTAACACTTCTTACCCTAAATTACTGCTGTGTATTCTCAGCCTTGACTCCATGTGCATGTTTTGTCTGGAAACTGATATGGTTATTATTGACTGCACTCTGCTCTATCAGACTCTGCTCCAAGAGCTGGGAACAGAGCCCAGGCAGGGTGACCCCAAACCTCCGTCACTAACCAGCTAGATCCCACTTCCCTGCCAGAGCTGGAGAAACAACCCGGAAGTCCTGGCTCCCAACCCCCTGCTCTAACCAGCAAGACCCCCCTTCCCTCCCAGAGCTGGAGCCACTGCTTCTTTTCCCAAACTTTTTGGAGCTGACAGATCTGCATGTTCAATCCTGTTTCCTGCAGGCCCCACCTGCCCCCGCAACTCTCACTACGAGCTCTGTGGGAGCGGCTGCCCTGCCACCTGCCACAGCCCCTTGGGTCCGGACAGGTGTGAGGAGCCCTGTGCTGAAGGGTGTTTCTGCGATGCTGGGTTCATCCTCAGCGGAGATCAGTGCGTCCCCGTCGCGCAGTGCGGCTGCGTGCACCACGGCAGGTACTACCGGAGGGGAGAGGAGTTCTACCCCAACCCCTCCTGCCGGGAGCGGTGCCGGTGCCAAGACAGCGGGGTTGTCGAGTGCCAGGAGGCCTCGTGCAGAGCCAGTGAGGAGTGCAGGGTGGAGAACGGAGTCCTGGGCTGCCACGCCATGGAGTACGGAACCTGCGAAGTATCTGGTGACCCTCATTACGTCTCCTTTGATGGACGGGCCTTTGATGTCCAGGGCTCGTGTGCTTACACTTTAACAAAGGTGTGCAGCAGTGATCCCCGGCTGGCCGAATTCTCCATGGTGGTGGAGAATGACAGCACTGGCAATGGCCGCGTGGCTCGGACAAGGGCGGTGGTGGTCTCTGTTCATGGCTACACCGTCACCCTGAAAAGGGGGAGAAAGTGGAAAGTGGCGGTAAGTCCCTGCTTGAGATTAGTCTCCTTGAAATCTAGTGAACACCTGTGACCCCGATATTTGTGTGTGCACGCTTCTCTGTGTGTGTGTGTGTGCGTGTGCTCATATGCATGTGTGACTCCTGGGGGAATTCTGCACCCCTGTGGATGTGTCAAATTCATGTCCCTTGCAGATTTCTTTGCTTCCCCACAGGAAAAATGACTTGCAAATCAAGAAGCAAAGGCAAGCTGCAAGAGCGGTCGTGTGCTGCTCCCTACTAGTGCTTGTGCATCGCTTCAGGCCCCTTCAGAGTAATAAATCAGTGCGGAGATGGGGAAGGGGCCACTAGCTCCTACCTGTGCCAGGCTCAGCTACTGATCCTGGCTGGGTAGTGAAGGGTGGGACTTCCTCTCCCCCTGCAAGGAGTGACCACAGAGTGTACGCCCTACCCCCCTTCCTGTCCCCTGTCTCCTCAGCCATGGGGGAGAGAGGTCACTGTACAGGGAACTACTCCCCCATCTGCCCAAGCCCTGTGCACCCAGCACACTTTATACCCTGTGGAGCTTCATTCCATGCGCCCAGAACCCCACACTGACCCCCCTCACCTGAATCCAAACCCCAGCAAGCCTCACCTTCCGCATCCAGTGACCCCTGCACTCAGCCCCACCCCCTGCATCTCATTTTCACCCCTCCGCCCAGGCTGCCTTCCTGCACCCAGACCCCACCCGAATCAGCCACAATCCCACATGCATCTGGTTCACCCTGACTAGCCTCCTGCACCCAGACACCCACCCCACTGAACCCTATGAAGCCAGCATCTGGATCCAAACCCCGCCAAGCGAGTACCTGCACCTTTTCTGTCTACCCCCAGAAACACCCCCACAAGACCTTGTTCATCTAGTTCTCCCCTGCACCCCCCGCCAAGCCACCCTGCACCCAAATTGCCCCACCCAGAATCCTATCACTCCTACCTGGATCTTCCTTTACTAAGCCCCTTCACACTTGGATCCTGCAGGTCTGCTCCTGCCTGCCTACACCTAGTGTGCTTGGCACGGAGGGGCAGGGCCCCGGGGTGTTTCTGGGGCAGTCCTGGTCCTTATGCTGTGTCAGCATCAGGCACAACTTTAACACTGAGTCCATGTACGGGGCAGGCAGAGTGATCTCCTACCTCCGCACAGGCACTGTGGAGCCTCCACATTTAGCTATTTATTGACAAATAACACTGGCAAAGTTTTGCAGATTTGTAATATTTTTGGTGAAGGATATCCCCAAGAGAGTGCGCGCGCGCGTGTGTAAAAACACCAGGACATTGCTGAGTCCCCCCCCCCAGTGATGGGTGAATTTGTCTCTCCTTGGCACAGGTTGGCGGGGAGCTCTACACCCTCCCGCTGGCTACAGACGATGGGAAACTTCGGCTCAACCAGGAGGGGAACAACATCATTCTCCAGTCTGCTGCTGGCCTGGGAGTCTTTTTTGACTCTGCCACCTACCTCCGAGTGTCCATTCCCAGCACCTACAGGGGACACCTGTGTGGTCTGGCTGGCAATTTCAATGGTGACAAGAATGACGACTTCCTGCTGCCCAATGGAACGAGCACGCAAAGTCTGAGTGAATTTATCGCTGCCTGGAAGGTGCCCGTTGAGGGTGCCACGTGCTCTGATGGCTGCGGTGACAGGTGCCCCGTGTGTGATGCAGCCCAGACGGCGCCGTACCAGGCGGAGAGCTCCTGTGGGTTGATCAAAGCCACCTCAGGTCCCTTCAGAGACTGCCACTCAACGATCAGCCCTGCCAGGTACTTCAGCAACTGTCTTCATGACATGTGCACCGCCAACGGGATGGGAGAGACCCTCTGCCAGAGCCTGCAGGCCTACGCGGCCGCCTGCCAAGCTGCCGGAGCCAGGATCAGAGCCTGGAGAACGGCCTCCTTCTGCCGTGAGTGCCCAGAGCAACCTGTAGTCCTGGTCTTCCCACTGGCTTTATTTCCAGCCCATTAGCCCCCCCACCAAGTTTTTTTTTCTGATGGCAACTTGTGGTTTATTAAATCTTGGGGTGTTTCTGGCCCCACTGTAGCCATGTCATCTGTATCAACGGTGGAATAAGATCCTCCGGAAAAGGGCGCTTTTTCCGGAGGATCGGGGCCAGTGTAGACGCTCTTTTCCGGCTTTTCTAAAAGCCGGAAAAAAGCGGCGGACATTTTTATTTAAATGCCGCGGGGGATATTAAAATCCCCCGCGGATTTCCCTATTACGATCTCTGAAATTACCATGCCCCTTTCGGAAAAGGGGCCAGTGTAGACGTAGCCCAGCAGAAAATGTGACTATGTCTCCAAGGGAAATTATTGTAAAAACCTTTTCTCCATTCTCGTTCTCTTTTGCTTCTCTCTCTTCAGCCCTGGCCTGCCCGGCCAACAGCCACTACGAGCTGTGCACCAGGTCCTGCGATTTCACCTGTGCTGGCTTGTCTGCCCCTGCCCAGTGCACTGGGAAGTGCTTTGAGGGCTGCCAGTGTGATGCCGGCTCCATGTTCGATGGGGAGGAGTGCGTGTCCATGGACGGGTGTGGCTGCATGTACAGTGGACGCTACATCAAGGTGGGTTCTTGCTGTTCTATACAGTTAGTGCCTCTGGACTCTTAAAATAAAATAACAGAGTTGAATTGGTCAAAAGTATAGTGGTAGAAATGTAGCCGTGTTAGTCTGATGCAGCTGAAACAAAAAACAGGACTGTGTAGCACTTTAAAGATTAACAAGATGGTTTAATAGGTGATGAGCTTTCGTGGGCCAGACCCACTTCCTCAGATCAAATAGTGGAAGAAAATTGTCACAACCATATATACCAAAGGATAAAAAAAAAATGAACACATATGAAAAGGACAAATGATATTAGAGGCAACCAGAAAGGACATTGTCTCAACGACTTGATTACCTGCATCCTGCTTCAAAGACCTTTTAAGACTTCACTTCAAAGAGAATCCTCTGAACTGTCATTCATGCTTAAATTCGACACTTTACACTCAAATTTGAATAAAGACGCTAATTATCTTACCCATTACAAAGATAGCTTCCCCAATTATCATCTCTAATATCATTAGCTCACAGACATTTACCTCCCTCCCTTCCCCCCCTCAATCTCCCTTCTATTCGGAAATTTGATTTGTCCTTTTCATATGTGTTCATTTATTTTTTATCCTTTGGTATATATGGTTGTGACAATTTTCTTCCACTATTTGATCTGAGGAAGTGGGTCTGGCCCACAAAAGCTCATCACCTATTAAACCATTTTGTTAGTCTTTAAAGTGCTACACAGTCCTGTTTTTTGGTCAAAAGTACGAGCTTCCTAATTGTTTCCAGGGGATTCCGCCATGTAGAACACAGCCTGTCAGTATAACAGACCGAGGTTTAATTTTTTCATCTTCATCCCCTGGTCTTTGATTTTCATTCATGTTTTTCCTTCTCTTCAGAAGTCATTTCCATGTCCCATCATCATGATCTGTCACCCCGACCTTCCTTCTTGCCTGTGATCGATCAAATCTTCTTCCGCTGTGCTTTTCTTCTTTCTCTGGTCACTGCTCTTATCCTCTCTATGTTCCCGTCTACTTGGCCTGCCTCGTCTTGTTGGATGTTCAGCTCTTTGGGGCATGGACTGTCTCATTAGGTGTTTGCAGAGTGTCTCTGGCACAATGTGCCATCATTCTTGACTGGCCCCATGGCACTGCCATAATAAATAGAAAAAGGGCTATCCTTGTTTCATGGGTCATGACCATTGTCTTTTCCTTCTCTCTTGGGTCAGCACTGACATCCTTCGTCTCTTCCTTCTTTCTGTCCCTGTCCCTGTTGTCCTGGAGTTGATTGTTTCCTTGATCTGCCAGGCATCCTTTGTCTTTTCTTTCTTTCCTTGATTGGTGTCCTCTTTGATTGGCACTATCATCCTTCAAAGTTTCTGTTTCTTTGATCATCACCATTGTCCTTTATCGTCTTCACCTTGTTTCTTGGGTCTTCCTCTCTTAACCTTTGTCTTTCTGTTCTTTTTGGTCATTATCATTATCATTTGTATTTCCCATTCTGGTCTTCAGTTGGGGAGACTTCCCTTAGGCATTTTGACATTGTTGCAGTTGCTGTTGGTCTTTGGAAGTTAATATTGGACCTGACTGAAAGTTTGGAACACTGGTTATTTTATTGTTTATTTTGGAATTTCCCTCAGTCCCAGGAGAGTGTCATTTCCAGTGACTGCTCAGAGAAATGCACTTGCCACCCATCAGGGGGGCTCATCTGTGAGAAAACCAGCTGCCTCGCGGATGAGATCTGTGTCCTCAGGGATGGGATGCATGGCTGCGTGAAGCAGGAAGGCCGGTGCATAATCTCTCCAGGTGCCTACTTCACGACCTTTGATGGTGCCAAAGGGAAACTCCTCTACAGTGGGATGTACAAAGTGGCCTCTCTCTGTGACGAGAGCTCCCCTTCCTGGTTCAAGGTGGTGGTAGACATCAGCGAATGCACCAGTGATGGAATACCAGCTGGTGCGGGCATCTTTGTTTTTTTCCGAGAAGCTATCATCACTGTGAACAACAACATGGGAACCTGGGTAAGACGGGGCTGGGTTAGAACATTCTGAGCCAAGGGGACAAACATTTCCTACCTCAGTCAGAGCATGAGTGAAAACTCTTCACTGTGATCTAGTGTCTCCAAGGCCTTGATAAATATTAATGAATTAATCCCCATAACCCTTACCTGAGGCTAACATAATGGGTAGCAGGGAAAAAATACCAGAGTTAGTTGGGAATTTTCTGACAAAATGTTTTTCATTAGGAAATATAAATGTATCAAAACTGAATCTGTTTGGGAGGATCAATTTCAATAAATTTCCCGATTTAAAAAAACGTTGAAAAATGTGCAAAGAAACTGCTAAAATGTCCCATTTTGACCTATTCTAAATGGCAAGTTCTGTTTTTTTCACTTCAAAACAATTTCTCATTTAGAAATGTTACGTAATTTAAACAAACAAAAGTTTTAAAAAATGTAAAAATCAAAATGAATCATTTCAAAAATGTGGAAATGAAACATTTCAATTGATCTGCTCCAAAACAATTTTCAGATTAGCAGGTTTTTTCCAACATTTTGACTTTTCTTCCCATTTCAGAATGGCAAAAAAAATGTAAAAAATCTTAATTATTTTCATGGGATGTGAAACAATTTCCCTCCCTCTCTAGAAAATAGAGACCCCCTAGGTCTGCTGAAAGGAAAGGACAGGGCCCTGTATCTTTCTAGCTCTGGCAGAAAGTACCTTTCCCTACTGCTTGTGATGAATGCAAGGAGTGCGTCCGCTATGGTGTCAACCTGCTTTGACCATTAAATGGGGCAGAAACTGAGGCATAAACACATAAAATGTCTTGCCTAAGGTCACATGGGAGTGAGCTGAACAGCTGGGAATAGAACCCAGGAGTCCTGGCTACCATCAGATCCCACCCTGCACCTGGAATAATGCCCCGGAGTCCCCTGCAGATGTATCCACTAAATCATACTTTCGTCTACAGCTTGGACTACTCTAGAGCCATTGCCTTGTAACCTGCCCCATGGACTCTAGCTCAGTCCTCTTGCTCCATCTCAGTCACTCCCACATCCCCAGCTCTCTGACCTCCCCCTTTGCAGGTGAACGGGCGCTCGGTGCGACTCCCGGCAAAGGTCTCTGACGCGGTGTCTGTGAGCGAGTCTCAGGGTGGTGTGGCTGTGGTCCAGGCCCCGGGGGTGCAGGTGCTGTTCAGCCCCGGCGGGCAGGTGACAGTGCGGGTCGGCGAGAGCCTGGCTAACAAGCTGTGCGCATCCTGCGGGAACTTCAACGACGACGTCTCTGACGACCTGCGGCTGCCCAGCGGGCGAGTCGTGGGGAGCATCGCGGAGGTTGTTGATGTCTGGAAGGCCAGAGACTTTTTAGGATGGTGAGTAGCTCTGCTGATGCTGCTGGTAGCCAGTGCCTAGCAATGATTGTCAGTAGTTGGGGTGTGGAGTTGGGCTGATTGTATAAACCCTGGGCAGTGCCAGAGTATAGGGACAACTCTGTCCTGGGACCAGCAGGCTGTAGTAGCTGGGCATTCAGTGGGGATTCTTCATCTTTTCTGATTCTGTCCACAGTGACTGACACACAAAGGCAAGATACTTCTCTGGCTGGTAAGTGACCTGCTCGTTCTAATCCACCATGACATCAGCTCTGCATACACCTGATGGGTTAACGTCTGGGGTCATCGTCTCTAATTGCTTCACAAGTTTTTTGTGTCTTAATTCCTAAGTTTTTATTAATGCATAAGCATGGGCCAGAGTCTGGGCAAGGGGTGAGAACTGATCTATAAAGGGAGTGAAAGGGAGACTAGGTCCAACCCATTTCATTGTAAATGTCTTTTTGACCTAACTAGAAATGTCCATGGATAATTTTTGGTTTGGTTTAAATCATTTGGGTAGTGTGGGGCAAATGTTTGAAATTAACTAGCTTTAATTACCCTAGCATAAAGGTTATTTCATTTGGAGGCAATTTCCCCCTGCCTGTTTGACTAATTTCCCCCTTTTCCATTCTTTTTCTACTTGAAATACCAACAAGAAACAAAATGTTTGCATTTGAAATTAAATATATTTTTTTAATTTCTTCTTTGAAAAAAAATTCCAAGACCCAGAAAACTTTTGAAAACAATGTGTTTCTTTTTGTGAATTTTTATTTAAATTCAAATGTAATTTTAGAAGGAGAGCTTCTGAAGACAGATTATTTTATCCATCAGCAATGGCACCTCAACAGACCTCTTTCCCATTGTAGGATAAAATCTTGGCCTGACAGACATTCACATAGTTGCTCAAACTTATTTGCATATAATTCATTATACCTAGAGACACAGGGGGTATGTCTACACTACCCCCCTAGTTCGAACTGGGGGGGGGGGATAATGTAGTCATACGGAGTTGCAAATGAAGCCCGGGATTTGAATTTCCCGGGCTTCATTTGCATAAAGCTGGCCAGCGCCATTTTTAAATGCCGGCTAGTTCGGACCCCGTGCCGCGCAGCTACACGCGGCACGAACTAGCTAGTTCGGATTAGGCTTCCTAATCTGAACTAGCTGTACGCCTCGTGGAAGCCTAATCCAATTAGGAAGCCTAATTCGAACTAGCTAGTTTGCGCCGTGTGTAGCCGCGCGGCACGCAGTCTGAACTAGCCGGCATTTAAAAATGGCGCCGGCCGGCTTTATGCAAATGAAGCCCGGGAAATTCAAATCCCGGGCTTCATTTGCAACTCCGTATGACTACATTACCCCCCCAGTTCGAACTAGGGGGGTAGTGTAGACATACCCAGGGACAGGATCTCCTGGGCAGTGTCCCTGTAAGCTGCAGAGCAGCACAGCTTCACCAGTGATTCATCAGCCCCACCCAATCAGTCAGCTCCCTGCATGGAACCCTGAGCCTCTGAGTAGGTGGAACTGATGAATCTCCAAAACTTGTTCGTGTCCATTTTATCCACATTTGTCCCCATGCCAACATTGTTCTTTAGCGTCAATAGCCCCTGCCCCTCCCAGGTGTTTAGTTCCTGATGTATCTACAGAGGGCAGTCATATCCCCTCACCTCCTGGGTTAAAGAAACTAGGCTCTCTGGGTATGTCTACACTACCCCGCTAGTTTGAACTAGCGGGGTAATGTATGCATACCGAACTTGCTAATGAAGCCCGGGATTTGAATTTCCCGGGCTTCATTAGCATAAAGCCGGCGCCGCCATTTTTAAAAGCCGGCTAGTGCGAACCCCGTGCCGCGTGTAGCCGCGCGGCACGGGGTTCATGCTAGCAGGCTTTTAAAAATGGCGGCGCCGGCTTTATGCTAATGAAGCCCGGGAAATTCAAATCCCGGGCTTCATTAGCAAGTTCGGTATGCATACATTACCCCGCTAGTTCAAACTAGTGGGGTAGTGTAGACATACCCTCTGTGTCTCCACTCTCAGATAGGCTCCATTCCCCTGCTCACCCTCCCAGCCATCCTGTGCTCCAGTTGGAACTCATCTTTAGTTGGGATTGGTCCTGTCTTGGGCAGGGGGCTGGACTTGATGACCTCCTGAGGTCTCTTCCAGCCCTATGATTCTATGATCTTTCCTGAGCAAGGGAATCGGTCTCATATATCAAACAAAGGCTAAGAGGTGACTCCGTCATGGTTTGTGAGGACCTTCTCTAGAAGACAGAGCTAGAACCTGGAGCTAGAACCTGAAGCAAGACAAATGTAGGTTAGAAATAAGGCCTGCCTAACATTTTAACAGGGAGCAGAATGACCTAGGGATGGGCCAGACTATCCACCACTTACAGACTTTTTTATAAGTTAAACTATTGGTCTAACAAAACATCATGGGACAGATGGAGAAATTACTGGGTAAGATTCTGTGGTCCGTGCTAGTTAGGAGGTCTGACTAGATCAGGACTGCAAGAGACCTTGAATTTATGAATCATGCTTAAGTTATTTGTATTGCACATGCTTCTGCACACAAAGTTTATCCATTTTACGAGCATACACTCATTATGCTTTTGCACATAGGGCCTCTCCTGCTTATGTGTACCGCATGTAACATTCAGATGCATGAGCATTTAACATCTATCCACTTGTTCTCAGAAGCTCCCTTTTCAATGAAAAATGTCTAAAAGCAATCAGAAATCCATCGCCTCCAGTTTATTGGTTACCCCAAATCTATTCTAGATAAATCTCACTGGTCAATTTTGCATGGAGCGATAACTTGTTTAAAAGATGTATCAACAAAGAAAGAGCCCCAGGACAGCGTTTAGCAAGAGTGCTATTTCAAAGGATTTGAATTAGAAATATACATAGAGAAACCAAACAAAAACTTTACAGAAAACTCAAAGGCAATAAAAACTAATCTTCTGTGAAGCTTCAGAGAAGGCAGCCTACTCTGAGAAAATACACACAGTTTCAAGCCAGTTTTAGAACACCCGCCTACCCTAGGGCATCTCTTACATCCAAACCTTCCCCCACCACTTAGCCTCCAACCTTCCCCCCTCCCCCCGAACATTATGTTTGCACAGTCATAACCTCAAAATGTTAGGAAATGCCAACATTAAGGTTGCCTTTGTAATCTTAATTCAATCCCTTGGTGTATATGTATTAGGGTCTTTAATTCCACAATCATGGACAATTATACCTGGTTTCATTGGGTATGTCTACACTAGCCCCCTAGTTCAAACTAGGGAGGCTAATGTAGGCATTCGGAGTTGCAAATGAAGCCCGGGATTTAAATATCCCGTGCTTGATTTGCATCTTCCCGTCCGGGCGCCATTTTTTAATCCCTTTAGTCCGAACTAACTGCCCGCAGCTACACACGGCAGTCAAATGTTAACTCGAACTAAGTCCTTAGTTCGAGTTAACTGTTACACCTCATTCCACAATTTCTCATTCCAGTGGAACTCCAAGGACTTGTTCCTTCATTTCTTAGTCAGAGAAGTCTGACCTGGTTTAGTCGTGACTCAGGGTAACTTTCAAAACCAAAGCTGCCTGGGGCAGGTGCCCAGCCTGGGGCAGGTGCCCAGCATGGGCAATTTCAGTTTGGCAAAGTTCTAAGCAACTCATAGTAGGGTCTTGTAGTAGGAAGTGTTGGGGAAACAGAACCATAGCTGGAGCCCCCAGCACAGCCTGTAGTGACAGTCCATCGACCTTCGGCCTGCTGCCGCCAGAAGGGGATGTATCATCATCCCAGTTGTACTGAGTGGGAAACTGAGGCACAAAACTGCAGAAGAACAGAACCCCAACCCCTTCCGTTCCAACTGCTACAGCTCACATCTGTCCCAGAGCCAGATCTAGAGTCCAGGCATCCTAACTCCTAGTCCCGTGTGCTCTAACCATGAGCCACCACACCTCCTTGCGGCAAAACCAGGAAGTACTGACCCCTAGACACTGCCTCCCTGCTCTAACCTCTACATCACACTCCTCTCCCAGAGTCAAGACCAGAACCCCTGGGTCCCAGCTCCAACCCACTGATGCCTCCCCTGCCAGAGAGGAGAGTAACGGCTGCATCAGATAATGCGTATGCAAAAGGGGGCTGAATTAAGTTTACACAAAGCTACCTTAAGTGTGGCAATTCCTAAGTTTTGACTACATGATTTAGCTCCCATACGGTTCTTTGAAAGTGGCTGTTGTGTGTGAGTGCGAGAGAGAGCAAGCGAGAGAGAAGGGGTGTATGGGGATGGATAAATCGATCAATTGATCTATAGCCAGTCCCTCAGCCCACTCGCCTATAATGTACTCTACACATAGATAATCAAAATGCGTCAGTGAGGAGGGCATCATCCCACATACTGAGGGAGAAACTGAGGCACAGTCATACCACTGGCTTCCAGACCAGCCAACCTGATGGCTTGCTCCTTAGTGAATCTGGGTTTTCACACCCTTCTCCAGAGCGGTGGGAAAACTATGTGCCCCACTCGCCCCTCTGATGGGCTGCCTTTTCCCTCAGGACTCTGCCCCAGTGGGAAAGGGCAACCAATCAGAGCCTGCTCTGTCAGCAAATGTCGCAAACAGCCCTCTGCTCCCCCACCCTGCAGGCCTGTGGGCCAGAGCCGGCCTGTTGATTAATTTCATCCGGTTTGTAGCAAATTCCCGCACCACCCTTCCCCGCAGGGCTGGAGCCATAAGCACCGGCTCACCCTGCGGCAGGGGTGGGGAGGGGAGGGGAGATGAGCCTCCACCCTTCACCCCTGGGCAGGTGAATTGAATGTCTCGTATTTCTCTCTCTCAAAAAGTCCCTGAACTTGCATTGCTTTTAGCTTGAATGAGAGAGCCCCAGGAAAGAGTTTCATTGTGGTTCGATGGCTGGCGGCAGATCAAAGGTTCCCGACCCCCGAGCAGGTGATGGGATGGCTTGGCTTTGGAAGGCACTGCTGTCCCTTTATCCCCTGTGAGCTGGGCGCTTGTGCGGCCGCCCAGGAGAGGTCCAAATGCCGCCCGGCTGATTAGCAGAGCACCCCCAACTCGGTTTATGCTTCTGCTTGTGGTGCACATTGCACAGGCCTCAGTGCACGTGCACATTTGTTCTGCACACGGATGGGAAAGATCTGAGGGTGCACTGCCCTCCGCAAAACCTAGCAGGGCCTGGCCCTGCCCTCAAACTGAGCCATGTGAGTGGAGTTTCCCTTCCCATTCCTGGTTATGCCCCTCCCATCTGTTCCTGGGGGGCTGGGCTGGGGGATTTGAGGGGTGGAGGGAGTGGCTGTTCTCAGCAGCTCCCCACACGAAACAGGAGACGGGGCAAAGGAGGAGGAGTGGCTGGGCAACAAGATAGCACCAGTGTCAAGGGGGCAGCTGGGCACAGGGGTCAGATGGCGGGTGAAGGGGGGGGCAAAAGAATATGGCACCTGGGAGCTCATAAAGAGGGTCCAGGGGCAGGGCCAGTCCAGCCAGCACCACCTAGGCCAAGAACTGGGAGCTCCAGCCTCCCTAATTGGCTCTAACTGGTGGAGTACTGGGATGGGACGGGGGGAAGCAATGCCAGACCCTTTGCCTCCCCTGCTTGGCATGAGCAGGCAGAAAGAGTTGGGGGCGAGTGGAGCAGCAGAGCAGGCCAGGGTGCTAAGACTGCCCAGGCAGGGCACACAGAAGGGAGCAGCCAGGGCACCATCCCCAGCTCATGCCCAGACGTGTTTTCTCTTCTAGCCGCGCTTCTAACTTTGTGCGAGCCAACCTGGAAGCTGCATTGGTCCCTGCACGTTAGATGGCACCAGGAATTCCCACCACAGAGAATGCTGGAGGCAGCTGGGACTCACCATTGCAGGCCATAGGTGTGGCTGAATCCTGGACTGATGTGTGCAGAGCTGTGTGAGGGAATCAGGCACGCCACTTGCCAGCTCTGGGTAGCTCAGTCTGGACACGCGTGTGCAGCGTTTCTAGCTACCTATTGTCAGGGTTGAATTGTCAAAAGCATCCAAGGGAACCTGGCCAAAGCCGCGGAATTGAAAACAACAAAATATTCCACACATTTGTGTCAGTTTTTGCCAAATTGCTCATAAAAAAAAACGGAGCACAAAACCAAAGGGCTTTGTCTTCAAGTTTTTAAAGCAAATTGTTTCCATTTTAATTTCAAAATCTCCTTTTATTTTATTTTTTAAAAATCCCCAAACATTTATAAATGGTCAAAATGCAAGTGAAATTATTCATTTCAAGGCCCAGCCATTTTTGTTCAACTTTTCAATGAGCCAAAAAATGAAACAAACAAAAAGCCATTTCAGTCCAGCCAGAAGAGGTTTCCCCCCCGACTTTTCAGAATTGTAAATGAACCACAAACATCCATTCTTTGCCCATCTCTGCTAGGCTCATAGACTTGGAGGCCATCTAGTATGACCTCCTGCACATCTTAGGCACAGAATCTCTCCCAGCCACTCCTGTACCAGACCCCTCACCTCTGGCTGAGCCACTGACGTCCTGAAATCATGATGTAAAGACTTCCAGTTACAAAGAATCCACCATTTGCTTCATTTAATCCAAACCAGCGCATGACCCTGCCTGGCACTGCAGAAGAAGGCAAACAAACCACAAAGCAACTAGGGTCTCTGCCAATCTGACCAAAGGATAAATTCCTTTCTGACAGAGTGGGCAGAGGATGGGTCAAGGCTGCTCCTGATGCTTGAACCTTTCTGGCTGTAGCAGCGGAGCTCTGGAGCTGGCCCATGACAAAGAGGTCCCGGACCGATCCAAGGCAAGTGGGCTGTAACAGCTCAATTCCCCAACCTAGCACTTTGGGTATAGATTTGTGGGCCAGCTAGCAGAAGAAATTTTCTAAGAAGCTGTCTCTGTAACTCCCAGAGACAAACTTGTCCGCTTTCAGTTTCCCTGAGACCAAAAAGAAAGACGGGTTGGTTGCTGCCACCACCAAGTGTAAATAAAAATATAAAATAAGCCCTTTTCCAGGGAAGAGATTACTTGGAATTCCCTCCCTGAAGCAATCTCTCCCCCTACCCCAGCCTCTGTTTTGCTTGGAGCTGGAAAAACAGAGGTTAATCCATGGAGAACAATGTGACTCTGCTTCTCCCGGGAAACCTAGTCACGTAGGCTTAAAGACACACACAAAATATCAATACCGGTTAACTGAAACAAAAAGAAAACACTTCTATTATTAAAACAAGACTACTGTAGCAAGGATAGTAAATGACTGGGTGTTAAAAGCCATGGATTGAAATAGACTCAGGGAGAATCCCTGGGCTGTAATCCTTTGTTACAAAAGAGAAAAACAATTAACCAGCTCAGACATGAATTCCAAACCTCCAAACAATAAAAACAATAAAAACCTAATGGATTATCTAAACTTTTCCCTACTTACACATTTCAAAGAGTCTGTTCCTGGGAGAGCCTGTCTCTCCTGCTACCTGGGGAAAAACTGCTCTGATCCAAAAACAAAGGAAAAAAATCCCTCTCTCTTTTTAAAATTCTTTATCTGCATTTCATTGGCTGACTGTCCAAAGCCCCCTCCCTCGGATGCCTCTCCAGAGTTGCTTAACCCTTTCCTCACTCTCCAGGTAAGTCAGACTCTTCTTAGCAGCTCCTATTCATGACATGGGGTCTTGGACCAGGCCACTCTGGCCACTGCAGGAGGGCTAGGAGAGATGTGCCTGGTTCAGGTCAGCCTCCCCCAACTACAAAACTGGAGGCTAGGTTGGGGGTGAAGCCCTTCCACCATGTAGCATTAGCTAATCATCTGTGCAGCTGCACAGCCCATGCTGGAGCCATGAAGGATACCATCTCTGAATGGTTACAACCCATACATGAGGGTAGCCCCATCTTAAAAGAAATCTTCCCAAACAGCTCCCCATCTTCATACCCATCATTGTCAGCAAGTTCCCCACTGAACGGGACACACCAGCCCAGACCCCGAGCAGGCAACAGATGTAAAAGCTGCAGACTTACCTCACTGCCACAAGGATTAACACTCACCCATACACCCATCACCCTTCACTCCCTCGCACACCTCTCCCAATGTCTGGTGTTCCTCAGCCAGGGAGCTGAGTGCCCCAACAAGAGCAAGGGGTCTGAAACCAGACCATGGGTCCCTCTCCAATGAGCTCTCATGGAAAACTGATCCAAGACAACACCAGTTCCGTGCCTCTAGGCGAACACCCTGCTGCTGCCCTGTCAAGGCTGGCCTGTGAAGCAAACCTGCCCCACACCCAGCACTTAAACTCTGCTGGACACTAACCAGCACGGGCTGAACACAGACACTGGGCATGGGGTGTTGTAGGTTCCACCTGCCCAAACTGCCAGATGTCTCCTGGCCCAGGCTCCACCTGTAGGCCCCCTCCTGCCTACAGTTTCCATGCCAGAGGCTGAGGCAGGCAGGTTGGGGGTTGCAATGTGCTCCCCGGGCCATGGTGCACCCACTGGTTCATGCCAGCTGCCCTGCACTTGACAGGCGTTTAGCTTCAGCTGAAGGATGCCCGGGGATGAGCTGCTTCATTGCTTTAACCTTTCAGCACGTCGTCCAGCACAGCAAGGCAGCACGAATTACCCAACTGAAGGAGAAAAATGAAGAATTGTTAAGTGGCCGAAGGAAGAATTCTTGCTAGCTACAGCCTAACACTTTAGAATTAGGGCAACTGATCGAAGTAATAATTATGGATGCGATTGCACTTAGCCAGAGGCCTCTATCTCACTTTTCCTCACAAGAGTGTTATTCTTTGGCCACTTTCTTCCCCTGAGGAAGCTTTGCCAAAACAATGCGACTGCTGACAAGACAAAGGTGAAAGCTTTGTTTATGGACTATGGTGCATGGAGGATTGTAGGTAACAGGAGAAGTTGATTAGTATGATGAGTGAGTCATTCTAAAAGTCCCTTTTATGAGAAAAAATAAGGTCAAGTTGACATGAAAACGCAATGACATAGAAACTGTATAAACATCAACGTCTGTGCAAATTGGCGCTTGCATTGTACTGGTTACCTAAGCAAAGGCACAATGCTGATTGGAGAAAGATGATAAACGTGTTCTGGGGGAATGGATGAGGATTCAAATGGAAAGAACACGAGTATAGGCAGGGGTTAGCAGCTCTGGCAGCCATGATGGAGTTCACATGAGCTTCACAGTACCCTGCATAGAGAACAGGTCCCATATGAGGAGAGGCTAAAGCGACTGGGACTTTTCAGTTTGGAAAAGAGGAGACTAAGGGGGGATATGATAGAGGTCTATAAAATCATGAGTAGTGTGGAGAGGTGAATAAAGAAAAGTTCTTCATTAGTTCCCATAATATAAGGACTAGAGGACACCAAATGAAATGAATGGGTAGCAGGCTTCAAACTAATAACAGACAGTTCTTCTTCACAAAGCAAATAGTCAACCTGTGGAACTCCTTGCCAGAGGAGGCTGTGAAGGCTAGAACTATAACAGAGTTTAAAGAGAAGCTAGATAAATTCTTGAAGGTTAAGTCCATAAAAGGCTATTAGCCAGGGGGTAGGAATGGTGTCCCTGGCCTCTGTTTGTCAGAGGCTGGAGAAGGATGGCAGGAGACAAATCGCTTGATCATTGTCTTCGGTCCACCCCCTCTGGAGCACCTGGTGCTGCCCACTGTCGGCAGACAGGCTACTGGGCTAGATGGACCTTTGGTCTGACCCAGTACGGCCGTTCTTATGTTCTTATAATAGGGTTTTTCAATCTAGCAGAAAAAAGTGTAAGATGAGCCAAAGGCTGGGAATCGAAGCCAGACAGAAAATAAGGCATTCATTTGTTGCAGTTAATCATTGGAACAACTTGCCAAAGTCATGGTTCATTCTCCATCGCTGGTGATTTTTAAACCAAGATGGGATATTTTGTTAAATGATCGGCTCTAGGATTTCCACAAGATGCACTGATGTCAGACAGTAGGAAGTCAGAGTTCTTGCGGAAATTCACGCGGCCAGTGTAGACAGCTGGCAAGTTTTTTCAGCAAAAGCAGCTGATTTTGTGGAAAAACTTGCCAGTCTAGACACAGCCTGAATGTTTGGCCATTTTCTCCTATTGGAAGTTTCCATTTTTTGACATTTTTGTCTGAATTTTTCTGGTCAAAGATCAGATTGTTTCAAGGTGGGAGGAAAAAGCCATTTTCAAGCCAGCTCTATGTGAACATCCATCCAGGGCTGTACATTCCGTGGGCCCTGCTAGCAGCCTGTCAAACCTCCCCTCACTCCGCCCCAAGAGAGTGGAGAGAGAGCTGCTTGGTGTTCAGAGCTCCATAGAGTCCCAGGCCGGGAGAGGTGGGTGTCCCCCTCGTATATCACAAACCAGGATTAATTCAGCTGTCTACACTGGCCGCGTGAATTTCCACAAGAACTCTGACTTCCTACCGTCTGACATCAGTGCTTCTTGCAGAAATACTATGCTGCTCCCGTTCAGGCAAAAGTCCCTTTTGCATGAAGCTTTTGTGCAAAAGGGCCAGTGTAGACAGCTCAGATTTGTTTTGCACAAAAAAGCCCTGATGGCGAAAATGGCAATCAGGGCTTTTTTGCGCAAAAGTGCGTCTAGATTGGCACGGACACTTTTCCACAAAAAGTGCTTTTGCGCAAAAGCGTCCGTGCCAATCTAGACGCTCTTTTCTACAAATGCTTTTAACAGAAAACTTTTCCGTTAAAAGCATTTGCGGAAAATCATGCCAGTGTAGACGTAGCCTCAGTGTCAGGAGAACTGTGGGTTCTGGTTTGCTCCGTCCCGCACTGGAAGCTGGCTGCTCAGGGTGCCTGGGTGCCCGGGGGGAGCACGCTGGTAAGAACCCAGCCTGCCTTCCTATCTGAATGTCCTGGGATCAACACTCTCCCACAGGTTCCAATAAAGCTGCAGCCAGCTGCTGCTAGGGGCGGAGTTATCCCTGTGCAGCGCTGAAGCAGCATTGTAGACCCTTCCCCCTGCCGGTAACCAGTGACCCCCACAGCCCGTATTCCCGGGTCCTGCAGCTCTCAGGCTGCTTCTTGTGGTGGAGGAATCCCCAGTGGTGATCAGAGCTGAGCTGTCTCCCAGGATAAAAGCAGCCCACAACTTGGGCATGGGAGGGGCTCGCTGCCTGCCCACCTCTAGGGTGCAGGGTAGATTTACAATGGAACATACCATGCCCTGGCAAGCCCCCCCCAACAACATGGGGGCCCCCAGGACCAGGTGGTCCAGCACCCCCCTCTGCCACGCAGGGAGGCCAGTCCCTCTGCAAGAGAGGGTGGGGGCAGGGGAGCAGGGAGGCTCACCCGAGAGCTGGCAGGAGGTGATGAGCAGCCCGACCAGGGGCTGGAAGGCTTCAGAGGAGCATGGGGCAGCCACCCTGCCCGCCAGAGAAAAGCGGCGCTTTGAAGCGGGAAAGCCCCGTTTCTCTGCAGCCCGGCTGTGCGGCTCCCCAGTGCTCCTCTGAAGCCTTCCAGCCCGCGGTCGGGCTGCCGGTGGCTCCCGATGAGTGGCGGCTGCCCGCGGGGTGGGGAGGGAGGCCGGCTGTGGCTGCCTGGGGGGAGCGGGGCAGGAAACAGCCACACTCTGAAGCAGGAAAGCTCCGCTTCTCCCTGGCTGCGCGGCTGCGCTGCCCCCTCCTGAGCTGAGTCCTGCAGCCCCTGGAGCGCTGCGCAGCTGTTGGCTTCCACCTGGTGAGTGGCGGCTGCCTGCGGGTGAAGGGGAGAGCGGCTGGGCGAGGGAGAGCCCTGGCGGGGGGCAGGGCGCTCAGGCAGTCGATGGAACTCACCTTCAGGTGGAGCACATGTGGGTCTCTGCCCTCTTCTCCAGGCCAGCCAGCGCAGAGCCACTGGGGCGCTTGAACCTGTCCTCTGTGACCATGAGATCTTCCTATCTCCTCTGTCAGTCTTCTCCAGCCCCACCATGGCTCTGCTCCTGCACTGGGCCCGCAGCTCCACCCCTTGCACCCGAGGCCCTGCCTTTCTGGGGGCTCAGACCTGCCCCCTCACACACCTGGCCCAGGTGCCTGGCTATTCTGTCAGCAGTCCTCCCTTAGTTTCTGTGCCTGTGGCCTGCACCCAGGTCTGGGCCTGCACTTAGGAGAGGCAAGGGCTGGCTTTCAGCATCCCACTATTCCAGACATTCCATTGGAGAATGGGTGTTCCAAACCATGGCCCACCCAGGCCCACCGGGAGCTACACCCCTGTTCTTTAAGATATTTTTAATCTGCCTAAAAACCAAGCCATAAAAAAGTGATACTCTGAGTCTGGCAGACAAAGACAAAAAATGAAGGTGAGGCGAAAAGATGAAGCTAAGCAAAAAGACAGTTTGTGATCTTATTTTAAAAATCTTGAAGTACTGAATAGAGAACATTCATCAAAAAGTAGGGGCAAGGAAACATTTCAATTATCTCATCACTTGCCGACTTGTGGGGATACCACAACAACTGCAAAAGTGGAACAAGTGGACTCTGAAGTGGCAATGGTACTACAAAGTGTTGGTAATTTTGTCAAAGTAAGCGAAGAAACCTACCCTAAAGGCATTGTATTACAGCCAAAATCTATTTTATTGGATATGATAGAATATTTGTTAGCAAATAAACCGAAAATAAAAGGAATGTGAGATTGGAGGACAAAAGCAATTTTGAAGTCTTCATGAGTCTCATTTTCTGACAATAAAGAAAAATGGGACCACAAACATGAGAAATTGGTGTGGTTTTTTTTTTCTGAAACCACCAAAGCAGTCTACTGTCATGTTTGCAAATTGTTCCCTGACCATAGTAAAGGAAAACAAACATTTGTTGATGGGCACTCTAATTGGAGAAATGTTGCAAGAGGTATTGCTGATCATGAAACTTCAACAGGTCATATTAATGCTATGTGTAAATTTGTTCAAAGATGTAAATTATATGGAAGAACTGATTGGCTGTGTCTAGACTGGCAAGTTGACTGGAAAAACTTGCCAGCTGTCTACACTGGCCGCTTGAATTTGCGCAAGAACACCGACGATCTAATGTAAGATTGTCAGTGTTCTTGCACAAACACTATGCTGCTCCCCTTCGGGAAAAAGCCCTCTTGTGCAAATGTATTTGCGCAAGAGGGCCAGTGTAGACAGCTAAAAAGTGTTTTGCGCAAAAAAGCCCCGATGGAGAAAATGGCGATCGGGGCTTTCTTGCATAAAACCGCGTCTAGATTGGCACGGACGCTTTTCCGCAAAACGTGCTTTTGCACAAAAGCGTCCGTGCCAATCTAGATGCTCTTTTCCGCAAATGCTTTTAACGGAAAAACTTTTCCATTAAAAGCATTTGCGGAAAATCATGCCAGTCTAGACGTATTTTTTTAACCTGCCTTGAAATCTTAGTTAATTTGACAATTTTCTCAATGAACATTTGAAAAATTATCAGTATTGTGACCCAGAGACGACCAATGTTTTAATGTACCAAACCTACAATGAATTCATTACTATAATGGCAAAGCTGCTCAGAAACCAATTCACTGATGAAGTAAAGGTTGCCAAGTACTATTCACACAAGAGGCACAGGCCGCCTGCTCCAAACGGGATGGCTCCCTCCCTGCCCCGTCTCCAGCCCTGCCATGGGGCATGGAAAGGGCCAGGGGAAGCCCGCCAGGCCTTGCACAGGTGCCACTCTGTGCAGTTAAATCCTTGGGCAGCCAGCCTGGCCCCCGGCCACTCATTGCCCTGGGTGCCAAGGGAAGGAGGCTTCACCACGGCCCCCTGCTTCGCTGGTTCCCGGAGAGGGCCAGGCCTTGCTCCAGGGCCCTGGGCCAGCAGATCCGGCTCCTGGCATAACACGGGACCAAGATTTGAGCCCTCGGTTGCTCCCAGGGAGGGGTGGGACGGGGATGACACAGAGTGCGGGTCCAGGCACGCGCCGGCTCTCGACGGCACAAATACGGAGTCACTCGCCTCATGCTGCACTAGCTCTATGCCTCTCACGCCGTAACCGCGGCCTCACCCCTCGGGCTGCAGCACAGCCCCCCAGAGAGCCACAGACTCATCCGCTGGGGCAGGGGTGCGGTGGTCACTGGGCCTTCGGGAAACGGCGCCCTGGCAAACTTCCATGTGGACACCCTGTGGGCACAGCGCCCCTCCCTCCCTGACGCCAATAGCTCCCCAACACCTGCGTCACTCCTGCACCCCAACTCTCACAGTGTGCCCTTAATGTCTGTACTGTGCCCTCTTGACCTCTAATCTTAGCACAACACCTTCGCCCCAACCCCTGACCCTGCTTATGCACCAACTCCTGCCCCCCATCCTGTGCCCCGACCCTGACCCGACCTCTGCTCTGATCCCTGCCCCCCAGCTTGTGCTCTGATCCCCTACCTCTGCCCTGACCCCCGCATGTGCCCCGATCCCTGACCCTGGTTTAATTTAAATTATTAAACAGATTAAGCATTTTAACTTTCCCATGTTAGTTTATCAAACTTCATTTTAAACTAAAATATTATTTTATGTCCAACAAAAATGGTTCCCATGTTTTCTTTATTTATGACAGGGGTGGGGAATCTCTTTTGGGTCAGGGGCCACAGATTCACAGAAAAATCAGTTGGGGGCCACAGAAGTGAGAAGCAAAATAACTCCTCCTAAAATCCCCAAGTGAAGGGTACAGTGTGTGGAACAGGGCTGCCAGCGAGTGGGATAGGGATGGGGTGCAGGACCTGGGAGGGAGGTGCGGTACAGTAAGGGGTGAGGGTGCAAGGCGGGGTGCAAAACCAAGCAGGGAGTAGGGTATCTGGCCAGGGGTGAGGGAGAAAGAACAAGGGAGGTGCAGGGTGTGGCCAGGAGGGAAGGTGCAGGAGCAACAGTGGATACAGGAATAGGGTGGGGTAGGATGTCTGGCCAGGAGGGACTGTGCAGGAGCAAGGGAGGGTGCAAGTGTGGCCAGGAGAGAGGGTGCAGGAGCAGGGCAGGGTGAGGGGAGTGAGTGAGGGGGGTTGTAATGTGCTGGTTCAGGCATGAGGGGGATACTTATCTGGCTGTGCACCCCTGTTGCTCCCATTTGCAAGTTGTTTGTAGAGATCTGCTCCCTTGTAAGACTGTGCTACTGGTAGCAGGAACTGCTCCTATTGGTTCCAGAAGTAGCACAATCCTACAGGCTGTGGTTTCTAATCAGAAAACCAAATGTTTAGGATTGCTCCCCATTTCAGTGCGGGGAGAGCTCCTCTGTTGCCCTCTGCACTGGCTTTGTGTTTGCGGCAACCCAAGTGGTACCTTGCCAGCACAGGAAATCCGGAGATTCCAGCTAG
The DNA here is from genome assembly GCF_049634645.1 of Pelodiscus sinensis. Classification (NCBI taxonomy): domain Eukaryota; kingdom Metazoa; phylum Chordata; order Testudines; family Trionychidae; genus Pelodiscus; species Pelodiscus sinensis. The sequence goes on along the minus strand of NC_134734.1, from coordinate 5,965,727 downwards.
TTTTACGCGGTGGCGCAGAGCAAGCCGGGGGCAGGGTGGGGTGCACTGGACACAATGCAATACGGAAGTGTTCCTTGGTTTACACCAGCTCTTCGGTGAGGGGTGAAGGTGGGGGACAGAGTCCCCTAGTGACCCTGCTCCTTCTGGCTGCACTTCCTGCCACCTGGGGAGACAGGCAGCCCCCTTCCCAGGCTTCCGGAGGAGCTGCACTCTGCACGGCTGCCCTACAGAGCAGCCCTTCCCACGTCAGAAATGCAGACACCATGAGCAGAAGGCAGGATGGGCAGGTCCTGTGGGGGAAGGACTCTGGGCTCCTTTGCTTGCTTCCAACGGCCCCAGCTCTGCCGCCTCCAGGGCTTCTCCAGCAGCCGGCGCGGAGCTGCCCCCGGGCAGTACCAGGAGGGCTCATGGGCAGATGCCATGGCACAGCCGATCCCACATCTAGCAGAGCTGGCTCCCCGCAGGTGGGGCTGGATGTCAGGCTGCAGCGGTGCTAGAGGGCTCCCAGCGGCGCATGGGCTGCTGTTTCCCCATTGGGTGCTTCCAAGACTTCTGCCCAGGCAGCAGCGGAGCAAACCTCATTGCCATTCCCCCAGTGTGGGGGGGAGCTCTCTCCCTCCTCCTCCCCCATGCAGCAGGGAGGCAGCAGGGGATCCCCACCTCATGTGGGAGGAGGGGGGGGCTGAGCTCGAGCCGCAGACCACCTAGGAGGCAGCCGCGGATCTCTAGTGATTTTTTTGGAGTGAGAAAGTATCTGGAGTAGAAGCCCTTTCCTCTCTGATGTGCTGGTACGAGCTCTATTGCCCCTATCTGGAGACCCTTCGGGAGCAGGGTCTCATGAGTGGGGTCCCTGAAGGGGGTTGGGCTGGAGGAAAGCAAAGGAAGGGAATCGTGAGGCCTTTTGCCATTTTGCCCAATTACCAAGCCCACCTCTTGGTTGTCCGCCTGGCAGAAGGGCTGAAGGCTGCACTGGTACTGGTTGGCTGGTGGAAATGTCATTGACCAGATATGCAAAAGGTCTGTCTGCCATTGGAGAACTGAGACATGGCAGGTTGCTCTTGAGGCTGCCTCTGCCAGCATCTGAGGTCAAGCTCCTCTGCGTCGGCTATGAGGATGGCTTGCCTCATGGGGTGCAAAGATGATTTAGCTTCTTTTTAAGTTGACAGACATACAGGTCCAAGGTCTTGAGCACGGCTCACGAGTCCTTGAGCGAATGCAAAGCCACCTCTGTGGTAACAGAAAAGGGGAGGCCCTCAACTGTATTCTGTACCTCCCTGGGTAGCGCAGAGAGGTGCAGCCAGGAGGCCCTACATGTGGCCACTGACATCGCAAGTGATCCGCTGTGCAAGGGCTCCATTTTGGTCACATGGGGGGCTGCAGCCATGCGCTCCAAGACACAGTTTGCTTTTCATCCCGTTCCCCAGATGCTAAGGGAATGAGGGGAAGGTGCCTGCGTCCCGTGCATGCCTCTCCTGCCTGGCTGGTGAAGGTAGCTCCACGTCCATGCAGCAAGCAGTTACTTTGACATAATGTCAAAATAATGGTGAGCTGGAGGACTGCTTACTCTGACTCCCATAACCCTTATTTTGCGAGAAGTAAGGGAGGCGGGGGAAGAGCGCTCCAGCTCAGACTTCCTGCTGCGTAGACAGTGCCAGAAGCTGAGTTAAGCTATTTCAACTTCAGCTACGCAATTGAAGTAGTGGAAGTTGCACAGCTTAATTCTACTTTAGCCTTGCTGTGTAGACGTGCCCTGAATATTTTCAGTTTCTCAAAATAGTAGTATGTATATTTTGCCAGCAATGCTGAATAATTGGCTATTCTAATCCGGAGGGATGCAGACGAATATGATTTCTGACCCAGGATCTCCAGTCTCTTCCAGTTCTTGTCATAAGACGTGGACCTAAATTAAGTTTCCTTATCCCTGGGGTGGGCTGCATCCACCCCAAGTGAGCTCGGTGTTGGGTGGAGGAACAAACATTCTGCCCCTGTGGCAGGAAGATAGTACTGTCAGTTCCCCTCTTGGAAGTTGAGGAAATAGAGGCTGGAGTTTGCCACAGTATCGCTGCTGGATCCAATACGGTCCTGTTGACTGGCAGAGCTATTTTAGATGGCGCTGATGCCTGCAGCCCATCAGTTCAACTTGTGTGCCTCAGGTACTTCCACAAGGGAAATGCCAAGGGAATTGGCCACCCTCTTGTACAGGCCCTGACAGGACTCAGTTGTCGCTTGCTGAGGGCAGAGGGGCATCATCGATTCATCTGGAGGGAAGAGACGTGGGATGGAGGTAAAGTGTCGTCCTCCTGAGTCTCCTCCAGATCTTCCTTCTCCTGCGTGGTGTCCGATGTGGTCGGCACAGGGGGCTTAAGCACCACTGCCTGGGGCTCATCTGCGGCTGTCACTTGCGGCCCTGCTACCTGAGCCCCGAGGGGCCCCCAGGGATGCCATCCCTGCCACGACAGTGGGAGTGGAATGGGAGGGAACCACGGGAATGGCTGCCACAACTGGGGTTGGCTCTGCTGCTGCTGCTGGGAGGAAGGCTTGGGGAGGGGTGTCGGGAGAGTTCCCCCTCATCCTCACTGTCACGGAAAAGAGTGGAGCTGAGCTTGGGTGCAGCCAGTCTGCTGGGGCCCTAACGTGGGTGTAACGTCGGTACCAAATAACAGTGTGCCCAGCTCCGGTGAACTGCCAGCTCCTGAGGGTGCTGAGAGGCCCTGGTGGAGGGAAGAGCAGCACTGCTGGTGTGGAGGGCTGAAATGGCTGCGGTGCCAGCTTGACCCATGCCTTGGATGTGGTCGATACCGAGGAAACGTTGGTCCACGGTGCCGGTGCCGTCTTTGCAAGTGTCTGTACTGGTGGTTCCGGTTGGCCTTTAGCCACCGTCTGATTCAGCGGCTTGGGCATTACTGCCAGTGCAGGGACAGTCTTTTCAGCTTCGGTGCCAAGACTGCAGGGCGAGCTCTTTGGCCAGCACCACCCCTCGGAGTTTGTCTGTAACCAGACGACCCCAGTTCCTGTGCATCCCCCAAAGCATGTACCTTAGGAGTGGAGAAGGCTTCTGCCGAGGGGACAGCTTCTCGGGTGGTCTGTCTGCTGTGGGAGATGGATGTTTCCTCTTAGCCATTTCCTTGGCTGGAGGATCCCTCGGTGCTGACAGCCCTGATATGACGCCGCTGTAGGCGTGATGTGGTGTGGTGGGGAGGGCTGGTCTTTGTGCCTTCTCCATAGGCAGGGGTTTGAGCTGCAGTGACCTGGCCTGTGGGAATCTGGAAAAGAGCTTCCTACAGTGGTGGCAGCTCTTCAGAGACTGGTCCTGTCCCAGGAACCAGATACATTGCTCATGCCCATCAGAGACTGGAATGGACATCCGGCATGTGGGGCATCTCCTCAGTCCTGGAGGGCCCGGCACCACCACTCTCCCGCTAACTACTAGGGCTGTGTCTAGACTGCATTGCTATTTCCTGACACCAGAGGTATCCCAAAAACGCAACACCACGTCCAAGGATCGCATCCACTTTTTCAAAATGTTTTCCAAACGAACGGGTGCGATCTTTCACCACCCCTGTAAATCCCGTTCTAGGAGGAGTACGGGATGGCTCGAGAGAGTACTTTTTTCCAAAATGTGGCGCTGTGTAGACACGCCAAATTTCAAAAAAGCCTTTTTCAAAAGTAATTGAATAAAAGATACGCAATTAAAGTACTGCAAGTTGCATATCTTGTTCCGATTTAACAGTGCAGTCTAGACGTAGCCTAGGAGAATACAGGACAAAAACTTTTTTTAATGAAAGAGACGCATCAACAACTGGGATAGGGGGAGCCAAACCAGTAATAATTACCTAACAACTATCTGCTAATTAACCAAATAAGACTATCTCAGTACTGACCATGGGGCACTGCTGGGTTCCCACCAAGCCTGGAGCAGTTGAGAAGGAACTGAGGGATGGTTGGAGGCACACAGGGCTCTGGGGGGATACTGCTGCTAAAATGTTCCAATTATAAGCGCAGGAGCACTAAGGGTATGTCTACACTACAAAGTTAGTTCGAACTAATGGACGTTAAACTACACTAGCGCTCCGTTAGTTCGAATTTAATTCAAACTAGCGGAGCGCTTAGTTCAAACTAGGTAATCCTCATTCCACGAGGATTAAGCCTAGTTTGAATTTACTAGTTCGAATTAAGGGGTGTGTAGACCCTTAATTTGAACTAGTGGGAGGCTAGCCCTCCCCAGCTTGCCCTGGTGGCCACTCTGGCCAACACCAGGGAAACTCGTCTGCCCCCCTCCCGGCCCCGGACCCCTTAAAGGGACACGGGCTGGCTACGATGCCCGTGCCAGGTGCAAGCCTGCCAGCACCCAGCCAGCAGACCCTGCACCTGGCACGGATCGAGCCACCCACCCGATGCCCCCCAGCCCATCCCCTCTTCCCGGGACCAGGCTGGCGGCTCCCGGGAGCTTGCCCGGGACCACAAGAGGCGGGCACCCGCCTGGGCTAGTGCGAACATCGTGGACCTTGTCCACAGCCTCCACACTAGGCACAGGAAAGTGGCCGTCTAGGGCAGGGGAGCTGCCAGCCTGGCCACCCAGGAGCAGGTTTGCATGAAAATCAAGGTGGTCCACTGAGACCCCCGACTTTGAGCCCTGAGTTTACAATGGCTGTACTGGGTCAGACCAAAGGTTCATCTAGTCCAGTAGCCTGTCTGCCGACAGCGGCCAACCCTAGGAACCCTGGAGGGGATGGACCAAAGACAGTAACCAAGCCATTTGTCTCGTGCCATCCCTCTCCAGCCTTCCACAAACTTTGGGCAGGGACACCATTCCTACCCCCTGGCTAATACCACTCCATGGACCCAACCTCCATCACTTTATCGCACTTCTCTTTAAACTCTGTTCTAGTTCTAGCCTTCACAGCCTCTTGCAGCAAGGAGTTCCACAGGTTGACTCTTTGCTTTGTGAAGAACAACTTTCTGTTACTAGTTTGAAGCCTGATACCCATTCCTTTCCTTTGGTGTCCTCTAGTCCTTCTATTATAGGAACTAATGAAGAACTTTTCTGTATGCACCCTCTCCACCCCACTCATGCTTTTAGAGACCTCCATCCTGTCCCCCCTCTGTCTCCTCATTTCTAAGCTGAAAAGTCCCAGTCTCTTTAGCTTCTCTTCATATGGGACCTGTTCCAAACCTCTGATCATTTTAGTTGCCCTCCCCTCTCCCACCCTCTCTCTTCCCCTCTCCCACCTCCTTTTCCCAGTCTCCCCGAGTTTTGTTCAATAAAGAGAGATTCTATTTTTGAACACACGTTTTCTTTATTTTGTACATCAAGAAAAGGGGCTAGGGAAGGGTAAGTGGAAGGAGGTGAGGGAGGAATGGGGTACGTGCCCCCGATGGGGAGGACTGGGCTGACTCTGCGGGCTTCTGGAGGTGGAAGCTCCCCTGCAGCCCCCCAATTGTCCCCTCTCCCCAGATGGCAGCCTGCGGCAAGTGCAGCCGGTCTGATGGCTGAGTGCTGTGATGTGCCCAGTGTGGGTAGTCCGGGCAATCCAAGCCAGGACTGCTTTGCAAGCGGGGCACCCCTGAGAACTGTCTGTCCGGGGTGGGGGTCGGGTCCCTTTAAGCACAGCCCTCAGCTAGCCTGAGACAGCAGCTCCACGCTCTAAGTCCTATTCTGATGCCCTGCCGGCACTGCTTCCGGCCATCCTTAACCCCTATTCAGGGTCCACTTAATGTGAACATGCTAGTTCGAATTAACAAAATGCTAATTCGAACTACAGGCAGTCCCCGAGTTACGCGGATCCGACTTATGTCGGATCCGCAGTTACGAACAGGGCCCTCTCCCTGGTCTCCAGCAGACCAGGGAGAGGAAGCAAAGCGGCGGAACACGCGGGCAGCGGACAGCCCAGACGCGTCTGGGCTGTCCGCTGCCCGCGTGCTCTGCGGCTTTGCTCTGCAAACCAGGGGGACGGGGAGCAAAGCAGGGCAAAGTCCGCTGCCCGCGTGCTCCGGGGCTTTGCCCTGCTTTGCTCCCCGTCCCCCTGGTCTGCAGACCAGAGCAAAGCAGAGCAAAGCCGCGGAGCCTGAGGGCAGCAGGACAGCCACGGCGCGTCTGGGCTGTCCCGCTGCCCCCGTGCTCCAGGGCTTTGCTCCGGACGCTGTGGTACAGCAGCTGGGGCGCTGCCGGTTGGTCCCGTAGCGCCGCTCTGCCCCAGGCGTCCTGATTCAGCCACTGCTGGTCAGTTTCAGCAGCGGCTGAATCAGGACGCCTGGGGCAGAGCAGCTTGGGTGCTGCTGGGTTGGTCCAGCGGCGGCGCTACTGGACCAACCCAGCAGCACCCCAGCTGCTCTGCCCCAGGCGTCCCCAAGTCAGCCGCTGCTGAAACTGACCAGTGGCTGACTACAGGAAGCCCCTGCCCCGGGCTTCCTGGAATCAGCCGCTGATCAGTTTCAGCAGCAGCTGACTTGGGGATGCCTGGGGTTCTTAAGTTGAATCTGTATGTAAGTCAGAACTGGCATCCAGATTCAGCCACTGTTGAAAGTGATCAGTTTCAGCAGCGGCTGAATTTGGATGCCAGTTCCGACTTACATACAGATTCAACTTAAGAACAAAACTACAGTCCCTAGCTTGTACGTAACCTGGGGACTGCCTGTAGTTTTTTAGTCTGGATCCGTTAGTTCGAATTAACGTTGTAGTGTAGACGTACCCTAAGACACCTACATTGGAATGCCCACAGGGATGCTCCTCGAAGAAGAAGAAGAATCACTTCACTAGATCTGCTGGCAGTGCTCCTCCTAATGCACCTAATACCTAATTTTTGGCTACAAGGGCCCCCTGTTAGAATCATAGGGCTGGAAGAGACCTCAGGAGGTCATGAAGTCCAGCTCCCTCCCCAAAGCAGGACCAATCCCAACTAAATCAACCCAGCCAGGGCTTTATCAAGCCGAGACTTAAAAACCTCTAGGGATGGAGAAACCACCCCCTCCCTAGGGAACCCAGCCCAGTGCTTCCCCACCCTCCTAGGGAAATAGTTTTTCTTACTATCCAACCTAGACCTCCCCCACTGCAACTTCAGACCATTGCTCCTTGTTCTGCATCTGTCACTACTGTGAACAGCCTCTCTCCATCCTCTTTGGAACCTCCCTGCAGGAAGTTGAAGGCTGCTATCAAATCCCCCCTCACTCTTCTCTTCTGCAGACTAAACAAACCCAAATTCCTCAGCCTCTCCTCATAGGTCATGTGCTCCAGCCCCCTCATCATTTTGGTTGCTCTCCACTGGACCCTCTCCAATGTGTCCACATCCTTCCTGTAGTGGGGGGAGGGGGAGGAGAACTGGACACAATACTCGAGATGTGACCTCACCAGAGCCGAATAAAGGGGAATAATCACTTCTCTGGATCTGCTGGCAATGCTCCTCTTAATGCAACCTAATATGCCATTAGCCTTGTTGGCTACAAGGGCACACTGTTGACTCATATCCAGCTTCTCGCCCGCTGTAATCCCCAGGTTCTTTTCTGCAGAACTGCAACGTAGCCAGTCGGTCCCCAGCCTGTAACAATGCTTGGGATTCTTCCATCCCAAGGGAAGGACTCTGCACTTGTCCTTGTTGAATCTCATCAGATTTATTTTGGCCCAATCCTCTAATCTCTCCACATCACTCTGGACCTTATCTCTGCCCTGCAGCATATTTACCCCTCCCCCTAGTTTAGTGTCATCTGCAAACTTACTGAGGGTGCCATCTATCCCCTTGTCCAGGTCATTAATAAAGATGTTGAACAAAACGGGTCCTAGAACAGATGCTTGGGGGTATGTCTTCACTACCCCCCTAGTTCGAACTAGGGGGGTAATGTATGCATACCGAACTTGCTAATGAAGCCCGGGATTTGAATTTCCCGGGCTTCATTAGCATAAAGCCGGCGCCGCCATTTTTAAAAGCCGGCTAGTGCGAACCCCGTGCCGCGCGGCTACACGCGGCACGGACTAAATAGTTCGGATTAGGCTTCCTGTTCCACGAGGCGTACAGATAGTTCGGATTAGAAGTCTAATCCGAACTATCTAGTCCGTGCCGCGTGTAGCCGCGCGGCACGGGGTTCGCACTAGCCGGCTTTTAAAAATGGCGGCGCCGGCTTTATGCTAATGAAGTCCGGGAAATTCAAATCCCGGGCTTCATTAGCAAGTTCAGTATGCATACATTACCCCCCTAGTTCGAACTAGGGGGGTAGTGTAGACATACCCTGGGGCACTCCGCTAGAAACCAACCTCCAAACTGACATCGAGCCGTTGATCACTACCTGCTGGGCCCGACAGTCTAGCCAGCTTCTATCCACCTTACAGTCCATTTATCCAATCGATAGTCTCTTAACATGATCAGTACCCTCGGATGCATTAAATCTGGGCCCATGGATTTGTGCATGTTTAGCTTTTCTAACTAGTTTCTAACTTGTTCTTTACCCACCAAGGGCTGTCCACCTCCTTTCCATACTGTGTTCCCTAGTGCATTTGCCTGGGAGCTGACCTTGTCCGTGAAGACAGAGGCAAAGGAAGCATTGAGTACTTCAGCTTTCTTTGCCTTCTTTGCCAGGGCTGGGCAAAACAAGGCCCGGGGGCCAGATCCGGCCCACCAAGCCACCGGATCCAGCCTGCAGACCTCCCTGCCAAGACCCTCAGGCACACAGGGCTGCACAGGTTAAAGCACAGTCCATGCTGTCTCTGCTCTGCAGGGAGGGGGAGGCTGCATGAGATTGCCCCTGCCCCCAGCCGAGAAACAATCAGCCAATAGGAACTGACCCCAGCCACTCTCTCAGCTCCTATTGGAGCTGAGAGATTGGCCCCGGGGGCAGCAGCAAGACTCTTTCCCCTCTGGAGCTGAGAGCCAAATGGAGGGAGCAGCTGCAGTTTCAAGCAGGGCTGCAGCAGGCAGGGAGCCCAGCCTGCCTTGGGGTGCTGCACGGCTGCTGGCTTAGGTAAGTGCCTCCTAGCCAGAGCCTGCCTCTGGCACCCCGGCCCCTCCTGCACCCCAGCTCCCTCCCCAGGTCACCATCTAAACCTGCACCCCACTGCCCCAGGTCAGAACTCCCTCCCAGACTCTGCACCCCTCCTACACCCCTCCTCCAGGCCAGAATCCTCTCCTGCACCCAAACACCCTCCCATACTCTGCACCCCATTCCCCTGCCCCAAGTCACCACCCTATGCCCTCTGCAGTCTGCACCCCCTTTTCCCCTTCTCCCAGGTCACAGCTCCCTCCCAGACTTTGTCTCCATCTCTCCCTCTTGGAGCCCCTCCCCCAGGTCAGAATCCTCTCCTGCACCCCTACGCCCTCCCTGATCTTACACCCCAATCCCCAGACCCAGGGCACAAGCTCCTCCCTTGCCCAAACTTCCTCTCAGACCCCACGCCATCTCCTGCTCCCCAGTCCCTTACCTGTGCACCCTGCTGTGCCCAACCTCCATCCTAGACCCTGTGCTCTCTCCACAGAAAATCTTTCCAAAACCTTGGAGTGGTTCCCCCACACACCAAAAATTATTGCCCACCCCTGCTGTTGACTCATATCCAGCTCATCCACTGTAACCCCCAGGTCCTTTTCTTCTGAACTGCTGCTTAGCAACCTGTAGCCATGCTTGGGATTCTTCCATCCCCAGGGCAGGACTCTGCACTTGTCCTTGTTGAACCTCATCAGATTTCTTTTGGTCCAATCCTCTAATCTGTCTAGGTCACTCTGAACCCTGTCCCTGCCCTCCAGTGTATCTACCTCTTCCCCTAGCTTAGTGTCATCTGCAAACTTGCTGAGGGTGCAATCCATCCCCTCATCCAGGTCTTTAATAAAGATGTTGAACAAAAGGGGTCCCAGAACCACCTTTGGGGCACTCCGCTAGAAACCAATTGCCAACTAGACATCAAGCCATAGATCACTACCCATTGAGCCCAACAATCTAGCCAGCTTTCTGTCCACCTTACAGTCCATTTATCCAATACATACTTCCTGCTGCGTCTAGACTGGCAAGTTTTTCTGCAAAAGCAGAGGCTTTTGCGGAAAAACTTGCCAGCTGTCTACACTGGCCGCTTTAATTTCCACAAGAACACCGACGATCTCATGTAAGATTGTCAGTGTTCTTGCGGAAATACTATGCTGCTCTCGTTTGGGCAAAAGCCCTCTTGCGAAAATGGCGATCGGGGCTTTCTTGAGCAAAAGCGCGTCTAGACTGGCACGGACGCTTTTATGCAAAAAGTGCTTTTGTGGAAAAGCGTCCTGCCAATCTAGACGCTCTTTTCCACAAATGCTTTTAACGGAAAACTTTTCTGTTAAAAGCATTTGCGGAAAATCATGCCAGTCTAGACGTAGCCCCTTAGTTTGCTGGCAAGAATATTGTGGGAGACTGTATAAAAGCTTTGCTAAAGTCAAGGTATATCACATCCACTGACTTTCCTACATCCACAGAGCCAGTTACCTCATCATAGAAGGCAATCAGATTGGTCAGGCACGACTTGCCCTTTGTAAATACGTGTTGACTATTTCTGATCACTTTCCCCTCTTCCAAGTGCTTTAGAATGGATTCCTTGAGGATCCCCTCCATGATTTTTCCAGGGACTGATGTAAGGGTGACTGGTCTGTAGTTTCCTTGATTGTCCTTCTTCCCTTTTTTAAAGATGGGCACTACATTTGTCTTTTTCCAGTCTATCAGGATCTCTCCCGATCTCCACGACTTTTCAAAGATAATGGCCAAAGGCTCCACAATTGACATTTGCCAGCTCCCTCAGTACCTTCGGATGCATTAGATCTGGCCCCATGGATTTGTGAATGCCCAACTTTTCTAAATAGTTCCTAACCTGTTCTTTCTCCACCCAGGGCTGCCCACCTCCTTACCATGCTACCTAGTGCAGCAGTCTGGGAGCTGACGTTGTCTGTGAAGACAGAGGCAAAAAAAGCATCAAGTACTTCAGCTTTTCCCACATCATCTGTCCCTGGTTTACCTCCCTCATCCACTCCCTCTGGCTGTGTCTACATCGGCATCCCTTTCCGGAAAAGGGATGCTAATGAGACACTTCGGAATTGCAAATCTGCGGGGGATTTAAATATCCCCCGCGGCATTTGCATTTACACGGCTGCCGCTTTTTTCCGGCTCAGGGTTTTTGCCGGAGAAAAGCGCCAGTGTAGACACGATTTTCCGGAAAATAAGCTCTTTTCCGGAAGATCCCTTATTCCTATTTGAAAGGCAGGGACAGAGCCCAGGAATTGAGGAGGTGGGAAAATTTTAATTGAAACCATTTTCTGTTGGTAAATCCCAGGAGCATTCAACAAGTTTGTTTTCCACATTCACAGATGAAAATTCTTTGCAACAATTGTCTGCTTCACAAAACTGTTTGTCAGGTGCGGTGACATTGTCACGTGGCACCCGAAGGGGAGTCACTTTGATCCAGACACTGGGGAAGACGCTTCAGTCTGTGTTAGGAGTCGCTCCTCTTAATGATTTAAACATAATGAAATACCCATCAAAACCGACTAGTTCAGCTGTCCTACAGCAGAGCCCATCCAGGTCAGTTTATGGCATTGAACTGGGACTAGAGCTGGGTCAGACCATGAAAAATTCCAGAGGATCAGGAGAATGGGGAAGTGAGAGACTGCAGCGCCATGTGGTGGCCACAGGAGAAATCGCCAGTTCCTGGCCCTGCGTGAACTGGTTGCTGAGTTCACATGGAAAGTTGCACAATGGAAGGTTATCGTGTGTAATCATCATGTGAAATGACTCAACATGAGCCACTCACACCTTGCTGCCAGCGACACCCTCACACGGCTCCTCATGGCTCCCCAGCCGCCCCCGCCATGGGGCAGAAAGGAGAGGGCTGTTACACCCGACTGACAGTGGGGCTACGTCTAGACTGCATCCCTCTGTCGACAGAGAGACGTAGATTAGGCACATCGAAATTACTAATGAAGCAGGGATTTAAATATCCCGTGCCTCATTAACATAAACATGGCTGCCACTTTTTTTTGAAATGGAGGTTTTTTTTTTAAAAAAAAAAACGGCAGTCTAGACACGGATCTGTCGAAAATAAAGCCTTTTTCGACAGGTCCTGTATTCCTCAAAAATGAGGTTTACAGGATCTATTGAAAAAGGCTTATTTTTGACAAATCTGCATCTAGACTGCCGGGTTTTTTTCAGAAAAACTTAAAAAAAAAGCAGGTGTCAGGGTTGGGGGTGGGGGCTCAGGGCAGGGGGTTGGGGAGTTATGTGCAGGTGTCAGGGTTGGGGGTGGGGGCTGGGGAGTTATGTGCAGGTGTCAGGGTTGGGGGTGGGGGGCTCAGGGCAGGGGGATGCAGGAATCTGGGCAGGGATCTAACCTGCGTCCTAGACTGCTGACTTGGCCCCCAAGCACACGGGGGGACCTAACAACTGTTTCCCGACTTACAGAAATTCTATAGAAGGCTGAGGGAGCAAACGAGGATGGTGTTCAGCTTGCTTCAGGATCAGGCACCCGGACCCCTGCCCAAGGTGCCATAGCCAGGGTGGCACTACGCCCTTGGCTGCAGTGGGACTTCACTCAGCTGCCCACAGTGCAAACTCCTGCTCCCTACCCCCACCCCTCAGCACCAGGCTGGCAGTCTTCTCCCCGACCCCAGTTCCCTCCCCTTTGCCCATGCACTCCCCAGCCAGCTGGCCCAGGGCTCCAGCTCCAACCCCCGAGGAGCCCTGAGTACCACCAGCCTCCACTGCCTGGAACAGAGCAAAGTCTCCCCCTGCGCTGTTCAGTCTGTGGCTGGGGCCAGGCAGGGGCTAGGAGCAGAACTTGGGGATGAGTGGAGAAGCCAGGCAAAGCTGGGAAGAGACTGGGGGAGGGGTACTTGGAGAGGCTGAGGAGAGAGGGGGAGCCGAGCTCGGCGAGCAGCCGGCAGGGAGCAGAGGGGCACAGCAGAGGAGATACTGGTCTGGGGATAGCTGGGGGAAGCTGGGTGGGATGCTGAAGTCTGAAGGGAGGGGGCATCATGGGCAGCTGTGGGGGGTTGTGAGAGGAGTACAGGATCTTTCAAAATGAGGCATTTTGTCCAAAATGCCCCATCTGAACGGCCTTTTTTTCCAAAAAGCCCCATTTAAAAAAAAAAAACGGCAGCCGCCATTATGCAAATGAAGCGCGGGATATTTAAATTCCCACTTCATTTGCACTTTCAATACATCTAATCTACATCCTTCTGCTGACAGGGGTGTAGTTTAGACACACCCAGAAGGTCCTTACTGGGTTAGATTCTCTTGCCCACCTCATTCCTGGTACAGCAGGTACCACGCCAACCGTACAGGATTGGGATTAGGGCTGAGCTATGATTTGTCATGGCCTGGTCTGCCAGCTGGGACAAGCTCAGGTTGGGGAGAAGGGATTTGGCATTGTCTCCGGAGACTTTGAAACCCTAGAAGGGAAACAACAAAATAGACAGGCCCTGCCATTTGCCATTTCACTGCGGGGACGAGTGTTCTTATCGCACTCAATCTGCCTTGGGGAAGTGATGCTGTCACAGCCCCTGAGACAAAGCAAGTGCCACTGAAATTCCACTGCTGAGCTGGCTCTGCTGTTGATTGGTTGATGCTTATTTGTGGACCGAGATGCTGGCAGCTGGCTGTGGTGGTTGGGTGGAGCAAGCGGTGTCTGGTCGGGTGTATGGGTTCGCGAGATAGTCACGCAGGTGTGGAATATTATTAAGGGTTGGGAAAATGCAACTTTTTAAAAATAGGGGCCATAATGCCAATAACTGAACTTTAACTTGTCTAAACTATCCTAATGCACTAATTTGTCCCAATGTATCTATTTTAAACCAAGGTTTCCAGTGGCTTGCTGAGCTCCATCTTGGGCTGAGGACTGTTGAGAAGGAACTGAGAAGTCTGGGTCATGGGTGCCCTTGATGACGTGCCAACAGTGCATGAGACAGGCACCACTGTGTGGGACCCATGCAGGCACTGCTACAAAGCTCTCCAAGCAAAGGGGCAGGGCTGCACCATGATCTGGAATGGAGCATCCATGGGGACACCTCTCAGAGAACTGGTCCTGCCTACTTGTGTGTTAGTGTCACCAAATGGATATTAGACATTAAGTTGGCAGGAATGTGCTTAGTGTTTTACAAAATGCTTGTAGGACATCACATATATTGTTCCTGCTCAACTGCAGCCCATGTTATAATGCAGTGGTCCCCAACCTGTGGAGGTTGCCGGGCGCCAGGGGGCGTGGCCGTTCGCCCGCCGGGCGCCAGGGGACAGGGGTGGGGCCCCCCCATAGCCGCGCGCCCCCCCCATACCCGCGCGCCCTCCTTCAAGTGCCCGGGGCCACCTCCAAGGGCCGCGCGCCCGGGGCTGGCGCCCCCCCTCCTCCAAGCGTTGGGGGCCGGGACAGGGGCCGGCTCCCCCCCCTCCAAGCGCCCGGGGCCGGGGCCGGCGCCCCCCCCTCCAAGCGCTGCGCACCCGGGGCTAGCGCCCCCTACTCCACAAGCGCCGCGCGCCCGGGGCCAGCGCCCCCTCCCCTCCAAGTGCCGTGCGCCCGGGGCCGGCGCCCCCTCCTCCAAGCGCCCGGGGCCGGCACCCCCCCTCCAAGCGCCGCGCGCCCGGGGCCGGCGCCCCCTCCCCTCAAAGCGCCGTGCGCCCGGGGCCGGCGCCCCCTCCTCCAAGCGCCCGGGGCCAGCGCCCCCCCTCCAAGCGCCACGCACCCGGAGCCGGCGCCCCGTGGCCAGCGCTCACCATGCGCCTGGAGCCGGCTCCGGCACTGTGTATGCGCTACATGCCCAGAGCCAGGCCAGCCCCGAGCACGTGGCGAGCGCACACGAATGCCCCCACGGGCGCCATGGCGCCCGCGGGCACTGTGTTGGGGACCACGGTTATAATGTAACAGAAAACATTTGCATTGCACATATCCCTATAACTAAAGCCATGTCTACACTACTAAAAGAAGCTGACCTAGCTTCTGTGGGCAGAGAGCCACCACACCAATTACATGGCTTGTGTGGCTCTTCTCTTTGCTCCTTGTGTCAGCAGTGTGACTGCTCCTGAGGAGAGCTTGTGCCACGTGGACTGTCCATGGGGTGCATTGTGGGACACTTTCTGAAAGCCAGCAATGGACAGGTGGAGATGGCGTCACTAAGCCAGGTTGCAGGGCAGTTACCTCAGCGGGAGCAACATCTAAGTGTGGACACCTCCTTAGCTGCCTTGTGTTGCCTTAACACTGGGGTGTAGAACCCCTCAAACAGAAAGAAGCCTCCGGTAGTTCAGTGGAGACCAGGAACCTGCTCCTTCACACACATTTGAAGGAAAGTGCTTATCATGTGTGATCATCAGAGATAAAAGGCTCTAACTGCTTCCCCGTCTCCGGCATCAGAGAACGAGCCCATGGGAGAAGTGACCCTGTCAGCTTGTTTCTGTGAGACAAAGCTCTAAATACGGATACAAGGAAAACTTTAAAAAATCTTTATCTCTGGACTGTTTGGATTCTAAGGGTGCATCTACACTGCACTGTAACTCGAAATAAGATACGCACTTTGAGATACGCAGATTGAGTGTCTTATTTTTATGCTATTTCGAAATAGCTTATTTCATCATTTGGTGCTGTCTACACAGCGCCAGATTTTTAAACAAAGTGCTATTCTGAAACATCCTTTACTTTCCATAAATGAGGTTTACAGGAATGTTGGAGTAGCGAGCCCAAAATAACGGGCTTGCTGTGAAGACGCGGGATAGCTATTTCGGTATAGTTCGGAATCCTGAAATAGTGTTGCAGTGTAGACATAGCCTAACAGGGCAGAATAGCTAACCAAGAAGATGGAGAACCCCACAGTTATTCTGGGTAGGCCTGGGAGATTTGTGGGGAACTGGCAGATTGCTACATCACAGCTACCATTTGCATTTATAGACTGTAACTCACCTGTTCATATATTTTACCTGCTTTAACCTCTTAATAATTAACCTCATAATAATTTTCACTTTTTTCCCTAATAAATCATTGTTTGGATTACTATAGAACTGACTACTGACACAGTGTGAGATCTAACATGCAACTCAACCTGGGTGAGTGATTGATCTCTTGGGACA
Organism: Pelodiscus sinensis; assembly: GCF_049634645.1. Classification (NCBI taxonomy): domain Eukaryota; kingdom Metazoa; phylum Chordata; order Testudines; family Trionychidae; genus Pelodiscus; species Pelodiscus sinensis. Next base: position 5,949,689 of record NC_134734.1, on the reverse strand, counting down.
GGAGTAATTCTGGTGTGATTTTTGGTGTAAGTGAGCATTTCTTATAGGGTATGTCTACACTAGCCCCCTAGTTCGAACTAGGGAGGCTAATGTAGGCATTCGAAGTTGCAAATGAAGCAACACCTCATTCCATGAGGAGTAATAGTTAATTCGAACTAAGGACTTAGTTCGAATTAACGTTTTACTGCCGCGTATAGCTGCGGGCAGTTAGTTCGGACTAAGGGGATTTAGAAATGGCACCCAGTCGGGAAGATGCAAATAAAGCCTGGGATATTTAAATCCCGGGCTTCATTTGCAACTTCAAATGCCTACATTAGCCACCCTAGTTCGAACTAGGGGGCTAGTGTAGACATACCCTTAGTGTCTGGGTAGCATGATAGACTGGAGTCTCTGTGACTCCCTTATAAGACTTCTGCAGCACTTCAGGACTCCACAATGGTTACTGGCTTTGTGAAATCTAATTGTAGAACATGCCACTAGTTTGGGGTGTCTGCCCTGCTTTTGACAGTCTGCTCTGCAGTCACAAGCCATTCTAGATAGTGTGATACCAGGCTTGTGTTGTTTTACTGAGGTTATAGCTCACTTGAAATAGAAGGAGTGAGATTAGAAGGAGCTGAAGAAGCTCATAGTTGGAGAAGAGAACAGAGGAGATTTCTGGCCCAAAGTTACTGGCAGACATAAGGGATAAAATACAAGAAAGCAGACAAGGTTGGAAATATAGATCCAGCTTCTCAGCAGGGCCCTGCCGAAGTCAATGGGACTGTGTGGGCTCACACTACCCCTAAGGCCTTGAAAGCAAGGATCAGAAACCAGCCTGAAACACAACACAGTAGGGAGCGCCTGGAGGGGTTCAAAGAAGGGATTAAGACATGCCTGTGAAAGGACTGGAAGGCAGCAATGACCACGCTCCAGAAGACAGGAGGGCACAGAAGCCAAGGCAGAGACAAGCTGTAGGAATGGAAAGAATGAGGAAAATGCGACAGTATAAGGGGTGTCCCTCATATGCAAGTTGTTCTGCCATTATGGGATTTCTTGCTCCTTTCTCTGAAGCACCTGGCAATAGCTGCTGCTTTGAAAACTTACACTGGTTTTTGACTGAAAAAAAAAAGCTGACATTTTTCATGAGAGCTGTCTACTTTCTATAGACAATGCTTGACCTTTTGAAAAAGCACCAAAAGAAAATGTTTCTTAGTTTTTATATTATTATTATTATTATTTATTATTATTATTCATAATAATTAATAATAATAAAAGTTACAATTTTCCACAGGTAAACTGAGATGAAAGTTATTTTTTCTTCTTCATTTTCATTACAGTTGTCTGCAGGAGGGAAAAAATAAGTGCTGGTCAGTTCTGGATAGAAGATTAAATGGACCATTATTCAGCTCCAGGGTAGTAGAGACTGGGATGCCAGATTAGATGGATCCATCTTGTCAATTCTTAGTGTATAGCTTGTGTTTGGGAGTAAGATCACATGCTTTAGCTCCTCCATATCCCTCACTTTCTATTGTTTGTCACTAGCATTCCTCAAATACACCATACACTTCACCCAACTGTGGAGGTCTACCCTGTCGTACCTGCTCCCCTCCCTGGCTCACCCATGCAATGCCATCTTCTTGCCCAGCCCCCTTTGCCCTTAAATTGGAATTGAGAAGTGGTTGAAGGAGGAAAGGATGTAACTAGATATTTGCCCATGGACAGGTCCTTTGGCCAGGGAGTGTTATGATCCACCTATTTCCAGCCACCCATGTTGCACAAGCTGGATTTACTGGACTGGGGAATGGAAGGATACTGTAATGGACAGGAGGAGTGCTGACCAGCACCCAGTAACTAAGGGGTTAAACTTGGGTAGCCAGAAGAACCATTGGGCATGTGGTGCTGAATTTTGAATTGTATAAGATTCCTTGCCTGCTTTCTTTGTGTGGGAGAGAGAAACCAGGAGTTGAGAGACACAGAATGATTTAAACCCAGACAGGACTACTATGCCTCCAAGGAATTCGGGGCATGGAAGTGGACTGAACAAAGAGAAGATTGGAAGTAAGTAAAGGGAGTGGGGAGTGAATCTAGTCACTTTCAGGGTATTTTTTCTTTATTTTGTGGTTTGGTTTGAACTACTTTGTGTGGATCTATTTACCCCTCTCCATTTACCATCTAAGCATTGTTCCCAGAGATTTTCTGTGTTTTTAATTTGTTTTCCTTACTTGCTCTGTAACATCTAGCAACCAAGTCTGCTTTCTCAAGTATCTCTTTTGTTTTGTAATAAAAGTCACTTTTGTAAGTGATTCTTGTGTCCTGGAAGGTGCAGGAGGTCTGTGTGTCGGTGTGTGTCTTCATGGCTCAGACTGAGAGGTCAGCTACCGGAGACTGCAGCTTGTTTTTCTCTTTTCAAGCTCTCTTGTGGCAGAAGAGCTTGGGGTACCCTGAGGTGGGTTCAAGTGTTTGCCCCTGGTTTTAGGGATAAAAATCGTTTGATGGCGGCAATGACCCCTCCTCCCCCGATACCTGTATATTGTGATTCTGGGGGAAGTTGTGATTCTGAGGCAAGGGTGGGTTGGGTTTTTTGAGCTCTTTGCGGGACCTCATCTTCTGCACCCTGGCTGGGGCATCTGCAATAGTTTGTGTATGTGCACTTTTGGGCAGCCCAGATTGATATCTTCATGGGTTAACAGCCCCCCACCCAGAAAAGTTTCCCCATCCCCGCTTAAGACAATAATAAGCAGCACCTAATGTGACAGCCCTTCCCCCAAGTCCCCTCCGCACACCTCCTTTTCAAAGCCCTGCCCCCACCCCACACTTATGCCCGCCCTGACCGTGTGCCACCTCTTCCTTGCAAGACCCCACCCACTGCTCACTCACATCCATGCCCTTCCCCTGCCCCCTCAGCACAGCTTGCTGCTGTGGGTGCAGACACGGACAGAGGTAAACGACGGCAGCAGATGGCGGGTCGGCTCATGGGCTGACCCCGGCAGTTGTGGGTTGGATGCAGAGCCGAGGGCTCCATGGGTTAGGCAAGGCACCTTCTGGCTCAGAGGGAGGCTGTGGTTACCCACCTTGGCACAGCTCTCCCATGGTCCCCAGGGTATCGGCAGCGTGCCTAGGACCGGCTGCCCAGCTTCCCAGCCCGCTTTGCACTGAGACATAGCCTGAGTTGCAGTTTTCCAAGGATCCTTTATTCCACTGTGGCAGCATAAAAAGGCCGTAAAGGGCGGTGTGAAGGAACCGCGCAGGCGGATTCACGTGCTACTTGAAAGCCGTTTCCCGAGAAATGCCGGAGTGGGCTGCTTCAGATCTGCCGCAAACGTCTTTGTTGACAGGTACAGAAGCGATTTCCCAGCACTGCTGGGAGCGCCGCACACACAGGAAGGCACACACTGTCACCTGCGATGAGTGACCGGCCAGCCCAGTGCAGAGAAGGGAAGGGGTGGCTCTGCCGGCTTTCAGACACTGCTAGAAGAGAAAGAGACCAAATCTTGTCCCTCCTGCTGGGCTGCCAAAGGGATCGAGCTTGACAGAACTTTTTATCCAACCACCTCAAAATATTTTAAGAGACTCCTGCCTGCCAACTGGACCGAAATCCAGTGAACTCTGTGGACACTGGGACCATCTCATCAAGAACCCAGAGTCCATACAGTGACTGAGAGCATCCGCCCTGCCTCGCACCTCACTCTAGGTTAATAAAGGTGCCAGAAGAATTGCCCCAGGGCTGGAGTAATGTAGTGCTGGTACGGGCAAGAGCTGTGCTGCCCACCTCAGAAGTCCCAGCGTATGGGCCATGCCAGGCTTGGGGCAAGAGCAGTCACCCTCATACTCTGTGTCCCTGCAGCAGTTCTGGGTGGAGCCAGGTGGTGAAGCAGCCCGTGGCTGCCCTCCTCTATGCCAGGGGCCAAAGCAGAAGCAGAGCGAAGGTGCCACAGAAAGGAATCTGAGCTACTGTCTACTCCAGCCAAGGGGGAGGCAGGTAGCCCTGGCCAGCCAAGGGGGAGGCAGGTGGCCCTGGCCAGCCAAGGGGGAGGCAGGTGGCCCTGGCCAGCCAAGGGAGAGGCAGGTGGCCCTGGCCAGCCAAGGGGGAGGCAGGTGGCCCTGGCCAGCCAAGGGGGAGGCAGGTGGCCCTGGCCAGCCAAGGGGGAGGCAGGTGGCCCTGGTCAGCCAAGGGGGAGGCAGGTAGCCCTGGCCAGCAGGTTCCAGAACACAGGTGTCGGGTGGGGGTCCCTGGCTTCCAGCCCTGAAAGTCCCTTCTTGCTTACTGACCAGGCTACGTCTACAATGCAATCAGAAGGGGAGACTGCAGCAGGGGTAGGGCTGCCTCAGTAGCTTGACAGCAGCTAACAGCCTGACCACAGGCCTGCCCCAGGCCCCAGGCAGGTACTTGTGCAGTTCTCCCAGGCTGCTGCAGCTTTGCTGCTATTTTTGGTGAGCTAGCTCACCCAACCCAGTGGAGCTATCGCTGCACATGCTGCGGTCCCACCTGGCTGAGGGGTAGACACACCCAGAGAGACCAGCCGGGCTTCTGCCCTGGGCACATGGCAGCAGCACTGGTTCATCAGAGCTGGCTGCAGCTTCAGGGCCCCTTTTCAGTCCCAGGGGGTGTACAGGCACGAGAGGCTAGAAGAAGAGCAAGACCATCTTCCCCCTCCATTCTGCACTGGGGCCCAGGGCCAGCAAGAGGGACTTCAGGCTTGGCGGGCTGGTTGGAATGTTGTTGTCACAGCTGCCACTCCAGTGAGGACGCGTTTTCACTCTGAGCTATGGGTCTGAAGGGCAGCGTCAACTCTCCTAGGACAGGTTTGGTATTTTCCATCAGACAGCCCCAACCCAGTAGTGGATTCTCCAGCACTGAAAAGGCTCCAATCCAGACTGGATGCTTTTCTAAAAGGTCTGCACCAGTCCTGGCCTGGTTACGCGGGGGCTGGACTAGAGCATCTCGGAGGCCTTCTCTCGCCTTGGAACCTGTGCAATCTAGGAACCAGGCTAAGCCCAGGAGCACACAGGCGGCGAGTGGGTGGCCAGGCTGCCCTGGAAGAAGCAGCCCTTTGAAGAGCCCCTTACCTTCTTGGGAGGTCTCGTGCCTTCCAGGCTTCAAAGACCTCTGTGATGTTCCCCACCACCTGCCCACTGGGCAGCCGCAGGTCATCGGAGTCATCACCATTGAAGTTCCCACAAGGTGCACACAGCTCGTTGGCCAGGCTCTGGCTGACTGTCACCGTCACCTCCCCGCTCAGGCTGAACAGGATCTTTATTCTGGAGCCCTGGACAATCATGATGGTGCCCTGAGACTCGCTCACAGACAGAGTTTTGGACAACATCACCGGGAACTGCTTTTGGTGACCTCTCACCTGGAAGGCACAGACGGGAGATCAGAGAAAACCTGGGCTTTGTGAGAGGGAGTCTAGTGTCTGCAGGCCCCATTATGAGACAGTGGGGCCCATATAACACAGCAGGGGGTGCTGATTCTTTGGGCCAGCGCAACAGGTCCCTGATCACAGGTGGGTGGGGCCCGTGTCCTGCTGTGTGTCTATGCAGTGCCCCGCACAATGGGGCCCTGATAACAGGTGGGTGGGGCCCGTGTCTTGCTGTGTGTCTATGCAGTGCCCCGCACAATGGGGCCCTGATCACAGGTGGGTGGGGCCCGTGTCTTGCTGTGTGTCTATGCAGTGCCCCGCACAATGGGGCCCTGATCACAGGTGGGTGGGGCCCGTGTCCTGCTGTGTGTCTATGCAGTGCCCCGCACAATGGGGCCCTGATCACAGGTGGGTGGGGCCCGTGTCCTGCTGTGTGTCTATGCAGTGCCCCGCAAAATGGGGCCCTGATCACAGGTGGGTGGGGCCCGTGTCCTGCTGTGTGTCTATGCAGTGCCCCGCACAATGGGGCCCTGATCACAGGTGGGTGGGGCCCGTGTCCTGCTGTGTGTCTATGCAGTGCCCCGCACAATGGGGCCCTGATCACAGGTGGGTGGGGCCCGTGTCCTGCTGTGTGTCTATGCAGTGCCTAGCACAATGGGGCCCTGATAACAGGTGGGTGGGGCCCGTGTCCTGCTGTGTGTCTATGCAGTGCCCCGCAAAATGGGGCCCTGATAACAGGTGGGTGGGGCCCGTGTCTTGCTGTGTGTCTATGCAGTGCCCCGCAAAATGGGGCCCTGATCACAGGTGGGTGGGGCCCGTGTCCTGCTGTGTGTCTATGCAGTGCCCCGCACAATGGGGCCCTGATCACAGGTGGGTGGGGCCCGTGTCCTGCTGTGTGTCTATGCAGTGCCCCGCACAATGGGGCCCTGATCACAGGTGGGTGGGGCCCGTGTCTTGCTGTGTGTCTATGCAGTGCCCCGCACAATGGGGCCCTGATCACAGGTGGGTGGGGCCCGTGTCTTGCTGTGTGTCTATGCAGTGCCCCGCAAAATGGGGCCCTGATCACAGGTGGGTGGGGCCCGTGTCTTGCTGTGTGTCTATGCAGTGCCCCGCAAAATGGGGCCCTGATCACAGGTGGGTGGGGCCCGTGTCCTGCTGTGTGTCTATGCAGTGCCTAGCACAATGGGGCCCTGATCACAGGTGGGTGGGGCCCGTGTCTTGCTGTGTGTCTATGCAGTGCCTAGTACAATGGGGCCCTGATCACAAGTGGGCCCCCACTGTGCTTCCATACTTGGGACTCCTTATTCCCAGTCTCCCTCCCCTACTGTGATAGAAATAAGGCTGGGCAGAGAATATATAATGGTCCCCAGAGTGTATTCCTTCAGTCCTTGGAGCCACGCTCAAAGCAGGATTGTTTTGGGGGTTGTGAATACCCAAGGAGGGAGGAAATGGTTTTCTAGTACTCCCATGATTTTTCAAGAGTTTGAAATGTTTTTTATCCTGAATTAGTACAGAAAGTCTTCAAAATGTTCACAAGCAAGAGACTGTGCTTGTTGTTGCTGTTACAGCTCAGTCAAAATGGTTTGTTTCAGTAAAGTGGTGCCGTTTCTGTTTTGACCTTTCCTGTTAACTGGTTTGTGAACTAGCTCACCAATGGTTTGAGCACAAAGCTGCTATTCTATATGAAAAACCAGAATTATTCATTTTGAAAATACCAAAATGTTTCATTTTGACCATTTCAGATCTTGTCCAGAGGGGTTGGGTTTGTTTGTTCATTCGGGGCCTTCATCAAATCCAACCTGCTTCAGGAAAAGTTCTGGGTTCAGCAAATACGTATTTTCTGTCCAAAAAACAATGCCAGAAATCCTGCCCACAACACAGACATGCATGCTTCACTCTCCATTTCCAGCTGGGACCAGGACTAGATCTACTCAAAGCACCATCCTGAGCCCCAGCTCTCACCCACTTAGCAAAGGCGAGGGGTCTCCTCGGACAACGCTCGCGCCAGGGGTCGAGTGGTTAAAATGACTAAACAAAAGTCTTCTCTTCAATCCAGATCCCTAGAGCTACTGCAGGTGAGCCTGCTGGTGTGCTAGGAACAGCCTTTATATTGGCGCAGTGCAGCCTGGCCATTAGAGGAGGTGAGGAGTTCAGGCTCCTCGCTCCATGTGGTGCTTAATCCATTGGTGATGAGTGGCTAAGGTTCAGAACGGAAGGGTTCTAGGCCCACCTCTCAGAGGGTGGGGTGAGGGTCCAGGAGGTTAGTGCTGGGGGCTGGGACTCCTGTATTAGTGGCTACTTCAGGGTCCTAAGAGGAGTCCCGCACTCAATTTCCAGCGTAACATGTGACTTTGGGCAGATCACTCCTCCCCCAGATTTTTGCTCTCTCCTTGGATTAGGCTGTGCTAACCCAGCTTCCTCTTACCCAGACCTCCTTTTTCTTATTGATATGGATAAGACCCTCATCGAAGAAAACGTAGATGCCTTCTGGAGTTGCCAAGTCATCTCCTCTGAACACAATAACCACCATCCGGAACCAGGGGAGGTTGGTCCCTTCGCAGAGGGAAGTCAGCTCATAGGCCCCATCAAGGAGGACTTTCCTTGTGACACCATCGAAGGAGGTGAACCATGCTCCCGGGGCCAGTGTGCACCGGCCCATCTGCTGCACACAGCTGCGCATCCCATTCCTGACCATGCATTCCTCCTCTTGGGTGCACTGGGACTCCTCACAGACAACCTCGCCTGAGGCCTGGCAGGTGCATATCTCGGAGCAGCCACTGGAGACAAAGCTCTCCCCAGCCTGTAGGGAAAGACCCAGACAGCTTTGCTTAGGGAATGCAAAGGGAGTCACACCCAGCAGGAGAGACTGGAAGCAGCAGTATACAGAGCTGTGGGAGGACCAATGGAGACAAGCAGTCAGGAATGTTGACCACAAAGAGAGCAAGGTGCAGGATTGACAGGCCTCCAGACTGAGGTTCACTAACTTCCCCCCCACCCTCGCACACACACAACAATGCCCCTGCCCAAGGGTCAGCTGCAGTGGTGATTTTCACGTGCAAGGCAGATTTTCCTACCAGAGCTTTTCTTTACACACAGTCAATGTTCTTGTTTCCCAGGAGCCAGAGTAGAGGGGAAGGGCCTCATACTCCACCCACTGAACTAAGGCTATGTCAGAGCTGGGCCCCAGGAGGGGAAGACCCCATATTGCTTTCCCCATCCTCCTCAGCCAACTAATCCTGGATCAGAGTCAGACACCTCGTCCCATGTCCCATTCCCTGCACATTTGCTCAGGCGCCAGCCTGCCATACCGTTTCATTCCTGCATGGTCCAGCTGTCACTTAAATGTCCTGTAAACAAACTACATCTCAGTACTGTACCTGGATATGTGTGTACGGCTCTGATCTGACCCCAAGGGAGTCACGTTACAGACCAGGTGATTGGGGAGTTCCCTAGATCAGTCCACCGAGACTGCAGGGGCGACCACGCAGAGCCAAGGAAACCCAGACACCTGGCTCCCCCACAGGATGCTCCGGGCTCCATGTAACACTGGGAAAGGAGCTTCTGGGGGCAGCTGCTGCTTTGGTTGTTCCAGCCCTGCCATCCCTCTAGTAGAATCAATGGGACTCACATTTCCTAGGCACCGCTGCCCTGAGCACAGACGAAGCCGCAGGGGGGCTTTGCCAGCAGGAAATGCTTCTCGGTTTTCGGTACAACCGCACAGAACATGCTGCTTTGCAATCATTCTAACCCCCACTGGAATCCTACCGCCAGAGGAGAAGGGCAGCACCAGAGAGGCCCAATGGATCAATTACCCAGCACCCACCTTGATGTAGCGTCCATTGTGCACACAGCCACACTTGTCCATGGAGACGCACACCCCCCCATCAGACACATACTCTGGATCACATAAGCAGCCTTCAAAGCACTTCCCGGTGCAGCGGACAGGGGCGAACAAGCTAGCGCAGGTGAAATCACAGGACCTGGTGCACAGCTCATAGTGGCTGTTGGCCGGGCAGGCCAGGGCTGGAGAGAGAGAAGAAAGTTACAATCATCTCAGACAGAAAGCCAGGTTGAGCTGAGCTCTCCCACCAAAACAGAGAGAGGACATGACTTAGTCTGGAGAGGCACTGGGGGGTGGGTACCACAAGAACCACAGCAAATATGGCTACTGAAGTACAGACTGTGGATTGTCCTGTAGACTCACGGCAGAAGGAGGCCGTTCTCCAGGTCTTGATCCTGGCCCCAGTGGCTTGACAGGCAGCCGCGTAGGCCTGCAGGCTCTGGCAGAGGGTTTCTCCCGTCCCGTTGGTGGTGCACATGTCGTGAAGACACTGGCTGAAGTACTCGGCCGGGCTGACCAGTGAGTGGCAGTCTCTGAAGGGACCTGAGGCAGCTTTGATCAGCCCACAGGAGCTCTCCGCCTGGTATGGTGCTGTCTGGGCCACATCACACGTGGGGCACTTCTCACCGCAGCCATCAGAACACAAGGCGCCCTCAATGGGCACCTTCCAAGAGGAGACAAATTCATCCACATTCTGGGTGTTCTTCACACCAGGCAGCAGGAGGTCGTCATTCTTGTCATCATTAAAATTTCCACACAGGCCACACACATGTCCCTTGTAGGTGCTGGGGATGGACACTCGGAGGTAGGTGGCAGCATCATAAAAGACTCCGAGGCCAGCGGCAGACTGCAGAATGATGTTGTTCCCCTCCTGGTTGATCCAAAGTTTCCCATCATTCGTAGCCAGCGGGAGGGTGTAGAGCTCCCCGCCAACCTGTGCCAAGAAGAGGGAAATTCACCCATCAGTGGTGGGGATTCGGTACACACACGCACACACATGCGTACACACAAGCACTAGTGCAATATAAAATTAATCTCAAACCGGGACTTACCAGAACCTTCCACTTCCTTCCCCGCTCCATGGTGATGGTGTAATCATGAACAGAGACCACCACTGTCTTCATCACAACCACATGGCCACCACCAGCACCCTCATTCTCTACCACCACGGAGAAGTTCCCCAGCCCAGAGTCACTTCTGCAGACCTTGGCTAAGGTGTAAGTGCAGGAGCCCTGGAAGTCAAGGGCCCATCCATCAAAGGCTGTGTAATGATTGCCGCCAGACACAAGGCATGTTCCATAGCCTACGGTGTGGCAGCCCAGGACTCCGTTCTTCACACCGCATTCCTCATTTACTCCACAGGAGGCCTCCCGGCACTCGATGACCCCGTTGCCCTTGCACAGGCACCGCTCCCGGCAGGAGGTGCTGGGGTAGAATTCCTCTTCTTTCTGGTAGTACCTGTCCTGGTGCACACAGCCGCACTGCGCGACGGGGACGCACTGGTCTCCACTCAGGGTGAATCCAGTATCACAGAAACACCCTTCAGCACAGGGCTCCTCACACCGATGCAGAGCCCACGTGCTGTGGCAGGTGGTAGGGCAGCTGGTTCCACAGAGCTCGTAGTGAGAGTTAAGGGGGCAGGTGGGTTCTGAAAAAAGAGTTGGAGAAAACTGAAATATCAGTGTGAGGCGAAGCTGGTTGAACTCACCCCCCCCCCCCTTCCCCTTGCTTAGTGGTGTAGAAAGTCTCCTTTTCATGTCTGTGAGGATGTTTAAAGCAAGAAAATGAGAATCAGGACTCCTGGTCCTAGCCTTGTCTCTGAAAAGCACGCTCTAGTTGGCCATTAGAACGCCTGGGTCCCATTCCAATCGGGGGGAGGAAGGGCCACCTCTCCACTGGAAGAGCAGGAATCTGCATTATGTTGCCAGCAGGGGGCTCAGAACTCCTGGGTTCTTTCCCTAGCTCTGCTACTTACTGATGAAGGATCCCTTTGGCCAAATCCTCCCCATGAAAGACACCAGTCATTCCTGCCTTGCAGTAAATTACAAGATTCGTGAATGCCTATCATAGACTCAAAGACTCATAGAATCCTAGGGTTGGAAGAGACCTCTGGAGTCACTGAGTCCAGGCCCCTGCCCACAGCAGGACCAACCCCAACTAAATCATCCCAGCCAAGGCTTTGTCAAGCCTTGCCTTAAACACCAAAGTAGTAATTCAGTTTACTCTGGGAAGGCGAAGTATAAGACTGGGTCTACATTACAGACTCCCATAGGTAAATACACCATGCAGGAATGTGGAAAATCCACACCCACCACCAACCAACCTCCTGGTCTAAACAGCGCTATGGCAACAAAAGGGCTTCTTCCGTTGCCATAACTACTGTTTCTGGAGGAGGTGAATTAACTACACCCTTGGGAGAAGCTCTCTAATCAGCAGAGACAGCATCTTCACTGAGCATTCCAGTACCACAGCTGCGTCGGTGCAGCTGTGGTGCTGTAAGTGTGGATGAAGCCATGAAAATACCGGAAACAGAACAGATCGGCTCTAAGCGAAAGTTTCCAGGCACATCTAAGCTTTAAATAATGCAACACAGAATGAAAAAATATTTCAGAGACCGTATACATTTTAATCACACGGTGAAAATGTCGAGGCCTAGAAGCTGTAGCAACCATATTGTACCCTGTGAAGTAAACAGTTCTGACCTCGCCCTGCCGAGGGCACTGGTGCACATGTGCAACAGCCAGACCCTAAAGCAGACTATAGTAGGCGACACTTACTGCAGAAGGAGGCCGATCTCCACTGCCCTGTCGGGATGCCCCGGGCCTGGCAGGCCATCACGTAGGCGCTGATCGCGCTGCACAGAAAGTCATGGTGACCCTTGTACTGGCAGGTGTCAAAGGCACAGTCGTCGAAGTAGGGGGTGGGGTCGACGGCCCCATGGCACTGACTGAACGGCCCATCCCCTCTGGCGAGGACCCCGCAGTACTGCTCTCCCCTGTAGGTTTGTCTCTGAGCCTCGCTGCAGACTGAGCAGTCCCCGGTGCAACTAGCCGAGCAGCCTGGGACCTCCCCCACCTTCCAGCTGTCGGCGAACTGAACCTCATCAGCTGTCCGAGTTCCATCCTTCATGGTCAGATCGTCACTGGGGTCCTGATTGGCATTGCCGCAGAGCCCGCAGACGGCGCCGGCGTAGCTGCTGGGTATGATGACCCTGGCGTAGCTGTACCAGTCGAAGCTCACTCTCAGGTCAAAGTCAGTCTTGATGAAACCATGGACACCACTGATGTAGGCTTTGAATTTGTTCTTCTGGGAGAAGGGCAGGTCCACAAAGACACCATCCACCTGGAAAATATATAATAGAGATTGTCAAGGATTTGATTCAGCCTGACATAATTCCATTGAGCTGCCAGACATGGCCTGGCTCCATCGTAGAGGATAACCTAGTGTGTTAATATTTCATCCCATTGCCCTTCACGGAGAGCTTTTCCCTTTTCTAAAGCTCCTTCTCGCCAAGAGTGCTACACAGCTAATGTATTAAAGACTAGAGGTGGGTAGAAAATCTCACACAAAGGACACACTTGCTGATAAATGCAGTTTTCTTCAACCAGAAATCATGTCCTCGTAGAATAACAATTGGTGGGATAGCTGAGATGGGAAAAGGCAGGCTGGATGCCATGGGACACATGCAGGAGTAGTTTCTACAATTACGTTCAGCCCGGTCGTTAGGGCATTCACCTGGGATGCAGTATGCCTGGATGCATCCCCCTCCCCTGCCTTATAACAAGCAGGATTGAACTGCGGTATCACATTTAACACCAGAGTGAGCTAAACCCCCGGGGGCTAGGTTGGCTTCATTACAGTGTTCAGGGGGTAGATTTTTCACACCCTGGAAAGACGTAGCATTAATATGAAATATAGAATCTTAGAATCCTAGAATCCCAGGACAGGAAGAGACCTCAGGAGGCATCGAGTCCAGCCCCCTGCCCAAAGCAGGACCAATCCCAACTTTTTAAATCAACCCAGCCAGGGCATTGTCAAGCCGAGACTTAAACACCTCCAGGGATGGAGATTCCACCCCCTCCCTAGGGAACCCATTCCAGTGCTTCCCCACCCTCCTAGTGAAATCGTTTTTCCTAACATCCAACCTAGACCTCCCCCACTGCAACTTGAGACCATTGCTCCTTGTTCTGCCATTGTCACTACTGAGAACAGCCTCTCTCCATCCTCTTTGGAACCCCCCTTCAGGAAGTTGAAGGCTGCTATCAAATCCCCCCTCACTCTTCTCTTCTGCAGACTAAATAAGCCCAAATCCCTCATCCTTTCCTCATAGGTCATGTGCTCCAGCCCCCTCATCATTAGTGCAGGACTCTACAGTTGTCCTTGTTGAACCTCATCAGATTTCTTTTGGCCAAACCCTCCAATGTGTCTAGGTCACTCTGGACCCTATCCCTGCTCTCCAATGTATCTTCCTCTCCCCCTAGCTTAGTGTGATCTGTGGACTTGCTGAGGGTGCAATCCATCCCCTCATTCAGTTAATTAATAATGATATTGAAGAAAAGTGGCCCCAGAACTGATCCTTGGGGCACTCCGCTAGAAACTGACTGTCAACCAGACATCGAGCCGTTGTTCACTACCCGTTGAGCCCGACAATCTAACCAGCTTTCTATCTACCTTATAGTCCATATATATAAGCAAAGCCAAATAAAAGCCAAGCCTCCCTCCAAATATCCCATAGTTCCGTAGCTAGGGGATGATCCAGAAATTCAAATTCCTTCTTTGCAGTGAGCCAAAGGAGGAATGGAATCCAGGTCTTCCCCATCTCAGGGGAGTGCTCAAGCACTGGCCCACAGAGAGTGGTTAGCGGGGCGGGCAGTTGTGGGAATCTAGCCTGTCATTTCCTTTGCTGTGTGGTTTTAAATGGCCAGAAACAAAAGCTTCCTTTTAGGCTGGATGGAATGTTTCCTTTGACTCAAAAGAGAATTGTTGTCAGCATTTCCAGAACCAGCAGTGAATCAAAGGCCTGTTATTCACCAAGCTCCACTCCCCACACCCCGTGAAGTGACTTGCTGGGGAAATCAGCCAGGCCTACACTAAACCCTTACCTCAGTGTAATCGCATTACTTGGAGCATGAACACCTCTGCCCACACAACTCAGTCACACTGAGCTAACAGGCAGCATAGTGAGTGCTTTGCTGACCGAGCATTTCTCCTGGCCACAGAACCACTGCCTCTTGTGGAGGGGGATTAACTACCCCAGCTGGAGAAGGTCTCCTGTCCACATAGTAGCATCTTCATGGAAGTGCTACAACAGGGCAGCTGCTTCGGTGCAGCGTTTCCATTGGAGCCCTGCTCACAGAGGCACAAAGACAGGAAGCGACTTGACCTAGATTGTTGGTCAGGGGCACAGGAAGGAACAAAATCCAAAATGTCTCACATCAGACCACTTCCCCCAGGTAGGAGCAGAATGGAGGGGCTCTAGTTCTTAACACTGTAAGCCAGTAGGTCCCACAGCTATGACGGAACACAGGGTTCCTGGCTCCCAGAGCCCCTGCTCCAATTATTAGACCCAACACCTCTTACAGGCCAGTGGTGGAACCCAGGAGTCCTAGTTCCCAGCCCCCCTGCTCTAAACACTAAACTCCTGAGCCCTTCCGAGAGAGAAGAAAAGAACAAAAAGCCCAGGCAAGCGATCACTGAGATACCTTCCTGTATTCCCCCGTGATCCTGTGTCCCTACCTGGATCTTGCGAGGATGCTCCTGGCTCAGGCTGATGGTCACGTTGTAAACCTCTAAGGTCACAGTTTTGGTGAAGGACACGGCCTTGCTGCCCCGGTTGTTATTCTCCACTTTGACGTTGAATGGGGTGAGCGTGGGGTCCTGGGAGCAAAGAGCCGCGAACTGGTAGATGCAGGTGCCCATGAAGTCGTACTTCTTCCCATCAAAGGTGGTGTAGTGGGGATCTCCAGTACCTATGCAGGTGGAGTAGCTGATTGGCTGGCAGCCCCGGACCCCGTTGACCACGGCGCATCTCTCACTGGCCTTGCAGCTGGTCTCCTGGCAAAGCACCATGCCCAGGCTGGGGTCACACCTGCACCGAGAGCGGCAGTTCTCATCGGCCCAGAACTCCTCGCTGGGTTGGTAGTAGCGGCCGTTGTAGTCGCAGCCACAGCTCCCCACGGGGACGCACTGCCCGGCGCTGAGGACGTAACCGGCGTTACACTGGCAGGTCTCCACGCAGGGCTCCCGGCAAGAGGTGTTGGCAGTTCGGTCGGAGCAGCTGGCTGGGCAGGCGTCCCCACAGGCCTCGTAGTGGCTGTTCTCAGGGCAGGGCAGGGCTGGGACAGAATTGGGAGGGGGAGTTTTAAAAAGACAGGAAACAAATGAAAAAAACGCCCTAGACACATAAAAATGTAGCCGTGTTAGTCTGGTGTAGCTGAGAAAAAATACAGGACTAAACCATCTTGTTAGTCTTTAAAGTGCTACATAGTCCTGTATTTTGCCCTAGACACATAAGTGCAGGATGTAGGGGTCGAGGTGCTGCAGCACCCCCTGACTTGCAGCCGTTTCCACTATACACAGTGTTTACAGTTTGGTTCAATGGCTCTCAGCCCCCCCACTAGAGAAATTGTTCCAGGCCCCTGGCCTAGACAGTGAGAGCTACAGACAATTCTCATGTGCAACCAGCACCTCAGGCATGAGGCACCCTGCACAAAACAGTCCGCAGGAAAAGGGGGCCGGGATTCATTTCTGCATTCGGGAACCACAAGGCCAAATCTCAGGGGCCATGAGCCGATCTCTGCTAGCATCTACGGGGAGCACTCAGGGTGAGTCAGGGCTGACCAGTGTGGAGCCAGCGGTCAGTGTTCTGCATGCAGAGGAGCAGGGTATTCCCCTCTTGAGTCAGTGCTGGCTCCAACGCCCCAGAGTTGTATTAGAATTCTAGGGCTAGCAGAGCCTTCAGGAGCCACCAAGTTCAGCCCCCTGCTCTAGGCAGGACCAACCCAACTCAATCATCCCAGCCAGGGCTTTGTCAAACCAGGACTTAAAAACTTCTAGGGATGGAGATTCCGCCCCCTCCCTAGGGAACCCATCCCAGCACTTCTCCACCCTCCTAGGGACATAGTTTTTCCTATAACCTAGAACTTCCGCACTGTAACTTCAGACCATTGCTCCTTGTTCTGCCATCCGTCACTACTGAGAACAGCCTCTCTCCATCCTCTTTGGAACCTCCTTTCAGGTAGTTGAAGGCTCCTACCAAATCCCCTCTCACTCTTCTCTTCTGCAGACTAAACAAACCAAAATCCCTCAGCCTCTCCTTGTAGGCCACGTGCTCCTGCCCCATAATCATTTTGGTTGCCCTCTGCTGCACCCTCTCCAATGCATCCACATCCTTTCTGTAGTGAGGAGCCCAGAACTGGACACAATACTCCAGATGTGGCCTCACCAGAGCCGAATAAAGGGGAATAATCACTTCCCTAGATCTGCTGGCAATGCTTCTCCTAATGCACTTCACTGTGCCATGGACACAGTACTTCAGAAGTGGTTGGGAAGGCTCAGTAGGGGATCGGTGCTCTCCCCAATGCTCCAAGGGGTACTAAGGGTGTGTCGAGACTACATGGCTCCGTTGACGGAGCTATATAAATTAGTGAATTCGGCATAGGCAAAGAAGCGGGGATTTAAATAATTCCGTTTCACAAGGCAACCAGAGTGGTCAACAAAGGCTTCCCCTGTCGACCGTGGCACGTCTAGACTGTCCCGCTGTGCCGGATCAGCTGATCAGCAGCACAGTGTGGTGGCCATGTTTATTTTAATGAAGTAGGGATTATTTAAATCCCTGCTTCTTTGCCTATGCCTAATACACTAATTTACATGGCTCCATCAATGGAGCCATGTAGTCTAGACACACACTAAGGGTCCTGTACTGCAAGGGGCAGAGGAGGGAGCTTAGGAGACATGCTCACTCCCTCAGAGTCAGTGTTGTTCTCACTGCCCAAAACCCCCAGATATACCCAGTCATGCACCCAGGCCACTCACCATCCCCTCCATCAACCAAGTGCCCAGATAGGTTACAGGAATGGAGCTGGGACTTGATTTATCATTCATAGAGAATACCAAGATTTTGGATTTTCTTCTATTCCGAAAGGGAAGAGAAATGAAATTCCTGCCCCCAACATTGTTGCAGGTCAATCCAAGTGTTTGGTTTGATAAAATCAAAACCTCACTTTCCCATTTTCAAATCAAAGGCTGTTTCAAAATGAGAAATCAAAATGTTCCATTCTCTAGCCTTGCTGACACGTATGGTCTGCAATGACATTTTGTTATAACAGGCAATTTGGTAACCATTTTGAATGTGACGAGAATGGCATTTTCCCTCCAAACTCCAGTGGAATGAAAAACGTTCAGGCTTCTCTACTGACTACACCTGACCACACCATTTCAGAAAAGGCACCCCGCTGCCAGACTCACCACAGCCAGACGGTGTCCTCCAGTCATCGAGGGTAATTCCGTAGGCTGTGCATGTTGCTGCGTAGGCCTCCAGTGCCTGGCACAAGATTCTTGTAGCGCCCTTGTTCAGACACCCGTCGGCGACACAGCTATTAAAGAACTCACTGGGGTTCACTCTGGAGTGACAGTCTCTGAAGGGCCCTCCCGCTGCTTGGCTGATCAACCTGCAGCGACTGTCGCTCCTGTACAGCTCCTTTGTGCTCTCATCACACGTCAGGCAGTTCTCTTGGCAGGAATCCCAGCACAACGCATCCTGGTCTTGGACTTTCCAACCGGCTGCCCAGGCCACAGTGGAGGAGACCCTGGTGCCATTGGGTGACGTCAGGTCATCGTCAGGGTTCTGGTTGAAGTTCCCACACAGGCCACATGTGGCCCCATAATAGCTGCTGGGGACGGTGATCACCAGATGCCAGTCCCAGTTATATGCCACTTGGAGGCCAAAGTCTGTCTGCAGGATGGCGCGGAGGCCACTCTGGTACATGCGGATTTTGCCATCTGCCAGTGTCACCGGGAGACTGGTGATCATGCCATTCAGCTAGAGACAATGACAGGTTATTGCTCTTTCATCCTCACTTGTTCTTATTGCAGATGTCACCTGACCACTCATTCCAATGGTACCTCATTGTCATTCAAACCAGTGACACATACATTAAGGGTCCAAATCCTTCATCTCGTTCTGCCCATTCCTTACCGGAAAGAACCAGGGAAATCAATCTGAGTTGGCCTAACTGCATTAAATACAGGTTTGACAAACACCCATCAACGAAGTTTTGGCTACACTTCAGCTTGCACGGACTAGGATGATTTCTTGAGGTGCCCTCTGGCCCTACGTAGACTTCTGCATGCAGTATGTCCCTATCTACACAATCTTCCTACAGTATCTGTCCGTCTGCAGAATTCTCTATATCTATCTATCCATCCATGCTACCTAGCTAATGGCCACTCATCTGTAGAATATAACCATCCATCCATTCAACCATTCTCTCACTCATTTCTCTGTTCACATTATCTAGCTATATGATTTACCCTCCCACAGTATCTATGGTTTATTCACAGAATCTCCATACAAACATTTAAATATCTAGGTCTCTAAGGGTATGTCTACTGTGGGAGAAAAATCAATTAACTCCAATTGTGTCTAAGGGGGGACTGTGCAAAAATCAAAACTCTCTAAAAGAAAACTGCTGTAAGGGTTAAAAGTTTTCCAGACCTCTCTCCCTGTATCAGAGTGAAATCAAATTAACTCTAATCAAGACCCTTACAATGCCTATCTCAAGTTCATGAATACTCCTAGTCTGTCACAATTTGACATGTAAACCCTTTTGTGACAGGGCAGAGGCGCCCCGCACTCTGATCCCCCTGGAAGTTGCCTTCGCGGCGACCCAGGGGTCGGAGCGAGAGGCCCTGGCACCAGCCGCACCACGAGCGGCGGTGTGTGGGCAGGAGTCGGAGGTGCCAGGGACAAATGGGCCGGCCCCAGCGTGGGGCCACTTGCCACACCGGAGATCAATCTTCTGGTGTTTGATTTAGCAGGTCTAGTTAAGACCAGCTAAATCAATGCTGAAGTTGGCTCTGGTCAGCACCAGCATTCCTCACACTTGTGAGTAGTAAAGAAAGCTGATGGGAGTGTTTGCTCCTCTCAGCCTTCCAATGTGATTACAATGCCAAACTTGGCTTAAGGTAAACTGACTTCAGCCATGCAGTTGCGTATCCTAAGCTGACCTTCTGGGTCTAGAAAAGACCTGAGAAAAGACTGCATTTTCTCTTTGAGCTCTATGCAAACTTCTGACTGGCCATTCTGACACATGCACCATAACTAAGTGTAGAATTCAGCTCTCTACTGAGACCCTTGATCTCTGTTACCTATTCCCACTGATTTCAATAGGGTCTTGATTTCACCTCTAGTAACTTTCTATCAACACTCCTTTCATTCTCTGTCCCTTCTATGGGCTGAAGACCCTTCTCCCATGCTTCTTCTAACACCTGAAAAACTGCACCACCTTATTCTAGGTTAGAAATGTCAACTGAAAACATCTATTTCCCATTTCCATGTGTCTTTCTTTCTCTCATCTCCTGATTATAGGATGCTATTTGTGCAGGATAGACACTCTGCCATATCACTATATAGGGCATGTCTAGGCTACATGGAAGATGGATGCTGCCATGGTCAATTTTCCAGGGTTCAATTTAGCAGGTGTAGTATAGAGCTGCTAAATCAAACTCAAAGGGCTCCCCCATTGGAACTGGTATTCCTACTCTTCACGAGCAGAAGGAAAGTTGACTGGAGTGTTTGTGCCTATCAACAGGGATTTAAGATATATAGACTCCAGCTACATAATTTACATACCTGGACTTGCCCTATCTTACTTTGACCTCTCCATACAATGTAGACCAGGCCTATGTGTTACAAGTCAAAATGGTGCAATCCTGAAATCAGAGACTCACCCGGACTTTGCCAACTTCCCTCTTGTAGATGGAGATGTTGTACCCATAGACATAGATGTTGGTCACTCGCAGAATGGAGATGGCTTGGCTGCCCCTGTTATCATTCTTCTCATCAACAGCAAAGGGTTCCAGGGCTGGGTCATGGCCACAGTACTTGGCGACGGTGTAGGTGCAAGAGCCCTGGAAGTCAAACTTCAGGCCATCAAAGGTCTGATAGTGTGGGTCCCCCCAGCTCCAGCAAGTTCCCAAATAGTCAGGAACACATGTTGCGTGGCCATCCTTAGTCTTGCAAGTCTCCTTGGTCCCGCATTTCAGGGCTTCGCAGTTTTCTGAAAGGAGAAAGTCCATTCACATCAACAGAGTGGGGGACCCAAGTCAAGTGTCTAGACTGGGGGTGCAAAATCCATCATGGGTGCAGCATTCATGTAGAACCAACTGACCCAACCAAGGCATGCTGAGGCCACTCAACAGAAGTTTCTCTGGTCCCATGGTGCCACTCACACACTTAAAGCCGTGCAGATGCTTAAATGCCCTGGCTTCTGATCCAATGTGGCCTCAATAACCCACTGCGGTGGCACTGACATCATTGGCTCATTCCACTGATTTCATTGGGGCTATGTCTACACTACAGAGTTTTGTCGGGAAAATCAGCCATTTTTCCAACAAAATTCGTGGAGGATCCACACCTCAAGCACGTTTTTGCACAAAAACATCAAAAGAATAAGGGGGGAGGGTTGCGCAATTGGTATTCCACTTTCTACGAGGAAGAAGCCTTTTTTGCGAAAGGCGTGTGTGGATGGGGGAAGGGGTGGGGGGGTGCACCCGGCTGGAAGCAGGCTAGCCACAAGGGCACAGGAATGCCCCCAAGCATACCGAGGAGTGCTGCACAGAGCGCACGGGCATGCCTACACATGTGAGACAGCAGCCTCTCCCACAGACAGCACAGTGAGCAACAGCTCCCAGCTCCTCTGCCACCCTTGACGGCATCCCACTGTGGCAAGACACTTCCTTTGCCTGCCTGTCCATGGTATGAGACAGGGGGAAAGGGGGCATCATAGTCCTATGGACACGTTGGTGCTCACTCTAGATAGTCCCATGCTCAGATCACTCTCCATCCCCTCCCTCCATCCCTGTTGCATTTACCCCATTGCCACTTGTTTCAACAGGGTACCAACCTCCCGATTCATTACAGCCGGACGATGTCCTCCAGTCATAGACAGTGGCTCCATGGTCCTTGCATTTATCCGCATAGTCCTCCAGTGCCACACACAGAATGGTCTTTTCCCCTCCATTCTGACACACATCATAGAGGCAGTTGTCAAAGACTTTGTCGGGGCTCTCTCTGGAGTGACACTCTCTGAAGGGTCCCAGTGCTTTACTGATCAGCCCACAGTGACTGTCGTCCCCATACAGATTTCTCTTGCTCTCTTCACACATTGGGCATGTTTCTTGGCAAAAATCCCAGCAAAAGGGGTCCCGGTCTTGGACTTTCCAACTGGGAGCCCAGGCCACAATGGAGGAGGCTGCGGTGCCACTGGATAACAGCATGTCATCCTCAGGGTTCTTGTTGAAGTTCCCACAAAGGCCGCACATGGCATCATAATAGCTGCTGGGGAGGGTGATTGTTAGCTGCCAGTTCTTACTGTATCCCACCTGGAGGCCAACGTCCGTCTGTATGATGGTGCTGAGGCCTTTCTGGTACAGTCTGATTTTACCATCTTTCAGCGTCACTGGGAGACTGGTGCTCACGCCGTTTAGCTAGAGACAGACAGGAGGGCAGGAACATGGGAGGCATTATTCTTCTTTCATCCTCATTCGCTCCTGTTCCCAATGCAGCCTCCCCATTCCTTTTGCCTGTTACTTTATGTCACCCTAACCAGCAGCAAGTAAAATACATCACGTCCTTAATCACTTTTTACTATTCATCACTCAAGAGGGACAACAGAAATCAGTCCAAGGTCCCTGAATAAACACAGTGTTTATCATTATCTGCCGATAGGATCTATCTCCAGAATTCCTTGTATCTCTGCATAGATTCTACCTACCTGAAATATCTATCCCTCTAGCCCAATGTCTTGTTTCTCTCTCTCTGAAGGTTTTCAAACAGACAGATGATACAGATCTGAGGTATTCTTGTACCTGGATTTCCCAGATGACATTCTCAGCTCATGGCATCTATGTTTGGGACTCTGTGTGAGACCGTTCACAAGAGTACTGTGCCCCGTATATTGAAAAGTGTCAGAGCCCTGAGCTGGGAGACTCACCCGGACTTTGCCAACTTCCCTCTTATAGATGGAGATTTTGTGCCCATAGATGTAGATGTTGGTCACTCGCAGAAAGGAGATATCCTGGCTCCCCCGATTGTCGTTCTTCTCCTCAATGGCGAAGGGCTCCAGGGTGGGGTCGCTCCCACAGTATTTGGCCAGGGTGTAGGTGCAGGTGCCCTGGAAGTCAAACTTCAGACCATCAAAAGTTTGGTACTGTGTGGCTCCTGAGCCCAAGCACACGCTCTTGTAGTCAGGAACACACGCTGTGTGGCCATCCTCAGTCAGACATGTCTCTTTAGTTCGGCATTTCAGAGATGTGCAGGCATCTGAGAGATTTGAAAGAGAAACCCCTGGTCATATCAACATGGCAAGGAGCTCAAGTCCAATATCTAAGCTCCTAAGTGCCACAGTAGCATAAATAATACCAATTGATGTATAATAAAACGGTAAGACATCTACCTATGCTATGCCATGAGATCTAGATCATTGTGATTTAAAAGTATCTCAGCCAATCACCACCCTTACTCTACATCTAGAGTTGTTTGCATTTAACAATGTCTTGGGTTGTAATAAGTCAGTGGTATAAGGGACATTGCTTCACAGTTCTTTAAAGATTGATTCACCACCTGTACAACTTAATACAAACTCTCCAGATGCCCAAACAAATCAACACAGGATCCCCAAGCCTGATCCCCCAGATATTCTCCCCTCATTTGTCACCCGCACAATCCAACACAAAATTCTTCAGTCCGGTTGCCCCGCCCTTATGCAAGTTAACACAACCACCAAAACAACACAGCACATGTTAACCCCAAGCACACAGCCCCTCACCAAAGCATATACTCCTCTTTTACCACCCCACAGAATTTCTCAACACAACACAAGCACTTGCTCAACTATGTTTAGATTTACCACCAAACAATAAACATGAGCGGCATAGCTGTGAATACCAACAACAACATGGGAGAGCCAGACTGGCCATGAGCATATTCACCCAGAACCATGCCTGCCATGGCCTGCTGAGTGGATGGTAAGTCCATGTAAGTCAACAGAACATGGCTTGCTACAAGCCATAGTCCTAGTCCAGCTGCTGCTATAGCCCAGAGTTCATTTGTGAATTCCCACTGCCTCCAGTGGGAACAGGATTTCAGTCCACAATGAGGAACTGAAGGGCTGCAGGTGCTGAGAGTCAAATGCTTAGAGCTTTGAGCGCCTTCAGATCCCATGCACTTCAATGGGAGAACAGTTCCTGGATCTCTCCCCATTCTAGCTCCACATCCGTCTACAGACATTTCACGCTGGAGACCGACACTAAGGTTCCAAGTCCCCTATACTCGGGGACACTGAGGAACACTGACCTCCACCGTCGCCTGCTTGTCAGTTCCAAACCACTGGCAGCATCTGTGTGTGCACAGAGGAGACCTTGGCAGTTGGCCAAAACCCTCCCCTGCGACGCTCACCTGTGCTGATATGTTTAGATACTATCTCATGCCAAGGGAGTGCCCGACTTCCCGCCTGAGCGGAGACTTACACCTACATGCACTCTAGCCAGCTGACTGGGCGATTGGTTAGATCTCAGCTAACAAGGCCAGGTGGGTTAGCTCTTGGAGGAATGGCTGCTCGGGGAGCGCTACCCCCCAAAGTCAGTGCTGAGCCCAGTACACCTGGGATCCTGGATATTTCTAGACAGTGCTGGGTCCTGTCATGAGGGCAGGGCGCTAGACTCGATGACCTCTCGAGATCCCTTCCAGTCCTAGTGTTCCATGATTCTATGCCCTCCGTAACCTGCCCAGCCCTTTCATGGGCACTGCATTCATACAGAACCAGCGGAAATCAATGAGGCTACACACAAGTTTACAGCTGCGCATGTGCACCGGTGCCATTGCTCTGATCCCGCAAAGTGCCAAGCACCCCTGATAACATATTTGATGTGGCACTGAAGTCCTTGGCCATAGGTGCTGGAGCTGGGGGAGCTGCCCCGCTGCTGCCTTGAAGGGGATTCCAGCGAATGCCGGGTTTACAGTTTGGTTCCCTAGCTCTCCACATCCCCACTATAAAAACAGTTCCAGAAGTGAGTTATTGGCTGACTCCCAGTGACTCCATCCGGAGAGGGAATTCAGTCCATCACCTTGGCTCATGCAGCCCATGATGCCATCTCTGATCCGGCAGGTTTCTCCGCTGGCGCAGTGGTGGGCTTTGCAGGTCACGTCTTGGGCGGGAAGGCAGGTGCAGCTTTGCTGGCACTCGCTCATCAGGATGGTCTCACTGGGCTGAGGGGACATTTGGAAAAGGGGAAATGATACATTGTAATGGGGAAAAGATTATTTATAACAACAGCTGGCAGTGCGGAACCCAGAGCTGTGTGTGAGCAAGTTGGTTCTGTGATCATATTGTTTGCTCTTAATGTTAAAGAGAAAGGGCGGTCTCATGGGCGCAGCTCTGAGCCAAGGGCCAAGAAAAATGCCCAAGTTCGAACCTCCCACTGGCTCCTGACTCACTGGGCAGCTGTGAGCAAGTCAGTGCCCCTCTCTGTGCCTCAGTTTCCTCACCTGAGACAAAGGGAATTACACGGTGCTTCAGGCAGTGAGTCCTAGCAGAGCGGGATGCCAGGCAGCTTTGGCCCAAGCTCTGATCCGCTGCAACAAACTCTGTTGCTGGCTCAGGTAGGGACTAAGATGTGTATAGAACAAAGATTAGATCCAACCCAGACCACTCAGGGCGGTACCTTGTAATATCTCCCATACTCGAAGCACCCGCAGCTGTCCTGAGGCACACAGCCCTGGCCATCGAAGAGGAAGCCGGCGTCACACTGGCAGCCTTCGGCACAG
Source organism: Pelodiscus sinensis (assembly GCF_049634645.1). NCBI lineage: Eukaryota > Metazoa > Chordata > Testudines > Trionychidae > Pelodiscus > Pelodiscus sinensis. The sequence goes on along the minus strand of NC_134734.1, from coordinate 5,924,464 downwards.
GTCTCCGGGCAGTTTATATTGTTTCTAGCACAGGCGCTGGAGCAGAGGCTGGCACATACTTCGTAGTAGCTGTTGGCTGGGCAGGTCATGGCTTAAATAGGGAGAGAAACAATTGAGGGCAGGAAAGATCTCACAGCATGAGCCAGGCCCAGAGACATGAGGGAGAGGAGAACAGGCTGGGAGGACGTGTTTTTAAGGTTGGTTCCCATCCAGAAGAATTTCTGAAGAAATCCAGAGATCTGGAATGAGATGCCTTGCAATTATGACACCCACCCCCAACTCACTCCCAGAGTATCCTTCAGCATCCCGGCACTTACGGCAGAAGGAGGTGCTCCTCCAGGGCTGGATGGAGGCCCCAGCCTCCTGGCAGGCCGTCACGTAGCTGTGGATGCTCTGGCACAGGACCGGGGAGTCCCCGTTGGCCAGGCACACGTCATAGAGGCAGTTGTTGAAATACACGCTGGGGCTGACCGTGCCATGGCAGGCGGCGAAGGGGCCGTCAGGGGCCGTGAGCACCCCGCAGTAGTGGCGCTGTTTGAAGACGTCCTTCTTCCTCTCCTCACAAACCGGGCAGCTGTTCCCACTGCATCCGTCCTCGCAGGCCGCCCCTGGGACCGGGACTTTCCAGGCCAACCCGAATGCCGCCACGTTAGGGGCTGGCTTGCCGCCAGGGAGCAGAAACTCGTCGTCCCGGCGCCCGTTGTAGTTCCCGCACAAGCCACACGTCTGTCCCTGGTAGTTCCCTGGAACAGTGACTCTGGCCTGGTAAACCAGGTCATAGCTCACGGTGAGGCCAAAGTCCGTTTGCACCAGCACGTTCCCGCCGTGCTGATATGCTTGGAGCTGCCCCTCGGCCACGACCAAAGGCAGGTTGTGGGAGACCCCATCCACCTGGGAGAGACAGAGTGTTCCCTGTGAGTCACGAGGAGCAGACGCTGTAAGGATTGGGACAAGGACTTTTGAGCGTCTGCTCTGATTGACACTGGTATAAACCTAGAATGACTCCAGACTTACTCCAGTGCCACTGAGATCAGAATCTGGCCCCAGGCCTGCAATAAATCAGAGGCAATAAAAGCCCTAATCACAGTACCACATGATTACTCTGGCCCACATCTCTCTCGGCCCCTCACTTCACTCCTCATACTTTCTCTTCTCCCCTCCGTCCATCTCCTTACCCTGCTCTTTGTCCGTACCTCTTTGGGGGTATGCCTAGACTACACCACTCTGACAAAAGAGAGATGTAGATTAGGCACGTCAAAATTGCTAAATAAGCAAGGATTTAAATATCCTGCGCTTCATTAGCATAACCATAGCCGCTGCTTTTTTTAAAAACTGTTTTTTGGAAAAAACCACAGCAGTCTAGACACAGATCTGTCAAAAAATAACCCCTTTTTCGAAAGATCCTGTAAACCTTATTTTTTGAGGAATACAGGATCTTTCGAAAAAGGGTTTATGTTTTGACAGAGCCACGCCTAGACTGACTTTTTTTCAAAAATATCTGTTTAAAAAAAAAGCGGTGGCCATGTTATGCGAATGAAGCACGGGATATTTAAACCCCTGCTTTATTAGCAATTTCGACGTGCCTAATCTACATCTCTGTCAGCAGAGAGGTGTAGTCTAGACACAGCATGGGAGCCGACCTCACCGCATCTCAGCCCTTCCCTTTGTGCTCGCCTGTACTGTGTGATTTTTGTTAGGTGCTCAGCAATGTTCCCTCCAATCTCTTCCATCCACGTGAGGATTTTTTCCATCCATGTGTGGAATAAATTATTTTATGTGCACTGAGGCATGTTGAATGTGCTCCAGCAGTAGAAACAAACAAAAGCAACCGAACAGAGGGTGCTCTGCTACTCAGCTGGGCAGCATTTTAGTCTCTCCTGAGTGGCTGCACAAGCACTCAGCTTACAAGGCACACTGGTGCTCAGATAATCAGCATCACTGCTCTGACTTGAGTCACTCCCTGCTGACCTGCTCCTCCCCTGCTGTGCTGAGGAGCCCCCCCAGAGTCAAGGGGGGAGTAGAGGGAGGCCTGAGGGAGGATTTCAGAGACAGAGAAGGGTAACAGTTCCGCTGCCAACAGACAGATTTTCAGCGAGAGGATGGTCAGGAGAGTTCAGATTCAAAGTCTATAGCCGGGGGAAAAGGAAGGCAAATCTTTAAGGGAAAACATCTTTTCCTGACATTTGGGACTCAATTCTGGCCTACTTCTCTGCTCTTCCTTCAATACTGCCCACCTCCCTCCTGTTCCTCTCTCTGGAGCATCCTCTTCTCCTCTGGCCACATTTGGCCTGCTTCCTGCCCACCCCTTCACTCACATCTGGGTTTTTCTTCTTGTCCATCTCCCCCTCCCCTAAAATCCTGAGTTAGGAGCCAAGAAGGGAAGCAGAGAAGGTGGAGCTGAGTTGGAGGATGCTCATTGTGCCCAGGAGAAGCCCTCATATAGCAGCCTCCAGGAATACTACTTTCAACCATCTCCTCTTGGCTAGGAGACTGCCCCTTCCTCCAGGGAAGACCTGCCCTCAGTTACTCATGCTTTTGCCTGCTCTTGGCTGGATTACAGCCGTGCAATAGAACTGGACACAAGACTTGTGCGCTTTGAAAATGCCAGCTGGAGCACTCCTGTACAACACATCTCCCCCACAGCACTGGCTGCTGTGAACCTCCCAAACCCGTCCTAAGCTCCCTAGAGAGAACACCAAGTCCAGGTGACATTCTCTGTCCTTGTCTTCAAGGGTGCTCGCTATCCTGAGTCCGGCGTATCTAAAACATCAGTTAAACATCTGGGATGAGACGCCTGTGTACGCAGGGTCTGAAGGAGCTCTCCCTAACATCTGGTGAAGAGCTGGGGGGAGGACTTCGGAAGAGATGGGAGGTTCATGAACACCCCTCAGCAGAGGGGCTGCTTTGCCAGCATGGTCAGTGTTGGCTGGGGGGTGCAGAGGGAGTGAAACCTGGCTATCCTGATGGCGTGAAGAAAGCGGAGCAGAAGGGTACTTGGCTAGCCCTGATTGATGGAGGCGTTTCCCATCAGGAAGAGAGGCAAACAGGGGCATGAACCCCAGAATAATCAGCATGGGACACAGGACTCTGCCTGCTTTTGACCTGTGGCAAGGAGAAAGTCACAGCCCCAGAGCTGGGGGAGTCCTCTCTCCCTGGGGATGAAAGGGGAGAGAGGCAGGGAGCTCCTCCCAGAGAGCGTGGGGAGTGGTGAGACCCTCCCGGGGCCAGTGCCGATGGAGCAGTGAGCCCCTCCTGGGGACAGTGCTGGGGGAGCAGTGAGGCCCTCCCTCCACTACCCCCCCCCGGCCTCCTATGCAGAGAGGAGGAGGTAACACACGTGCAACAGGTGGCATATTGCTCAATGCATTCCTGGAAGATGCTTGTGATAAGCCTTGTGACAGGGTGGCTTGCCCCTGAGGGGATAGAGGCCTGAGACTAACCAAACCTTAGATTGAGTCTGCTCATGTACCACCAGTCACCAGATTGCCTTATAAGAGCAGATGGAGGAGTCCAGAGAGCTGGCCCAGCAGGGAGCTCTCAGGGAAAACAGAGAAGAGTGCAGAGGTTGCTGCAGGCCAGTACACGTCAGCAGGGAAACCTGACACTTGGGCAGTGAGAGGACAGGCGGGAAATGCCTGGGAGTGACCAGAAAAAGAGATAAGTGAAGGGTCTTGAAAATGTAACTTGTGGGTTACATAAATAAGCCAGACTCCCAGAAGGACAGTTATTATGGGCATTTCTAAAAGTTCTTCAAAAGTTCAAGAGGGGAAACTGAGGCAGGCCCCTGCACAGTGGCCATGGGGGGGACAAACCAGTATAGAATAGGAAAGAATTGCTCTGTCCAAAAGGAACACTCGGAATGATCTACATGAGGATGTGGAGAAGGACTTACCATGATGAGCCCTTGTCTGTTCTGCAGCAGGGTGAGTGTGATCCCGTACACCTGGATGGACACCTGCTTGGCCACGGACACGTTCCCGCTGCCCCAGGATTCTTTCTCTATACGGATGGTGAATGGCATCAGGTTGCTGGAGTCAGTGCAGGTCTTGGCCAGGATGTAGGTGCAGGTGCCTTGGAAGTCAAAGGGGACCCCATCGAAAGAGAGGTAGTGGGGATGGCCAGAGGCAGAACAGGTGGCAGATCCAAATGGGTGGCATTTCCGGACACCGTCCACCACCCCGCACTGCTCACCAGTACCACAGGTGAAAGCCTTACACACAACTTCTCCCCAAGCCTGACACATGCACTGCTCCTCGCAAGAGTCGCTTGGGTGAAAGGTTTCCCCGACCTCGTAGTAAAGACCTCTGTGGAGACATCCACACTGGGAAATGGGGACACAGCGGTCGCCACTGAGAACAAAGCCCTCGTCACACACGCAGCCTTCCTTGCACTGGGTCGTGCATTGCACCGGGGCATAGAGGTTGCTGCATGTCAGATCACAGCTGCTGCGGCAGAATTCATAGTGACTGTTCAGGGTACAGGATGCAGCTGTAAGAAGAACAGAGTTAGCTCACCAAGTGCAATAGCAATGAGCACAATGAGCCATTGCAGGACATGCAATGTCATTCAAGCTCTTAATTGTTTTCCTTTGGTTTCATTAATTGAAAAACAGGAAACACCCCTAATAAGATTCTGGGTCTGGAGGTCTGTGGGCCCACCAGCACTGGGCAATGGCATACAGACGACCTATCTGGTCTGGTCAAAGAGCCAAGTGTTGGGAGGGGAAGGCCCATCGATGGCCATCTGAAGCTTTTTGTTTATTTTTTTGTTTTCTGCAAGAGTGACCCCATAGGGGAAGCAGTGCAGAGCAGAGGGTACTCACGGCAGAATTTCGGTGTCCTCCAGGAATACACCACAGCTCCAGCTTCCTGACATGCCTCGGCATAACCAGCAATGGCCTGGCAGACGTTACTCTCCCGCCCACTCAGGAAGCAATAGTCGTACACACAGTCTAGGAAGTATCCATGCGGGTCCATGTTGCGGTGACATCCTCGGAAGGGGCCACCCGTGTCCAGGATGAGCCCACACTGCCCTCTGCTCCCTCGCTGCTGTTCTTCAATAGCTTCTAGATTTGCACATGGAGGTATCGTCACTGCAGAGCATCCAGGGACGTCTCCCACCTTCCAGCTCTGGCCCAAGCTGCCGGGGTTGGGTGCCAGCGTGCCGTCCCTCATCAGCAAGTCGTCATCCCTGTCCCTGTTGAAGTTGCCACACAGACCACACACGGCCCCCGCGTAGGTGACAGGCAGCGTGACCGTGGTGCGTCCTGACCACCCGGTAAAGGTCACACTGAGGCCAAAGTCTGTCTGGATCACAGTGGCCCAGCCCTTTCTATACGCAGTGATTTTCTTATCCCCCAGGTAGAAGGGAAGATTCATCAGGAAACTGTCCACCTGTCAAAGCCAAACATTCAGTACAAGGAACATCTCTCGCCCCTGGTGGAACCAATCACTACAGCACGGTGGTATGGTCCGTAACTCTAATAATAATCCGCCTCTGTTCAACTCTCTCTCCAGGCTGGCCGGCTCCCCTCTCCACGTCTTGCCAGGATCCCAGCCCTTCTGACTGGGCAGGATCCTCTAACCAGACTTGCATTACCCCAACTTTAGCCACTGCAGCTCCCTCCCCTCTGTCCTACTGGAGCCCTGCTCCTCATGTTCCCACATATCCTGGAGTCTGACCCACCTCAACTGAAAGGACAACAGCCTTCTTCACCCTGTATTTCACAGCCCTCCCACACACTGCCTGTACCCTGTGCTCATGACACAGGGGACTGCGTAGAAATGATTCTGAGAGAGTGGAGACAATCTGAGAAACTCACCAGCACTTTCCCAGGGAACTGATCGCTGACCCGGAGGCTGGTCTGATACATCCTGATCTGGAGAGGAGTGGTGTTGTTCTCCTGGAAGTGGACTTCAAAGTCCACCAGCCCCTCTGCCTTCTTGCACAGGGCTGTGAGCTGGTAGCGACAGGTGCCTTGGAAGGTGTATGTCTCTCCATCGAAGGTGGTGTAGTGACGACTGCTTGTCATGGAGCAGGTGGCATAGCTGGAGGGGTAACAGCCCCGCACACCGTGCACTAGCCCACACGTCTCCGAATGTTTGCACACGGCAGCCTGGCATTCGACTTGTCTAGAGTCTGCGTTGCATTTGCACAGTGTGCCACATGCCTCATCCAGCCAGAAGCTCTCATTGGGGGCATAGGGGCGCCCCTCAAACAGGCACCCACAGCCGCTCTTGGGTATGCATTTCCCCTGGCTCAGCACAAAACCATCCTTGCACTGGCAGCTTTCCACACAGGGGTCTTGGCAGCTGCTGGGGGCCAAGTGGTCCACACAGGTGGCTGGGCAGGCTGTTCCACAGAGCTGGTACTGGCTGTTCTCCAGGGGGCATTCCAGGGCTGGGGAGCGAAGGAGCCACAGATTAACATCATGTTGTCTCTAGGCAAAAGCAGTGTTCACACCGACAGAGGGGCTGTATCTCGGGGTGCTCTGAGAACCGTGGAATCCCAGTGGCCTTGGTGGGACCCAAGGGTGCTTGGGACATTGGAGGACAGGGACTGGCATGAATAGCTCAAGATGCGAATGTGAAGAAGGCTTGGAGCTACTTTAAAGCAAAGTGGATGAAAGAATCTGAAGCTTGGCTTCCAAGCAAGGGGAAGAAATTCATAGGAAAGGATTTCAGACCAAGTTGGAGGAGCAAACATCTGAAGCCAGCGATTAAGAGATAGCAGAATGAAGGGGTGTCATTTTGGGAGGGCAAGGAATAAGAGGTCCTCCGGAAAAGGGCTTTATTCCGGAGGATCGCGCCAGTCTAGACGCTTTTTTCCGGCTTTTCCCCAAGCCGGAAAAAAGCGGTGGACATGTTTATTTAAATCCCGCGGGGGATATTAAAATCCCCCGCGGATTTCCCTATTCTGACTTACCTGCTTTGCATGACTTTTCCAGAATTAGGGGCCAGTCTAGATGTAGCCAGAGTGTAGAAAATTGTGTCTGCTGCTGGTGCATATGAATTCTCTCTGGGCTAGATGCACAGAGAGCTGTACCGTGAGAGGAGTAGAACAGGAAGAATTGAGACCTTTCCAAGTTTTGGCCCAAGCAAGGGTATGTCTACACTACCCTCCTAGTTCGAACTAGGAGGGTAATGTATGCATACCGCACTTGCTAATGAAGCCCGGGATTTGAATTTCCCGGGCTTCATTAGCATAAGCGGGGAGCCGCCATTTTTAAATCCCCGCTGCTTCGAACCCCGTGTAGCGCGGCTACACGGGGCTCGAACTAGGTAGTTCGGACTAGGGTGCCTATTCCTCGAACTCACGAGGAGTAACGGTAGTTCGGAATAGGACCCTAGTCCGAACTACCTAGTTCGAGCCCCGTGTAGCCGCGCTACACGGGGTTCGAAGCAGCGGGGATTTAAAAATGGCGGCTCCCCGCTTATGCTAATGAAGCCCGGGAAATTCAAATCCCGGGCTTCATTAGCAAGTGCGGTATGCATACATTACCCCGCTAGTTCGAACTAGCGGGGTAGTGTAGACATACCCCAAGGGAGCACGGGGGCGTCATTTGAGTACCCCGCCTCAGATGCCTAAATGTTGTGAGCCAGCCCTGGATTACAGCCACGCATACTGAGATGCTGCTTGCTCTTGGCATTTTCCCTGCACTGACAGAGAGTGTGGGGAAAGTACACAGCTTGTGTCACTCACTCCACTGCCCCCTGCCATGCCTGGTCAGGACCAAGAGGGAGGCAGGAAAACTGTGCGCTGGGTAGGAGAAGAGCAAGCAGCTTCCTGCTACACTCAGCTGTAGCCTCTCAGCCCCATCCCTCTGGAATGGTGCCCTTGTGCAGAAAGCCAGCAAGGGATGGAGGACGAGATGGACCAAGAGGGAAAGCTGCTTCCTGACGCTTAGAAAGTATAGGAAAAAGTAAGACCTGCCAAAAGCCAAGCCAAGTCTGACCCTGCAATAGAAACTGCACCCAGCAGTAAAAAGGTTCCATTACCATAGAGGGAAAAGGGAAAGAAGGAAAGAAAAGTGAAACCATTATGCTCTGAGGGTGGCATGGAGACTAAAGATAATGCTGGCATGGCCCAACACATAAACAAATACTTTGCCTCAGTTTTCAGTAAGTTTAATCATGAGTTTAGGGGTATTGGCAGGACAACTAATGAGAATAAGTATGTGGAAGTAGAATTTAGCACATCCAAGGTTTAGATTAAACTCAAACAGCTTAATGGGATTACATTGGGGGGCTGGATAATTTCAATCCAAGACTATTACAATAACTGTCAAAAGGGAAGATAACTGATTTTTTTAGACAAAGGGAGTTCAGTAGATCAAATATACCTCATTTTCAGTAAGGCATTTGATACACTGCTACATGGGAACAAATTATTAGTTCACATGGAGAAGACAGGGAGTCCTATGGTTATTGAAAGGTGGATAAGCAAGCAATTAAAGGGGAGACGAAAACAGGCCATAATGAAAGGTGAATTGAAGGGTGGAGGCAAGTTATTAGTGGAGTCCCTTGGGATTGGTCTTGGAACGAGTCTTAGTTAACATTTTCATTAACAACCTTTGAACAATAAGTGGGATTGTGCTAACAACATTTGTGGCAGACATGGTGTGGGGAGGTATTGTCAATGGAGAAGAGGATTGGAATGTCAAACAAAGAAGAGCTGGGTGACCTTGAAAAGTGAAGAAACAGACTAAGAACAAGAAGTTTTGTTATATGCGGGGGACACATCAGTTGGAAGTGACAGAGGAGAAAGATCTATGTGTATTGGATGATCAAAGGATGGCTCTGCGCCACCAATGTGATGCACCCGGGAGAAAAAGTCTAATGCAGTCACAGGATGCTTGAGCAGCGGTATTTCCTGTAGAGGCAGAGAATTGTTAGCGCCTTGACAGAAGACGCTGGGGAGACCGTATCTGGGATACCGGGTGCCATTCAGAAATTGACCGCTAACAAGTTGAGTCTTGAATTAGATGAAGGTTTCTAACCACCACACGAGTGAAGCTCTGGAGCAGCCTCCCGAGAGCTGCAAGAGGCGTAAAAACCTGACTAGCCTGAAGCCGGAGCTTGCTAGTTTTGTGGAGGGGATGGCATGATGGGACTGCCTACAACAGCATGAGCGGGGAGCTGGCCTATGACTGCTGACAGCAGGTATCTCCAGCAGCCAGAGATGGGACACTAGGAGGAAGGGTTCTGATTCATCACAGAGATTTCTTTCCCAGGTGCCTCACTGGTGGGTCTCACCCACATGAGTAGGTGCCAGCTGATTACCAGATTTAGAATGAATTGTCTCCTAGGTCAGATTGGCAGAGAGCCTGGGGATGATTTGCTTAATAGTCATTTACATGGTGGCTTCTGTGGCAGGTACGTGAAGCCTTTAATTCATGATTAGAGGATGTCAGTAAGTCAGCCAGAGGTCGGGGCCTACTTCAGGAGCGGTGGGCGAGGTTCTGTGCTTTGTAATGTCAGGTCACACTAGAGGAACATGCTGTCCCTTCGGAGCTTAGAGCAATAGGGCTCTACCTGCAGTTATGGGCCACTTGCACAGAGCTGTGGCCCATGTGACGCCCTCGGGCCATGTGTTGTGTGAAAGCGGCTCACAGAACACACAGAGAACTCCAGATGTGGCCTAAAATGGGAAACAGGTTGAGAATATCTGTCTCAGAGGCTATGATTCTAGGAGTGACCTAAATACCGACACCTTACCACAGTCTCCCGGCTGTTGTGAATGGATATTAGATACCCAGCGACAGGCACCGTGGCCATACCCTGGACAGACAAGTACAGTGGGTACAAGAGAACCCAGGAGTCCTGATTTCTTGACTGATATTTGCTCAGTCACAAACTGCTTGATCACACCCCTTCCCAAAACCAGGGCTAGAACTCCACAATGCTGGGCCAGAGTCCCAGATCTAACTGCAGAGCACAGACCTTGGCATACAACTCTGTACTCACGGCATCTGGCTAGCTGCCTCCAGTCCCCAAGTCTGACCCCCTCCAGCTGGCAGGCATCCGCGTAGGCCTTCAGGGCCTCGCACAGGGCCTTCCTGTAGCCGTCGGTGTGGCAGAGATCGTACACGCAGTTGTCCAAGTAGGCTGTAGGATCCACCTTGGCGTGGCACTGGCTGAAGGGCCCATCTGAGACCTTGGTTATCAGGCCACATGAGTCCTCCTCCTTGTACTTTCTGGCTATGCTGGCGGCACAGGGCTTGCAGCCCCCAATGCAGTCATGCCAGCAATGCTGTTCCTCATCTTCCACTGCCCAGCTTCTCCCCAGGGCGGCAACACTGGGAGCCAGGTCCCCGTCTGGGGTCTGGAAGTCATCAGTGGGATCCCCGTTATAGTTACCGCACAGGCCGCACAAGCTGTTGGAGAAGTCACGGGGGACGGTGACCCTCAGGTGGTTGTTCCAGTCATAGGCTACGCTGAGCTTGAAGCTGGTGCGGAGGACAAGGGAGGTGCCGCTCTGATAGAGACGAAGGACACCATTGTTCAGGGAGATGGGTAAGTGGGCCCTGGTGTTATTCACCTTTGTGATGAGAAAGAAAGGGCAAAGGTCACAATCACGTGCACAGGCCTTTCGTTTACATACCGAGCTCCACTCCAGTGTGGTTGGTCACTGGTGTGTGCCAATCCCCATAACCATCAGGGGTTTGAAAAGACTGCGCTGTGTCCAAGAAGTCGATTTCAAAACCTGGCTGGTTTCTCCTGCCGCCAGCTCCCTGGCAGCCTGCTGAGCAGACTGGCTGGGAGCTGGGGTTCCAGTCTTCATCACAAAATGTAACAATTCACAGGGGTTGTGCCCTATCCGAAGGAAGCTCATTTTCAAACTACTGAAGCTTCAGGGGGTAGCCGAGTTAGTCTGTACAGAAAAAACAACAAATGGTCTGGGAGCACTTTGTAGACTAACAAAACATGTATCATGAGTTTTCGTGGGCACTGGCCACTTCTTCAGATGACTGGAGTTTTGAGTTTAGGGTATGAAGACCCAAAATAAATAGGAGAGAAGGTGTGGGGGGAGGGAAAAAAGAGGGGGGTGGGAGACAGGGAGCTAGAGGGAATCAGTAAGTATCTGAAGCTTGGGTAGTTAAAACGCAGCAGATAAGAATCAAAGTCAATTGACAATACTGACTTTGTGCCAGGGATGTGTCGTGATCGAAGTGCTCAAGTCTACGCTTTACTGGGCATGCAGATCCCATTTCCTCGAGACAGAGCCAACAGCTCCCCACGCCGAGTCACGCACCCCACTCTCCGCAGCACAGCACCCTCGCGTGCCATGCTGGGGACGGGGGTCAACGTGACTCCCCACGGCACACCGGGGCTTACGTCAGTACCGAGGTCGCCTCTGTAACTACTGAGCAGGCTGCTTTGACTGGAGCCCATAGGGGACACGAGTCAGCTGGGCACTTTCAGAACCCATCACATCCCAACCACTTTTCTTTGCCTGCTCTGCCCTAGCCGCAACATGCCCCATCTCTGGCGGGGCCTGCTGTTTCCTGCCTTTTATTGATCAATGCCAATGGGCATAGGAGGAGGTTGGGCCCAGCACTCACCCACACCAAGCTGATCTCAGCCCTGGCAGCTGTGATGGTGACTCCATCCACCTGGATGGTCACTGATCCAATGTAGAAGACCTGTGTGCTCCCACTGTTTTCACTCTTGGCCGTAATGCGGAAGGAGGGCAGGACGGAGTCACCCTTGCAGGTTTTGGCCACAGTGTAGGTGCAGTTGCCATGGAAATCATAAGCCCGTCCGTCAAAGGTGTGGTAATGCAAGTATCCCCTGGCCCAGCACGTGCCCTGAGACACTGGCACACACTCTGGCTGCCCATTTATCATTTTGCAGATAGCTCCTTCCCTGCAGACGACCACGCTGCAGGGTGAAATTGGAGGCTCTAGCAGGGAAAGACAAAAGACAGAGGAGATATGCCAGACTAATCAGTAACATCTGTCTAACTTTCCATCTTTCTCCCCACATGCCTCCTTATATCCATAATCACAAAGCACTCCCGTTTCCCTTCCTCCCCCGGCACTGCCTTTGCATCATCCACAAACCTCCCACAAATCCCACGCCGAGGAAATTGCCGACCCAGCTCTTCTGTGCACATGGGGTGCTGGATAGAGCAGAGACCCTGACCCAACATTGTTCCAGACAAAATTCTGTCATAGTCGGGTCAGGATTTCAGGCTAAATAAAGGGAGAGGGAGAGGGAGAAGGACGAATAGACACAGAGAACATGACTTTTCTCACCACTTGCGAGTAACCCACAGAGCACGTTTCAATCACTGACTCTCCATTACCTTTTCCCATGCAGCCCATGACGCCGTCTCTAATCTGGCAGGTTTCTCTGCTGCCACAGCGGTGGACTTTGCAGGTCAGCCCTCGGGCAGGAACACAGGTGCAGCTTTGCTGGCACTCGTTCGTCAGGACCACCTCGCTGGGCTGTGGGGTGTTTGGAAAGGGGGAAATAAGGCAATGTGACAGGAATTGGTCATTTAAAATAATTTCTGGCCGTGATTAAGAAATACATTAAGGTGCAGATCTTATTATTTTAACAACACAGGATTTTAAAAAAATCATTATGATCAATCAGAGTTTGAGATACATACAACACTCCAAAAACATCTGTTAAAAGAATCTTTTTCTTTCTTACTTTGGGATACGCAGGCTTAATTCTTGGCGCCATCACAGACTTCTTGAGTGAGCTCAGATAAGCCCCTAAGCGTACATCTACACTACAGCTGGGGGTGTAAGTTACAGCTCAAGGAGACATACACTCAGGTTTGGGAATCTCCCTAATATCCTCAGACATGAAGACTGAAGCAAAGAATGTATTTAGTTTCTCCACAATGACCTTATCATCTTTGAGTGCTCCTTGAGCATCTCGACTGTCCTGTGGCCCTACTGGGTGTTTAGCCGACTTCCTGCTAATTTTAAAATATTTTGCTATTACTTTTTGAGTTCTTGGCTAGCTGCTCTTCAAACTCCTTTTTGGTTTTCCTTACTACATTTTTACACTGAATTTGACAGAGTTTATACTCCGTTCTGTTTTTAACTCCCACTTTTTAAACAATGCCTTTTTATCTCTCATGGCTTCTTCTTCTTGCTTGTTAAGCCAAGGTGGAATATTTTGGGTTCCCTTATGGTGTATTTTAATTTGGGGTACACATTTAAGTTGGCCCTCTGTTGTGGTAGTCCAACTTCCCATATGCTACTGGCTCACTGGGTGGCTTTGGGCAAGTCACTGCCCCTGTCTGTACCTGAGCTTCCCCAAAATCGACAAAAGGCTTTACGTTGTCTGGTCTTTATTGCACTCTGGGCATTGGGTAGAAGCAGAGTCGGATTGCCAAGACAATGCTCTGATGTGCTACCGCCAACCATGTTCCTGACTAGCATACAGATTAAGATGTGTAGAGACCAAAAATTAGATTGGACACAGACGCCTAGAAGCTGCACCTTGTAGTATCTCCCTTCTTTGAAGCACCCGCAGCTCTCCTGAGGCACACAGCCCTGGCCGTCAAAGAAGAAACCATCGTCACACTGGCAGCCTTCAGCACAGGTCTCTGGGCAGCCCATGATGTCTCCAGTGCAGGAGGAGGTGCAGAGGTCGGCACAGAGCTCATAGTGGCTGTTGTTCGGGCAGCTCATAGCTTAAATAGAGAGAGAAATGATGAATGCCGGGAGTGAGCTCACGCCCCAGCTTAGACCGACAGACAAGGAGAGGAGAGCGGAACAGAGAGGAGAGGACATGGCACCGTTGTCACAGAACAGGAGATTGTTTGGTTCCCCCCAGAACAGTTCCAGAGGAAACCTGGTGATCTGGAACGAGATGCCTAGTAACACTGACCCCCCTCTTCCACAGAGCGCCTTCCTCAGGGCACTTACGGCAGAAGGAGGAGTTCCTCCAGGGCTGGATGAAGACCCTGGCCTCTTGGCAGGCTGTCACATAGCTATGGATGCGCTGGCACAGAATCTCTGTATGCCCGTTGGCCAGGCACACGTCAAAAATACAATTGTTCAGATAGACGCTGGGGCTGACTGTGCCGTGGCAGGCGGCGAAGGGGCTGTCAGGATCTGAGAGCAGCCCGCAGTAGTTGCTCCCTTTGAAGACCTCCTTCTTCCGCTCCTCACAAACCGGACAGCTGTTTCCAGCACACCTGTCTACACAGGATGCTCCTGGGATCGGGACTTCCCAAGCAGAGCCAAATGCTGCCACATCAGGGGCTGTGCTTCCGTTGGGGAGCAGGAATTCCTCATCTTCCCGTCCATTGTAGTTCCCACACAGGCCACACGTCTGGCCCCGGTAGCTCCCTGGGATAGTCACTCTGGCCTGGTAAACCAGGTTGTAGCTCATGGTGAGGCCAAAGTCAGTTTGCACTAGGACATTAGAGCCATGCTGATATGCTCGCCATTGGCCCATTATCACCGGGAGGTTGTGAGACACCCCATCCACCTGAGAAAGACAGCACATTCCGCTCGTGAGCAGAAAGGGTGAGCACTGCATGTGTGGGTAATGGCTATGAACAACAAAGTTTGAAATTCAGCTCTCACTGCCCCCTGGGGTGAAATCCAGAATGACTCATGGCTTCGGAATGATTTGTCCTCACCTTCCAAACTCTTCACCTTGTCACTCTGACCTACAGTTTTTATCTCATCTCTCAGGCACTTCCCTCTCTCCTGATCCTCTGTCTTTATCCTCCCCATCTCCTCAACCCATGCTTGGTTTGCTCTTTGTCATGGCAATTTCTGGACTCAGAACAATATCCTACTTCTTCTACATCTCCCCTCTCTCCTAAAAATCTCTCCCCCGGTGGTGACACCTTCCTTCATCCTCTCTCTCTTCCTCCTTTCTAAAACATGTTCCACTGTGTTGTGTTCAATTTGTACCAAAGGCGACTGCCATGGGACAGATTCTTCAGCAAAGAGACTCCTAGAACTGCGTAGTAACCTCAAAACATCAGAGTCCAATGGCAAAGAGCTAATGCCTGGGATTGACCAGAAAAGGAGGTGAATGACTGCATGTGAAAACTCCTATTGGAACGATCCTCCGAGGAGGGCTGTTGCTATTGGACTTGAAAAATTTAGACTTGGACTTTTGCAAATTATTGACAAATCCAAGATGGGAAGCTGAGGCAGCCACATAGAGTGATCTTGGGCCACGAAAGAACACTCGGAATGATCTACATGAGGATGTGGAGAAGGACTTACCATGATGAGCCCTTGTCTGTTCTGCAGCAGGGTGAGTGTGATCCCGTACACCTGGATGGACACCTGTTTGGCCACGGACATGTTCCCACTGCCCCAGGATTCTTTCTCTATACGGATGGTGAATGGCGTTAGATGGCTGGCGTCAGTGCAGGTCCTGGCCAGGATGTAGGTGCAGGTGCCTTGGAAGTCAAAGGGGACCCCATCGAAAGAGAGGTAGTGGGGATGACCAGAGGCAGAACAGGTCACAGATCCAAATGGGTGGCATTTCCGGACACCATCCACCAGCCCGCACTGCTCACCAGCACCACAGGTGAAAGCCTTACACACAACTTCTCCCCCAGCCTGACACACGCACTGCTCCTCACACGAGCTGCTTGGGTGGAAGATATTCCAGGACTGGTAGTAAAGTCCCCTGTGGAGGCATCCGCACTGGGAAAGGGGGACACAGTGGTCACCACTGAGAACAAAGCCATCGTCACACATGCAGCCTTCCTTGCATTGGGTCGTGCATTTCACCGGGGCATAGAGGTTGCTGCATGTCAGATCACAGCTGCTGCTGCAGAATTCGTAGTGACTGTTCTGGGGACAGGATGCAGCTGTAAGAAGAATAAAGAATTAGCTCACCGAGTTCATTAGCAATATGCACAATGAAGTGTTGTAGGACATGCAATTTCATTCAATCTCCTAAATTTCTATTTTCTTGTCTTGGTTAATTAATAAGAGGCACCCTCTGTAAACCAGTCAGGCCTGATTAACTTGATTGCCTGTGTCCTATTGCCTGATTTCTTTGAAGCAATCTTTTTCCTAGGACTCAGCTTCTTATTTTGACTAAGGTCTTGGTGTAGAAGGTGGAGGGCTCATGCACCTGGGAGTGTCCTGCGGATTTCTCACCACTGGCTTTTTGTTGTGAAAACAGATTGACAATGCTTAAAACTCCAATGGAGAAGGAGTTGGTGAGTTCCTAGTGGACAACCCCCATGTCCCAGCTCTAATTCTGTCCCTGTCTCACCACATAAGACAAGGACCAGATGAGTTGTGAAGGATACAGGCACAGCTCTGGGGCAGCTTCTATGGCCTCCGGCAATGCTGTTCCCATCCTTTGGAGACACAACTTAGTAGTAAATTAAGAAATGTTTTACATTGCCTGATCATTTCAATAAGGATCTCACAGCCAGCTCAGAATAGTAATCCCCATAGGGCAGGCAGTGCTGAGAAGGGAAGACTCACGGCAGAATTTTGGAGTCCTCCAGGGATACACCACAGCTCCAGCTTCCTGACATGCCTCGGCATAACCAGCAATGGCCTGGCAGACGTTACTCTCCCGCCCACTCAGGAAGCAATAGTCGTACACACAGTCTAGGAAGTATCCATGCGGTTCCACCTTGTGGTGACATCCTCGGAAGGGGCCACTCTTTTGGAGAATGAGCCCACACTGCCCTCTGCTCAGTCGCTGCTTTTGTTCAATAGCGTCTAGATTTGCACATGGAGGTATCGTCACAGCAGAGCATTCAGGGACGTCTCCCACCTTCCAGCTCTGGCCAAAGCTGCCGGGGTTGGGTGCCAGCGTGCCGTCCCTCATCAGCAAGTCGTCATCCCTGTCCCTGTTGAAGTTGCCACACAGACCACACACGGCCCCCGCGTAGGTGACAGGCAGCGTGACCGTGGTGCGTCCTGACCACCCAGTAAAGGTCACACTGAGGCCAAAGTCTGTCTGGATCACAGTGGCCCAGCCCTTTCTATACGCGGTGATTTTCTTATCCTCCAGGTAGAAGGGAAGATTCATCAGGAAACTGTCCACCTGTTAAAGCCAAACATTCAGTACAAGGAACATCTCTCGCCCCTGGTGGAACCAATCACTGCAGCACGGTGGTATGGTCCGTAACTCTAATAATAATCTGCCTCTGTTCAACTCTCTCTCCAGGCTGGCCGGCTCCCCTCTCCACGTCTTGCCAGGATCCCAGCCCTTCTGACTGGGCAGGATCCTCTAACCAGACTTGCATTACCCCAACTTTAGCCACTGCAGCTCCCTCCCCTCTGTCCTACTGGAGCCCTGCTCCTCATGTTCCTACATATCCTGGAGTCTGACCCACCTGAGCTGAAAGGACAACACCCTCCTTCACCCTGTATTTCACAGCCCTCCCACACACTGCCTGTACCCTGTGCTCATGACACAGGGGACTGCGTAGAAATGATTCTGAGAGAGTGGAGACAATCTGAGAAACTCACCAGCACTTTCCCAGGGAACTGATCGCTGACCCGGAGGCTGGTCTGATACACCCTGATCTGGAGAGGAGTGGTGTTGTTCTCCTGGAAGTGGACTTCAAAGTCCACCAGCCCCTCTGCCTTCTTGCACAGGGCTGTGAGCTGGTAGCGACAGGTGCCTTGGAAGGTGTATCTCTCTCCATCGAAGGTGGTGTAGTGACGACTGCTTGTCATGGAGCAGGTGCCGTAGCTGGAGGGGTAACAGCCCCGCACACCGTGCACTAGCCCGCACGTCTCCGAATGTTTGCACGCGGCAGCCTGGCATTCGACTTGTCTAGAGTCTGCGTTGCATTTGCACCGTGTGCCACATGCCTCATCCAGCCAGAAGCTCTCATTGGGGGCATAGGGGCGCCCCTCAGACAGGCACCCACAGCCGCTCTTGGGTATGCATTTCCCCTGGCTCAGCACAAAACCATCCTTGCACTGGCAGCTTTCCACACAGGGGTCTTGGCAGCTGCTGGGGGCCGAGTGGTCCACACAGGTGGCTGGGCAGGCTATTCCACAGAGCTGGTACTGGCTGTTCTCCAGGGGGCACTCCAGAGCTGGGGAGTGAAGAAGCTACAGATTAACATCATGTTATCTCCAGGCAAAAGCAGTGTTCACACCGACAGAGGGGCTGTATCTCGGGGCGCTCTGAGAGGCCTGGAATCCCAGGCTATGTCTAGACTGCAGGCTTCTTTCGGAAGAAGTGTTTCTGGAAAAGATCTTCGAAGAAACTTTTTCCTGAAGAGAGTGTCCACACTGCCAAAGCTCATCGAAAAAGAGATCTGCTTTTTCGATAGATAATATCCACACTGAATGCACGCTCTCTCGAATGTAAGCGATGGTTACTATGGGTGGGGTGGCTACCAGGGTATTAGTTCTTTTTTCTCTTTCCTCTTCTTTCGAAAGAACTCATTCTTCCCCGTCCACACACACTTTTCTGCGAAAGAGCTCTTTTGGAAAAAGGCTTCTTCCTTATGGAATGTTGAAAAAACTCCTCTCTTCTTTTGATTTTCTTTCCAAAGTATGCAATTTTAGTGTGGATGTAATTTAAGTTTTTTCAGAAAACGGCTGTTTTTCCAAAAGAACTCTGTAGTGTGGACAGACCCACAGTGGCTTCAATAGGAGCCAAGGGTGCTCATCATGCTGCTGTCTAGAGGATGAATCAATAGTAGGAAAAGTGATGTAAAAACTGGGATCATTTCACCTCAGCCTCTCATGTGTTTTGAGCAGATATTAGACACTAAGGCTATGTCTAGACTGCAAGCCTCTTTCGAAAGAGGCTCTTTCGAAAGCATCTTTCGAAAGAGCCTCTTTCGAAAGAGAGCGTCTAGACTGCACAGAGAAATTTCGAAAAAGCGGCTTGCTTTTTCGAAAGAAAGCATCCAGTGAGTCTGGATGCTTTCTTTCGAAGAAGCCCTATTTACATTGAAGAACGCCTTCTTTCGAAAGAGGAACTTTCGAAAGAAGGCGTTCTTCCTCGTAAATTGAGGTTTACCGCCATCGAAAGAAAAGCCGCGTTCTTTCGAATTAATTTCGAAAGAACGCGGCTTGAGTCTGGACGCAGGGGAAGTTTTTTCGAGAAAAGGCTACTTTTCCCGAAAAAACCCCTGAGTCTGGACACAGCCTAGAAGTGAGAAGCCCTTTAGCAGTTCCACAGACAGACAATACAGTGGGCACAATAATACCAGGGCACAATCTTTCCTCATACCCTCTCCCTATAACCAGGCTAGAACTCAAAAGTGATGAGCATAAATTTTCCCAATTTAACCATAGACAATAAATCATATTTCTACTCACAGCATCTAGCTAGCTGCCTCCAGTCCCCAATCCTGACCCCCTCCAGCTGGCAGGCATCCGCGTAGGCCTTCAGGGCCTCACACAGGACCTTCCTGTAGCCGTCGGTGTGGCAGAGATCGTACACGCAGTTGTCCAAGTAGGCTGTAGGATCCACCTTGGCGTGGCACTGGCTGAAGGGCCCATCTGAGACCTTGGTTATCAGGCCACATGAGTCCTCCTCCTTGTACTTTCTGGCTATGCTGGCGGCACAGGGCTTGCAGCCCCCAATGCAGTCATGCCAGCAATGCTGTTCCTCATCTTCCACTGCCCAGCTTCTCCCCAGGGCGGCAACACTGGGAGCCAGGTCCCCGTCTGGGGTCTGGAAGTCATCAGTGGGATCCCCGTTATAGTTACCGCACAGGCCGCACAAGCTGTTGGAGAAGTCACGGGGGACGGTGACCCTCAGGTGGTTGTTCCAGTCATAGGCTACGCTGAGCTTGAAGCTGGTGCGGAGGACAAGGGAGGTGCCGCTCTGATAGAGACGAAGAACGCCGTTGTTCAGGGAGATGGGTAAGTGGGCCCTGGTGTTATTCACCTTCATGGTAAGAAAAAAAGGGCAAAGGTCACAACTGAGTGCACCATCTGCCATTTCCAAAGTGGCCCTACTCAGATTAGCAATCTGCTCCAAATCTGTCAGGGAATTTGGATCCAACTCAGAACCCGAATTACACTGCATCATATAACATGGAGCTGAGAGGGAAAGGTAATTCTTTTTAGAGTATTTTGGTGTTTAGAAATGTGTTTTAATAATGGCACCACACCTTGAGAGGTTGAGCCTGGGACCCTATGTTCTTAATTTTGCTAGATACTACAAATTGTGACTGTAGTAAAGAGATTGGAGTTAGAGCTCATCCCAGCACTCTGTCTTCCAGTAACTGCCCTTTTTTGTCCTGTGTTGTCAGGGGGGTTAACTGCTTATGCTAAATGACCTGTTCCATCCAGCTATGACACTCTGAGGACTCATCTATACTTGGAACTCTGCAGGTGTGGAAAATCTGCACCTCTGCAAAACACAGTCACACTGAGCTACTCCTGGTGCAGATAGCTCAGTGTTGGCAGGAAAGCATCTCCCATAGACATGCGCACAACCTGTCAGGGCATGAAGACACCACAAAATTAAGTTGACCTGAATTCAGCCAGCATAAAGCCACCTCAGTGATGACCTAACTTGTGCATTTCAACTCTGCTCTTTGTATCTGTGATGTGCATCCTCATCAGGAATGCTTGCACCAATTGGACTCTCAGGGTGGGGCACTGTGGGATGGCTTCTGAAAGCCAGTTACAGTCCATGTAATCGAGGCAGAGTCTCCAGTGATATTGCATTGACCTAACTACGTTGACAGTGACTCTGCACCTCTCATTAAGGTGCAGTTATTAAGTCAGAGAAGCAGGGCATTTACATCAGCAGATGCAAAATTTTACATTAGATGCTTACATAGTTAGGTCAATGTCAGCTTTCTTGCATTGACCTTACTCTGTAGCATAGACTGAGTGGAGTACAGACACCAACAAGACAAAGCTGTCCCTTTGGTCTAGGTAGCATCTTCCATAAGCAGCTGCACTGGTAGACAAGCCCTCAGGTAGACTACAGCATTGAGTGTGGATATTCCATGCCCCTGCATATGCACTGACAACATTGGCACTCCCAGACTGGAGCACCCCCTTGCAGATCAGCTCCCCCTTCCTTCCCAGCACCATCCTAGCACCTCCTACCCACTGAGGTCAGCAGTTCCATGGTGCACAGGAGGTTCTGAGGGAGAGAGAGGGGTGGAATGGGGCAGGAAAGGGTGAAGGAGGGATGGGGTCTTGGGGGAAAGGGTGAAGATGGGGTTGGGCGCCCCAAGAGAATCAAAAGGTCGATTCTAATTCATAGACTAGTCCTGAGTACCCTTCCCAGACAGAAGATAAACGACATAAAATAAAAAGAAAGTCATTTCCTCTCCCACCTTGTCTCTTTAACATCCTGAGACCAGCATGGCTACCACAACTCTGAAAATAGTTAAACAGTTGGACATTTTATTCCAATTTGGAACAAAAATGAAAAATTACAAACTTCTCTGGGAAGGGAAGGGAAGGGAAGGGAAGGGAAGGGAAGGGCAAGCCACCTGGTTTCCATTGGGGAGTCACTAAAACCGCAGCATCTCCTCACAACATTTTGTTGTTAATGAATTAGAAAATACACCCAAGAAATATTTCATTTGAATTTGTCCAACCCGTTTCAACACTAAAACTACGATTCAGGGACAACTGGCAGGTGCTTTTGTGGGGAGAGAGCTGCATTGGCTACAGCCATTAGGGAGCGGCTCCTCTGCGGGGATGGGCCACATCTGTTACAGCTGTTAGGAAGTGGTGCCTGTGGGGGATGGGCCCACGATGGTTAGAGTCATTAGGGAGCAGTTCCTGTGGGGGAGGGGTTTGCATTGGTGAGAGCCATTACAGAGAGGTGCCTGCTGCGGGGGAGAGTCCTGAGGGATTTTGACTCTTAGCACTGACTTCTGATTCTAGATCTAGCTACTAGCCCTGACTGCTCCAGTCACTAAGTCAGACCACCCCCACCCAGTTGCTGACAGGAGCCCCAACCACAGTGCTTTGGAATTACCCCGCTGACCACCTTTACCATACCATGACACACGGGCTGTGTCTAGACTGGCCAGTTTTTCCGGAAAATCAGCCACTTTTCCAGAAAAACTTGCCAGCTGTTTACACTGGCTGCTTGAATTTCCGCAAAAGCACTGACTTCCTACTGTAAGAAATCAGTGCTTTTTGCGGAAATACTACGCTGCTCCCGTTTGGGCAAAAGTCCCTTTTGCGCAAAACTTTTGCGCGAAAGGGCCAGTGTAGACAGCTGAGAGTTGTTTTCTGCAAAAAAGCCCCGATCGCGAAAATGGCGATCGGGGCTTTTTTGCGGAAAAGCGTGTCTAGATTGGTCACGGATGCTTTTCTGCAAAAACTGCTTTTGCGGAAAAGCGTCTGTGACAATCTAGACGCTCTTTTCCGAAAATGCTTTTAACGGAAAACTTTTCCGTTAAAAGCATTTCCGGAAAATCATGCCAGTCTAGATGTAGTCAGGGTGCCTGGTGTTGCCAGGATCGGAATTGGTTAGCACTGACTCCAAGGGCAGAGTGGGATACCTGAACATCTGAGTGTAGTGCGGTCTCCCTGTCCTCACCCTCCCTTTTCTCACCCAGCAGCACAGCGCCATGGCTTCAGGGACAGCGCCATGGCTTCGGGGACAGCGCCAATTCAGCACAGAAGCACTTTCTGCTTCTTAACCAATTCTGCCCCTTGCAACACTTTGGGCAAATGTTTCAAAGTACCCTCAGTGCTGACAAAACCCAGCACTCACCCACACAAAGCCGGCCTCAGCCCTGGCTGCTGTGATGGTGACTCTGTCCACTTGGATGGTCACTGACACAATGTAGGAGACTTGTGTGTTCCCCCAGCTTTCACTCTTGGCTGTGACATGGAAGAAGGGTGTGATGGAGTCACCCCTGCAAATCTTGGCTACAGTGTAGTTGCAGGTCCCATGGAAGTTATACACCCGGCCATCGAAGGTGTGGTAATGCAAGTAGCCCCCAGCCCAACACATGGCCTGGGAGACTGGCACACACTCTGGCTGCCCATCTATCATCTTGCAAACTGTTCCTTTCTTGCAGCGGACCACAGTGCAGGATGGCTTTGGAAGATCTAGTGGAGAAAGACAATAGATAGACAAGAAACACCAGACTAATCAGTTATATATGAAAGCAGAAAGGGAACTGAGGGTGGTGTGAAAACCAGAATGAAATGTAGTGTCTCTGGAATCCAGCTAGTTAATATAGCCTGTTTATGAAATGGACTGAATATGCATTTGTCTCCCATACATCTCAAAGGTCCTCTGCTTAGAAATCTCTCTGCCTGGGGGTATGTCTATACCGTATTCTTACCTCGAAATAAGCTATGCAATTTGCGCTATGAAAGTTGCGTAGCTTTTTTTGAGGTCATTTCAAAATAAAGCACTATTTGGACATGTCCCTTAACCCTCATTGAATGAGGATTACAGGGATGCTGGAATAGTGCACCTATTATTTTGAAATATATTTTGAAATAATGGTCACGTTCAAAGATGTGGAATTGCTATTTCAGGATATTTCCGGTATCCCAAAAGATATCGCTGACTAGACATAGCCTGGGTGAGTCCATAGCAGACTTTGAGCCAGCAGAGCAAGCTGGATTGGCAAGTCTAGGTCGTGTTGAGTGGAAAATCAATAGGACTCTCTTGGGCTTGGGTTAAACCAGCTGGTTTTCCTGATTCCTCTGGGTAGAGTTGCTAGGTGTCTGTTTTTTTTACCAGAAAACCCAGGCAAAAAGAGAACCTGGCAGTGTCCAGTCAGCTTAAGACTGGATACTAACAATTCAGTAACCTGAATTTAACTGGACTCTGCCACCAGTGGCTCAGGAGATCAGCAGTTACTACTGGAGCCTGGAGGAGCACTAAGCAATCCCTCTGACTTAGAAAGGTACCAGTGTACTGGTGGATCTTCCTTCCTGACCTGAGCACAGCTCTCTCTCTCTCCACATGCACCCCGCCATCCCACCACCCCAAAGCCTGCTCAGCTGGCAGCGGAAGGGTGGTGGAGAGAGCAGTGACCGACCGGGAAGGGAGAAAGGGGGGCAAAGAGGAGTGGGGGGCAGGGTCTGGAGGGGAAGAGGTGGAGCAGGGGGAGGGAGGAGGTTCTGTTGCTCAGTGTCCAGTTAAAATAAATGAGGAAGATGGCCACCCTGCCTACGTGATCAGTGCAGAGGTGGCTGCATGCTCAGTTCTTACTAACTGCAACAGAGCAAACACACTGCAGCCGGGGATGGCGGATGTCAGAAGCAGGGTACGTAGCCACCATTGGGCCGACTCATTCAATTTCATGGGAAGAGTCAGGCTGGCTCAGAAAATGACCTGGCCTTCTCAGGCTTGGAGTCCTCAGTGATAAGGCCCAACACACCTCTAGCATGGCACAGACGAGGAGAGTGGTTGGGAGGTGATGTGCTCTGACAATGCCCAATGACCGATGGGCCCTGTGGGACCATAGCCAAGCTGTTCTGTTTATAGCAGCCCCCAGGCTGCACCCAGGGAGAGTCTCATGAGTGTGCTCAGCTCCCTGACACCTGCTGACCCAGCTCTGCTGGACACAGCAGAGACCCAACAAGTTTTTCCAGCTTTCCAATTGAAATTCTGTAACATTACAGATCAGGGCTACTGGCTAAAGGAAGGGGGAGAAAAAGTGAGAGGTGAGAGGAGACATAACCACGCCTGGTACTCGCTGCCTGTGCAAACCCCCTCTGGGGCATATTTCAAACAATGACTCTCCTCTACCTTTACTGGCGCAGGCCCTGACGCCGTCTCTGATCTGGCAGGTTTCTTCTCGGGCGCATTGGTGGGCTTTGCAGGTCACCCCTTGGACAGGAACGCAGGTGCAGCTTTGCTGGCACTCGTTTGTCAGGACCGTCTCATTGGGCTGGTTGAACATTTGGAAAACAGGAAATAACACTGCAACTGGAAAACCTGTAATTTTTTAAAGCACTAAAGCCAGAGCTGCAGATGTGTTTTTCTAACAGATGTATTCTAGGAATAATACTGGGGCAGCTCTCTGTCCTATGTTATCCAAGGGCTCAGACCAGATTATCACAATGGTCCGTTCTGGCCTTGTAATAGAAGTATCTATAAAAATGATTGTGTCAGAATATAATTTCCTCTTGCCTGTCTAATGGACTGTGGATTGGATTTAAGGCATGGAACAATGTCTAGGTTTGACCTTCCATCTGCTACCGACTCACTGTGTGGCCTTGAGAAAGTCACTATGCCGTTCTGTGCCTCAGTTTCCCCACAACAGGCACAGGGCAATAAACTTTCTGTCCTTTTTTGGCACTTTGATCATTAGGTACCAGCCAAGAGGGAAGACAGCCTGGATGAACCAATCTCTGATCGACTATAGCAAACCCTATATTCATGACCAGTCTAAGGATTAAGATTTAGCCAGAGCAAAAATTAGCTCAGACCTAGATACCTTGTAATATTTCCCATGCTCGAAGCACCCGCAGCTCTCCTGAGGCACACAGCCCTGGCCATCAAACAAGAAGCCATCATCACACTGGCAGCCTTCAGCACAGGTCTTCAGGCAGTTCATGATGTCTCCAGTGCAGGAGGAGGTACAGAGGTCAGCACAGAGCTCATAGTGGCTATTGACTGGGCAGCTCATAGCTTAAATAGAGAAAGACATAACTGATGCCTGGAATTCTCTCCCATCACAGCCTGGGGGACACGTATGAAGGAGAGGAGAGGAGAGCACGACAGGGAGAAAAGGACCAGGGCACTTTTGAAAGGGAAAATGAACTTGTTGGTTCCCACCAGAGGAAGCCCAGAGACCTGGAACAAGATGTCCAGTAACACTGACCCCCTCTGCTCCCACAGTGACTCCTAGAGCACCTTCAGTATCCCGGCACTTACGGCAGAAGGAGGCGCTCCTCCAGGGCTTGATGAAGATCCTGGCCTCCTGGCAGGCCGTCACGTAGCTGTGGATGCTCTGGCACAGGACCGGGGAGTCCCCGTTGCCCAGGCACACGTCATGCAGGCAGTTGTTCAGATACATGCTGGGGCTGATTGTGCCGTGGCAGGTGGCAAAGGGGCCATTGGGGTCTGTGAGCAGCCCGCAGTAGTTGCTCGCTTTGAAGACCTCCTTCTTCCTCTCCTCACAAACTGGACAGCTGTTTCCAGCACACCTGTCTGTACAAGGTGCTCCTGGGACCTGGACTTCCCAAGCAGAACCAAATGCTGCCACATCAGGGGCTGTGCTTCCGTCGGGGAGCAGGAACTCCTCATCTTCCCGTCCATTGTAGTTCCCACACAGGCCACACGTCTGGCCCTCATAGCTCCCTGGGATGCTGACCTTGGCTTGGTAAACCAGGTCAAAGCTCACAGTGAGGCCAAACTCAGTTTGCACAAAAATATTTGTACCGTGTTGATATGCTTTAAGTTGCCCATCAGCCATGATCACTGGGAGGTTGTGGGCCACCCTGTTCACCTGTAAGAGAGAGAACATTCCTTGTCAGTTACTCAGACAAGAGTCTACTCTGAGCCATGGCATAAATCAGAATGACTCCAAATTTCACATTGTCCTTCCAAGATAATCACATTATCATCCTGGACTACATCTCTTCTCTCCCCTTCGCTTTACCTCCTTCCTGGTTTTTTCCCTTTATCATCTATATTTTCTCTAGCAGGTTCTGTGCTTTTTTTCATGAGAGATCCTGCACATGGAACAGTTTCCTACTTTTTGTCCATTTCCCTCTCTGTCCAAAACACCCACTTCCTGGATGATACCTCATTCCTTCACCCCTTGCCTTCTTCTGTTTCAACCAATTCCCCATATGCTGTTTTGGCTCCAGGTTAGAGTGCAGGCTTCTCCGGGGAGAAATTCTTCAACACAGATCCAACGGAGTGAAAATGGGGAGGAAGCTTATTCCATGTTTGCAAAAATGTGAATTATATATATAAGTTTACCGAAATCATCTTCTCCCAAAAACATGGTGTATGAACCAAGAAGCGACACAAAGAAGATTGAGCTGAGCTAGAAGGATGCTCTGCTTGCCCAAATAATGCTTCTTACCATCTCCAGTTGGCCAGGAGACTCTGTCCCATCCTGATAGATGATAATTTGGCCTCAATCATTTTATGCCTTCATCACCTCTCTGGAGAGCTATATGAACCTTTCAGAACTCCAGAATGTTCATCAGCCTTGTCTCTCCTCTGGCTATTCAGAACACATCAAAACTGTCCTCTGCTCTGTTTGCTGCCTTCCAAAGAGAACATTGAATCTAGTGCAAGCTCTCAGAGCTTATCTTCAAGGCCCTCAATGGCCTGGACCTCAGGTTTTTAAAAGATCAATTAAACCTCTGGGATGAAGATTGTAGCTGACAACTTTGTTCTTCTGGAACAGTGGACTTCTCTCCAATAAGAGTAATGTGAGCCTGTGCAGGAGATGGAACTGTACTGGTGACCAGTTCTGAGGAATGAACTCCTTCAGGATCAAAGGATCTTCACAAAGCTCACCACTTCCATCCCAAGTGCAAGCTGCATTTCTCTGACCTGCTGTCTCTACCACATAGGAATATATAAGGCAAAAGTAAACCCAACACAAAACTCTCTCCTTCATGCATATCTCCTCCTGGGGATAGGATGAGGAAAAGGGCCAAGTTCCTTAGAGAATGTCTACACTACAGAGTTCTCTCAAAATAACAAGGTGAGCCTCCACACAGCAAGCGCATTATTTCGAAATAATTTTGAAACAACGGGATAGCTATAGTGAAATAATAACCCTTCGTTCTAGGATGAATAACACCTATTTCAAAATTGCTATTTCAAAATAGGTTTAGTGTGGACACTCAGGCTACATCTAGACTACACCCCTCTGTTGGCAGAGGGATGTAAATGAAGCACTTTGAAAGTGCAAATGAAACTGCAGTTTAGATGTGGTTTTTTCAACAATGGGGCGCCTTTTCGAAAGATCCTGTATTCCTCAGGGTTGTCAAAAAAACTGTGTCTAAACTGCAGTTTCAGTTTCGAAACGGCGCTTGTTCGAAACAATGCCGTGAAGTGATTATGCAAATGAAGTGCAGGATATTTAAATTTGCTCTTCATTTGTACTTTCAAAATGCTTCATTTACATCCCTCTGCCAACAGAGGGGTTTAGTCTAGACATTAGTTGCTGTTAGTTCAAAATAACTCCCCAGAGTCATTCAAACTAATTAGTCCCCAGTGCTTCCTGGGGCTCTAAGTTGAGGTAGCATGTCCACATTAAGGGAACCTTCCTCAGACTAATGTTGAGGCTTCCCTGTAGTGTGGACATGCTATTTCAAAATAGTTATTTTGGGAGTTATTATTTTTAAATAACTTATTTCGAAATAACCTAATAGTGTAGACATTGCCTTAGTGTATTGCTGGACCGTGCTCAAATACTACATGACAAAGCATCTTATAAGAATTTGGAAGTGGATGGTTTATTCTTTAGGGCCAGTGGGCCAGCAAAAGCTGAGTACTAAGGTGGCATGCCTGAGCAGGGGGCACATGTAAGAGCAGCAGGGGAAAGATGGATGGCTGGCACTGCAGGGAGACTTCTCATGGAGACCACAAGCAAATACAAAAGAGGCTGATAAGAATGAATAGGGAAGCTGAGGCAGACCACCTACAGTGCAACCTTTAGTCATGATGAGACACAAGGAGATGGTGTCACATTAATGAATTCGGGGGAAGCAGCCAGATCACTGTAATCTGTGTAGATACTGAATATTTCTCTGCATGTTGTTGAGCATTGGGCAGAACCCGGCCTATGGACATGCTAATTAGCGAGGCCCTGTGGGACAATGGCACTCATTGGGCCAAGGACACACCTAAAGAATGAGGGCTGACACCTGAGGACTGCCAGCAGGGAACACAGGGATAGGCCGCTGGCTAGGTGACCTGCTACAGCCAAGAAGAGACCAGGAAGGATGTATAAAGAGGCCATGTGGTGGACTCCATCTTCGTACTCAGCTCAGCACTTCATCCCAGAGGCAGCAGTGCAGGGATCGAAGAGCCGGACTGAACTGTGGACCCATCCTGATCCTTGGATGCCCAACAAGGACTTTTAAGCCAGCAGCTGTAACATCTCTGCTAGAGCCTGCATCGAGAACTGGGAGATTCAATGCATGTAATGTACTATCCTTTAACAACCTTACTCTCAATCTTTTCTTTATTGTAGTGATAAACCTTTAGATGTTAGATGCTAAAGGATTGGCTCAGCGTGATTTGTGGGTAAGATCCAGAGGGTAAATTGACCGGGGATCTGTGGCTGCTTTCTTGGAACCAGAGAGAACTTGTTCGGGGTAGGCGGGGTTGAGTTCTAAGACCCCCCACCGGTGTATGAGGCCCGGGACCCTCTGGGGCACGGATATTGCTGGGGTGTCGGAGGGGTTTTGCTCGTGAGGCTTCAGGCAGGCTGCTGAAGTGCTCTGTGGGACTGGTTTGTGGCTGTTTGGAGAGGTCACCAGTCTGGGGGCTGTAAGGAGCCCCGAAGTTGAGCAATTTGCCCTGAGCGGACGCCCTCAGCTGTGCCCAGACCAGCCCGGTCCGTCACAGATGGACAAACGTCAAACAACCCTGTATAGAATAGAATAAATTCCCTGTCCATGAGAAGCTGGAAGACTTACCATGATGAGCCCTTGTCTGTTCTGAAGCAGGGTGAGTGTGATCCCGTACACCTGGATGGACACCTGCTTGGCCACGGACACGTTCCCGCTGCCCCAGGATTCTTTCTCTATACGGATGGTGAATGGCGTTAGATGGCTGGCGTCAGTGCAGGTCTTGGCCAGGATGTAGGTGCAGGTGCCTTGGAAGTCAAAGGGGACCCCATCGAAAGAGAGGTAGTGGGGATGGCCAGAGGCTGAACAGGTCGCAGATCCAAATGGGTGGCATTTCCGGACACCGTCCACCACCCCGCATTGCTCACCAGTACCACAGGTGAAAGCCTTACACACAACTTCTCCCCCAGCCTGACACATGCACTGCTCCTCGCAGGAACCACTTTGGTGGAAGGTTTCCCCGGCCTGGTAGTAAAGCCCTCTGTGGAGACACCCACACTGGGAAATGGGGACACAGCGGTCGCCACTGAGAACAAAGCCCTCGTCACACACGCAGCCTTCCTTGCACTGGGTCGTGCATTGCACCGGGGCATAGAGGTTGCTGCATGTCAGATCACAGCTGCTGCTGCAGAATTCGTAGTGACTGTTCTGGGGACAGGATGCAGCTGTAAGAAGAACAGAGTTAACTCACCAAGTGCATTAGCAATGTGCACAGAGAGCCATTGCAGGTCATGCAGTATCATTCAAGCACCTAATTTTCTGTTTGCTTTGCTTTGGTTAATAAAAAGGCAACGTGTCCAACTAGGTCCCAGATCTGGGACACTGGGTGCCCGATAGGCACCAGGAGAAGGGATGCAGATAATCCCCCTTCTAGGGTTTATTATTTCATGGTTTCACTACTGGGCTGTGTCTAGACTGCATCCCTTTTCTGTAAAAGGGATGCAAATTAGACACATCGCAATTGCAAATGAAGCGAGGATTTAAAATCCCCCCCGCTTCATTTGCATAAAAATGGCTGCCGCTTTTTTCCAGCTCGGAGCTTTGCCGGAAAAAAGCGCCAGTCTAGATGCGGATCTTTCGGAAAAGAAAGCCTTTTCCGAAAGATCCCTTATCCCTATGCCTCTGCACTCAGTTGTGTGAAAATGATTTCCCAAAGGATGGCTTGTGTGGGATGTGTTGGTGGGTTCCCAGCCCAGTTCCTCATGGACAAGCATTCCAATCAGTAAGCCCACTTGAGGCCCAGCTACTATTATGTCCCAGTCTCAGAAGGAAAGCCAAGGATGGGACTGGTCATGAAGAGTATATTATATCCCTAGCAATATTTCTATGGCCCGGGATGCAGCAGCCAGGGGCATTACCAGTGCTGAACCCAACCTGCTGAGAGAGACCTTTGTTCAACATGTTCTTCAGTGTTTAGCCCCACATCTACCAGACAACAAGAGCTGACAACACCCATGGGGCAAGCAGCGGTGATCATGGGGGACTCACAGCAGAATTTTGGAGTCCTCCAGGGATACACCACACCTCCAGCTTCCTGACACGCCTCGGCATAGCCAGCAATGGCCTGGCAGACGTTACTCTCCTGCCCACTCAGGAAGCAATAGCCGTACACACAGTCTATGAAGTATCCGTGTGGGTCCACTTTGCGGTGACATCCTCGGAAGGGGCCACCCTTGTACAGGATGAGCCCACACTGCCCTCTGCTCCCTCTCTGCTGTTGTTCAATAGCTTCTAGATTTGCACATGGAGGTATCGTCACTGCAGAGCATCCAGGGACGTCTCCCACCTTCCAGCTCTGGCCAAAGCTGCCGAGGTTGGGTGCCAGCGTGCCGTCCCTCATCTGGAAGTCATCCTCCCTGTCCCTGTTGAAGTTGCCACACAGACCACACACGGCCCCCGCATAGGTGACAGGCAGCGTGACCGTGGTGCGTCCTGACCAACCAGTAAAGGTCACGCTGAGGCCAAAGTCTGTCTGGATCACTGTGGCCCAGCCTTTCCTATACGTAGTTATTTTCTTATCCTCGAGGGTGGAGGGGAGACTAATCAGGAAATTGTTCACCTGCAAACGTAAGAGACATGGAACATTGTTCACCTCTGATTGCAGCACAGAGCTGCATTGTTATAATAATCTACGGCTCCTGACATCTTCGTCCCGGCTGAGCTGCTCTCTTCTTTACAGCCTGCCTGGATCCCATCTTCCCAGAATGGGCAGAATACCTTTTTCCCTGATAATGGTCATTGCAGCTCACTCCCCTATGTCTGACCTGAGCCTCAGCTTTCCAAGTTCTAATATATCTTGAAAGTTATTGACACGGATGTCATGTAACCGCTTCTCCCTGACCCTTAAGTGTCTCCATTTGCTCCCTATGTACATAAGGATTCAGTTTAGTCTGTCAGTTTTATTTAAATCCTTCCATGCCCTTTCTGCACCAACTAGACTAGATGTGATTCCTGAAACTCACCATGATTTTGCCAGGGAATTGAGTGCTGACCCTGAGGTCAGTCTCAGAAACCTTGATCTGCACAGGAGCAATATTGCTGTCCTGGAAGTAGACTTCAAAGTCCACCAGCCCCTCTGCCTTCTTGCACAGAGCTGTGAGCTGGTAGCGACAGGTGCCTTGGAAGGTGTATCTCTCTCCATCGAAGGTGGTGTAGTGACGACTGCTTGTCATGGAGCAGGTGCCGTAGCTGGAGGGGTAACAGCCCCGCACACCGTGCACTAGCCCACACGTCTCCGAATGTTTGCACGCGGCAGCCTGGCATTCGACTTGTCTAGAGTCTGCGTTGCATTTGCACCGTGTGCCACATGCCTCATCCAGCCAGAAGCTCTCATTGGGGGCATAGGGGCGCCCCTCAGACAGGCACCCACAGCCGCTCTTGGGTATGCATTTCCCCTGGCTCAGCACAAAACCATCCTTGCACTGGCAGCTTTCCACACAGGGGTCTTGGCAGCTGCTGGAGGCCAAGTGGTCCACACAGGTGGCTGGGCAGGCTGTT
Organism: Pelodiscus sinensis; assembly: GCF_049634645.1. Classification (NCBI taxonomy): domain Eukaryota; kingdom Metazoa; phylum Chordata; order Testudines; family Trionychidae; genus Pelodiscus; species Pelodiscus sinensis. The sequence continues at coordinate 5,892,021 of NC_134734.1, read as the reverse complement.
CCACAGAGCTGGTACTGGCTGTTCTCCAGGGGGCACTCCAGGGCTGGGGAGTGAAGGGGACACAGATTAACATCGTGTTGTGTCTAGGCAAAAGCAGTGTTCATGCCAACAGAGGGGCTGTATCTCGGGGCGCTCTGAGAACCCTGGAATCCCAGTGGCCTCAATGGGACCCAAGGGTGCTTGGGACATTGGAGGACAGGGACTGGCATGAAGAGCTCAACCCAGAACCCTCTCCTCACTCTGAGTCCCTTCGCCCCAAACTCCCCACAGCCTGAGGCCCCCTCTTGCACTGCAAACCAGGCATTTCCAGCCCCACCACAGAGCCTGCTGCAGCCCTCAACCCCTCCTCCATTCCAACCTCCTGTCCCAGCGTGGTGAAAATGAGTGAGTGAGCAAGGATGAGCGATGGAGGGACAGGGAGGAGCCTCGCAGAAGAAGCAAGACGAAGATATAATTTGGTTCTCTACTATTAGAAAGTTGTCAGTGGTACTCCCAAAACCAGGGCTAGAACTCAAGAGTGCCAGAGCACAGACCTTGGCATACAACTCTGTACTCACAGCATCTGGCTAGCTGCCTCCAGTCCCCAATCCTGACCCCCTCCAGCTGGCAGTCATCCGCGTAGGCCTTCAGGGCCTCGCACAGGGCCTTCCTGTAGCCGTCGGTGTGGCACAGATCGTAAACGCAGTTGTCCAAGTAGGCTCTAGGATCCACCTTGGCGTGGCACTGGCTGAAGGGCCCATCTGAGACCTTGGTTATCAGGCCACATGAGTCCTCCTCCTTGTACTTTCTGGCTATGCTGGCGGCACAGGGCTTGCAGCCCCCAATGCAGTCATGCCAGCAATGCTGTTCCTCATCTTCCACTGCCCAGCTTCTCCCCAGGGCGGCAACACTGGGAGCCAGGTCCCCGTCTGGGGTCTGGAAGTCATCAGTGGGATCCCCATTATAGTTACCGCACAGGCCGCACAAGCTGTTGGAGAAGTCACGGGGGACGGTGACCCTCAGGTGGTTGTTCCAGTCATAGGACACCCTGAGCTTGAAGCTGGTGCGGAGGACAAGGGAGGTGCCGCTCTGATAGAGCTGAAGGGCCCCGTTGTCCAGCGAGATGGGTAAGTGGGCCCTGGTGTTATTCACCTTAACAGGGAGAAGAAAGAGCCAAGGTCACAGTCGCATCTGCAGGCCTTTCATCTACCTACTGAGCTCTACTCTGACCGTTTTCACTAATATTTGCCTATTCTTTAAAATCCAAACATTTTCAGTAGATGGTTCCTTTTCCACCCCCTTTTCCCAAATATCCAGGAAGGTTGGTTTTCATTCCACATTGGAAGGAAACTAATATTCCAATGACTGAGATCCTCTCCCCAAAGGAATCAGCTTTCTCTAGCCAGCTCGATGTGGTGATTCTATAATTTAATTGTGGTTCAGATTTGGGTCCAGGTTCACTGAAAATTGTGAGTTGGATCCATTGGGATTCACTAGCAGTACTGGACCCATGGTTACAGTATGACCCACTGTAGAGGTAAGAGCTGGTGCTAAGAATTGCTGGGAGCTTCTGTTAGTGATGGGGGCTGCATTGGTTGGAGCTCTTCCAGAGGGGCGGGGGGGGAGGGGTTAGACTGCATGGGTGAGTGCTGTTAGCAGCATCACTCGAGGGACGAGAGGTCTCCAGAAGCTGACTATAACGTCCAGGGGCCGCTGGGATACCTCAGGCTGGAGGCGGCTCTGTAGCACAAAGGCCCTGAGCTGCCTACTTGCGCCTCCATTTCCCCACTCTCCTCAATCTAGGAGGATCCCCCTGGATTCTGCTCAGGTGAGATCTCAGAGGAATCCTAGGGACATTAGAAGCTGCTTGGAAATTGCAGAAGGCTGGGCTCAGTGGAGCAGAATTTGCCCTGCTCCTGCATGACATGCTGTTCCTGGGTGCTTGGATCAGAGCTGACAGTTCCCCTCACTGTCAGCCACCCTGCTCCCCTCAGGACAGGGATCAGAGTGACTCTGAGGGAACAGAGCTTCCAATTGACCCCCACACCATTCCCTGTACCATGCAGCACTCGCTGGAGCCATGACGGGCACAGGGGAGAGTGCACCATATCTCCTACCAAACTGCTGCTGTGTGGGTGACAGCACCCATCAAATCAGTGATAATACCCACTGCAACATGTTGGGATATTGCTTTCAAGGTAGCCTGACCACGCCAGCCACTGTCTACACCAGCGGTTCCCAACCTTTTCCAGACGGGGACCCATTTTGACAATTCAGGAAGACTTTATGATCCAGGGCAATTCAAAAAAATGTGTGAATGGCTCCTTAAGAGCCACCTGGGGAGACCCCTGGTGACCCTTTTGAATGTAATGGCGACCCATATTTGGGACTCGACCCATAAGTTGGGAAACCCTGGTCTAGACTGTAGTTCTATGTAGAGGTCAGGTCTGTAGTTTCCTGCCTTCTATGCAGCAAAGCCAACAGGGTGGGCATAGGAACAGGCTGGACATTCCCAGCACTCACCCACACAAAGCCCATCTCAGCCCTGCGTGCTCTGATGGTGACTCCGTACACCTGGATGTTCACCGACACAATGTAGAAGACTTGGGTGTTCCCACTGTTCTCACTCTTGGCTGTGACATGGAAGGAGGCCTGGACAGAGTCACTCCTGCAAGTCTTGGCTACAACGTAGTTACAGGCACCGTGGAAATCATACGCCCGGCCATCGAAGGTGTGGTAATGCAAGTAGCCCCTAGTCGAGCACGTGGCCTGGGAGACTGGTACACACTCCGGCTGCCCATCTATCATCTTGCAAATTGCTCCTTTCTCACAGAGAACCACACTGCAGGGTGGCTTTGGAGGGCCTAGCAGGGAAAGAGAAAGGACAGAGGAGATATGCCAGACTAATCAGTAACATCTGTCTAACTTTCCATCTCTCCCCCCTCACCTCATTGAATCTACCAATCACCATGCTCTCTACTGTTTCTCTCCCTTTGGTCACAGGCACAGTGCTTTTGCATTGTTCACAAATTCCCCGCAAGTCCCATGCCAAGAGAATCTTTGCCTGGGGGTGACCACAGCAAAACCAGGTCCTCTCTCTCCCAGCCCGCAATGCCCGCACAGGTGCAGGTACAATGTGGGCAGCACAGAGCACGAAAGGCGAGTGTCTGAGATGTGATGGGTTCGGTCAGTGCTCAGCTGATCAATGGCTCCTGTGGGGCTACAGCCAGGGAGCTCCATGTAGAGCAGCCCCATGGTTTTAATCCACTCTCTGGCAGCTGCCCACCCTACTCTGCTATGCACTCCAGGAGCAGGATGCAGCAGATACTCTAGCCAACAGGGCTGTGTCTAGACTGGCAAGTTTTTCCACAAAATCAGCTGCTTTTGCAGAAAAACTTGCCAGCTGTCTATACTGGCCGCTTGAATTTCCGCAAAAGCACTGACGATCTCATGTAAGATTGTCAGTGTTCTTGCGGAAATACTATGCTGCTCTCATTCAGGCAAAAGTCCTTTTGTGCGAAACTGTTGCGCAAAAGGGCCAGTGTAGACAGCTCAGATTTGTTTTCTGCAAAAAAGCCCCGATCGCAAAAATGGTGATTGGGGCTTTTTTGCGGAAAAGCGTGTCTAGATTGGCACGGATGCTTTTCCGCAAAAAGTGCTTTTGCAGAAAAGCGTCCATGCCAATCTAGACGCTCTTTTCCGAAAATGCTTTTAACGGAAAACTTTTCTGTTAAAAGCATTTCCGGAAAATCATGCCAGTCTAGACACAGCCCAGCTGTTTCCATCTTTCAAGTTGAAATCCCGTAACTGTTCAGGTCAGGGTGCCAGGCTAAACAAAGGGGAAAGAGTGAACATGAAAAAGGAGAGGAGACATGGTCACTACTACATTACTCACCACTCCTGCAGCAACCCACAGGCATGTTGCACTAAGTAACTGTCCTTTACCTTCTCCGATGCAGTCCATGACACCATGTCTGATCTGGCAGGTTTTTCCGCTGCCGCAGCGGTGGACTTTGCAGGTCAGCCCTTGGGCAGGAACACAGGTGCAGCTTTGCTGGCACTCGTTCGTCAGGACCATCTCGCTGGGCTGTGGGGTGTTTGGAAAGGGGGAAATGAGGCAATGTGACTGGAAATGATTATTTAGAATATTTTTGGCAGTGCTAACCCCAAAGCTGTGTGGCGAGGTGTGTGAGGACACATATTGTGTCATAACTTTATTTCTGTGTCTAATGCAGGGGTGGGCCAACTTTTTGGTCTGAGGGCCACATCTCAGTATGGAAATTCTACGGAGGGCCATGAATGTTCATGAAATTGGGGACTGGCATGGAAGATCGGGGGTCAGACCAGAAATGAGGATTTCAGGGTGTGGGAGGAGCCTCTAGCTGGGGCAGGAAACTGGAGTAAGGGCTCTAACTGGAGGTTTGGGTTCTAGGGTGGAGCCAGGGATGAGGGTTTGGGGTACAGGAGGGCATTTCAAACTGGGACTGAACAGTTCAGTTTGGGTGTGTCTAGACTACATGCCTCCTTCGACGGAGGCATGTAGATTAGCCAGATCGGAAGAGGGAAATGAAGCCGCGATTAAAATAATCGCGGCTTCATTTAAATTTAAATGGCTGCCCCGATCTGCCGATCAGCTGTTTGTCGGCAGATCGGGGGAGTCTGGACGCGATGCCCCGACAAAGAAGCCTTTCTTCATCGACACAGGTAAGCCTCGTGAAACCAGGCTTACCTGTGTCGATGAAGAAAGGCTTCTTTGTCGGGGCATCGCGTCCAGACTCCCCCGATCTGCCGACAAACAGCTGATCGGCAGATCGGGGCAGCCATTTAAATTTAAATGAAGCCGCGATTATTTTAATCGCGGCTTCATTTCCCTCTTCCGATCTGGCTAATCTACATGCCTCCGTCGAAGGAGGCATGTAGTCTAGACACACCCTTTGAGAGGGAGATCAGATAATTCTCATTTGGCTCTGGGGAGGCCACATCTGGAGTATTGTGTCCAGTTCTGGGCCCTCCACTACAGAAAGAATGTGGATGCATTGGAGAGGGTCCAGCGGAGGGTGACCAAAATAATTAGGGGCTGGAGCACATGATCTATGAGGAGAAACCGAGGGATTCAGGTTTGTTAAGTCTGCAGAAGAGAAGAGTGAGGGGGGACTTGATAGCAGCCTTCAACTTCCCGAAGGGAGGTTCCAAAGAGGATAGAGAAAAGCTGTTCACAGTAGTGATGGATGCAGAACAAGGAACAATGGTCTCAAGTTACAGTGGGGTAGGTGTAGGTTGGATATTAGGAAAAACTATTTCAGTATGAGGGTGGGGAAGAACTGGAATGGGTTACCTAGGGAGGAGGTGGAATCTCCATCCCTAGAGGTTTTTAAGTCTGGGCTTGACAAAGCCCTGACTGGGTTGATTTAGTTGGGGTTGGTCCTGCCTTGGGCAGGTGGCTGGACTTGATGACTCCTGAGATCTCTTCCAGCTCTATGATTTTATGATTCTATCAGGGCTGGGGTAGGGGTTTGGGATATAGGGGGGCTTAGGGGTACAGGCTCCAGATGGTACTTCCCTCAAGTAACTCCTGGAAACAGTGGCATGTCCCTCCTCCAGCTCCAATGTGGAAGTATAGCCAGGTAGTTCTGCTTACTGCCCTGTCCACAGGCACCATTTCTGCACCTCCCATTAGCCGTGGTTCCCGGCTGATAGGAGCTGCAAAGCCAGCGCTTGGGGCAGGATTAGTGTGCAGGACTCCCAGGGCTGCTCTGGTAGCAGAAGCCACATGGAGTCCAGAGTTGGACAGAAGCACTCCGTCTAGAGCACTGGAGCAGGGCAAATTCCTGACCTCACTCCCTAGCAGGGAGTCAAGAGCTAGAATAAAGAATCTGAAGAGCTAGACACAGACCATGAGCCATACTTTGCCTCCTCTGGTCTAAAGACAGACAGCTTTCTTTGACAAGCTAACAAGCCTCGAGGATGGGGGGCAGCAAAGCTTTTGATAACATCTTGCATGACCTTCACATAAACAAACTAGGGAAATGCAACCTAGATGGAGCTACTATAAGAGGGGTGCAGAACTGGTTGGAGAACTGTTCCCAGAGAGTAGGAGAGTCATGCTGGTCCACTCCTGTTCAATATCTTCATTTAGATAATAGCACAGAGAGTGCACTGATAACATTTGTGGAGGGGGGCAATGCATTGGAGGTTAGGATTAAAATTCAGAAATTATCTGGACAAGCTAGAGAAATGGTCTGAGGGAAATGGGATGAAATTCAATGATGTCAAATGCAGAGTGCTCCACTTAGGAAGGAACAATCACACATACAGAATGGGAAGTGACTGTCTACAAAGGGGACTGCAGAAAGGGACCTGCTCATCATAGTGGATAGCAAGCTACATGTGAATCAACAGTGTATCACTGTTGCAATAAAAGGGAACATTATTCTGGGATGTGTTAACAGGAGTGCTGAAAGCAAGACACAAGTCATTCTTCTGCTTCACTCCACACTGATTAGGCTTCAGCTAGGGATATAAAATCCTGTTTAATTGGCTTACCAGTTAAACATATTGCTTAACTAGTTAACCAATTAAAGGAGGGCAAGTAGGAAGCACTCCTGCTAGGCTGGAGCACTCCCCGCTCCCCTTCCCCCTCCCACCACCATACACACATCCCCACCACCACAGGCCGGAGCTGCTCCAGAATCCCAGTCAGAGTGTCCAGGTCCACTGCAGGCAGGGGCTGCACCAGAGCAGCTAGCTCCTGTCTGAAACAGATCTGCCATGGCAGGCAGGCAGCCAAGTCAGGCCCACCAGTTAACCTTAACTGGTAAGCCTCACCCATGAAGAATGATGCTCACTGGTTAATCAGTTAACCCTTCACATCCCTAGCCTCAAATGGAGTATTGTGTCCAGTTTTGGGTGCCACATTTCAGGAAAGATGTGAGCACATTGGAAAAAGGCCAGAGAAGACCAACAAAAATGAATAAAGATCTAGAAAACATGACCTATGAGGGAAGACTGAAAGAACTGGGTTTGTTTAGTCTGGAGAAGAGAAGGCTGAGAGAGGACCTGATAACAGCTTTCAAGTACATAAAAGGTTGCTACAAAGAGCAAGGAGGAAGGAGAAAAATTGCTCTCCAACCTCTGAGGATGGGACGAGAAGCAATGGGCTTAAATTGCAGCAAGGGAGCGTTAGGTTGGACTTAGACAAAACTTCCTTCATGTCAGGGTGGTTAATCGCTGGAATAAATTGCCTATGTGGGTTGTGGAATCTCCATCACTGGAGATTTTTTTAGAGCAGGCTAGACAAACCCCAGTCAGGGATGTCTAGAATAGAATACTTAGTCCTGCCATGAGTTCCGGGAACTGCACTAGATGAGCTCCCAAGGTCCCTTCCAGCCAGAGGTGACTTGTGGGAGGGGCATAAAAGGTCACATGCCCTTCCCAAAAATGCTGTGGGGACAAAAGCTAGTGGCAGAGCCAGGGCCAGAACGTCTCCTCTTCCAGTTCCAGCTAGTCTGCCTGCCTAGCACACTGCCCAGTACAGGGCAGTGCTTGCGCTCTCCCAGGCACTGCTGTGCTGCACTGGGCAGTGTCCCAAGCGTTCAGTGTTGCCAGAGGCTGCCTGGGAGAATGCACAGCCAGCCTTCCCCACCCAGCCACTGTCAGGAATGTGCCCTGGGACAGGATGGGGAGAGAATAGGAGGTGGGAGCCAGTCACATGGGGGATCATGTGGGAAGGTCACATGCAGGGGTATGTAAGTTACGTCCCTGCCTCAGCAGGTTCCCCTTTATTACCCTCCTATTTGTTACCCCAAATTCCATCCCTAGAAGCTATACCTTGTAGTATCTCCCCTGTTCGATGCACCCACAGCTCCCCTGAGGCACGCAGCCCTGGCCATCAAACAAGAAGCCATTATCACATTGGCAGCCTTCTGCACAGCTCTCCGGGCAGTCGGTGATATTTCCAGCACAGGATGTGCTGCAGAGGTCAGCACAGACTTGGTAGTGGCTGTTAGCAGGGCAGCTCATAGCTTAAATGGAGAGAGAAAAAATTATTGGCTGGCAAATCTCATCTCATGGGATAGAGGGCCAGAGACATAAGAGAAGAGCTCAGGAGAAGACAATGACACCTGTGGGTGTTGGTTCACCCTAGCAAGATTCTGTGAAGAACCCCAGGAGTCTGGAAGTTCATTCTCAGAAATGCTGTCTCCCTCTCCCCTCTTGTCCCACACCCAGTGCATCTTGGCAATCTGAGCTCCATCAATATCCCGGCACTTACGGCAGAAGGAGGCGCTCCTCCAGGGCTGGATGGAGGCCCCAGCCTCCTGGCAGGCTGTCACGTAGCTGTGGATGCTCTGGCACAGGACCGGGGAGTCCCCGTTGGCCAGGCACACGTCATAGAGGCAGTTGTTGAAATACACGCTGGGGCTGACCGTGCCGTGGCAGGCGGCAAAGGGGCCGTTGGGGTCTGTGAGCAGCCCGCAGTAGTGGCGCTGTTTGAAGACGTCCTTCTTCTTTTCTTCACAAACTGGACAGCTGTTCCCAGCACACCTGTCTATACAGGATTCTCCTGGGACCTGGACTTCCCAAGCAGAGCCAAATGCTGCCACATCAGGGGCTGCCTTTCCACTGGGGAGCAGGAACTTGCTGTCCTGCCGTCCTCTATAGTTCCCACACAGGCCACATGTGTGGCCACGGTATCGCTGTGGAATGGTGACTCTGGCCTGGTAAACCAGGTCGTAACTCACCGTGAGGCCAAAGTCAGTTTGCACCAGGATGTTAGTGCCATGCTGATATGCTTGGAGTTGTCTGTTGGCCATGATCATAGGGAGATTGTGGAACACCCCATCCACCTGAAAGAGATATGGCATTCTCCTGTGAGCAGGAGCAGTGGACCCTGGCCAGAAGATGGAACAAGGCATTTTCAGATTCTGCTCACACTCACACATGGAGTAAATCCAGAATGGCCCATGTTTCCAGATTTGGAATTACATCCTCATCTTCCAAGGTGAGTTTGACTTATCCACATCTTCCAGGGGGAGTTTGTTACCTTGGCCTACATCTCTTCTTTCTTCTCCCTATCTGCCCAGATGTTCCCTCTTGAACCTCCCTCTTTTCCATCCCTATCTCCTCCACCCATATCTGGCCTGCATCTCCTTCTCATGACAATATAGTATACCTCTTCTTTTTCATCTCAGACTCTCTCCTAAAACCCACTTTTCTCATGAACCCTTCTCCATTCAGCTCTGACCTCCCTCCCCATCTAGACCAATTTCTACTTGTTCCAAGGTAAATGACAAGCTTCTCTGGAGAACTGACCACGGGAGCAGATTCTTCCACAGAGAGTCCAGCAGAGATCCCATGGGGAGAAATTTCATCCCATGTTTGCAAAACATGAGGTATGTGAAGGGGTTTCCCAAATAACTGATATTCGTAAATATGGGGTATGGATCAAGAAGAGGCAGAGAAGATGTATCTGAGCTGCAGGACACTTTGCTTGTGCTCACATAGCAGCATCCAGGAGTACTCATTTCTGCCATGTCCAGTTTTATGGCTAAGGGATTCTGTGCCGCTGCACAAAGCAGAATTTGAAGAGATATAAAGATGTGCACAGAATCCCCGCCCCCTTGGGCAGTGAGAAGACAGGCGGGAAATGCCTGGGAGTAACCAGAAAAAGAGAGAAATGGATGGACTTGAAAACATAACTTGTGATGTGCGTTACATTCATAAGCCAGACACCCAGAAGGAAAGTTATTATGAGAATATCCAAGAGTTATTCAGAAGTTCCAGAGGGGAAACAGGGGCAGGCCCCCTGCAAGTAGCCATGAGGGGACAAACCAGTACATACCAGAAAAGAATCTCCCTGTCCAAAAGGAACACTCAGAATGATCTGCATGAGGATGTGGAGAAGGACTTACCATGATGAGCCCTTGTCTGTTCTGCAGCAGGGTGAGTGTGATCCCGTACACCTGGATGGACACCTGCTTGGCCACGGACACGTTCCCGCTGCCCCAGGATTCTTTCTCTATACGGATGGTGAATGGCGTCAGGTTGCTGGAGTCAGTGCAGGTCTTGGCCAGGATGTAGGTGCAGGTGCCTTGGAAGTCAAAGGGGACTCCATCGAAAGAGAGGTAGTGGGGATGGCCAGAGGCAGAACAGGTGGCAGATCCAAATGGGTGGCATTTCCGGACACCGTCCACCACCCCGCATTGCTCACCAGTACCACAGGTAAAAGCCTTACACACAACTTCTCCCCCAGCCTGACAAATGCACTGCTCCTCGCATGAGCCACTTGGGTGGAAGGTTTCCCCGACCTGGTAGTAAAGCCCTCTGTGGAGACATCCACACTGGGAAACGGGGACACAGCGGTCGCCACTGAGAACAAAGCCCTCGTCACACACGCAGCCTTCCTTGCACTGGGTCGTGCATTGCACCGGGGCATAGAGGTTGCTGCATGTCAGATCACAGCTTCTGCTGCAGAATTCATAGTGACTGTTCTGGGGACAGGATGCAACTGTAAGAAGAACAGAGTTAGCTCACCGAGTGCATTAGCAATGTGCACAGAGAGCCATTGCAGGACATGCAATTTCATTCAAGCTCCTAATTTTCTGTTTGCTTTGCTTTGGTTAAATAGCTAAAGGCATCACCCAAGGTCTGAAGCACTGGCCTAGTCAGAGAAGCCAGACAATGGGATATATAAAATCATGAGTGGTGTGGAGAGGGTGGATAAAAAAAAGTTATTTATTAGTTCCCATAATAGAAGAACTAGAGGACACCAAATGAAATTAATGGGTAGCAGGTTTTAAACTAATAAAAGAAAGTTCTTCTTCACACAGCGTGTAGTCAACCTGTGGAACTCCTTGCCAGAGGAGGCTGGGAAGGCTAGGACTATAACAGAGTTTAAAGAGAAGCCAGATAATTTCATGGAGGTTAGGTCCATAAAAGGCTATTAGCCAGGGGATAGAAATGGTGTCCCTGGCCTCTGTTTCTCAAAGGTTGGAGAACGATGACAGGAGACAAATCGCTTGATCATTGTCTTCGGTCCACCCTCTGTGGGGCACCTGGTGCTGGCCACTGTTGGCAGACAGCCTACTGGGCTAGATGGACCTTTGGTATGACCCAGTAGGCCATTCTTATGTTCTTATGGGATCGGAGACAAACTCTTTCCAAGGACTACGGTTCTAATTCGTGTTTTGGATTCATGGTTTGACTAACAGCTTTTTGTTTGGAATCCAGGACAGTAGTGTTTAAAATCCAAGTGGTGGCTGGTATGAGATTAATTGGTAGGTTCCCAGCCCGGTCCCAATGGACAAACATAACATGTTCCAGTTTCAGCAGGGAAACTCAGGACTAGATGGACAAAGAAGAGGCCACTGCCAGACAACACACTTACAGGACAGGCAGAGTGGACAGGTCCAATAGATACTATCTGTGGTGTACCTATTCTTAAGAGGAGAGGAGACCTTTAAAAATGTTCTGCAGAACAGGATAAGCTTAGTGTTTAGATCAACATTTGCCAGCCAACAAAAATGAACAGTGCCCATATGGCAACCAGTGGTAAACATAAGGGGACTCACAGCAGAATTTTGGAGTCCTCCAGGAATACACCACAGCTCCAGCTTCCTGACATGCCTCGGCATAGCCAGCAATGGCCTGGCAGACGTTACTCTCCCGCCCACTCAGGAAGCAATAGCCGTACACACAGTCTATGAAGTATCCATGCGGGTCCACTTTGCGGTGACATCCTCGGAAGGGACCAGCCCTGTACAGAATGAGCCCACACTGCCCTCTGCTCAGTCGCTGCTGTTGTTCAATAGCTTCTAGATTTGCACATGGAGGTATCGTCACTGCAGAGCATCCAGGGACGTCTCCCACCTTCCAGCTCTGGCCAAAGCTGCCGGGGTTGGGTGCCAGCGTGCCGTCCCTCATCAGCAAGTCATCCTCCCTGTCCCTGTTGAAGTTGCCACACAGACCACACACGGCCCCCGCGTAGGTGACAGGCAGCGTGACTGTGGTGCGCCCTGACCATCCGGTAAAGGTCACGCTGAGGCCAAAGTCTGTCTGGATCACTGTGGCCCAACCCTTTCTATATGCTGTGATTTTCTTATCCTCCAGGTAGAAGGGAAGATTCATCAGGAGACCATCCACCTGTTAATGCAAAACGCAAGGGATATGAAACAACACTCACCAATGGTGGAAGTTCCAGCCAGATTTTGATTTCCTCTGGCACTGGCTACTTCAGTTCCCCCTTCTCTGTACTACTTAAGTCCCAGCTCCTCAGGTTCTCACATATTCTGGATGCCATTGGCATTTCACAGAGATATAAGATAACCACATGGCCACAATCCTTAAGCTTCTTTATTGGCTCTCCACTCCCACAAGAATTCTCTTAATATTTGCCTTGCTCTTGAAAATCCTTCTATGCTTTTTCTGCAACTGATTTTTGATCACACAAGTGACTTTCCAGAAATATTTCAGACACTAAATGTGATTTCTGAAACTCACCATAATTTTGCCAGGAAATTGAGTGCTGACCCTGAGGTCTGTCTCAGAAATCCTGATCTGGAGAGGAGTGGTGTTGTTCTCCTGGAAATAAACTTCAAAGTCCACCAGCCCCTCTGCCTTCTTGCACAGAGCTGTGAGCTGGTAGCGACAGGTGCCTTGGAAGTTATATCTCTGACCATCAAAGGTGGTGTAGTGTAGATTCCTTGCCACAGAGCAAGTGGCATATCTGGAGGGGTAACAGCCCCGGATGCCATACACTAGTCCACATGTCTCTAAACGTTTGCAACTATCAGGCACGCATTCAACTTGTCTAGAGTCTGCGTTGCATATGCACCGTGTTCCACATGCCTCATCCAGCCAGAAGCTCTCATTGGGGGCATAGGGGCGCCCCTCAAATAGGCACCCACAGCCACTCTTGGGTATGCATTTCCCCTGGCTCAGCACAAAACCATCCTTGCACTGGCAGCTTTCCACACAGGGGTCTTGGCAGTTGCTGGGGGCCGAGTGGTCCACACAGGTGGCTGGGCAGGCTGTTCCACAGAGCTGGTACTGGCTGTTCTCCAAGGGGCACTCCAGGGCTGAGAGTGAAAGACCCACAGATTTAGCAAAAAGACCTCTCCATCTTACTGACCACAAGAAGAGACAATGATGCTCAGCACATTGCAAGAGGTGCTTACCACTTTAAACAACCAGGCCAATAAATGGATAATTGACTTAAAAATTGGCATCACCTTACCTCAGCTTCCATGCTATATATTCAAAGTGACAGCTCCTATAGAAATAGCATAGCATAGCATAGATAGACAGGCAGGATGAAGTACTGTAGGTACAGTACAACCAAGAGCACTAGGCCACACTCCCTTCTGAGGAAAACAGAATGCAGGAGTGCTGGCCCCCGGGTCCTTTCATACAACTCTATACTCACAGCATCTGGCTAGCTGCCTCCATTTCCCAATCCTGACCCCTTCCAGCTGGCAGGCATCTGCGTAGGCTTTCAGGGCTTCACACAGAATCTTCCTGTAGCCACCATTGTGGCACAGATCGTACACGCAGTCATCCAAGTAGGCTGTAGGATCCACCTTAGCATGGCACTGGCTGAAGGGCCCATCTGAGACCTTGGTTATCAGGCCACATGAGTCCTCCTCCTTGTACTTTCTGGCTATGCTGGCGGCACAGGGCCTGCAGCCCCCAATGCAGTCATGCCAGCAATGCTGTTTCTCATCTTCTACCTCTGAGGTTTGTTCCTGGAGAAGGACACTGGGATCCTTGTCCTCAGCTGAACCCCAGGAATCATCAGAAGAGTCTTTGTTGTCGTTGCTGCACAGGCCACACAGGTTGTCGGAGAAATCACGGGGGACAGTGACCCTCAGGTGGTTCTTCCAGTCATAGGCTATGCTGAGGTTGAAGCTGGTGCGGAGGACAAGGAAGGTGCCGCTCTGATAGAGTCGAAAGACCCCGTTGTTCAGGGAGATGGGTAAGTGGGCCCTGGTGTTATTCACCTTCATAGTGCGAAAGAAAGGGCAAAGGTCACAACTGTGAGCACTAGTCTGTCAATTATATTTCATTCTGACTTCTACTCAGATGATCAGTGGGCACAGATTAAAAATTTTCAGTGAATCTGATCCCAAATCAGAACTAGAAATAGATTAAGGCATCATATTAGGCAGAATTTGCCATAGAATGTTAATTTTTTGGTGGAGAATTTCACTATTTCAAAAACTTAATTTCATCCCAATTGAGAATAAATCCAAACAATTGCCAAATTTGGGGAATAGAGGAACAGCTCTGACACAGTCCTCCTGAAAAGATGTAAGAAAGCCAGGTAAGCAATCTGGGAGAAGACTAAATTGCTTTTGGAATTTGCCTGGTTTCCATTAGAACATTGTTGAAATTGAACCAACTTCTCAAAACCTTTTGATTTTGACAAATTGAAAAATACAGGACTAGAACTAAGAATTGGGACTAGGACTAAGAATTGGTGAGGCCAACCATAGAGTAGGGGGCAGTGCTGATCCACCATTTTGCCAACCTTAAGAGATCAAAAATCATGATTCCATCTCTAAAACTCATGAAATCGGCCACAAGAAATGAAGAGCTTTTAAAAAAGGAGAATGGTGTGATTTTCTGTCTTTTGAGGTTAGAATTTTCCCTGCTGTCTCAGGGCGTGTGTGTGGCAATTCATGTTGCTCACTCTCCTAAATTTATAGGGAAGAGGATTTTGGTCCCGCTGACAGGAGATGTCATCCTCACATTTGCTTGGCCATGTTGGCAAGATTATTAATCCTGACCCCCAATACAATGGGTGAATCATAGAATCCTAGGGCTGGCAAATACCTCAGGAGGTTATTGAGTCCAACCCCCTACCCAAAGTAGGACCAGCCCTAACTAAAGAGAGATATGGAGAGAACTCTACTCATGTTCCACATTTCATCAGTCCAGCCATCTCAGTGACCCCCCATCATTCTAGATCCCCCAGTTCAACCCCAAACTCACATCCCCATTCATCCAACTCCCCCAAATCAGCCCCCTATTCTCCATCCCCCATCAGTCCAGCACCCCTCAGTTCATCCCCCACAGCCTCTCCTCTTCTCCTCTTGGAATTCTTCACTTACCCCCAGGCCTGGGGGGAGGCTACCATGGGATGGAGGCAGTTCCAGGGGCTCCTCACCCGATTTGCCCCATTTCAGGAAATGTGCTGTAGGGATGGAGGCTTGTACGAGCCTTCCCATGCCATTGCTCCCTCCTTCCCCCACCCTACCATATCAGAGAGGTGAGTGGAGGGGGGTGACTTTGTGGCTGGCATGGGGCTGGACTTTGCCAGGGACCGGAGCTTTTCATACCATCACCAGATGAGCCTCAGCCCCATATAGAACCCCAGAGTTGGCAATACTGGGCTTGGGCCAGTTAGAGCCATTAGTGTCGGCTCCTGTGGGGGAGGGGCCATGTCAGTTAGAGCCAGTAGTGAGTGTCTGCCGCGGGGGAGGGGCCATGGCAGTTAGAGCCATTAGTGAATCCCTCCCGCGGGGGAGGGGCCATGTCAGTTAGAGCCATTAGTGAGTGTCTCCCGCGGGGGAGGGGCCATGGCAGTTAGAGCCATTAGTGAGTGTCTCCCGCGGGGGAGGGGCCATGTCAGTTAGAGCCATTAGTGAGTGTCTGCCGCGGGGGAGGGGCCATGTCAGTTAGAGCCATTAGTGAATGTCTCCCGAGGGGGAGGGGCCATGGCAGTTACAGCCATTAGTGAATGTCTCCTGCGGGGGAGGGAGCCATGTTGGTTAGAGCCATCTGGGAGCAGCACTTGAGAGGCAAGAGGTCTCAAGGAAATGTCTATAATGTTCTGGGGTTCCTGAGGTTCCTTAGTTGCAGCAGGTTCTCTGAAGCAGAGCCCCTGATCTGCCTAGATGTGCCTCAGTTTCCCCATATCTTAGAGCTGAGTGATTATCCTCACAGGTTCCCTTTTACATTAGAAATTACCAGGGAACTTTGCAGAGGGACTCAGCAGAGCCATGACTTGCCCACAATAGCTCTGGTACAGGCACTAGTCCTGCACGATCAGCCATGGGAGACATCATGTCCAAAGTCTTCTTATGTTCACTTTATCAAGTGTAGTACAGCAAATCCTGTGTGCCTCTGACAGACAGCTCTTCACACTGATACACGCACCCCCTCCTCTCAGTGCAGCACCTCCTGCACCTTGCTGAGGAATTGGGTCATTGCAACTCTGAGGCAACAGTGTCCTCGACTGCTTGCCACGCTGCTTTCTGCCACACAGTACCCACTAGCACCATACTTGGGAATTGTACATAGCATCAGGTTGTACATGTGTGACCAGCACTTACCCTCACATAGCCGACCTCTGCCCTGGCCACTCTGACAGTAACTCCATCCACCTGGACAGTTACTGACCCAATGAACGAGATCTGTGTGTTCCCACTGCTCCAGCTCTCAACTGTGATGTCAAAAGAGTGTGGGTCACAGTCACACCCACAGGTCTTGGCCACAGTGTATGTGCAGGTGCCTTGGATGTCATACCGCCGGCCGTCAAAAGTGTGATAATACAAGTAGCCCCCAGCCCAGCATGTGGCCTGGAAGACTGGCACGCACTCTGGCTGCCCATCTATCATCTTGCAAATTGTTCCTTCCTTGCAGCGGACCACACTGCAGGATGGCTTTGGAATATCTAGCCAGAAACACAATTGAAAAACAAGAAACTAGATTAATCAATTATAGTTAAAAGCAGAGAAGGGTTGGGACAGTGTTCTCCCTAAGCTGAGTGCTTGGGCAACTTCCCAGGACAGATACATATGCCACCCAGCTGATTAGCAGAATGCCTGCAGTTGGCATCATATATATCTCCTGGTGGTGCACATCCATACATTGGTACACATAACAAAATGTATTCCAACACATAGGTGGAAAAAATGAGAGGGAGCATTGGCTGGGGGCTGGTGGAAAAAAATCTGAATTAAATTTAGTCTCAGCCTGTTAAATGGATGAGATGATGGAGCATTTTGTCCTTCCTTTTTTAAGCAATCATTGTTATTAGGGTAGCGTCTATGGCCCATCTAGAATGGCACCCTTCTGTGTTAGGTGCTGCACAAACCCAGAGCAGCAGAGGGTCTCTGCCCCAAAGGGCTTAGAATGGAAATAGAGAAGACAGATACAGGGTGGGGAACAAGGGATAATGTACAAGCAGAGTGAATAATATAAAAGCATGTCAATGCCGTGATTTTTTTATTGTTATTAATTATTATGTTGAGTGGATTGGTGCCACCAAGGATCAGTTGGATGAAAAGTAAATAGACGGCAACGTGGGGGAGGGGACATGGCTGGAGTGAAGAGGGTAAGATGGTAGTTGTGGAAAGAAGATAGAAATCCCCTCTATACTATCTATCTATTTCGATATCTTCTCTCTATAAATCTATTCCCCACTCACACATTTATCTATCCATCCATCCTCACATTTCCCTCTATACCAGTGGTTCCCAAACTTTTCGGCATCACGCCCCCTTTTTGATTTTTGAAAAACCCTCATGCCCCCCCCCCCCAGCAAAACTTGTTGAGCAAAAAAAAAAAAAGGGAACTGACCAGGGCAGCAAAACTTGATGGGGGGGGGGGGACTGGGTTGCCTCGTGCCCCCCCTGGAATTTCTTCACACATCCGCAAGAGGGCATGCCCCCCAGTTTGGGAACCCATGCTCTATACTATTTATCTATACCCAAACCTATCCAGCTAAATATCTATTGGCCCCTCCATAGTTGTTTATCCATATATGCCCCTCACATCACCTTTTAAGTCATTCTGTCATTCTCTCTGTATCTAGCCATCTTACATATCTGTCAATCCTCTTTATATGTGTCTATCCATCCATCCCCCCACTCTCTACATTGATCTATCAAAACACAAACATCTCTCTAGTCCCATACATATGCCCTTTGCACCATTCATAGAATCATAGAATTGTAGAACTGGAGGGGAACCCGAGAGGTCATCTATTCCAGCCCCCTGCACTCAAGACAGGACTAAGTATTATCTAGAGCTAGTGAACAGGAGCAGCTAACAGTGAGTTTTGTGAGGGAGTTCACCAGGTGAAGGAGGAGAGATTATGGGACCCTTGGGGGTAAGTGATTGTAGTGTGCCTGTGTTTGTGTTAGGGGGATACTTAATGGTTGCCTGAAAGATACTGTGCACTGAGATTGTGTATGTTTATTTGGAGGTCCATGTGCCAAGCTGTTTGCTTTAAGAACTATGTGGTGAGACTAGCAGTTAGAAGCTTCTTAATGAGGCTTTGAAAACTAACCCTTTGATCATTCATCAAGCCTTAACCAGGGGGCAGGGCTATCAGGAAGGCTCCTAAATGACCAGAGAGCTAGTGAACAGGAGTAGCCAACAGGAAGTTTCATGAGGGAGTTCTCCAGGTGTAGGAGGAGTAATTATGGGACTCTTGAGTAAGTGGTTGTCTGTAATGTGTGGGTTTGTAGGGTACTTGCTGGTTGCCTGAATGATACTGTGTGCTAAGCTTTTTTTTTTTTTTTTTTTTTTTTTTTTTTTTTGCCTGTTTGTTTGGAGGTCCATGTGCTGAGCTGTTTGCTTCTATCTAGGATGGTGTGCTGAGGCTAGTAATTAGAAACTCTGCAGGGTCTCAATACATGGATGAGATGATGGTGTAGGGAGGAGGGATTTAGATTTATTAGGAACTGGGGAAACTTTTGGGAAAGGGGGAGCCTATATTGGAAGGATGGATTCTACCTTAACCAAAATGGAACCAGATTGCTGGTACTTAAAATTAAAAAGGTCATAGAGCAGTTTTTAAACTAAAGGCTGGGAGAAAGCTGACAGGTGTGGAAGAACACATGGATGAGACAGAGACATCTCTTAGGGAAGGGTCTAATAATAGAGATTCTCTGTGCTTTAGTAAGTAGGAGATGATAGAAGATAATAAAAATGGGTAAGAACAGATGATAAACGGCCAAATAAAAAAGGGTGCTATTCAATCACATCAGGAAATGGCAGACAGCTAAAAAACATTTTTAAACTGCTTATACACAAACGCTAGAAATCTAAACAATAAGATGGGTGAACTAGAGTGCCTCATATTAAAGGAGGACATTGATATAATAGGCATCACTGAAACTTGGTGGAATGAGGTTAATCAATGGGACACAGTTATACCAGGGTACAAAATATATCAGAAGGATAGAACAGGTTTTGCTGGTGGGGGAGTGGCACTTTATGTGAAAGGAAATATAAAGTCAAACAAAGTAAAAATGAACCAAACTGTTCCATGGAATCTCTGTGAATAGTAATTCCATGTTCTAATAATAAAAATATAACAGTGGAGCTATATTACCAACCCTCTGACCAGGATAGTGATATTGACTATGAAATGCTAAGGGAAATTAGAGAGGATATAAAATTTTTTTAAAAATGTGGAAATGTGAAGGTGCGGTGCTGCCCCGGGAGCTCCCCTGGCTGAACAGGCCCCACCCCAATGGCCCTGCTGGGCATGCTCGAGAGGGAGGCTGGGGATAAAAGCCCGGGCAGTCAGTTAAGGGAGATAGCTGGAGGGGCAGGAGTTCAGGGAGGAGCTCCTGAACTGCACCAGCTGCTGCAGCCACCCCGGGAGCAGCAGCCCCAGCCCCAGCCCCAGCCCCAGCCCCAGCGCTGGGCAGGGAGATCGTCGGACTGAAACTGACCCGGGGAGCAGCACGCAGAGGATGGCTCACTGCATTGGTGGGAAGGAGCCCAGGGTAGAAGATTGACCTCCGGGAGCTCAGCGTGTTCTGGCAGGCATCCCCACTGAGCAGACAGCGAAAACTTTTGCTGCCATCAGGGCCCTGAGCTGGGAGCCAGCGGAGTGGGAGGGCCTGGGTCCCCCTACCTCTCCACCCCAACTCACGTGTGCTCCCTAGACTTGGGGAGAACTATGCCGGAAGGTCTTCCACAACCCTACAAAAGGACTTGTACTTTGGGATTGGGCCTAGAGGGCTGTATATGCCCTAAAAGAGGGGCATCTGCGTGGAATTTAGGGCAGCTCTGTCCAAAGGGGGCTGTAATCCAGCCATAGGGGACATTTGGGTTACCAAGGAGCAGGCACCCCCTTGACAGGAAATTTCAATAATCCCCATATTGCCTGGGTACACATCACTGTAGGATGGGATGAAGAGATAAAGTTTCCTTATATCTTAAAGGACTGATTCTCAGAGAAGCTTATTCTGGAACGCACAAGGGGAGAGGCAGTTCTTGATTTAGTTGTAAGTGGCGGACAGGATATGGTCCAAGAAGTAAACATAGCTGGACCGCTTGGAAATAGTGACTGTAATGTAATACATTTTAACATTCCTGTGGTGGCAAAAACACCACAGCTGTCCAGCACTATGGAATTTAATTTCAGAAAGGGGAACTACATAAAAATTAGGAGGTTAGTTAAACAGAAATTAAAAGGTAAAATGCCAAAAGTAAAATCCCTGCAAGCTGCATAGAAACTTTTCAAAGACATCATAATAGGGGCCCAATTTAAAACACAGTAAGAAAACCAAAAAAGTACCATCGTGGCTTAACAACCAAGTAAAAAAAGCAGAAAGAGATAAAAAGGCACTGTTTAAAAAATTGAGGAAAATGGAAAGGAGCATATACACTATCAAATTAAGTGTAAAAATATAATAAGGAAAGCCAAAAAGGAGTTTGAAGCCAAAAACTCAAAGAAATGACAAAATATTTGTTTAAGTATATCAGAAGCAGGAAGCCTGCTAAACAACCAGCAGGGCCATTGGATGATCAAGATGCTACAAGAGCACTCAAAGATGATAAGTTCATTGTGAAGAAACTAAATAAAATTTTTGCTTCAGTCTTCACGGCTGAAGATGTTAGGGAGATTCCCAAACCTGAGCCATTCTTTTAAGTGACAGATCTGAGGAATTGTCCCAGATTGAGCTAACATTAGATGAGGTTTTGGAACAAATTGATAAAGTTAACAGTAACAAGTCACCGGGATCAGATGGCATTTACCCAAGAGTTCTGAAAGAACTCAAACATGAAATTGCACAACTATTAACTGTGGTTTATAAGCTACATATTAAATCAGCTTCTGTACCAAATGACTGGAAGATAGCTGATTGGATGCCAATATATGAAAAGATCTCTAGAGATGATCCAGGCAATTATAGACTAGTAAGTCTCACATCAGTACTCGGCAAATTAGTTGAAACTATAGTAAAGAATAATATGGTCAGACACATAGGGTACGTCTAGACTACATGCCTCTGTCGCCAGAGGCATGTAGATTAGGCTACCAGACATAAGAAAATGAAGCGGCGATTTAAATAATCGCCGCTTCATTTAAATTTATATGGCTGCCGCGCTGAGCCGACAAACAGCTCATCAGCTGTTTGTCGGCTCAGCGCGATAGTCTGGACGCGCGGGTGTCGACATCAAAGGCATTTGTCGACCACCCAGGTATGCCTCCTGGGATGAGGTATACCTAGGTGGTCGACAAATGCCTTTGATGTCGACACCCGCGCATCCAGACTATCGCGCTGAGCCGACAAACAGCTGATCAGCTGTTTGTCGGCTCAGCGTAGCAGCCATGTAAATTTAAATGAAGCGGCGATTATTTAAATCGCCGCTTCATTTTCCTATGTCTGGTAGCCTAATCTACATGCCTCTGGCGATAGAGGCATGTAGTCTAGACGTACCCATAGATGAACCTAATTTGTTGGGGGGAAATCAACATGGCTTCTATAAAGAGAAATTATGCTTTACTAGAGATCTTTGAGGGGATCCACAAGCATGTGGACAAAGGGGATCCAGTGGATACAGTGTGCTTAGATTTCCAGAAAGTCTTTGACAAGATCCCTTACCAAAGGCTCTTAAGTAAAGTAAGTTGTCATGGGGTAAGAGGGAAGGTCCTTTCATGTTTTGGGACTGGCTCTGTTCAATATCTTCATCAATGATTTAGATATTGGCATAGAAAGTATGCTTATTAAATTTGCACATTATACCAACCTGGGAGGGGTTGTGACTGCTCTGGAGGATAGGGTCATAATTCAAAATGATCTGGACAAATTGGAGAAATGATCTGAGGTAAACAGGGTGAGGTTAATAAAGACAAATGCAAAGTGCTCCACTTAGGAAGGAACAATCGGTTTCACACATACAGAATGGGAAGCGACTGTCTAGGAAGGAGTATGGCAGAAAGGGATCTAGGGGTTATAGTGGATGACAAGCTGAATATGAGTCAGAAGTGTGATGCTGTTGCAAAAAAAGCAAATATGATTCTAGGATGCATTAACAGGTGTGTTGTGAGCAAGACACGAGAAGTCATTCTTCTGCTCTACTCTGCGCTGGTTAGGCCTCAGTTGGAGTATTGTGTCCAGTTCTGGGCACCGCATTTCAAGAAGGATGTGGAGAAACTGGAGAGGGTCCAGAGAAGAGCAACAAGAATGATTAAAGGTCTAGAGAACATGACCTATGAAGGAAGGCTGAAAGAATTGGGTTTGTTTAGTTTAGAAAAGAGAAGATCGAAGGGGGGACATGATAACAGTTTTCAGGTATCTAAAAGGGTGTCATAAGGAGGAGAGAGAAAACTTGTTCATCTTGGCCTCTGAGGACAAAACAAGAAGCAATGGGCTTAAACTGCAGCAAGGGAGGTTTATGTTGGACATTAGGAAAAAGTTCCTAACTGTCAGGGTAGTCAAACACTGGAATAAATTGCCCAGGGAGGTTGTGGAATCTCCATCTCTGGAGATATTTAAGAGTAGGTTAGATAAATGTCTATCAGGGATGGTCTAGACAGTATTTGGTCCTGCCATGAGGGCAGGGGACTGGACTCGATGACCTCTCGAGGTCCCTTCCACTCCTAGTATTCTATGATTCTATGGATTGATTATTGGTTAAAAGACAGGAAACAAAAGGTAGGCATAAATGGACAGTTTTCAGAATGGAGCGAGGTAGCTTGTGTGGACTTCCAAGGGTCTGTCCTGGGATCAATCCTATTCAATTTATTTATAAATGATTGAGAGAAAGGGGTGAACAGTGAGGTGGCAAACTTTGCAAATGATACTAAACTGCTCAAGATAGTTATGAACAAAGCAGACTGTGAAGAGCCTCACAAGGATCTCACAAAACTAGGTGATTGGGCAACAAAATGGCAGATGAATTTCAATACTGATAAATGCAAAGTAATGAATGCTGGAAAAAATATTCTCAACTACACATACAAAATGATGGGAACTAATTTAGCTATAACCACTCGAGAGATTTTTTTGTGGCTAGTTCTCTGAAAACATCCACTCAACGTGCAGCAGCTGTCACAAAAGCAAACGTAATGTTAGGAATAATATACAAAGGGATAGAGAATAAGACAGAGAATATTTTATTGTCAGTTTATAAAACCATGGTATGCCCACATCTTGAATACTGCATACAGATGGGGTCACCTCATCTCAAAAATATATATTGATATTGGAAAAAGTTCAGAAAAGGGCAACAAAAATGATTAAGGGTTTGGAATGGGTGCCATATGAAGAGAGATTAAAAAGATTGGGACTTTTCAGTTTAGGAAGGAGAAGACTAACAGAGTGGGATATGATAGAGGTCTACAAAATCACAATAGGTATGGAGAAAGTGAATAAGGAAAAGTTATTTATTTGGTCCCGTAACACAAGAACTAGAGATCATCAAATGAAATTAATAGGTAGCAGGTTTAAAACAAACAAAAGGAAGGTTTCCTTCACACGGTGCACAGTCAATCTGTGGAACTCCTTGCCAGAGGATGTTGTGAATACCAGGACTTTAACAGGGTACAAAAAAGAACTAGATAAATTCATGGAAGTTAGGTTCAGCAATACTTATTAGCCAAAATTGGTAAGAATGGTATGCCTAGCCTCTGTTTGTCAGACCCAGCATGTCTTTCCAGCTTCTAAGCTAAAATTCTGTAACAATAGGGAGTCAGGTTTGAGGCTACATAAAGGTGGCAAGATAGTGAAAAGTGTGACAAGATATTATCAAAGTTACTTTACTCACTGCTTGCACCAATAGCTGGAGATCCATATGCAGTTTTGGAGGCAATCCCAATGCTTAGAAGCCCAAATGGAGATCTTGGGTGCTCAATGGTTTCCCTCTTGAATCCTTTGCCAAGACTGTATTGAGCCCAGGAGAACTCTGTGCCTGGAATTGGCTTCCATACAAGGTTTCCTAATGGTTTCTTATCAGTGGTGATACCACCAGATTCTGATGTTTTGGCTGTTATCAGTGCATAGTTTTCATACTTGTCCTGCCCATGGATGTGATAGATCTGGCAGTATCCAGACACATCTGGGATCGTCAGGAGGAACGGATCATACGAGATTGCCCCTTTTTTCCCTCCAGTGCAGAAGAAGACAACCTGGATCCCTGCACTAGCAGAGATATACAAGGGGTTAGGGAATTTGATTTCAAATGGCACAACCTGCCCAGCAACCAGGTCCCTAGTGGCTTTCATGTTCCCAGCCCGATAATCCATGTGGGTATGTTGGGAAGCAGCCACATACACCAAGTCAAATTTGGGCTGGAAGGATAAAGGAGGTACGATGAATGTGGTGCCCCAGCCAGACACCGGCAGGAGTTGCTCACTCACATAGTCACAGGCGGTGTGCTTTAAAACACATACGTGTCCACTATAGACGGCCACGGGATTCGCGGACACAATCCTGGTGCCAGATAAGTCATCTTGGCTCTGCAGCTGGACTGCCTGGTAAGCTCTAAGTGAGATGACCAGTTTTCTCCCTGCTCTGTAGGTTTCTCCTTGGAAAGTTACAGCTCCTTTGAGGTAAACTTCAACAACGGTGGGATCCTTCCAGGCTACTACAGCAAATTGCTTACCAAGATCTTCTCGATTCCCCATTGGAGTCACCACATAGTACTCAGTCCCGAGTCTCTGCACAGGGTACACTACAGTGGTATCAGCCGTATAAGACTTGTAGTTCAGAGAGAGGATGGAGATCTCATGGTCAGAGCGGATGATGACTGTGTGGTCAGACACTTGGCTTCCAGCCAGGTCCACGAATGCAGGGATCATCACAGATACTGTGTCTTCAGGATGTGCAGTGACAGTGACCAAAAAATCTGCTTTATTCACTGAGATGGTGACGATCGTCCCAGGGACATAGCCAGTAATGAACAACTTGAAGTTTTTACCACCATAATACGGTAAGTGATTCTGCATGAAGACAGTGATAAATTCTGTCCCTTGGGGGCCTGAGCAAGAAGCAGGGGGTAGATCTGCAGGCTGAATGGTAGGAGCAGCTCTCAAAATGCCTAGACAGAGGAGAGAAATACTGAAAAGCATCACAATCCCAGTCATCAACTTTTACAAGCTCTGCTCTTGTCATCAGATTTGGGAACAAGCAGAAGAGACACAGGAATGGCAGGAATAACCCCACCTCTGCAAGTGAATGTCACTGGTACATTTTACAAAGCCAGCTGTACCTTCATCTCTTCCTCCAGTCTCCAGACAACTATGAGACCTCTGCTGTCTACATGGGGACTTAAGTCAGCATACCTATGCAACTCAGGGATGTGGATTTTTCACACCCCTGACTGATATAGTTAAACCAACCTGTGTCTCTAGCATAGACCAAGCCTTGGAGTGTCTTACGTTTTGTCTCAGGATCTATCCACGTTTGTCCTGAGAAGTGCATTTCCCTCTACCTCAACTGATGTTCCTGGACAGTCACACATCAACCCAGTCTTTGTGTATAACTATTTTGGGTAGGGGTGATTTTATACAAATAGTTATATGAATATAATTTCTGTATGGATCCAGTCACACTGCTATAAAGATGCCCAAGGCTCTGTCTACATAACAAAGTTTTACCATTTGTACGATATAGTTATGCAGGTGATATATTTTACTGATATAACCCCCAGTGTGGACACCTGAATTCCAGAATGAGTATCTTTTTTCAGTTTCATTTACACTGCTTCCCAAGTAATATTGACTAATCAAAAAAGTGTGCTCTTCTAGAGGAATAAGGCCATGTCTACACTACACATTTCAGCCTTCACAGTTGTGTCAGGCAGGAGTGGGAAGAGGTGTTATAGTTGACCAATATAGATATGCCAGCAAAAGCCTCTAGTCATTTATGCCAACAAAACTGTGCTGTTGCTGGTATATTTCACTGGGCCAGATTTACATTACAGATGGTTGGTCTACACTACAAAATTACACTATCCTACAAAATTAGATTTACCTAACTATGTCTCCCAGGGGTATGAAAAATCCATACCCCTGAGCAACATACTTAAGCCAATCTAACTCACCATATAGACAGGTTGATGGTGGATTTGCACAGTGATGGGAGAACCTCGCCCACTGCTGTTGATCTACACCATGCAATTTTAGTGTGTTAAGTGCAGACATAGCTGAATGTAGTGTAAGGTTTACCATATAAAGTGCAGAGTTTTGCTGGCATAACGCAATTAGCTTGAAGTATAAAAACGCCACAATCTTAAATACACAGCGAGACCAGCAAAACCCTTGGTATACACTCATTGCGTACTGGCAAGAGTCCTTTGCCAGAATAGGTCATGTTGCTCAGGAAAGTGGTTTAAGAACTCCTTTTGCCAGCACAAGCTGCATCACCACTATAGGGTTTGCCAGTTTGGCTACACTGGAATAGCTGCGCCAAAAGAACCTCTGTTGTCCAATAGCCTGAGGACTAGTCTGCTATCTATCTATCATAGAGAGTTTGTGCATCTGTCTGTCCATGAATCCATCTGTACATCCTTTTATTGAAGAACTTCTAAACAGTCAGAGTTAGGACCACCACGTTTGGGCTATGTCTACACTGGCATGTTCTTGCGCCAGAAATATGCAAATGAGGCTAAGCGTGGAATATCGCCGAGTTTCATTTGCAAACCTAATGAGTCGCCATTTTTGCCGAAGAGGTTCTTGCGCCAGAAGGAGCATCTACACTTCCCCTTCTTGCACAAGAAAAACCCTCTTGCGCAATGCCGTTATTTCTGAAAATAATCAGCGTAATGGCATTGTGCAACAGGGTTTTTCTTGTGCAAGAAGGGGCAGTGTAGACAGCTCCTTCTGGTGCAAGAGCCTCTTCTGCAAAAATGGTGGCTCATTAGGTATGCAAATGAGGCTCGGCAACATTCCACTCTTAGCCTCATTTGCATATTTCTGGTGCAAGATCCCGCCAGTGTAGATATAGCCTTGGTGTGCAGCTTCCTCTTTTCCTAACGTAAAGCAAGGTCAGGGTTTAGTTGTGCCAGGACAATAGGATGTGCCTTAAATGGCATTGTTTTCCATAACACAGACAGGGAGGGGGCTGATCAGAGGGACAGTTATACTGCCGACTGACCACGGGGAGCAGCTATGCTGCAGAGTGGCCAAAGGGGTATGGCCTCACCAGGAAGATAGTGGCTAGCTGGGGCCAGGGCTCTCCATGTTCCTGGCCACCAGCATGTTACCTGTCCTCCCCACCCCAAACTCCTTCCACCAGCCCTTGGTCACAGCACCAGACAGGGAAGGGGTAACCAACCAGCCAGCAGCCCCACCATCCCAGAGGAGCATCATTGGTGCTGAGGCTGGGCCATGCAGCCCCACGCTCCCACCCCCAGGCTTCATGGCCCAGCCTCAGCACTGCTGGGGGCTGGAGCCCAGCCACACATACTTGCCTCCCCCCACACAAGGAGCCTCATTGGCAGTTGAGGCTGGACCATGCAGCACCCTCCCTCCTCTCCTTCCAAGGAGCCAGTGACTGGATCTGGGCACCATATCCCCAACCCCCCAGGGGGAGCTGGCACCTACAGCATCATCCTTAGTGCCATGGGTGGCCCTAGTCAGCCCCCCTAGACATCTAAGCCCCCTCCCCTGAGTTCCCTGACCTGATCACCCACCTCCTGCCCTCAATCCTTCACTCCTGCCCCCTTACCCTGAGCTCCCCACATCCTACCACCTGCCCTGACGACTGCACCCCCTAATTCCTGCCATGAGTCCTCCAACCCCTGCCCTTACTCCTGTACCCCACACACTGCAAGTCCATGCTCTGAAGGACCCAAGCAATGCCAGGTAAGTCTTCTAGTAAGTTATACTGGCAAAAGCACTGTATGGCTGGTATAATGTGGGTCGCCCTAGGAGTGCTTTGCCAATACACTGATACAGCAGTCCTTGTATATGCTCCTAGTGACGACCTTACCTGAAAGTGCCTATTCAGGAGGTTATACCAGTAAAACTTCATTGGTTTATATTCAATCCTTTGGTTACACCAAAAGAACATGGCTTGTGTAAACAAATCCTTATGCTAGTAAAGCTTGCTTTTTGCCCAGATACTTACACTAGTGCAGCCCTTTGCATGTCACTGCTATAGCTGCTAAAAGTTGCTTCAGAACACTATAGCTTATTCTCTTTCCTATATGGAAATAGCTGCGTATGACGGGCCAGAAATATTCACTTGGTAATTCCTGCATCATGTGACTGAGTCAGGGTCCTCCTATTGCATACATTTGTGTGTTTACCCTTAACTCTGTCCCCTTCAAAGACTGGTCATTGAATGTTCTGATGAAGGCACACTCTGGAATACCACTTTTCATCCAAGCCCTGGTCTACACACATATTTTGTACTGATATAACTATGGTGGTTAAGACTATGCCAAATTATAATATCAAAATCTAGAGCAGATACAGTTCTTTTAATGAGAAAGTGTCTTACTTCTCATCCTCACTACAAAGTCTTGCCAGCATAGCAGTCAGCTAGAAGTGAGGGGGGGAAATCACACCATTTAGCCAATGCGGGCTGGCAAAGCCCCTGTTGCAGACACAGCTATGCCAACAGAAGAGTGTCTGTTTGCACAGCTAATGTTATTCAGAAAGATGGTAAAAACAGAGCTCCTTCTGCTTCACACCACATTTCCACAAGGGGTCTCTTCCAGCACAGCCAAGGTGCTGTAACATTAGACAAGTGTATCCCCTTTCCCTGACAAAGTGGTGGAAGCACATGTCTATTAATATAATTATATTTCACTAGGGAGGTTGTAGTTCTTTAGCTATAGCACTTTAGTTAATGTGGGTCAAGCAGTTTGGACAATCTAAGTGAATGGTTGGGGCTGCTGTCCGGATGGTTTGCTCCATTCCCTTTTAATGATTCTCATTTATAAGCCTTACTGATGTACCAACATGGCAGAAAAGGACTCATTCTCTCCTGCTTCACAGGGAATCTCTTTACAAAGCACCCTCTCCAGGCTCACGATACATTGGAGTAGAGCACACAGCAATCATATTTCTGTTCTGTATCAGGTCTGCTGACAGTCTGAGCAAAAGGGGCAATTGCCCAAAGGCTCAGACAATTTAATGGGCCCTGGGGCCCCAGCTACTGTGGTGGCAGTTCTGCCTGTTCTGAGGAAAAAGTCTCTAAAGTCAACAACTCTTTTGATATGCCTCATGTAGGTTCACGGGTGGGGTTGCTGTCAATGGGTTTATTTGGTATTGATTGCTACAGTGCATTGGCCCCATGCTGAGTTCTAGCCTTTTCAAGTCTGAGAGAAAGTGTTGTCCAGTGCAGGGATTGGGAAGGAAGGGAACAGGGAAAGATGGTGGAAGACAGGTGGGGGGGGGGGGGGAAGACTATCAAATAGATTATACTTGCCACCAATAGCCGATGAGCCATATCCAGCCTTGTCTTTAATCCCAACACTCAGGACACTAAATAGGGAGTGGGGATTCTCTATGACGTGGTTGGTAAACCCACTTCCCAAGTCGTATTCAGTCCAAGAGTATGCAATGCCTGGAATAGGCCTCCACGTAGGAGCACGTAGTTGTTTCTCATCAACAGTAACACCAGCAGTCTCAGCCGTCTTGGCTACAATCACAGCGTAGTTCTGAAACAGCTCCTGCCCATGGATGTGATAGATCTGGCAGTATCCAGACACATCTGGGATCGTCAGGAGGAACGGATCATACGAGATTGCCCCTTTTTTCCCTCCAGTGCAGAAGAAGACAACTTGGATCCCTGCACTAGCAGAGATATACAAGGGGTTAGGGAATTTGATTTCAAATGGCACAACCTGCCCAGCAACCAGGTCCCTAGTGGCTTTCATGTTCCCAGCCCGATAATCCATGTGGGTGTGTTGGGAAGCAGCCACATACACCAAGTCAAATTTGGGCTGGAAGGATAAAGGAGGTACGATGAATGTGGTGCCCCAGCCAGACACCGGCAGGAGTTGCTCACTCACATAGTCACAGGCGGTGTGCTTTAAAACACATACGTGTCCACTATAGACGGCCATGGGATTCGCGGACACAATCCTGGTGCCAGATAAGTCATCTTGGCTCTGCAGCTGGACTGCCTGGTAAGCTCTAAGTGAGATGACCAGTTTTCTCCCTGCTCTGTAGGTTTCTCCTTGGAAAGTTACAGCTCCTTTGAGGTAAACTTCAACAACGGTGGGATCCTTCCAGGCTACTACAGCAAATTGCTTACCAAGATCTTCTCGATTCCCCATTGGAGTCACCACATAGTACTCAGTCCCGAGCCTCTGCACAGGGTACACTACAGTGGTATCAGCCGTATAAGTCTTGTAGTTCAGAGAGAGGATGGAGATCTCATGGTCAGAGCGGATGATGACTGTGTGGTCAGACACTTGGCTTCCATCCAGCCCCACAAACTCTGGGATCTGTACCCATGTTGTCTCTCCTGGATTTGCCTGGACATTGATACTAACATCTGCTTTGTTAACAGAAATGGTCACTGATGTCCCCGAGGTGTAGCCTGTGATGAACAACCTGAAGTCTTTACTACCATAAGTAGATAAGTGATTCTGCATGAAGACAGTGATAAATTCTGTTCCTTGGGGGCCTGAGCAAGAGGAATCTGGAATGTCTATAGATGACACTGTGATGAAGATATCTGAAGCACCTGTAAAGACAGAAAGACAGAGGAGATAGGCATAAACCACTGTTTCAATTCTGTCCATGCCCCACCTTATGAGACACCCTTTTTTTTATTATTATTCAGTGTCAGTTTTACTATGGAAACTTTATTAAAAGGAATTACTAAGGGAAAAAACAACTGAAGACAGTTGGCAGTTTTTCAAAGGGACGTTATTAAGGGCCCAAAAGCAAACTATTTCACTGAGTAGGAAAGAGAGAAAGTATGGCAGGAGACCACGCTGGATCAACTGAGAGATCGTATATGATTTAAAAATAAAAAAGGAGTTGTATAAAAAGTGGAAACTAGGTCAAATTACAAAGGATGAGTATAAGATTAGAAAGGCAAAGGCACAAAATGAACTCAATCTACTAGAGACATTTGGGGTATGTCTAGACAGCATCCCTCTGTCAGAAGAGGGATGCAGATTAGGCAGGTCGACATTGCAAATTAGGCAGGGATTTAAATATCCTGTGCCTAATTTGCATAAAATGGCCACCATGTTTTGCCGACTCAGCACTTTGTCGGCAAAAAGCGGCAGTCTAGAGGGGGATCTGTAGAGAAAGAAAGCCTTTTTCGACAGATCCTGTAAACCTCCTTGCAGCAGGCATAAGGGATCTGTCAAAAAAGGCTTTCTTTCTCTACAGATCCCCCTCTAGACTGCCACTTTTTGCCCACAAGCTGCTGAGACGGCAAAATGCGGTGGCCATTTTATGCAATTTAGGTGCGGGATATTTAAATCCCTGCCTTATTTGCAATGTTGACCCGCCTAATCTGCATCCCTCTGCCGAAAGAGCGATGCAGTCTAGACATACCCAAAGGGTAACAAGAAAATATTCTACAAATATATTAGAAGCAAGATAAAGACCAAGGACAGAGTAGGCCCATTGCTCAGTGAAGAAGGAGAAATGATAACAGGAAATTTGGAAATGGCAGAGTTGTTTAATGCCTTCTTTGTTACAGTCTTCACCAAGAAGACTGATGGTGACAGGATGTCAGTGGAAGGGGGTAGGTTTAGAAGTTAAAGTAAAAGAACTAGTTAAAAAATACTTAGAAAACTTTTTTAAATTGTATCCTTTGGTATACAGGCAGTCCCCAGGTTACGTACAAGATAGGGACTGTAGGTTTGCTTTTAAGTTGAATTTGTATGTAAGTCGGAACTGGTACATATTGTACCCCAGGTGTCCCCGATTCAGCCGCTGCTGAAACTGACCAGCGGCTGACTACAGGAAGCCCGAGGCAGAGCTGCTTTGCCCCGGGCTTCCTGGAATCAGCCGCTGATCAGTTTCAGCAGCAGCTGACTTGGGAACACCTGGGACAGAGCAGCTGGGGTGCTGCCAGGTTGGTCCCCGCAGCGCCGAGGTGCGGCGCTGCGGGGACCAATCCGGCAGCGCCCCAGCTGCTCTGTCCCAGGCGTCCAGATTCAGCTGCTGTTGAAACTGACCAGCAGCGGCTGAATCGGATACGCCTGGGGCAGAGCAGCTGGAGTGCTGCTGAGTTGGTCTGGTAGCGCCGACCCTTGGTGCGGCGGGACCAACCCGGCAGCACCCCAGCTGCTCTTGGGGACGCCTGGGGCAGAGCAACTGGGGTGCTGCTGGGTTGGTCCTGCAGCGCCGCTCCTCGGCGCTACTGGACCAACCCAGAAGCACCCCAGCTGCTCTGCCCCAGGTGTCCCCAAGTCAGCCGCTGCTGAAACTGACCAGCGGCTGACTACAGGAAGCCCGAGGCAGAGCTGCTCTGGCCCGGGCTTCCTGGAATCAGCCGCTGATCAGTTTCAACAGCGGCTGACTTGGGGATGCCTGGGACAGAGCAGCTGGGGTGCTGCCGGGTAGGTCCCCGCAGCGCTGCACCTCGGCACTGTGAGACCAACCTGGCAGCCCCCCAGCTGCTCTACCCCAGGCGTCCTGATTCAGCAGCTGCTGAAACTGACCAGCGGCGAGAAAAGCCTGGTCTGCTGGGGGCGGGGAGGGCACACTAGCTGCGCCTCCCCCTCCCAGAAGACCAGGCTTTTCTCGCCGCGGAGGACGGGGACGGCGGGACCGCTGCACATCTCGGCGGTCCCGCCGCCTGCATCCTCTGTGGCGAGAAAAGCCTGGTCTGCTGGGAGGGGGGCGCACTAGCTGCGCCCCCCCAGCAGACCAAGGAGACGCGGAGCAGCTTTTCTCACCGCAGAGCGGCTTTTCTTGCCGCGGAGGACGCGGGCGGCGGGACCGCCCAGACGCACCGCGGTCTTGCCATCCGCGTCCTCCGCGGCTTTGCTCTGCGTCTCCCTGGTCTGCTAGGCCCCCCTTCCAGCAGACCAGGGAGACACGGAGCAGCTTTTCTCGCTGCGGAGAACACGGGCGGCGGGACCACCGCAGCGCGTCTCGGCGGTCTGCTGGGGGGGAGGGGCGCAGCTAGTTCGGGCTTCCCTCACCCCATTCTTAAGTAGAGATCCAACATAAGTCGGATCCACATAACCCGGGGACTGCCTGTATATGGTTGTGACAATTTTCTTCCACTATTTGATCTGAGGAAGTGGGTCTGGCCCATGAAAGCTCATCACCTAATAAACCATCTTGTTAGTCTTTAAAGTGCTACATAGTCCTGTATTTTGTTTTAGAAAACTTAAATGTCTTTAGGTCACTAGATCCTGATGAAATACACCCTAGAATACTCAAGGAGCTGACAGAAGAGGTATTTGAGCCTTTAGCTATCTTGTTTGAAAAATCATGTAAGTTGGGAGAGATTCCAGAAGACTGGAAAAGGGCAAATATAGTCTCCATCTATAAAAAGAGAAATACAAAGAACCCAGGAAACTACAGACCAGTCAGTTAACTTCTGAGCCAGGGAAGATAATGGAGCGAGTAATTAAAGAATCAAACTGCAAACATCTGGAAGATAATGTGATGGTAACAGCATACATGGATTTGTACAGAACAAATCATGTCAAACCAGTCTGATAGCTTTCTTTGATAGGATAACAATTCTTGTGGATAAGGGGGAAGTGGTGAACTTAGGATGCCTAACTTTAGTAAAGCATTTGAGATGGTTTCACGTGGCCTTTCTGTCAATAGTCTAGGGAAATACAACCTAGATGGGGCTACTATACGGTAGGTGCATAACTGGCTGGATAACCATTCTCAGTAGTTATCAATGATTCAGTCATGCAGGAAGGACATAACAAGTGGGGTTCCACATGGGTTTGTTTAGGGACTGGTTCTGTTCAATATCTTCATCAACAATTTAGATATTGACATAGAAAATATGCTTATTAAGTTTGCAGGTGATATTAGCCAAGCTGAGAGGGGTTGCGACTGCTTTGGAGGATAGGGTCATAATTCAAAATGATCTGGACAAACTGGAGAAATGGTCTGAGGTAAACAAGATGAAGCTTAATAAGGACAAATGCAAAGTGCTTCACTTAGAAAGGAATAATGGCTACGTCTAGACTGGCATGATTTTCTGGAAATGCTTTTAACGGAAAAGTTTTCCGTTAAAAGCATTTTTGGAAAAGAGCATCTAGATTGGCATGGATGCTTTTCCGCAAAAGCACTTTTTGCGGAAAAGTGTCCGTGGCCAATCTAGATGCGCTTTTGAGCAAAAAAGTCCCGATCGCCATTTTCATGATCGGAGCTTTTTGGAGCAAAACAAATCTCAGCTGTCTACACTGGCCCTTTTGCGCAAAACTTTTGCGCAAAAGGGACTTTTGCCTGAACAGGAGCAGCATAGTATTTCTGCAAAAAGCACTGATTTCTTACAGTAGGAAGTTAGTGCTTTTGCGGAAATTCAAGAGGCCAGTGTAGACTGATAGGTAAAAGCGGCTGATTTTCTGGAAAAACTGGCCAGTCTAGACACAGCCAATCTGTGTCACACCTGCAGAATGGGAAGTGACTGCCTATGAAGGAGTATGGCAGAAAGGGGTTAGAGTGGACCGTGAGCTAAATATGAGTCAACAGTGTGACACTTGCAAAAAAAGCAAACATGATTCTGGGCTGCATTAACAGGAGTGTTGTCAGCAAGGCACGAGAAGTCACTCTTCTACTCTGCTCTGCCCTGATTTGCCAGTACTGCGGCAAATGGAGTATGGTTTTGTCCAGTATCACAGACAAGGGATGCCATTTTGATGAGCACTCGAGTCCATCCCTGCCATGTTACCTGACACACATTGTGTGTGCCACGTTACAATAGTGGGCATGGGCCCATGTCATTCCCAGAGGTACCAGAATGTTTGGTATTCTAGGAGAGCTCAGTAACCCCCCTAGCTGAAGGCCTATGGTTTGATCCCCTTCCGCGACATAGTGGGAGTGTTATCCACTCTTGTAGTCAGTCCTGTGTTCACTCTGTTGTTACATTCACTCTTAGCTGTATTGTGCTCTGTGTGTGTGTGTGTGTATGTACCTCAGTTTCCCCCAGCCATCTGCATGGGGGATGGGGGAGGAGGCTGGGTATGACTCACTGCAGAAGTGTATTGGGCCCAGACATTTGAGGGCCAGACACAGGAGATAACAACTCCTGCCCGGAAGGGAGACAAAGGGTAGGCGAGGCTGACACCAGGCTGGGGGTGGGGGAGTACGGCCTGGGGGAAGGGTCAGTCTCGGCTGGGTTAAGATGAGAGAAGGCTCTTAGAGCAGGAAAAGGGGGGAGAAGGGCCTGGGACCCAAGAGGAATAAGGCTGCCTGCTCTTGGTCCCTGTGTGAACATCGATCTTATGCTACGCTGTGTCCCTGTGAACCAATAAACCTTCTGTTCTGCTTGCTGGCTGGGGGTCACGTCTGGCTGCGAATGGTAGTGCAGGGCTCAGGGACTCCCCGGCACGCCATGACACCTTCTCCAACAACCTGCCTGTATGGCTGTGGTTATTTGTTTATGTTCCGTTCCCCTACTCCTGTGAGCCAGCCTGCCCCTTACACACATGCACAAGGCTAGATTTGAAACGGTGCTCTCGAAAGTTGAAAGGCCCTTTATCCCATCTCTGATCCAGCCAAACCCCTGAACTTGGGGCCAGACTGAAAATGTTGCCCTAGAGGTGAAAGTCCCATATTCCATTCCCTGAGCCAGTCAAGCCCTCCCCTTGATCAGGGGCCAAGTTGGAACCAGCACCCTAGAAGCAAGAGGCCCAATATCCCATTCTCTTGACCCCTGAAATGTTGACCTCAGGATCTTATCTATGATCACTCCGGCAGGCAGGGGCAATGGGAACAGAGCCAGATCACCAGCAAAGCTACTGGCCCAGGATTTTTTTTTTAACTTCTGCAGCTGCTCTAACCACCTGAAGTCTCTGGCGGTTGGGGCGGGGGGGAAAGGAGGCCCCATCTGCCAACCCCAGAGTGTGAGGAGGTTTCTCTTCCGCATAGTTCTAGGCCTAGGGCTGCTGTGCTCAATGATGGTGCCAATGGAGTTCCATTTTGCTCCCACACTCCTTAGTGTCGCTGTCCCTGTTTTCCCAGTTTTGCCTCTTTCACCAGCATCCTCCACCCCGTCACCTGCAATCACTCTTCCTTCTCTTGGCAGCCACGCTAGTTTAAGTCCACCATGAAAGGCTTCGGTCCAATCCCCTCTACTTGCAACAAAAGGAAATGGACACAGCAGACCTTTAGTCAGCAACTGAAAACATCTGCAGTGGGAGGGCTGTCGTCTTGGAAAGAAACCAGGACCCAAGGGACAAGTCTCCCCATATGCTTCTTCCTGAGACCTTCTCAGTCATGCTTTTATGATTTTCCCCTTTCCTCATCTCCTCCCCTGCGGGCTACTCCATCAGTCATTATCCACACTGGATTCTTTGCCTCTTCTCTCCTCATCTCTCTTGCTGCTGCTCAGACGAGTGTCGCCGGTCACCTACATTTCCCCCTTTGCTCTCTAGGGCCCAGTGAAATGTAGGCATTGCCTAGACACTTAGCAGCCCATCAGTGGTCAATGGTATGTTGGCCCACTCAGTACCTACAGTGCTCTGGAAAATGAGATTTAGTCTCCTAACATGGTTAGCTGTTGCAATGCTGAGTGCAGTGCACCTTTCCAAACCTGGGTCCAGGTGACTATGTGAAGGCCTCAAAGCACTGCCATGGTGTCTAAGTAAATAGGCATCTTGATCCCATGGCCTTTCTTGCCCCACTTTGTCAATAACTCTCAGATCTACTTCTACCCCCTCCCACCCCTTGAACTCTCTACCTCCACCCAAACGTGTGTCTCTGTCCTACTACCTCTTATGGACATCCCACCACTTCCTTCAGCCAAACAGCATCCACCAAGCCAGTCTTCCTACTCTGCCTCCCTGCCTTCCATCACTGCAGACACATCGATGCAATTCCATAATCCCAGCTGGCAGGGACCTTCTCTCTCCCCCAGCCAGTGGGGCTTTCTCTCTCCCTTTCCCAGCTCTGGTACTATGGCAAAGGGCCAGGGGCAGGGGTTCAGGGCAGGGACGGCCACTTAAATAGTCCAATGGCCAGCAAAATGGCAAGCCCCAGCCCCAGGAGGCCACTCTCTTGGTCATGCAGCTGCCCCCAGTGGTCACTCTGCAGTATCACATCCCTCCAAACAGCCCCCTCCCTTTCCATGTTATTGAAAACGGTCCCATTCCTGTTTTCCTGGCGCAATTTGGTGGCCCTAGCTCTTACCGTTTAGGAGGAGTTCTTGAACAAACAGATTCATAGACAGGCAGATGGACAGACAGAGACACACATTTCTAAAATATAGAGCTAGATGATGGCATCTAAATTAGTTATTACTATTCGAGAAGGATCTTGCAGTCATCGTAAATATGTTCTCTGAAAAGATCCACTCAATGTGCAGCAACAATCAAAAAGGTAACAATGTTTTCATTAGGGAAGGAGGCAGAAGATAAGACAGAAAACATCATAATGCCACGATATAAAGCCATGATCTGCCCACATCTTGAATACTGTGGGCAGTTCAGGTCATCCCATCCCAAAAAAGGTGTATGAGTATTCGTGGGCAATGGGTGCATGATGGGATTGGGGAGGCAAGACCTAGCTCCGTCCCTTCCATGCCACAGGAGTCCAGTCCCCATTGTGGCCACTGGCCCCTGCCCAAAGCTAGCACTTCCGTGCCACTGCCAGGCAGCCATACAGGCCCAGCCCCCACTGCCCCATAGCCCCTGGAGCAGCTGGGCAGCCTCCCGGCCCGGCTCTAGTTCCCAGAGCAGCCAGCCATCTGCATGGCCCCAGCCCCATTCCAGGCCCTGGAGCATCTGCACAGCCCCAGTGCCCCCAGAACAGCTGAGCATCTCCACTGCCTTTCCATCTCCAGAGCCTTTCCAGCCAGCCAGGCAGCCGTGTGACCCCAGTGTTCCCAGCTAGCTAGGCAGCCATGTAGCCCCAGCTTCCTGGCTGGCCAGTGTGGGCGGGGGTCACCTCAGTCTTTTTGGGAGAGCAATGCCTTCCATTGCCTTTTTACCTGGAGCCCAGGTGAGACTTGAGGAAAGTTCAGGGAAGGGCTACATACTCATGAGGGTGTGGAACAGCTCCGCTATGAGGGAGGGTGAAAAGACTGGAATGTTTCGGCTTGGAAAAGAGACAACGAAGGGGGTGAGGTGATAGAGGCCTGTACAGTGGGACCAGAGTGGAGAATGTGAATGAGGAAGTGTTATTGACCCCTCCATAAAATACACAAACCGGAAGTGGCCCAAAGAAATGAACAGGCAGGTGGTTTAAGACAACACTGTTGTGGTGTAAGACAGCACTGTTCCACACAATGCACACTCAGCTGTGGAACTTGTTGCCAGGCCAAAAGTATCACAGGGTTCTGAAAAGCACTTGATCAGTTCATGGAGGACAGTCCCTGAGTGCCTGCCAGCCAAGAGGATCAGCAACACAGCCCAGTGCTCTGGATTGCCCTAGACCTCTGGCTGCCAGAAGCCGGGGCTGAATGACAGGGGACGGGTCACTCAGTAAATTGCCCTTTTCTGTTTACTCCCTCTTAAGCCACTCTCAGAGCCCCAGCCACTACCAGAAGGCATATACCCAGCTAGATAGACCATTGGTCTGACCCAGGGTGGCTATTCTTCTGTCTAGGAATGTCTGTGATGAATTTCTATGAGTTTGGAGCCAATCTGTGGCCTTGTGTGGAAAGACCAGTCACATCAATGGCTCCGGGTGAGCTTTGCTTGAAGATTTGATATTGTTATTAGTTCCAGTTGCTTCATTACAAAACTCAGGAGGGATAGTAAGTCCCCATGACATGAGCTTCATGCAGAGATAATTGATATGGTCACCCTGCAAAAAACATACAAATGTCTGCGGTGTTGTTGAAATGAATACTCACTCCACAGCACGAATATCCAGGCCC
This sequence comes from Pelodiscus sinensis, assembly GCF_049634645.1. Lineage (NCBI taxonomy): Eukaryota > Metazoa > Chordata > Testudines > Trionychidae > Pelodiscus > Pelodiscus sinensis. The sequence continues at coordinate 5,852,851 of NC_134734.1, read as the reverse complement.
AGAAGCGTAGGATGGCATTTGCGAACTCCATGGCTGAAAACAGAAAGAAAATACATCTGAAATTAATGAAGAACATAGCTTCATTTTGTGCATCTTTGTGGAATGGGAGCAGAAGCTTCCAAGCCTGGCATTATATACAAAGAATGATTTCTTAAATCTTTCACCAGCTCTTTTGTAACTGTAACAGTCTAATCATTGAAGTTGATTGAAAAAAATCATGAAATGGCACTAAACATTAAAAAGGCCGTAGAGCAGTTTTTAAACTAAGAGATGGGGGAAAGCCGATTGGTGCGGAGATTCATGTAAATCGGAAGGGGTATGTCTACACTACCCCGCTAGTTCGAACTAGCGGGGTAATGTAGGCATACTGCACTTGCAAATGAAGCCCGGGATTTGAATTTCCCGGGCTTCATTTGCATAAGCGGGGAGCCGCCATTTTTTAAACCCCGCTGGTTCGAACCCCGTGCAGCGCGGCTACACGGGGCACGAACTAGGCAGCCTAGTTCGAACTACCTAGTTCGTGCCCCGTATAGCCGCGCTGCACGGGGTTCAAACCAGCGGGGTTTTAAAAATGGCGGCTCCCCGCTTATGCAAATGAAGCCCGGGAAATTCAAATCCTGGGCTTCATTTGCAAGTGCGGTATGCCTACATTACCCCGCTAGTTCGAACTAGGAGGGTAGTGTAGTCATACCCTAGGAGACTTCTCTTAGAGGAGAATCCATTGACAGAGATTCTCTAAGCTGTACTCAGAAAGAGAGGAGGGGAGAGGACAAACCATGGGCCAGAGCAGACAAACAACCGCATATAAAGGAATCCAATGCACCAGGGAAGGGCAGACAAATAAGCAGTGGCAAATTTTTTAAGTGCTTCTACACAAATGATAGGAGTCTGACTAATAAGATGGATGAACTAGAGGACCTCGTATTAAAGGAGGAGATTGACATAATAGGCATCACTGAAACCTGGTGGAATGAGGAAAATCTGTGGGACACAATCATACCGGGATATAAAATACATCGAAAGGATAGAGCAGGCCAGATGGGTGGCGGAGTGGCACTGTATGTGAAAGATTATGTAGAATCAAATGAAATAAAATATTAAATGAATCAACGTGCTCAATAGAATCACTATGGATAGTAATTCCATGCTCCAATAATATGAAATTAGCAGTAGGAATATATTACCGACCACCTGACCAGGACAGCGATACTGACATTGAAATGCTGAGGGAGATTAGAGAGGTTACCAAAATAAAGAACTCTGTCATAATGGGGGACTTTAATTATCCCCATATTGACCAGATACATGTCACCTCAGGAAGAGAAGCAGAGATAAAATTTCTCAATGGCTTAAATGACTGCTTCTTGGAGCAGCTGGTGCAGGAACCCACAAGGGGAGAGGCAATTCTCATTTTAGTCCTGAGTGGAGTGCAGGATCAGGTCCAGGAGATAACTGTTACAGGACCACTTGGGAATAGTGACCATAATATAATAACATTTAACATTCCTGTGGTGGGAAGAACACCTCAGCAGTCCAGCACTCTGGCATTTAATTTCAAAAAGGGGAATTACACAAAAATGTGGAGGTTAGTTAAACGGAAATTAAAAGGCACAATGACTAGAGCCAAATCCCTGCAAGCTGCATGGAAACTTTTTTAAAACACCATAATAGAGGCCCAACTTAAATGTATGCCCCAAATTAAAAAACATAGCAAGAGTCCTAAAAAGAGTCATCGTGGCTTAACCACCATGTAAAAGAAGCAGTGAGGGACAAAAAGGTATCTTTTAAGAAGTGGAAGTCCAATCCAAGTGAGATAAATAGAAAGGAACATAAACACTGTCAAATCAAGTGTAAAAATGTAATAAGAAAAGCAAAAAAAGATTTAGAGGAACAGCTAAACAAAAACTCAAAAAGAAATAACAAAATGTTTTTTAAGTACATGAGAAGCAGGAAGCCTGCTAAAAAGCCTGTGGGTCTCCTAGACGATTGAGATATAAAAGGAGCAATCAAGGATGATAAAGCCATTGCGGATAAACTAAATGATTTCTTTGCTTCAGTCTTCACGGCTGAGGATGTTGGGGAGATTCCTGAATCTGCACCGTCCTTTGTGGGCGATGAATCTGAGGAACTGTCTCAGATTGAAGTGTCATTAGAGGAGATTTTGGAACAAATAGAAAAACTTAATGTTAACAAATCTCCGGGACCGGATGGCATTCATCCAAGGGTGCTAAAAGAACTCAAATGGGAAATTGCTGAACTATTATCTGTGGTTTGTAACCTATCCTTTAAATCGGCTTCTGTACCTAATGATTGGAAGGTAGCCAATGTCACACAAATATTTAAAAAGGGCTCTAGAGGCAATCCTGGCAATTACAGACCGGTAAGTCTAACTTCAGTACCGGGCAAATTAGTCGAAACAATAGTAAAGAATAAAATTGTGAGGCATGTAGAAGGACATAATTTGTTGGACAAAAGTCAACATGGTTTCTGTAAAGGGCAATCATGTCTTACTAATCTATTAGGGTATGTCTACATTACAGCAGTAATTCTAACTAACTTAGCTAAGCTAATTCGAATTAGCGCATCTAGACTTAAAAACTAGTTTGAATTAGCGTTTTGCTAATTCGAACTAGCGCGTCCACACTGATTGAATGCTGGGACGCATTTAAGGGCGGCCGAAACCGGTTCTGTCAGGGCATCAGGTCAGTAGTTGCTTTGTGTGGCTGCTGTCTGAGGCTATCTGAGGCTCGTGCTTAAAGGGACCCCCTGGACAGCCGGTTTTCAGCTTTTCCGCCTGTTTGCCTACCTCGCTGAGGGACAGCAAAGCGTTTTTCTCTGCGCTCGTCTGTGTCAGTGGTTCCCTTTGGGGATGCCGCCACAGTTGGCAACATGGAGCCAGAGCTCGCCCTGGGCTTTCTGGTGCAGTTTTTAGACTTGCTGCTGCAAGCCTGCCAGCAATGGCTGGAGGCTGCCTGGCACCACCTGGTGCACGTCAGCCCCCTACCTCTCCACTTGGTTTCCCTGGGGGACGTGGAGGAGCCGCAGCAGCGCCCGGATGCCAGCGTGCCCCGCCACATCTGGCGTCTGGACACCAGCAGCGACTGGTGGGACCGCATTGTCCTGGAGCGCTGGGGAGACCCAGAACTTCAGGATGAAGAGGGACACCTTCCTGGAGCTCTGCGAGTGGCTCGTCCCTGCTCTGCGGCGACAGGACACTCGCATGAGGCCTGCCATCCCCCTCCAGAAGCGTGTGGCCATCGCCCTCTGGAAGCTCTCCATGCCGGACAGCTACCGATCCGTCGGGAACCAGTTCGGCGTCGGGAGATCCACCATCGGAGCAGTGCTCATGCAGGTACGGCACCCACCGGCCACTGGGCCGGGGGGGTGTTGCAAGGAGGGGATGGGCTGCCCCAGGGAAAATGGGGTAGGAGGAGGTGAAAGTGCCCTGCACTGGAGGGTTCGGTCTGTTCTTGCTGTACTACATGCCGCCCGCAGAGGTTGCTTCCGGAAGTGGGGCACAGGGCAGTGCCAGGCAACGAACACTCCCAGCCACCCGGGCGCCCCAGTGATTCGCAGTTTGCTGTGTCCCTCTGCAGGTGGTCAAGGCCATCAACCGGGTGCTGCTCCTCAGGGTGGTCCACCTCACCGACCCGGACGTGGTCATCCGCGGGTTCGGCGCCCTCGGCTTCCCCAACTGCGGAGAGGGCCATCGACGGGACGCACATCCCTATCCATGCCCCGGAACACCAGGCCTCCCAGTATGTCAACCGAAAGGGGTACTTCTCCGTCCTCCAGCAGGCCGTGTGTGACCATAGGGGCCAGTTCACGGACATTAATATGGGCTGGTCCGGCAAGGCACATGATGCACGGGTGTTCCAGAACTCCTCCATGTGCCAGAAGCTGCACGCTGGGACCTTCTTCCCTGACCGCCACATCAGGGTCAGGGACGTGGACATGCCCGTGTGCCAGGCTGGGGATGCCGCCTACCCCCTACAGCCCTGGCTGATGAAGCCATACACGGGGCACCTCAACCCTTCCCGCCAGGCCTTTAATGCCAGGCTGACCAGGGCCCACATCATGATTGAGGGGGCCTTTGGCCAACTGAAAGCCAGATTTAGGTGCCTTCTCACCCGCCTCGACCTCGCTGAGCACAATATCCCTCCCGTGGTGGCAGCATGTTGCGTGCTGCATAATTTGTGTGAGTGAAAGGGGGAGGCTTTCCTGCCAGCCTGGATGGCTGAGGCTGAGTGCATGGCTGGCCACTACGCTCAGCCCCGCACCACCGCTGTCCGGGAAGCCCAGCGGGGGGCCGTCTGGATCCGGGAAGCCCTGCAGGAGAGCTTCCAGGTGCAGGAGGAGGACTGAACTCTCCCTGCATGCCCCACTGGGGTCTTCTTCCACCCTCCCCCCCTTCCCCTTTCCCCTTCCTAATCCCCCTTTCTAATGTCAAATAAAGACACCTGTTTTGACAACCAAAATCTCTTTTTATTTTACATAACTGGGGTGGGGGGAGGGAGGAGTGAGGGTGGGAGAGGGGAGGGGAAACCTGGGAGGAGGGAACTGGAAAGGGGTGGAAGGAGAGGAAGGGAAGGGAAAGCTCAGACTTGGGGGTCCTGCTGGCTCTCCCATCTCGCAGCACTGCGGGTGCAGGGTCGTCGGGGGGGGAGTGTGTGTGGTGGGTGGGGCAGGAGGGACACGGGGTGTGGAGGAAGTGGGAGGGGGAGCAGGGGTGAGAGGAGGAGTGAGAGCTGGGACGGCCGCAGGGGCCGGTGCAGGAGGAGGCAGGAACCTGTCCACCAAGGTCTGGAGGTGGCCTCTGAGGGCACGGCCCTGCTCTTCCTGCGCCTCCAAACTCCGCTGCCGCAGCCGCAGGTCCTCCCGGACCCAGTGGTCCTGGGTGCAGAGCTGGTGCTCCAGAAGCTGCAGGTGCCGCCGCTGGTACTCCTCCTGGTTCCTGGCGTGCCTGCTGGCCCGGGTGCGGGTGGCTGTTGCAGGCGAGGTGGTGTTCCCTGCAGTCCCAGGTGCTGTGGCTGTGGTGAAACAAGAGCAGTGGTCAGTTCTCCCTGGGGACATGGTGGGTGAAACCCAGCCCCCCTCTGTAAGGCCAGGGCCCCTGCATGACACCCAGCTGGGCTCCCTCTCCCCCCACCTCTCCCGTACACATAAGGGGAGCATGATGGGACTCACATGCAGAGCCCTCCTCGGCCTTGGACGACTCAGCTCTGTGGGATGCCTCAGGAGTCCTGGGTCCTGGGCAGGCTCCCTGCAGGCTCCTGGCTCTCAGCGTCCTCCTCCTCCTCCTCCATATCAGGGATGGGTTCTCCCCTGGGGTCAATCACCACCCGGGGGGCATGGACTGCATGAGCCCCCAGGATGCGGTCCAGGGCCTCAAAGTAGGGGCAGGTCTCTGGGTCAGCCCCTGGCTGGCAGGCCCTGGAGTAGGACTGCCGCAGGCCCTTTATTTTGCAGCGGACCTTCTCCCTGGTCCACATGTGGCCTCTGGCAGCCAGGCTGGCAGCCATGCGACTGTAGATGGCTGCATTCCTGTGGCTAGTGCAAAGATCGTGGATGTTGGAGGCCTCCCCCCAAACCTCAATGAGGTCCACGATCTCCGCACTTGACCAGGCGGGCACCTGCCTCTTGCGGCCCTGGGCAGGCTCCTGGGAGCCGCCAGCCTGGTCCCAGGAAGAGGGGGAGGACTGGGTGGCAGTGGGTGGCAGCAGGTGGCTGGCTCATACCGTGCCCGGTGCAGAGTCTGCTGGCTGGGCGCTGGCAGGCTTGCAACTGGCACAAGCACTGTTGCCAGACCATGCCCCTTTAAGGTCTCTGGGGCTGGGAGGGGGGCAGAAGAGTTTTCCTGGTTTGGCCCAGAGTGGCCACTAGGGCAACCTGGGAAGGGCTAGCCTCCCACTAGTTTGAATTAAATGGCTACACAGCCCTTAATTCGAACTACTTAATTCAAACTAGGCGTTAGTCCTCGTAGAATGAGGTTTACCTAGTTCGAATTAAGAGCTCCACTAGTTCAAATTAAGTTCGAACTAGCGGTTTGTATGTGTAGCACCTATTAAAGTTAATTTGAACTAACGGCTGTTAGTTTGAATTAACTTTGTAATGTAGACATACCCTCAGAGTTCTTTGAAGGGGTTAACAAACATGCAGACAAGGGGGATCCAGTAGATATAGTATACGTAGATTTTCAGAAAGCCTTTGACAAGGTCCCTCACAAAAGGCTCTCGTGTAAATTACATGGCCATGGGATAAGAGGGAAGGTCCTTTCTTGGATTGAGAACTGGTTAAAAGACAGGAAACAAAGAGTAGGAATAAATGGTAAATTTTCAGAATGGAGAGGGGTAACTAGTGGTGTCCCCCAAGGGTGAGTCCTGGGACCAATCCTTTTCAACTTATTCATAAATGATCTGGAGAAAGGAGTAAGCAGTGAGGTGAGCAGATGATACCAAACTGTTTAGGATAGTCAAGACAGAAGCAGACTGTGAGGGACTCCAATATGATCTCACCAAACTTAGCAATTGGGCAACAAAATGGCAAATGAAATGTAATGTGGATAAGTGTAAAGTAATGCACATTGGGGAAAATAACCCCAACTATACGTATAGTATGATGGGGGCTAATTTGGCTATAACAAATCAGGAAAGAGATCTTGTAGTTATCGTGGACAGTTCTCTGAAAACTTCCACACAGTGTGCAGCGGTGGTCAAAAAGGCAAATAGGACGCTAGGAATTATTAAGAAAGGGATAGAAAATAAGACCCAGAATACCTTACTGCCCCTGTATAAAACTATGGTACGCCCTGAATACTGTGTACAGATGTGGTCTCCTCACCTCAAAAAAGATATTTTGGCCTTGGAAAAGGTTCAGAAAAGGACAACTAAAATGATTAGGGGTTTGAAACGGGTCCCATATGAAGAGAGGTTAAAGCGACTGGGACTTTTCAGTTTAGAAAAGAGGAGACTGAGGGGGGATATGATAGAGGTCTATAAAATCATGAGTGGTGAGGAGAGGGTGGATAAAGAAAAGTTATTTATTAGTTCGCATAATAGAAGAACTAGAGGACACCAAATGAAATTAATGGGTAATAGGTTTAAAACTAATAAAAGAAATTTCTTCTTCACACAGCGTGTAGTCAACCTGTGGAACTCCTTGCCAGAAGAGACTGTGAAGGCTAAGACTATAACAGAGTTTAAAGAGAAGCTAGATAATTTCATGGGGTACGTCTACACTACAACGTTAATTCGAACTAACTTAGTTTGAATTAGTTAATTCGAACTAAGCTAATTCGAACTAACGGATCTAGACTAAAAAACTAGTTCGAATTAGCGTTTTGCTAATTCAAACTAGCATGTCCACACAGAGTGGACCCTGAACTGGGCTTAAGGATGTCCGGAAGCAGTGCCGGCAGGGCATCAGAGGAGGACTTAGAGCGTGGAGATGCTGTCTCAGGCTAGCCCAGGGCTGCGCTTAAAGGGACCCGACCCCCACCCCAGACAGACAGTTCTCAGGGGTGCCCCGCTTGCAAAGCAGTCCTGGCTTGGAGTGCCCGGACTACCCACACTGGGCACATCACACCACTCGGCCATCATACCGGATGCACGTGCCGCAGGCTGCCATCTGGGGAGAGGGGGTAATTGGGGGGCTGCAGGAGAGCTTCCACCCCCAGAAGCCCACAGAGCCAGCCCAGTCCTCCCCATCGGGGGCTCGTGCCCCATTCCTCCCTCACCTCCTTCCACTTACCCTTCCCTAGCCCCTCTTCTTGATGTACAAAATAAAGGACATGTGTGTTCAAAAATAGAAACTCTCTTTATTTAACAAAACTCGGGGAAACTGGGAAAAGGAGGTGAGAGAGGGGAAGAGAGAGGCTGGGAGAGGGGAGGGGGAAAACTGGGAGGAGGGAGCTGAAAGGGGGAAGCAAGGGAAAGGAGGGGGTGGGGAAACTGAAGGATCGGGGTGGGGGTCTCGCCGGGCCGACCGCCTCCCAGTACGGCGAGGGAGGGGGCCTCGGCGTCCCCGGGGGGATGGGGTGGAGGGTGTGGAGGTTGAGGTGGGGGGTGTGGACATTGAGGAAGAGGTTGTGGGGGTTGAGGAGGGAGAGGTGGGAGGGGGAGCAGGAGTGGGAGGAGGGACAGCAGTTGGGGGGGTAGCAGGTGCAGGACCAGCATGGGGCACCATGCTCTGCAGCAGGAGCTGCAGGTTGGTGCTCAGCCCTCGGAGCTCAGCCAGCAGCTCGTGGCGGACCTGCAGGTCTTCCCTCATCCACGCCCGTAGTGTGCGGTGCACGGCTCGCAGGGCCCCAAGGTGCTGGTCCCTGTACTCCTGCTCCGTGCTGGCAGTCCGGAGCAGGCCGCGTGTGCGGGAGCATGTCCCGGGCGGGGTGGTGCACCCTGCACGAGCAGCTGGTGCAGCTGTAGAGAAAGAAGAGAAGTGGTCAGTTCTCCCTGGGGACGCAGAGGATGATGCCCAGCCCCCTCCCCAACTCCGCAACGTGAGGGTGACCATGTCCTGCACCGTCACAGTCACTGTGCTTGTACAGAGGCCATGGTCAGGATGTCTGGCTCTCCCCGGGACTGGGAGCTGCCCCAAGACCGCACCCATGTCCCTGTGCCATGTATAGTGTGGCCGGGGCGGTGTGGGGGAAGGGGAGATGTCTCCTGCCTCCGTGTAGAGGGGACATGTGAAGGGAAATCATCCTGCTGGGTCCTGCCCCGGGGTCGGGAGCATGTCACGTCTCTTTGCACAAGCATGTGCCTATTGGGCAATGGCCCCTGGGTGTCACGCAGCTGGAGCCACCTGCCCAAGGGTGGCATGGCACGTGCTCGCACATGCACAGGTGTCTGTGTGATCCGTGGAAGGCATGGCCCATGCGCGCGGTCCCTGGTCTCCCTCCCACCTCCTCCCCCGAACTACTTAATTCAAACTACTTACCCGGTACGGTCTCCCTGGATGACACTGCTGGCGGTGACCCTTCTGGTGCGCCCAGGTCAGGGCCCTCTGGTCCCGGCTCGATGTTCCCCGGGCTGGCACGGACCGCCCTGCCCCCCAATAGTTGGTGGAGGGCAGTGAAGTAGGGGCAGGTGGCAGCCCCTGCAGCGGCGCCGCCCCTTGTGGCCCTGGAGTACGCCTGCCGCAGCTGTTTAATTTTAATGCTCCTGGGTGCGCCTGTGTCCCCTGCTGGCCATGGCGGCTGCTATGCGCCCATAGACAGCCGCATTCCTCCTCCTAGTGCGGAGATCATGGACGTTGGGGGCCTGCCCCCAAACCTCAATGAGGTCCATGACCTCCGCACTAGACCAGGAGGCCGTGCGCCGTCTACGGCCCCTGGCTGGCCCCTGGGTGCTGGGGGACTGGGCAGGGGACGTCTCACTGGCACTGGCTGCCTGGCTCATCCTGCAGCCACTGGTTCGGGGCAGAGACTCCTGGCAGGGCTGGCTGACTCTAGTGCCGTCTGGCCAGAGTCTACCCCTTTAAGGGCCCGTGGCTGGGGGAGAGGAGAAGAGTTTTCCTGGTTGTGCCCAGAGTGGCCAACAGGGAAACCTGGGAAGGGCTAGCCTCCCACTAGTTCGAACTAAAGGGCTACACCAATAATGTTAGTTAAATGTATTTGTTATCTATCTATAATCAGGGAAGTAGTTTTATAAAGACTTTGGTGGGAATTACCTTGGATTTTTTTTTAAAGCAAGTAATTTATAACACAGAGTTCATGTTACATTTGTGAAATGTAGACAGAAGTATTCCAAGAAGTATATCACACAGCAATAGTGTAGGTTAGTGGTGTAGGGGGAGAGACCTCAATATTGAGGTACAAACAAATATTAATAAAATCACTATTAACTGTTTTATTAGGTCACTACAAACTTGTTTGCAGCTTTAATAAATATTAAGCTTTATCTATGAGTATGTTGGAGTCAAGTTGCTTATAACATTACCAAACTGTATTCATATAGTTATGTTGCAAAATATTAAAGCTAGTCCACAGAATTTCAAGAAACTTTTACCTTATCTCTTAAGCAGAGATCACAGTTTATCACCTACAAGTGTTACACATATCCTGGCTTTAATTTCATACTCTTCTCTTTGTGTCATGTTTAAAAGATGTAGTGATAATTGAAAGTCGTGCTTTGCACAAAATATTCAGGAAGTTTAACTGCTATGACAAACTGAATTTAACTTTAAGGAGCCTGAGTGCAGACAGGCCATATCAAACTTTGATGTTTTAGGAAGAGATCTGTTTTTAAAAGGAGCATAAGAATGTGCCATCAGAGCAATAAATCTAGGTCATAAAATGGGTCTCTATCAGTCCCGCCTTTCTTTTTAAGAAGGACCTCTGTTTGTGTCTTTAAAACTTTAAGAAAACATAGGGTTGGAAATGTTTTATGCAATTGTTTACTTCCAATTTGGGATTTCATTTTAAGGGAAAAACTTTGTTATTTCTAAACAAACAAACAAACAAACAAACAAACAAACACAATACAAGGAGTCCAGTTGCACCAACAAGCAGAGATATATCTTTGCAGAGATATATTTGCAAATATTTTCTTATTAAAAGCAAGCTTTCCTATAATAACTGCAGTATTTCTCTCCCCCCACCCCGCACGCACATCTGTCCACACAGAACTGGCCAAGCCCCTGGCCTGAGCCCTTCCCCCACATACATGGAGCTGGCCTGAGCCCCTCTTCCCTCCCTGTGCTGCTGGCCCAAGCCCCTTCCTACCCCCTATGCAGAGCTGCTCTGAGCACCCCTCTTCTTCCCCATGAAACTGGGTTGAGCCCCTCTCAGCCCCTCTGCCCACGGAGCTGGCTCAAGAACCTCTCCCACTCACATGCCACTGGCCCACAGCCTCCTCCCCACCCCTTGGAGCTGGCTGAGCTTAAAAGGGGAACTGTCCCAGGCAAATTAGGATGTAAGAGCTACCGCAGGAGCCCAGTAGGCAGCAGTAGGGAACCCTGGACCCACCATCTGCCCTGGGTAGGGAGTGGGGTGCCCAAGCGCAGCCCCCAGCCCATGTTGGATACTCTGGCTGCCCTTTCTGCATAGCTCGAAGGTTTGTTCCTTCCAGCATCACAAGTTGACCCAATACAAGATGTCACCTCCCCTCAGCTTGCTCCTGTCAAGCTGCGTTTACCTTTGCAACTAGAAAATCTTTGGGCAATGCTGGGGGGGGGGGGGGGGGGGATGCTTTCAGCCAGCTGCTCTTGTTACCCTGCAGAGTTGAGAGTTCCATTAATCCCTGGGAGACCCTCAGCTCTCAGCAAAACTGTACAGTCCTGCCTGGGACTGTTAGCAGCGCCCATTTGCCCCTCCCCCCGGGCAAGAAGGGGAGGGGCGATACGATGAAATGCATTTGTCATGGTTATTGAGAGGAAGGCTGGCCAGAGCTCAGGGATTTAGTAGACTCCTATACCAGCCCAGCCACAGCCTTCCTCGGTGACCTGAGCCAAGTCCCTGGCATATGTCCACACTGCAGCTGAGAGATGTAGCTCCCAGCTCTGACAGACGTACACCCAGCCGCTCTGCTAAAATAGCAGTGTGGCCCCGGTGGGTGGCAGAAGGGGTTCGCCCCCAGTACAGACTAGGCAAGACTGCATGGGTGGCTAACTGTGGCACTATCACGTGCTGGGTCGAGCAGGGCTAGGGCGGTGCATCGGCCCACGTGGGCGTCCCACTGCCCAGCTGCTTAATCTCTCTGGGCTCCAGGCTGCTGACTGTAAAACAGTCGTGTCCCGCCCCCAGGTGTGCTGTGAGACTAAACACATTCCCGGTGCTCAGCACGGCAGGAGGGGTCCAGATCAGCAAGGGGCATACTGAGTCGTTGTGTATGTCAGTCAGATCTTCCACAGTCAAACGAGCGGGGCCAAAATTATAGTACAGCTCTCAGCCCCTTCTTGGCCAGAGTGGGGGGACAGTTGTCTAGCTGGGCTCGGATGGGGCTGCCCATTGACTAGTTGAGGAGCATTTGTCCATCATGGGCAATGTGCCCTCTAATCTTTTCAATCCTGGTGTGGATTTTCCCATCCATGTGTGGAATAACATTTTTGTGTGCACCGAGGCATGTGCGGATTTGCACCGCCAGCCTACTTGTGGGTATTCTGCTAATCAGCTGGGTGGCATTCGAATGTCCCCTGAGCACAAGCGCATGGCCTACAGGGAACCAGACCAGGGGCAGGCAGACAAGCTGGCCTGTGGCTCTGCTGCAGTGCAGCAATTCCTACATCCCTCTGGTCTTTCCATGAGCAGCAGCTATTGAAATGCTAGAGAACAGCCCAGAATCTCTTACCTTCAGCCCCCATCGGGACGTCTGATTTACCTCTGAGCAGCAGCCAGAGAGAGCTGTGTCCACTGCATCTCCCGCTATCTGCCTTGCACTATCTCTGCCTCCTCTTTATACACAGAGCGGCTGGCAAGCCCCACTTCCACAGAACTCCCTGGCACTGCTCCCACTGGCTGCAGTTTGAACTCCTAATGTCCAACAGCCGAGGTACGTGACAGGAGGCATCACACCCTGGGGCCAGCTCTTATCTCAGAGCTTGTGGGAAAGCCCCTATGGGGCAATGTCCATTCGGCAGCCTGGGGAGTGAAGGACAGCGCTGAGGCTGCAGACGCCCCTTTCCAGGTTCCACTTGCAGGTGCCAGGGAGTGACATGCCTGGGACCAGTCAGTAGTCTCACAGGTAGATCCTGCACAAATATGAAATGTCAGTCCACAGCCGTAGCCACAGAAATGAGCTGCAGATACCTCCATCCATGGCCGTGGATGCAGGTTCCCATGGATACAAAGCAGATATCTGTGGACTTGCAGGGCTCTCCTTGTAGGAAGGGGGGCACAGCTGTGTGACGGGGGGTGGTCACAGACGACCCCTCGGGGGGGCCTCCCAGGGTGCTGACATGGCCACTGCCATTTGCCTTCTGCTCTCTGGGGATCCTCACCGCCTGATCCTGCTGGGCCAGCTCCTCTAGTCTCCCCCAGCCAAGGCCCCAAATTGTGGTCCCTGCCCCCACCGAGAAGCAATATAGACACTGAACCACTTCAGGTCCAAGGAGAGTGCAGTTTAGGGCCCAGTCTCCTGAGAGAGCACTCCCCAGATGGGATCAAAGCCCAAAGAATTAGGTAAGCCCCTTTAACAATGAAAGGGGGAATGTGCACGCTGGTTGCCCCCCCCCCCCCCCAGGTAACAATCGCTTACACTGGGTTTGACAGAAAATAAAACTGGTTTTATTAAGTTGAAGCCGTAGGATTTAAGTAGCAATAAGTGAGAACAGGCAGAGCAAAGTAGGTTACAAATCAAAAGAAACAAAACCGCTTGGCTAATTCTCCACTGAAATCTCAGTGCAAACTTAAACTCACCCTAAAACCTCTTTTCCAGCTGCCCCTCCAAACCAGGGCTGTTTTCCCCACCCTGGGGTCTCAGGCTCCTTCCTTCAGGTGCAGCCCAGCCAAAAAGGCCAAGGCCTCTCCTCGCCTATTCTTTTTGTTAAAGAATTGAGGCCCCTCCCCACCGACCACTGCTCAGACTCCAGGACAAAAGAGATAGTTTAACCGTTGAGGGTAACACCCTCCCTGTCTCTCACTCACATGTTTGAAACCCACACAGGATTCCCCACTCCATGTGGCTAATTTTCCACACACAAATGGTACATACAACAGAGTTAAGATAAACAGAACCAGCAGATCATGACATGAAGATCGATGGGTTACATGAGATAATTTGCTCAAACCACCTTTGACTTATGTATATTCCTGTCCATGAATCCATTTCATAAAGCATGGGGGGGGGGGCCTCACAAGCTGGGCCTCTCTGGTCTAGGGTATAGCCTGCTGTGCCCTCTGGTACTGATTTCTTGTGTGCTGTTGTGTTACACTGCAACCTTCCACAAAAGCATCTGATGCCGGTGTCGCAGAGCCGACCTTAGGCCGATTCAACTGATTCCTCCGAATCAGGCCCCGTGCCTGAGGGGGCCCCACGCCCTTGAACCCGGAAGTGCCGGCGAGTTACTGTTCAGAGCCGGGGGCCCTGCTCCAGCAATATGTAGAGCTGGGTCCCCCCCGCTGGTCCTCCCCCACACGCATCCTCCCACCCCGCCCCCAGAGCATCCCCCTCAGCCGCGTACCGTCCCTGCCGTGCGCAGCTCTGTGCGGCTCCCCCTCACCGGCTGCTGCTGCTGCTGCCATGTGCAGCTTTCCCATGAGCGGGGATACACCTGGGCATGACGTGACATCACAGCCTGGGAATTTAAAAGTGCTCGGTGCGGCGTGGCCTAGCTTCGGGTTCAGAGTCCGGGGGCCGAGCGCAGATTCTGGCTCCGCAAAGTGAAAGGCAGAAGGTAGGGGTAGGGGAAAACTAGGGGGACAGGAAGGGGGCTTGTGGGAAGGGGAAGGCGGGAGAAGAAGGGGGGCTTGTGGGGAGGGAAAGGGGAAGGGGGGCTTGTGTGGAGGGGGAGGGGTGGGAGAGGAAGGGAGGCTTGTGGGGAGGGGAAGGGGGAGAGGAAGTGGGGCTTGTGGGGGGGGAGGGGAAGGGGGGCTTGTGGGGAGGGTGGGGAAAGGGGGATGGGGGCTTGTGGGGAGGGGAAGGGGGAAGGGAAGGGGAAGAGGAGCTTCTGGGAAGGGGAAGGGGGAGAAGGGGGGCTTGTGGGGGTGGGAAGGGGAAGAGGGACTTGTGCGGAGGAGGGAGGGGTGGGAGAGGAAGAGGGAGGGAGGCTTGTGCGGAGTGGGGGAGAGGAAGAGGAAGGGGGGCTTGTGGGGAGGGGAAGGAGGAGAGGGGACTTGTGGGGAGGGGGAGGGGGCCTTGTGGGAAGAGAGACAAATGCCAGGAGGCCAAGTGCAGACAATGAGGGAAAGGGCAGGAGGGGAGGTGTCAGTGGGAGGGGGGACAGGGTGATGCTGGGAGAGGAGGGGGTAAGGGCATTGGCAGTTACGGAGTTATTGGCAGTGCTGGGGAAGGCTTGAAAGAAGAGGTGGGCGTGAGAAAGGTGGAAATGGAGCAAGTCATGTGTGAGGGCACAGAGGGGCAGGAGGGGAATGGGGGCAGAGAGTGGTGAGGGGGTGGGCATCAGGGAAAAAGAGGGCAAAGGGGGCAGAGGCAGTGAGGGAAGGGGGAGACACCAGGAGGGTGCAGGGCTAAGAGAAGGTGCAGGTGCCAGGGGATTCCGGGGGGTGAAGCAGAAGGGCAGACACCTGCAGGGGAGGGACCAGCACCAGAGGAGAGAGGCAGGGCAGGTGTGTAGAGGAAGGTGTTAGGAGAGGGGATGAGGAGGGGTAGCTCACATGATCAGAGTGGGGCTACTGAAGGAGTGGGCACGGTGGGGGAAAGGGCTGGTGGAGGGGGCCAGGTCTCAGGAGGGCTGAGGGCAGTGAGAAGGGCAGGAGTCAGGACAGGAGAGGAGGGTGAGGAGTTGGGGGGCAGCAGGCACCAGGGGAGCTGATGGAGCAAGGGGAGGAGACATGGAAGTAGAGGGAAAAGGTAAAGGTTTATAAAATATTTATTAATAACTTGGGTGCCACAGTGGCACATCCAGACAAGCCACATGAACTCAGTACAGGTGCACAACACAAAATCCATTCTGCTCATGGGAGGAAACTCTTAGTCTACACTGGCAGCTTCTTGTGCAAGAGCATCTTGTGCAAGGGTTCTTGTACAAGAAGTCTTGCGCAAGAACATGTCCACGCTGCGAGGTGCAAGCTGTGCTTTTGTGCAAGAACATCCATGGCAGTGTGGACGCTCTCTTGAGAAAACGCCAATGGCCGTTTTAGACATAGGGGTTTCTTGCGCAAGAAATCCCTGCCGAGCATCCACACTGCCCTCTTGCACAAGAGCTCTTACACCTGTTAGAAAAGAGCATAGCTCTTGCACAAGACACCCTCTCTTACCACGCCGTACTGTAAATTTCCTTGCACAAAAGAAGGAGGGCAGTGTGGCTGCTCTGTGGGTTCTTGCTCAAGAACGACTGTACTTGCGCAAGAAGCCACAAGTGTAGACATAGCCTTAGAGGGAACACTTCCCCCAGCCTCTCTGCCCCCGAGTTAGGGTATATCTACACTACAGCGCTAATTCGAACTAACTTATTTCAAATTAGTTAATTTTAAATAAGCTAATTCGAAATAACACATCTAGATCCAAAAACTAATTCGAATTAGTGTTTTGCTAATTCAAAATAGTGTGTCCACACTGATTGGATGCTGGGTCGCATTTAAGGGCAGCTGAAACCAGTTCTGGCAGGGCATCAGGTCAGCAGTTGCTTTGTGTGGCTGCTGTCTGAGGGTATGTCTACACTACCCTCCTAATTCGAACTAGGAGGGTAATGTAGGCATACCGCACTTGCAAATGAAGCCCAGGATTTGAATTTCCTGGTTTTCATTTGCATAAGACGGGCACCGCCATTTTTAAATCCCGGCTAGTTCGAACCCCGTGCCGCGCAGCTACACGCGGCACGGAGTAGCTAGTTCAGATTAGGCTTCCTAATTCGAACTAGCTGTACTCCTCATTCCACAAGGAGTACAGCTAGTTTGGATTAGGAAGCCTAATCCGAACTAGATACTCCGTGCCGCGTGTAGCCGTGCGGCACGGGGTTCAAACTAGCTGGGATTTAAAAATGGCAGCGCCCGTCTTATGCAAATGAAGCCCAGGAAATTCAAATCCCGGGCTTCATTTGCAAGTGCGGAATGCCTACGTTACCCCGCTAGTTCGAACTAGCGGGGTAGTGTAGACATACCCTGAGGCTATCTGAGGCTTGTGCTTAAAGGGACCCCCCTGGACAGCTGGTTCTCAGCTTTTCGCTTGCTTGCCTACCTCACCGAGGGACAGCAAAGCGTTTTCCTCTCCACCTGCCTGTGTCGGTGGTTCCCACTGGGGACGCCGCCGCAGTTGACACCATAGAGCCCGAGCCAGAGCTCGCCCTGGGCATGCTGCTCCAGTTTTTGGACTTGCTGCTGCAAGCCTGCCAGCAATGGCTGGAGGCTGCCTGGCACCATCTGGTGCACGTTAGCCCCCTGCCTCTCCCCCTGGCCTCCCAGGGGGTTGTGGAGGAGCCGCAGCAGCTCCCAGATGCCAGCGTGCCCCACCTCATCTGGCGTCTGGACACCAGCAGCGACTGGTGGGACCACATCTTGGAGCACTGAGGAGACCAACAGTGGACCCAGAACTTCAGGATGAAGAAGGACACCTTCCTGGAGCTCTGCGAGTGGCTCGTCCCTGCTCTGCGTTCCTGTGCCTAGTGCAGAGATCGTAGACGTTGGAGGCCTCCCCGCAAACCTCGATGAGGTCCATGATCTCCGCACTAGACCAGGTGGGCACCCGCCTTTTGCGGCCCCGGGCAGGCTCCTGGAAGCCGCCAGCCTGGTCCCGGGAAGAGGCGGAGGTCTGGGTGGCAGCGGGTGGCTGGCTCGATCTGTGCCAGGTGCAGGGTCTGCTGGCTGGGTGCTGGCAGGCTTGAACCTGGCACAAGCACTGTAGCCAGACCGTGGCCCTTTAAGGGCTCCGGGGCCGGGAGGGGGGCAGAAGAGTTTCCTTGGTTTGGCCCAGAGTGGCCACCAGGGCAAGCTGGGAAGGGCTAGCCTCCAACTAGTTCGAATTAAGTGGCTACACAGCCCTTAATTCGAACTACTTAATTCGAACTAGGCGTTAGTCCTCGTGGAATGAGGTTTACCTAGTTCGAATTAAGCGCTCCGCTAGTTCCAATTCAATTCAAAATAGCAGTTTGCATGTGTAGCCCCTATTAAAGTTAATTCGAACTAACAGCTGTTAGTTCGAATTAACTTTGTAGTGTAGACATACCCTTGATGTCACACATATTGGGTTAGTGAAATTGCAGGATAGTTGTACGAGGGAGGTTTGGTGGGGGCCAAACTAATCCCTGTTGGTAGGAGGAGAGTGGGAAAAGTCCTTTGAGAGGGGTGACATGACATCTTTTACTTCTGGTCTTGTGTCCATCTTGCCCCGAGTGTGTTACCTCCAGAGGCCTGGTTAACGGGGGCCAGGGAGTGTGGCTAATGGGGGTCAGGGGGTGTGTCTAATGAGGCACCACCAAAAATTATATAAATCTGCCGCCCCTGCCAGCCCTGGAGGAAGAGTGTGTTGGCTGCGCCACAGGAGGTGTGAGTTTGATGCAGGGTTTTTGTGTGTGTGTGTAATTTAAAAAATTCTTTGCCCCCCTGAACTTTTGTATCCTTTTTTTTTTCCTCAATAAAAATTGCTGCGGGGCCCTGTCGAAATTGTTCGAATTGGGCCCTGCACTTCCTGAGCACAGCAGCCAGGAGGCTGGTGGCAATTAAGTAAGCCAGGGGGTGTGGAAGTTCCACACCAATTCCTGGGGAAAGATTTCAGCTGCATTACCCAGCCAGGGAGGGGAAATGGATGTTCAAAGTGCCAAGAGGCCCTGCCCAGCCAGGGTATGTCTACACTGCAGAGGTTTTTCCAAAAAAACTGGAGTTACGTCCACACTACAATCGTGTTCTTTCGAAAGAACAGAGGGGTTTTTCAACAGCGGTAAACCTCTTTCTACAAGGAAGAACACGTTTTCCGAAAGAGCTCTTTTAGAAAAAGGAGTGTGTGGATGGGGAAGAGGGAGTTCTTTCAAAAGAAAAGGAAAGAGGAAAAAGCACAGGTGCCCTGGTGGCCACTCCACCCATAGTAATCACAGCTTACATGTGAGATAGCATCCAGGCTGAATGGACGCTATCTTTCAAAAAAAGCAGATCTCTTTTTCAATGTGCAGTGTGGACCTCTCTTTCGGAGGAAGTTTTTTCAGAAGATCTCTTCTGGAAAAGCTTCTTCCGAAAGAAACCTGCAGTCTAGACAAAGCATCAGTCTCTCCTCAGAAGTCATGTGCTCCAGCCCCCTAATCATTTTAGTTGCCCTCTGCTGGACCCTCTCCAAAGCATCCACAGTCTTCCTGTAATAGGGGGTCAAGAACTATACGCAATACTCCAGATGTGGCCTCCCCGGTGCCACAGAGGAATAATCACTTCTCTAGATCTGCTGGCAATGCTCCTCCTAATGCAACCTAATATGCCATTAGCCTTCTTGGCTACAAGGGCGCACTGTTGACTCATATCCAGCTTCTCATCCACTGTAATCCCCAGGTCCTTTTATGCTGAAATGCTGCTTAGTCAGTCAGTCCCCAGCCTGTAACAATGCTTGCGAGTCTTCCATCCCAAGTACAGGACTCTGCACTTGTCCTTGTTGAACCTCATCAGATTCCTTTTGGCCCAATCCTCCAATCTGTCTAGGTCACTCTGGATCCTCTCCCAGCCCTCCAGGGTATCTACCTCTCCCCCTAGCTTATTGCCATCTGCAAACTTGCTGAGAGTGCATGAACAAAATCAGCCCTAGAACTGATCCTAGGGGGACCCCACTTGAAACTACCCTCAACTAGACATCGAGCCATTTATCACTACCCATTGGGCCCGACAGTCTAGCCAGCTTTCTATCCACCGTACAGTCCATTTATCCAATTCATATTTCCTTAACTTGCTGGCAAGAATATTGGGAGAGACAGTATCAAAAGCTTTGCTAAAGTCAAGGTATATCATGTCCATTGCCTTCCCCTTGTCCACAGAGCCAGTTACCTCATCATAGAAGGCAATCGGGTTGGTCAGGCATGACTTGTCCTTGGTGAATCCTTGTTGACTATTCCTAATCACTTTTCTCTCTTCCAAGTGCTTCAAAATGAATTCCTTCAGGATCCCCTCCATGATTTTTCCAGGGACTGAGGTGAGGCTGTCTAGGCTGTAGTTCCCTGGATTGTCCTTCTTCCCTTTTTTAAAAATAGGCACTATATTTTCCTTTTTCCAATCATCCAGGATCTCTCCCAATCTCCACAAGTTTTCAAAGATAATAGCCAAAGGCTCTACAATGACATCAGACAACTCCCTCAGCACCCTCAGCTGCATTAGATCTGGCCCCATGGATTTGTGTATGTCTAACTTTTCTAAATAGTTCTTAACCTGTTCTTTCTCCACCGAGGGCTGCCCACCTCCTTCCCATACTGCGTTGCCTTGTGCAGCAATATGGGAGCTGACCATGTCTGTGCAGAAAAAGAGGCAAAAAAAGCACTGAGTACTGCAGCTTTTGATCCTTCACATTGTGGAAGAAAACATTGTCCTCACTCTGAGTTTGTAAGCAACAAGTAGCCAGAGGCAGTTTTATTACGAGCTGCAGCAAGGGAAAAACTGGTTCGGATGGGGGGGAAGCCCCCCCCCCACCGAGGCAAATCTTTGAATACATGCAATTACGAAGCAGTTTATATACTGTCCATTAGACATAATAACAATAACAATTAGTCTCCTTCCCATTGCAAACACCAATGGCTAACAGTTATTTAGTTCCACCCAGATGCTCCTTATCTCAAGGTCCCTGCCAGAGTCAGCATTCTATCCTTATCTCCGAATGGAGGTGAGAGGCGAAGGCAGCGTCTAATTACAAATCTTGCATTGTCAGGCCACAGACTTAGCCTGACTCTTGCATCAAGACCAAGATGGCTGCACACAAATTCCCTTATTCCCTTTTCCTGCCTCCACGTCATCAAATGGCAAGACTTTATCACAAATGAGGAGCTTTGGAATAGAGCGGGACAAGAACCACTTGCCATTTAAATCAAGATAAGAAAGTGGGGATGGCTAGGCCACGCTCTCAGACACCAAAAGCAAGCTTAGCCCGTCAAGCTCTCACATGGAACCCACAAGGAAAACGCAAAAGAGGAAGACCTCGGACAACATGGAGAAGATCTACTGAGACTGAAGGACAACAACTGGGGTACTCCTGGAGTCAGCTAGAAGACAGAGTGAAGTGGAGGAGATTTGTAGATGACCTATGCTCCACTTGGAGTACAAGGGTTTAAGAAGAAGACTTCAGCTTTTCCCACATCATCTATCACTAGGTTACCTCCCTCATCCAGTAAGGACCCCACACCCTCTCTGATCACCCTCTTATTGCTTACATGCCTGTAGAAACCTTTCTTGTTCCCCTTCACATCTCTTGCTAGCTGCAATGCCAATTGTGCTTTGACCTTCCTGATTACATCCCTGCATGGTTGAGCAATAGATTTATACTCCTCCCTTGTCATCTGTCCAAGTTTCCACTTCTTGTGAGCTTCCTTTTTGTGTTTAAGCTCCCCAAGGATTTCACTGCTAAGCCACGCTGGTCACCTGCCATATTTGCTGTTCTTACTGCGCGCTGGGATGGTTTGTTTCTGCGCCTTCATTGAGGCTTCTTTAAAGTCCAGCCAGCTCTCCTGGACTCCTGTTCCCTTCCTCTGGTTCCACAGCAGCACTCCAACAGCAGGCACTCCAACAGCAGGCCCTACTCCAGTGTCCATTTCCAGTCTGAATCCAGACAGGATTTGCAAGGTCCTTTCTCCCCGGGGCTTTCCCTCCCTGCCTTCTTGCTGTCCGACAGGTTTCCCATTCCAGTGAGGAGGGCTTCTTACTCCCACAGAGGAGGCTCTGCCCCACCGCCGTCACTCAGTCAGCGTAGGCTGGAGCAGTACCACAATCCCCTCTTTGGCACTGGCCGGGGGTGTGCAGCCCCCTTGGCCCCGTCAGCTCTTCCATTGGCTGGTCGCCCGCTTTGGCTCCTAGAGGGGTATTGGGCCCAGAATAGGGAAAGCCTGGCAGTGCAGCTACAGCTGCCCCCCTGAACCCACCAGGGCACTTTGCCAGCTGTGCTGTCGGTGGAGGGAAGGTTTTCACACCAGGCACTGAACCCACATTTCACACCCAGGAAGGATTCGATGGGTTTCCCAGCATGGGGCTTAATGACTGTCATGGCAATTGCAGCGTGTCACCATGCAGCAAAAGTCTTCCCAGTAACAACCCCCGTGTCCTCGGCTCGGCTGGGTCTGCTCTCACAGCATGAGGGTGCGCGATTGAAGGCGGACACAAGAGAGCATTGGCAGGCCAGCTGCGGGTCTCCCCTCTGGATGTGCAGTCACGCAGTGAGCTCTGTGAGTCTGGGGTCCAGCACAACACTGGCTCCCGGACCCAGACAGAACAACACTCCCTCCCTCGCCCCACCTATTCCAGGGACACTAAGTCCCCGAAAATCCTGCACTGGGTCGCAGTATCTCCCTGGTGGCCAACCTGCCCCTTGTGGCCAGGCCGCAAGCGGAGTGAAGAGATGCAGGTCGCTACCTGTTTTCACTGTGAAAGCAGCTGCCAGTGCGCGGGGAGCAGTGGTCTCTGAGCAGCTAGAACACAGTCCTGTCACGGGGTGGATATGCCCACCCCCCTCAGGGCAGGCCCTAGCCCTCTCAGACCTCCTCAAAGAGTGTTCCACCCCATGTGCATTGCCGTCCCTTTGGCTAAGGGCCAATAACTACCTCCCCCCCGGCCTCCACCAGGGCAGTCAGGCCTAGCGGCCACCAACACTAGGACACCCCCTCCTTGAAGGGCAGGGAGTCCCAGTCACTTCTCAGTCTCTTCCCTCAGGGCAGTGAGGCCTAGTGGCCAGAGTTAGTAGCAGTATCCCCAGTTCTCAGGGCACTAAGGCCTAGCAGCCAGTCCATAGCAACAGTTGTAGTACCCCCTTGAGGGTTAATGAGGATGGTGCAGGGGGATCTAAGCCCACCCATTCCACGGGGTCTCAGCCCAGGGCCCTGGCAACGGTGGGGTGGAGTGTCCTACCACTAGCTCAGCAGGAAACCCGCCTGAAACACACCGAGTTCTCGGGGACCCTCATTTCACCAGGAAGAAGGGAAGTTGGGGGAAGAATGTTCTTTCTTCTATGCTGAAGTTGCATAGCTTAATTCGAGTGTAGCCCTGCTGTGTAGATGTGCCCTTGGAGACCTTCTAAACTATGTAATATCATGAGCTGTCGTGGGCAAAACCCACCTCATCAGACCATGAGCTGGAATTGAAAGAACAGAAACCAAATTGTTTACTAAAGAAAAAAAAGTCATCTGACAAAGGTATGGCGGGCGCAAATGAGGCTAACTAACTGGGCTGGAAGTGTCCCATACAGTCACTTCAGAAATTGACAGGACATCCCTGGGCTTGGCAAATGCCTGGGAAATGGCTTCATTGCCACTGGAATGGCTCTTTCCCAGGCTCAGTGTTCGGCTCTCGCTCTGGGAGATGTTAACGAGATCCTCTCTGGAGGGAGCAGAGTCACAGATGGGTGGGTGAACACGAGGACCCAGCAGTGACCCTAGTTTTCAGTTGCCCTATGTAGCTGCAGATTCTGCGTATGGGTAAGCACGGTCCTGTTCCCATGTGCTACACAGACACCTGTCAATGTCTCCTCCTTGCCCCTGAATAGATCGGCTCCGGGGGGGGAGGGGCGATCAGGATGAATTAGTGCTAGTCATTGCACCTTGGCAGCACCACTATGCTCAATGGACTATGGTTTCGAACCATTACAGTCCTCCCGCCACTGAACAAGCAGCAGGTGCCGAAATGCCAGAGAACAACCCCTAGTCTCGGTGCTTCCCAGTTTACCTGTGAGCAGCACAAGACAGATATGTCCCGTCTCTATAGTAAAGAATAAAATTGTCAGACACATGGGTGAACATAATTTGTTGGGGGAATGTCAAAATGGCTTCTGGAAAGGGAAATCATGCCTTACGAATCTACTAGAGTTCTTCGAGGGGGTCAACAAACATGTGGACAAGGGGGATCCAGTGGATATAGTGTACATAGATTTCCAGGAAGCCTTTGACAAGGTCCCTCACCAAAGGCTCTTAAGTAAAGTAAGTTGTCATGGGATAAGACTGAAAACTGGTTAAAAGACAGGAAACAAAAGGTAGGAATGAATGGTAAGTTTTCCAAGTGGAGGGAAATAACTAGTGGGGTCCCCCAAGAATGGGACCCATTCTACTCAATTTATTTATAAATGATCTAGAGAAAGGGGTAAACAATGAGGTGGCAAAATTTGCAGATGATACCAAACTGCTCAAGATAGTTATGAACAAAGCAGACTGTGAAGAGCTTCACAAGAATCTCACAAAACTTGGTGATTGGGCAACAAAATGGCAGATTAATTTCAGTGTTGATAAATGCCAAGTAGTGTAAATTAGAAAAAATAATCCCAACTATACATAAAAAATGTTGGGGACTAATTTAGCTATAACCACTCGAGAGAGAGATCTTGGAGTCATTGTGGATTGCTTTGTAATAACATCCTTTCAATGTGCAGCAGCAGTCAAAAACGCAACTAGAATGTTAGGGATCATTAAAAAAGGGATAGAGAATAAGACGGAGAATATCTTATTGCCTCCATATAAAACCATGGTATGCTACATCTTGAATACTGCATACAGATGTGGTCACCTCATCTCAAAAAAGATATATTGGCATTGGAAATAGGGGTTTGGAATGGGTCCCATATGAAGCGAGTTAAAAAGATTTGGACTTTTCAGCTTGGGAAAGAGGAAACGGAGGAGGGATATGATAGAGGTCTATAAAATCATGACTGATGTGGAAAAAGTGAATAAGGAAAAGTTATTTACTTATTACCACAATATAAGAACTAGGGGTCACCAAATGTAATTAATAAGCCTCAGGTTTAAACCAAACAAAAGGAAGTTTTTCTTCACTTAGCACACAGTCAACCTGTGGAACTCCTTGCCAGAGGATGCAGTGAAGGCTAGAACTTTAACAGGATTCAAAAAAGAGCTAGATAGATTCATGGAGGTTAGGTCCATCAATGGCTGTTAGCTAGGATGGGTAGGAATGGGGTCCCTAGCCTCTGTTTCTCTGGAAATGGGTAACAAGGGAGGGATCACATGAGGATTACCTGTCGTGATCCCTCCTTCTGGGGCATCTGGCATTGGCCACTGTCGACAGACAGGACACTGGACTAGATGGACCTTTGGTCCTACCCAGTGTGGCTGTTCTTATGTTCTTGTGTCTCCCTACCTTTGCATCTTTCTTTCGTCCCAGGAGCAATGGCCAGGCCCTAGAAGCTGGTGCTTGCTTTACCCACTGAGGTCTCTGGACCCATCTGTTTCCACTCAGAGCCCAGGCCATCCTGCCAAGTTCTGAGTGCACTTGGCTCTCTGGACAGCTAATGACAGATCCAGGCCTCCGTTCTCCCAAAGGTGTGCCTCTGCGGCAGGCACAGACCCAAAGCTGGTGGGGCTTGAGCTGCAGGGCTGTATCCCTGTGATGTGGACATTCCTGCCCAGGCTCTGGGACCATTCCCCCACCTGGGGACCCAGAGCCCAAACTGTACAGTCCCGTGGACCCGGCCAGCTGCGGATGTCCGATTACAGCCAAGACCTACCCAGGCGACCCCAGCTCTTGCTCTCTGCAGAGATTTGAATGTTTGGCCTTCACTCTTCAGCATTGGCAAACCCAGCTAAGTTGCTTCACTAACTGAATCCAGGCCAGCGACTGCTCAGATACTGACTCATTTCTGGTAAATTCTGTAAATATCCCACACGCTGCCAAGTCCAGATTAGTCAACATGCCCCTGCTTGGACCCCCCGTCCAGGCCAAACAACCACAACAGCCATTTCGCCAGCCAAACCCAGAGATGCTGCCCTCTCTGGAACCCTGGGGAAGGAAAGAATGAGCTTCTCTGAGCTGGGAACTCACCCTGGCCATCGTGCACAACAGACCCTGCTCACACGTGCCAAGACAAGATTTCACTGAAGGGTGGCAGCTTGGGGCTGTCTTGGTTTCACTTCTCCCCCTGCTGAGATGTAGGCGGGATCTAGAAATGCTGCTCTCAGTTAGGGTCCGTGGGCGCTGAGCCCGTGAGCTGCAAGGCTAGGGCCTGGCCCTTGCTCTGGGTAGCAAGGACAGAAGCAGGGTCAGAGAAAGGGAGACAGGACAAATGTCTGGCTCTGCTTCTTCCAGGCAAATTGCAAGCACTGAGGGGCCAAAGACAAGAGCTTTGGGGCCGTTCTCTGGGGTTGCAGGACCTGCAGGTGTTGGATGGTTGTTCCCTGGCTCAGAAGCAGGGGCCAGGCATTCCGAGGCAGCCCATTGTGTCACACCTCTGGAAAGCCCAACATCTCTAAGTCCTCTTAAACCAACCAGCTGCGTCGAGTCCTTTGTGTCCGAAGAGTGCAGAGGGGCTCAGGGATCCCACGTTGGTGGGATTTTTCTCAGTGGCAGAGATCAAACTATGGATGCCATGCAGGTCACAGGCCAGACAGGGTGTCCGATTACTGCCTAGACTGACCCAAAGAGACAAGGGAGGGGATCCCAGCCTCGGTCTGTCGAGGTTAACCAGGGGTAGAGCATGGCACCCGCTAAATCTTTAGAGGGTCCAAACTGAGAGCGGTGGTTAAGAAAGTGTCCGTTTTCACAGTGTGCATGGCCCGATGCAGGAAACCTGCTGGCGTATTTCTATTGCGTCCTTGTTTGTGCTCTAAATCCCAACTCCTGTACGTGCCCTGTGATCTGGGCAGCTACGTGGGTAGCTTTGAAATGTGGCGTGCCTCATGGAGGTGCAGGATAGCGGGAGTGATCCAAATCCAAGTCATTTGAGCAAGGCTTCCTGAGTCACTGCACCCCACAAACACCTGGCTTTTCTCTGCTGCCTGGTGCCATTCAACAGAAAGGTACTAATGACTGGATCAGTCACTTTCCCCTTGTGCCCCTCCCAGCAGCACAATGTGTCTGTCACCCCCTGGGCTGGAAGCAAAGTCGGGGCCAGGGTCGGGGCTGGAGCTGGAGTGGAGCCGGGGGATAGAGGCCAGGGACAGGGAGCAGAGCCGGGGCCATAGCTGTGGTCAGGGCTGGAGTGGACAGAGCAGGGTTGACTAGTGCTCCCTCCCTGGGCTGGACGAGGCTCCCCCCGGGATGTTCCCCCCCACACACACTCTGGGGGGGCGCTCCCCAGTTTGGGGACCACTGCATTGGATGAACCACAGGCCAGACTGAAATCGATGGGTGTGAACCACCCTTCAATTCACATCACTACGGGAAGCCCATCCCAACACCCTAGTTACACCGAAAGGGTGGAGGTTGCTAACCCTGACCCTACCCCTGCCCCCAGGGCCTGCAGGCGATCCACTGGGGGAAAGGCTCCAGGTTTGGGGTGGGAGGACTCCTTACCTGCTGTGCTGGCAGGAAAGATGGCGGAGCCCCAGCTCTGCAGGCCACTCTCCTGATGCTGCAGCTGCACCTAGTGGCCACTTGCAGTATCACATCCCTCCTCTCTGCCCCCTTCCTTTCCATGTTATCGGAAACAGTCCCATTCCCATCACTTCCCGTTTTCCAGGCAAAAGCAATCCCCTCTCCTTTGTTTAAGTTAGGAGACGAGGAAGCTGCATACCAAATGTGATGGTCCTTGACCTTACAGTTTAGGAGGAGTTCTTGAACAAATGGACTCATAGACGCACAGACATACTCTAAAATCTATAGAGAGATGTGAGTTGATTTGATGGGGAGGTTCTTCTGTGAACACATCAAATCTTCATTTTTGCTATATGGAGTGGGGAGGAGAGAGCCGATGTTGTGTGCGGGGTGATGGATGAGGTGGTCAGGGACAGGGGATGCAGAGGCAGAGGAAGCAGGAAATTAGGAAGGCCAGACCTGGACTGGCTCTTTGAGATAAAATCCTGGAATCCTTGGACTGGAAGAGACCTCAGGAGGCACCAAGAGCAGTCCCCTGCCCAAAGCAGTATCACCCCCAACTGAATCATCCCAGCTGTATTTTACTAGCCCGGGGCATGGGGAAGGGGCAATTTCTGTGTCTCAGGACAGATGCATGTGGTGTTTCCCAAGACTCACAGCACCGGGGCAGGGAACTCACAGCACAGGTACCTCGACCACTGAGAGCATGGCAGAAAGGCACTACTGGGACCGTGTGTTCATTCTGGGCAATTCCTGGGCCACAAAGTTACAGACATTTTCAGGAGGTCAAGGAATGTCAACTAGGAACCGCCATCTTGTGTCAGACCCAAGGTCCAGCTAGCCCAGTGTCCTGTCCTCCCACCGTGACCAATGCCAGGTGCCCCAAAGGGAGTGCACAGAACAGGGAATCCGCCAGTGAGCCCTCCCCTGTCGCCCGTTCCCAGCTTCAGGCTAACAGCGGGTGAGGGACACCCGGGGCCTGGGGCTGTGTTGCTGCCCATCATCCAGGAACTCACCTCATTCTTTTTCGAACTGGGACCCCCTTTGGCCATCACACCCCTGGGAAAGGAGCTGAATGGGCGTGGTGCGAAGAAGTGCTTCCACGTGTTTCTTGCAGCCTAGTCACTCCGTTAGGGGGGCCTGATTCATGTGTTAAGTGAGGGGTAAATACTCTTCACTCTCTCCTCCAGGCAGGGTTTATATAGACCTCCCGAAAGGCCTCTCTTTGAGCAGCCTTTCTAAACTGTTCCACATGCCTCTTTCCCATTGCTCCCCCCCACCGCCCCCGTCCCATCCATGTCCAGTTCTGAGCCACCGGCTGCGATGAGGTGAGCAGAACTGCATACAGCTGTGGCCGTACCAAGGATTTACATACTGGGGTATAATCTGCCCTTCCCTAACGGTTCCTACCAGGCTGCTAGCTTCCCTTGGCCGCGGCTGCACTCTGAGGGGATGCTGTCAGAGAACTCTCCACCGTGGCTCCAGGATCTCTCGCCTGAACGAGAGCAGCAGAATGAGACCCCGCCCTTTGGATTGTGGGCTTGGGAGGATTTTTCCTTTGCATTTATCAACAGTGAATTTCCACTGCCTTTTGCATGCCCGGCCCAAGGAGGATTCCCCAGCATTGCAGGCAAATTGGCCTTTCCCCCTAGTAGGGCCCTGAGGCCCCGGGGTGAACTTGGAAAGGTTTTAGCCTTTGCTTGGCTGGCTTTCTCTGCAGTCCGCGTGTGTTGCTTGTGAAGCTGGCCGGCCACTGGCAGACAGCCCCTGAGAATGACTTGCCCTGCCCACAGCCCGTTCCCCAGCTGTGCTCCCCAGCCAGTCCTCAATTGGAACCAGTGCCCCCGAGAGGTGAAATGCTCCGTCTCACTCTTCCTGTTCCTGAGCCAGCCAGTTCTCCCAGACATGGGCTGGACTGGACACAGCAGCCTAGACACTAGAGCCCCCATTGCCTGCCCTCCGGAACATTAACCCAGGTGACCGATCCCTGTGCACATCAGGCAGAGCTAGAAGCAGCAAACACCTCCCCCACCTCTGTGCCTTCACTATAGACTCACCTTTCCCCTCATGTGCACCCTCCCATGAGCCTGTTCAATCCCCCCATGAGCCTGTTAATCCACCCCAGTGAGAGTTTGCACTCCCCCCCTTGAGCCTGCCAACCTGCCCTACTGAGCATGAGCACTCTGCTCCCTGTGATAGGGTTGCCAACTTCTGACTCTCACAAAACCAAGCACCCTTCCCACTGCCTCTGAGGCCCCAGCCCTTCTCCCAGGCCAGACATCCCACTTGCTTTTCCCCTCCGGTACTGGGCTCCGGCTCTGGGTGCAGGCTCCGGGATGGGACCAGAGTTGAGGGATTTGGGATGCATGAAGGGGATCAGGGCTGGGGCAGGGGCTTGGAGTGCAGGGAGAGTTTCAGGACTTGCAGTCCTGGTGGAGCTCGCTGCAGCTCCCAGGAAGCACTGCCAAGTCCCTGCAGCCCCGAGGTGCGTGGGAGGCCAAGGAGCCTCCATGCGCTGCCCTCATGCCTGCAGGCATTGCCATTGCAGCTCCCATTGGCCGTGGTTCCTGACCAATGGGAGCTGCAGAGCTGGCATTCAGGGCAGGGGCAGTGCACAGAGCCTCCCTGGTTGCCCACGAGCTAGGGGCTGCTTCCAGGAGCTGCATGGAGCTAGGGCAGTTATGGAGCTGGACTAAGCACTGCAGCACTGACTAGATTTTTAACTGCCCAGACCCTTTTCGAGCAGGGGTTCTGGCCACACACTGGATGCCTGTACAACGAGCATGTGCACTTTGCCCCCAGACACTGTTGTGCAACTGCACCGGGTGAGCACTTCATGTGGCCTCTTTCCCAAGGAGCAGAGACTTACCATAAGCCCATTCACTCCATCCAGAGGAGGAGGGAGGAGGTCAGTATTAACTGAGGCAAGCATGGGATAAAAAGAAGCGTACACAGCACATTCTTTACTTAGCAGCTGCCAAATTCAACAATCCCTTTCAAAAAGGACCAGGAGACGACCTCCTCTTTCCTCGCACTTTACACGTGGGCACAGCCACATTGGATTCGTATTTTAAATCTTCTTGCCGGACGATACGGATGTTGATGAGAAGCCTTTGGTTTGAATGGATTTAAATGTGCACACTTGAAGATTTACAGTGATGAGGCCAGAGAATTCGCAGTGACACTGGGACTGTCTGGCTAAAGCCTGATTAAAAGAGAAACTGGCAACAGCCTGTCCAAATATACAAAGTAAATACCCTTAAATCAATAAATCCTGCTTGTTTTCCCTGCCCGCTTGCTAGTGTGCTGGCAGCAAGCCTAATTCAAAAGGCTACATCTCTGGAATGTGACTCGAATAAGTTTTCAAGCAGCGTGTTTCTTACTTAGCCAGTCTGTAAATTCCAGTTATTGTCTGCGGAAGTCTTGTTCCTCTGTGAGGGTACGTCTAAGCTAGCCCTCTAGATCGATATAGGGAGGTTAATGAGGGTGACCAGAATTGCAAATCAAGCCTGGAATTTAAATATCCCACGCTTGATTTGCATGTTCCCAGCCGGTCGCCATTTTAGTAATTGACTAGCCCGAAGTAACTGCCCATGTCTACGCGTGGCAGTGAAACAGGATTCTGATTTAAAGCCCCTAATTCAAATTAGCTGGTAAATCTCATTGCAGGAGGAATACCAGCTAATTGGAGTTAGGGGCTTTAATTTGGAATCCTGTTTCACTGCCATGTGTAGCCGTGGGCAGTTACTTTGGGCTAGTCAATTTCTAAAATGACGACCGGCAGGGAACATTTCAAGCGCAGGATATTTAAATCACAGGCTTGATTTGCAATTCCGATCACCCTCATTAGCCTCCCTAGATCGATCTAGGGGGCTAGTGTAGACGTACCCTGAGTGTGTGTGTGGTGACAATTTTCAATATCCAGGGTCAGAAACCCAGTCCTTCCAAGCTTGGTTATGCAGTGTGGAGTTTCAGGAAGGAAAGTGCATCAGGAAGGGGCATACACACAGGTATGAGACAGAAGCAGAAGTGAGTGCCGAGTGGCTGCATTCATCGTAGGTCATGAAATGGTGCAGCCTTCAGTGCCTGGCCTGGGCCAGTTGGCAGGTCACTTTTGTGCTGATGAGTGGCCTTTGGGGAGCAGGGGGCATCCGCTGTACAGTCGGCAGAGAGACTAGTGGGAATGAAGCAGATGCATCAAAGGCACTCTGAGCACTGAGCAGAGGCCTTGCACGAAGAGACTGGAGTGAGGAGATCAGGGTTCAGTCCTGAGCTCTGCCACAAAAGCCTCTTGTGATTGGGTGTCAGTCACAGCCTAGCTCTGTGCCTCAGTTTACCCATCGGGAAAGGGGGGTAATGGCTCTTTGTAATAGAGCTGGCTCACAGGATCACCAAAAGCCCATCAGGACGCATCTCCCATTGTGAAGCACCTGCAGCTTCCCGCTCGCCGTGTCCCTCAAAGAGCAACCCCTCATCCCACTGGTGGCCTTGGAACCTCTCCACAGGCCCTAGGCCAAACCAGCTCAGGTGAAATTGCAGAGTCTGTTGTAGCATGTAGCTGGGCAGGCAAGGGCTCGGTGGCAAAGCACACAGGCTACAGTGATCCATGACACACAAAGAATGGGTGCAGTGACCATGCTCTGCTCCAGTGTTTCCCAACTGGTACTCTGCAGAAGCAAAAGTAAGGGTTCTGCGAGGAGCTAGCATTCCCCCGCCCCTTCTTAAAGAGACAGAGATTTTTTGCATCGGGACTGGATTTTTTTTTTTTTACTTGATAAAAAGTGGCAGCAGGTCTTTCTTTCTGTCTGTCTGTCTTTCTTTCTTTCTTTCTTTCTTTCTTTCTTTCTTTCTTTCTTTCTTTCTTTCTTTCTTTCTTTCTTGACAAATCACACTGGGGGCCTTTTTTTTTTTTTTTTTTTTGGCAACCCAAGTTGTTCCATGGCCAAATAAAATTGGGAAACACTGCTCTACTCCATGGATCTCAGCTGCACCTGGCTCAGCACTTGTCATGCCCCGTCTAGTGCCTGATCCTCACACTCAATAGCAACCTGTTACTGCTGCCTGTGGCTGGAGCTGCTTCTTTAGCTCAAACAATACCAGTTGTGCTGTGCTGCTATCAAACCAAGATCCATCCTGCTTCCAATGGCACTGAACATCCCATGTCCCAGAGAGAGAGGTAACCCCTCCCCATGCATCTCATCTTGACCCTTAATCATTAGCCCAGAAGCTCAGAGTTAATATCCCTGCAAACATTGTTTCTAGGGTTAACTTTCTTTGTATCCAGGCCCTCTTGAAATCTTGGCCTCTGAGACTTCCTATGGCAGGGAGTTCCACAGATTACAATTATGTGATGTGTGTTGCTACGACCTGTCTTGAATTTGCCACCTGTAAGTTTCCCAGACTGTCCTCTTGTCCTGGGTTGAGGGATGGGAGAATAGACGATCCCACTCTCCCTTCTTGATCCCAGATGCAAAGGCAGGGCCAGTAAGCCTAATGCATCTCTCCCAGGGGTTTGCCTGACCTTTGCTTATAAACCTCCAAAGAGAGGGATCCCACAACCTCCCTCAGCAGCTGATTCCCCTTAGAAAGATTTCCCAATCTCCCTGCTTCATGTTAAGCCCATTCTGTTTGTCCTGTATTCAAAGGACATGAAAGCAATGAGCCTATCCTTTCTCTAACAGCCCATCACATATTTGATGACTGTCACAGGTTCCCCACTTCCCTCTAAGAGCTCGTAAGCTGTGCGGCCGCGGGCTGCCTTTTTAGCACTGCGCAGACTCTGAAGGAAGCCGTGCAGGGCAGGGACTTGCTGCATCATCGCCCTGCCCCAACCTAGTGCGCCCTCCAACTTGCCAAGGGCAGAACCACTGGACCCTGCCATCCATCCCCACCCAGGCCCACCCCCAGTCCCAGCTCTCATCTAGCCCAGGCAGCCCAAACCCAGCCCACACCCGGTCCCAGTCCAGAGCTGTCGGACCCTACCATCCATCCCCATCCAGAGCCAGCCCCAATCCTGACCCTCATCTGGTCCCAGTCACTGCCTCCATCCAGACTCTGCTCCCGCCCCCATCCAGCCCTGGCTGCCATCCGACCCGCCCAGGGAGGGGAGAGGTGTCATTCCCCATAGCCCAGGGGCTGTTGTGAGAAATTGGAGCTGGGGAAGTCCTTTCTACTCACAGTAGCCCCAGAGCACCCTCCTTCATCCCAACCCCCCCAAACCTTCCCCCATTCATAGCCTCTATCTCCCACCAGAGCCCTGACACCCTGCACCCCAGCCTCCTGCTGCAGCCCTGAACCCCTCGTCTAGGGATCCACTCCAGTGCCCACATCTTCAACTCTCTGCCCCAAGCCTGAGCCTCCCCCCACACAGGGCCGGCCCACATTTTGGCACCTGAGGCGGGGAGCTCAAATGATGCCCCCGTGCCCCCTCACTTGGGCCAAAACTTTGAAAGGTCTCAATTCACTGGGTCCTAGTGCCTCCCCCCCCCCACACACACAGTCTGGCACCTGAGGTGGTCGCCTCAGTTCGCCTCATGGTAAGACCAGCCCTGCCCCCACACTACAAACCCCTTGGCCCTGGCCCCCACCATGAGATGTGTCACAGATCAGCTCCATATCGGTGCCCATAACAGCAACCATTCCTCACAGGGGTGGGAAAAACTAGAGGGGACACTGACCCACACTCCGGGCCATTTTTTAACCTTTCCTTACAGGTTTCTAACCCTCTCCTCATTTCTGCTGCTCCTCTCTGGACTTCCTCGGGTTTCCCAAAGTGCAAGCCCAGAACTGGTGACTATTCCCTAGCGAAGGCCTCAGCACGGCACAGCGGCACAGGGACCCTGAACTAGCTCACACAGCAACCCTGGAGGCTGCTCTGCATAGCACGATCTCACGCCAGGCCTCTGCGAACCTCGGGATTGGTTAAAACCCCCGTGTTCTGGAAATCCCAAACCTTGGGTGCTTGCTGCTTGCCTGCCAGGAGACGGATCCTTGCGGGGTCGTGCAGTCTAGCTCGCTTTTCTAACTGAACAGAAGCTGGGCTGGTCAGATGACTACATGACTCCAGGAGCTGATGCTTAAAGAAAGAGGATCATATCTCATGAGACTTGAGTGTTGGAAAGGGGCAAGTTAAATAGACGTGGCTGCTAGTGTGAATCATTTCACATGCAGACAATTATAGACAGGGCTGGTGACAGACTCTGCCAGACCCTGCGCAACGGGGGTGGGGGGCGGGGGTGGCTCTGGGCCCCAGAAGGCTCAGTGGAAGGGCTGTGACTAGGGGCTAGCCTCCCCCAGCCAGCCCTCAGCACCACACTGCAGGGGCTCCGACACAGATTTAAACAGCCCAGGTCTGCAGTCGCTGCAGTAGCAGGGGTGGTGCACTAGAACCCCCGGACTTTTTACATCACTGGGCCCTGGGCAACTGTCCTCTTTGCCCATCCCCCCCCCAACCCCATTGGTGGTCCTGGTTATAGACAGATCAGGAGCTCTCGCTAGACCTGACACGCTGCTGCAGGCTGTGCCAATATCTCACTGACCCCAGCGCACTGGAAGGGGCTGGTAATGGAGCAGATGGGCGGTTGGGTGTTCATCATGCCCAGGGCCAGGCCTGGGTCTGCAGAGGCCACACACAGCAGCTGGGCCAAAGCTTCCCCCCTCAGCTGGGGGAGGGGATGCAGGTTGTGAGATGGTCTGTGAATGTGCGTGGCTTTTGCCGAATGGCTCAAGTCGAGGAATATTCCGCAGAGACACGCCCCCTCCTCCATCGTGCTTCTGCGTTTCTCAGAGGAAAGGTTTCGAGTTTTCCTTCCAAATGGCATTTCCGTTTGAAACGTCCCTGCAGACTGACACTGCCATGGCTTCGATGGAACATCCCCACGAGGAGATCTCCTCAAAGGGGAACGAGCCCGTTTGCTCCATTCCCCCGGTTCCCTCGGACTTGCTGGTGCATTGAAAAGCCCGTGGCTGGGGCAGCTCTCCCAGAGCTGAGCGTGTGCCAGGAGGAGTAGGGAGCTTGGGAGTCAGATCTAGCCGGTCTCGGAGGGGGGGTCATGGACCTGCACTGAGAAGCTCCTGCCCATCCCTCCTGAGCTGGAGAAACATTGCTGAATGTGGGGGGAGGCTTCCTACAGGCAACAGATACAGGTCCCTGACCTCCTGCTTCCTAATGGGACTTAGATTTCCACATGCACAAGGTTCCCCTATTCCCTCCCTCCCAACCTCAGCCCCCTGCTATCCCAGCCCTGGGCTCCCCCTACCCCAGGTCTGCCTGTGCCCCTCACTCCTGACCTCAGCCCCCCTGCTATCCCAGCCCTGGGCTCCCCCAACCCCAGGTCTGCCCGTGCCCCTCACTCCTGACCTCAGCCCCCCTGCTATCCCAGCCCTGGGCTCCCCCAACACCAGGTCTGCCCGTGCCCCTCACTCCTGACCTCAGCCCCCCTGCTATCCCAGCCCTGGGCTCCCCCAACCCCAGGTCTGCCCGTGCCCCTCACTTCTGACCTCAGCCCCCCTGCTATCCCAGCCTTGGGCTCCCCCTACCCCAGGTCTGCCCGTGCCCCTCACTCCTGACCTCAGCCCCCCTGCTATCCCAGCCTTGGGCTCCCCCAACCCCAGGTCTGCCCGTGCTTCTCACTCCTGACCTCAGCCCCCCTGCTATCCCAGCCCTGGGCTCCTCCAACCCCAGGTCTTCCCGTGCCCCTCACTCCTGACCTCTGCCCTCCTGCTGTCCTAGCCCTAAGCTCCCCCCAACCCCAGGCCTGCCTGTGCCCCTCACTCCCGATCCCAACCCCATTGCTATCTGAGCCCTAGGCTTCCCCCAACCCCAGGTCTGCCCGTGGCCCTCACTCCCAAACGGCAGCCCTCTCTTATTCCAACCCCTTGCTGTACAGCTAAACTTCATGTGGGGGGACCCTAGACTAGTTAGACACCCCGTTTCATTAGGCACAGCGTGACGGCCATTTTTATTTTAATGAAGCATGGGATATTTAAATCCCCGCTTCATTGACTATGACGGATAGTCTAATTTACATGCCTCTGGCGACAGAGGCATGTAGTCTAGACATGCCCTAAGGTGCTACAGGACTACTCATTATATTTTCAGTTTTCAAAGTTATCAAGATTTTCTTGTATGACATTCCAATCCTCCTCTGCATTGGCAATATCTCTCTATCTGTGACAGCCACACATGTTGTTAGCACAATCCCACTTTTTGTGTGAAGGTCGTTACTGAAAATGTTCAACAAGACAGATCCCAAGACCAATCTCTGAGGGTATGTCTACACAACAGCGCTAATTTGAACTAACTTAGTTAGAATTAGTTAATTCGAACTAAGCTAATTCGAACTAACGCGTCTAGAACTAAAAACTAGTTCGAATTAGTGTTTTGCTAATTCGAACTAGTATGTCCACATTAAGTGGACCCTGAACAGGGCTTAAGGATGGCCGGAAGCAGTGCCGGCAGGGCATCAGAGGAGGACTTAGAGCGTGGAGATGCTGTCTCAGGCTAGCCGAGGGCTGCGCTTAAAGGGTCCCGACCCCCACCCCGGACAGACAGTTCTCAGGGGTGCCCCACTTGAAAACCAGTTCTGGCTTGGATTGCCCTGAGTGCCCACACTGGGCACATCACACCACTCGGCCATCAGCCCAGCTGCACTTGCCGCAGGCTGCCATCTGGGGAGAGAGGGCAATTGGGGGGCTACAGGAGAGCTTCCACCCCCAGAAGCCCACAGAGCCAGCCCAGTCCTCCCCATCGGGGGCTCATGCCCCATTCCTCCCTTACCTCCTTCCACTTACCCTTCCCTAGCCCCCCTTCTTATTGATGTACAAAATAAAGATAACGTTTCTTCCAACATTGACTCTGTCTTTATTGAACAAAACTGGGGGAGACTGGGAAAAGGAGGTGGGAGAGGGGAAGAGAGAGGCTGGGAGAGGGGAGGGCAACTAAAATGATCAGGGGTTGGGAACAGGTCCCATATGAAGAGAGGCTAAAGAGACTGGGACTTCTCAGCTTAGAAAAGAGGAGACGGAGGGGGGACAGGATAGAGGTCTCTAAAAGCAGGAGTTGGGTGGAGAGGGTGCATACAGAAAAGGTCTTCATTAGTTCCCATAAAGAAGGACTAGAGGACACCAAAGGAAAGGAATGGGTAGCAGGCTTCAAACTAGTAACAGAAAGTTGTTCTTCACAAAGCAAAGAGTCAACCTGCGGAACTCCTTGCTGCAGGAGGCTGTGAAGGCTACAACTAGAACAGAGTTTAAAGGGAAGTGAGATCAAGTCATGGAGGTTGGGTCCATGGAGTGCTATTAGCAAGGGGGTAGGAGTGGTGTCCCTCCCCAAAGTTTGTGGAAGGCTGGAGAGGGATGGCACGAGACAAATGGCTTGGTCACTGTCTTCGGTCCATCCCCTCCAGGGTCCCTAGGGTTGGCTGCTGTGAGCAGACAGGCTACTGGGCTAGATGGACCTTTGGTCTGACCCAGGACGGCCATTGTAAGCTCAGGGCTCAGGGTCGGGGGTCTCAGTGGACCACCTTGATTTTCATGCACACCTGCTCCTGGGTGGCCAGGCTGGCAGCTCTCCTGCCCAAGCCAGCCACTTTCCTGTGCCTAGTGCGGAGATCGTGGACAAGGTCCACGATGTCCGCACTAGCCCAGGCGGGTGCCCGCCTCTTGCGGTCCCGGGCAAGCTCCCGGGAGCCGCCAGCCTGGTCCCGGGAAGAGGGGGAGGGCTGGGGGGCATCGGGTGGCTGGCTCGATCCGTGCCAGGTTCAGGGTCTGCTGGCTGGGTGCTGGCAGGCTTGCACCTGGCACGGGCACCGTAGCCAGCCCGTGCCCCTTTAAGGGGTCCGGGGCCGGGAGGGGGGCATAGAGTTTCCCTGGTGTTGGCCAGAGTGGCCACCAGGGAAACCTGGGAAGCCTTAGCCTCCCACTAGTTCGAATTAAGGGTCTACACAGCCCTTAATTCGAACTAGCTAGTTTGAACTAGGCTTAATCCTCGTAAAATGAGGATTACCTAGTTCGAACTAAGCTCTCCGCTAGTTCGAATTAAATTCGAACTAACGGAGCGCTAGTGTAGCGCCTATGAAAGTTAGTTCGAACTAACGTCCGTTAGTTCGAACTAACTTTGTAGTGTAGACATACCCTGAGGAACTCCGCTAGTAACTTCTCTGCACCCTGACAATCTATTGTACCTAAGAACATAAGAACGACCACTCTGGGTCAGACCAAAGATCCATGTAGACCCGTATTCTGTCTGCCGACAGTGGCCAATGTCAGCTGCCCCAGATTGGACAGTCCCTACATAAAAGAATAAATGGACACAAATCAGATATTAGGAATGGCAATATACAAAAACCTGTAGGGGAACACTTCAATCTCCCTGGACACACAGTAGCAGATCTAAAGGTAGACATCCTGCAGCAAAAAAAGCTTGAAGACCAGACTTCAAAGAGAAACTGCTGAGCTATAGTTCATCTGCAAATTTGACACCATCAGTTTAGGATTAAACAAAGACTGTGAATGGCTAGCCAAGTACAAAAGCAGTTTCTCCTCTCCTGGTGTTCACACCTTCACATCACCTGCTAGAAGCGAGCCTCAACTCCCCCTCCCCCCCGACTCAATTAACCTCATTATCTCTAGCCTTATTCTGGCCTGTATATTTATACCTGCCTCTGGAAATTTCTACTACATGCATCTGACAAAGTGGGTCTTTGCCCATGAAAGCTTATGCTCCGATACATCTCTTAGTCTATAAGGTGCCACAGGACTCCTTGTCGCTTTCTTTTGTTTGTTTTAAACCTGCTACCTATTAATTTTCTTTGGTGACCCCTAGTTCTTGTGTTATGGGAAAAAGACACTAACTCTTCTTTATTCACTTTTCCCACAACAGTCATGATTTCAGAGACCTCTATCATAGCCTCCTACTATTTAAATCCCTGCTTCATTAGCAATTTCCATGTGCCTAATCTACATCTCTGTCGACAGACAGGTGTAGTCTAGACACACTCTGAATGTTTTCAGAGAACTATCCACAGTGACTCCAAGATCTCTCTCAAGGGGTGATAGCTAAATTAGTCCCCATTATTTTGTATGTATAGTTGGGATTATTTTTTCCAAGGTGCATTACTTTGCATTTATCAACATTAACATTCATTTGCCATTATGTTGTCTAGTCACTTAATTATGTGGGATACTTTTGAAGCTCTTCACAGTCTGCTCTAGACTTAGCTATCTTCAGCAGTTTGGTACCATCTGCACATTTTGGCACCTCACTGGGGGTATGTCTACACTACCCCGCTAGTTCGAACTAGCCTAAGTATCCCTTTCTCCAGACCGTTTATGAATATGTTGAATGGGACTGGTCAGAGTACAGACCCCAGCAGAACACCACTAGCTACCTCTCCATTCTGAAAACCAACCTTTGATTCCTATTCTTTCTTTCTTATCTTTTAACCAGTTATCAACCCAGGAGAGGATCCATGCTTAAAAACCTTTGGTGAGTGACTTTGATCCCCTCAAAGAATTCTAGTAGTGAGGTAAGATTCCTCTTTAAGAAACCATGTTGACTTTTGCTCAACAAAGTATGCTCATCTATCTGTCTGATAAAGCTGTTCTTTACTGTTGTTTCAACCAGTTTGCCCTGTTCTGAAATTAATGACTAGGATCACTTCTGGAGCCCTTTTCAAAAAATGGCATCACATAAGCTACCCTCCAGTCATTAGGTACAGAAGCTGATTGAAAGGATAGGTTACAAACTACAGTTAATAGTTCTATAATTTCCCATTTGAGTTCTTTCAGAACTCTTAGGTGAATGCCAACTGGTCCCAGTGACTTGTTATTCTTAAACTTACCAATTTGTTCCAAAACCTCCTCTAATGACACCTTGATCTGGGACAATTCCTCAGATTTGTCACCTAAACAGAATGGCTCAGGTTTGGGAATCTCCCCAATATCCTCAGCAATGCGGGGGGATGCAAATAATTAATTTAGTTTCTCTGCTATGAACTAAGGATATGTCTACACTACAAAGTTAATTCAAACTAACAGCCATTAGTTCGAATTAACTTTCATAGGCGCTACATTAGCAAACCGCTAGTTCGAACTTAATTCGGTCTAGCGGAGCGCTTAATTCGAACTAGGTAAACCTCATTCTACGAGGACTAACGCCCAGTTCGAATTAAGAAGTTCGAATTAAGGGCTGTGTAGCCACTTAATTCGAACTAGTGGGAGGCTAGCCCTTCCCAGCTTGCCCTGGT
The DNA here is from genome assembly GCF_049634645.1 of Pelodiscus sinensis. Classification (NCBI taxonomy): domain Eukaryota; kingdom Metazoa; phylum Chordata; order Testudines; family Trionychidae; genus Pelodiscus; species Pelodiscus sinensis. The sequence continues at coordinate 5,812,576 of NC_134734.1, read as the reverse complement.
GGCCACTCTGGGCACAACCAGGGAAACTCTTCTGCCCCCTCCCGGCCCCGGAGCCCTTAAAGGGGCACGGTCTGGCTACGGTGCTTGTGACAGGTGCAAGCCTGCCAGCACCCAGCCAGCCGACCCGGCACCTGGCACGTCATGAGCCAGCCACCTGCCGCCACCCAGCCCTCCCCCTCTTCCCGGGACCAGCCTGGCGGCTCACAGGAGCCTGCCCGGGGCCGCAAGAGGCGGGCGCCCGCCTGGTCTAGTGCGGACATCGTGGACCTCGTCCAGGTTTTGGGGGGGGGGCCTCCAACGTTCACAACCTCCGCACTACGCACGGGAAAGTGGCCGTCTAGGGCAGGATAGCTGCCAGCCAGGCCACCAAATGGCACATGCAAACCCAGGAGCAGGTTGGCATGAAAATCAAGGTGGTCCAGTGAGACCCCTGACCCTGAGCCCTGAACTTAGAACATAAGAATGGCCATATTGGGTCAGACCAAAGGTCCATCTAGCCCAGTAGCCTGTCTGCCAACAGCGGCCAACACCAGCTACCCTGGAGGGGATGGACCAAAGACAATGACCAAGTCATTTGTCTCGTGGCATCCATCTCCAGCCTTCCACAAACAGAGGCCAGGGACACCGTTCCTACCCCCTGGCTAATAGCACTCCATGGACCCAACCTACATGACTTTATCTAACTTCTCATTAAACTCTGTTATAGTTCTAGTCTTCACAGCCTCCTGTGGCAAGGAGTTCCACAGGTTGACTATTTGCTTTGTGAAGAAGAACTTCCTTTTATTAGTTTGAAGCCTGCTACCCATTCATTTCATTTGGTGTCCTCTAGTCCTTCTATTATGGGAACTAATGAAGAACTTTTCTTTATGCACCCTCTCCACACCACTCATGATTTTATAGACCTCTATCATATCCCCTCTCGGTCTCCTCTTTTCTAAGCTGAAAAGTCTCAGTCTTTTTAGCCTCTCTTCATATGGGACCTGTTCCAAACCCCTGATCATTTTAGTTGCCCTTTTCGGAACACTTTCCAAGGCCAAAACATCTCTTTTGAGATGAGGAGACCACATCTGTACACATTACTGAAGATATGGCATACCATAGTTTTATACTTCTCCTCCTCCTTTTTCCCCTGGCTTCCCCCTTCCAGCTCCCTCCTCCCAGGTTTCCCCCTCCCCTCTTCCACCCTCTCTCTTCCACTCTCCCACCTCCTTTTCCCAGTCTCCCCAGAGGTTAATCCCCCCCACCCCAGTTTTGTTAAATAAAGAGAGTTTCTATTTTTGAACACACGTGTCTTTAGTTTTTACATCACGAAGGGAGGCTAGCGAGGGGTAAGTGGAAGGAGGTGAGGGAGGAATGGAGTACGAGCCCCCGATGGGGAGGACTGAGGTGGCTCTGTGGGCTCCTCGGGGTGGAAGCTCTCCTGCAGGGCCTTCTGGATCCTGACAGCCCCCCGATTGACCCCCCGGATGGCAGCCTGTGGATGGCCGAGTGCTGTGATGTGCCGAGTGCAGGCACTCAGGGCACTCCAAGCCAGGACTGCTTTGTTGTCCCTCATAGAGGTAGACAAGCAAGCGGGGAACCCCGAGAACTGTCTGTCCGGGGTGGAGGTCGGGTCCCTTTAAGCACAGCCCTCGGCTAGCCTGAAACAGCAGCTCCACGCTCTAAGTCCTAATCTGATGCCCTGCCGGCACCTGTTCCGGCCATCCTTAACTTCGGTTCAGGGTTCACTCAATGTGGACATGCTAGTTCGAATTAGCAAAACGCTAATTCAAACTAGTTTTTAGGTCTAGATGCACTAGTTTGAATTAGCTTAGTTTGAATTAACTAATTCGAATTAAGTTAGTTCGAATTAGTGCTGTAGTGTAGACATACCTTTATTGTCCTTGAGTGCTCCTTTAGCCTCTCCATCATCCACTGGCCCTACTTGTTTAGCAGCTTCTTGCTTCTGATGGACTTAAAAGTGTTTTGCTATTACTTTTTGAATTTTTGGCTAGCTGTTCTCCAAACTCCTTTTTTTGGCTTTCCTAACTATACTTTTACACTTCATTTAACAGTTTGTGCTCCTTTCTATTTTCCTCACTAGAATTTATCTTCCACTTTTGAAATGATGCCTTTTATATCTCTTGCTGCTTCATTTACTTGGTACTTTTTGGATCTCTTATTGGTTTTTTGTTTGTTTTTTTAATTTTGAGTACACATCTAACTTCAGCCTCTATTATGGTGTCTCTGAAAAATTTCCATTCAGCTTGCAGGGATTTTACTTTTGGCACTGTACCTTTTAATTTCTGTTTAACTTAAGTCCTCTTTTTTGTGTAGTTCTTCTTTCTGAAATTAAATGCCACAGTGTTGGACCGCAGAGGTGTTTTTTCCTCCCCAGGAATGTTCTAAATATTTATATTATGGTTACTATTTCCAACCGGTCCAGCCAGGGTCAGCCCACAACCTTTTGGCACCTGAGGCGGGGAGCTCAAATGCCCCCATGCCCCCTTGCTTGGGCCAAAACTTTGAAAGGTCTCAATTCTGTCTTCTACCTGTTCTACTCCTCTCATGGGACTGCTCTGCTACCTACATATGCACCAGCAGCTGACACAATTTTCTACACTCTGGGTCTTAGTGGTACCCCCCCACAGTCTGGCACCTGAGGCGATTGCCTCAGTTCGTTTCATGGTAAGGCCAGCCTTGGGCCCAGCTCTTGGACCAGATCCTAAACTCCATTTAGGATTAAATCGGGTTGTGTCTCCTTTAGCCATTTATTTATCCACCTTTCAAATCTCATATGAAACCACATCTTCTCCAATTTAACTAACCATTTTTCCCATGTGAAACTGTATCATAGAATCATAGCATCATAGAACCATAGAACTAGAAGAGACCTCAGGAGGTCATCAAGTCCAGCCCCCTGCCCAAAGGAGGACCAATCCCAACTCAATCAACCCAGGGAGGGGTTTGTCAAGCGGAGACTTAAAAACCTCCAGGGATGGAGATTCTACCACCTCCCTAGGGAACCCATTCCAGTGCTTCACCACCCTTCTAGGGAAATAGTTTTTCCTAATGTCCAACCTGGACCTCTCCCACCACAACTTGAGACCATTGCTCCTTGTTCTGCCATCTGTCACTACTGAGAACAGCCTCTCTCCATCCTCTTTGGAATCTCCCTTCAGGAAGTTGAAGGCTGCTGTCAAATCCCCCCTCACTCTTCTCTTCTGCAGACTAAACAGACCCAAATCCCTCAGCCTCTCCTCATAGGTCATATGCTCCAGCCCCCTAATTATTTTGGTCGCCCTCTGCTGGATCCTTTCCAATGCATCCACATCCTTTCTATAGTCTGGGGCCCAGAACTGGACACAATATTCCAGATGTTGCCTCACCAGAGCCGAATAAAGGGGAATAATGACATCTCTGGATCTGCTGGCAATGCTCCTCTTAATGTAACGTAATATGCCATTAGCCTTCTTGGCTACAAGGGCACACTGTTGACTCATATCCAGCTTCTCATCCACTGTAACCCTCAGGTCCTTTTCTGCAGAACTACTACTTAACTGGTTGGTCCCCAGCTTGTAACTATGCTTGGGATTCTTCCATCCCAAGTGCAGGACTCTGCACTTGTCCTTGTTGAACCTCAAAAGCCTTATTGAAATCCAGGTGAATTCTCTGCATTTCCTTTGTCTAGAGAAGCACTTATCTTCTCAAAGAGATTAGGTTGCTCTGGCATGATCTGCCTTTTGTAAAACCATGCTGTAGTGTATCACGATTACCATTTACCTCTGTGTCCTTAGCTAATCGCTCTTTTAAATTTTGTTCCAAGACCTTTCATACAATTAAGTGCAAAGTAACAGGCTTTAATTTCCCTGACACTTTTTTCCCCTCTTTTTATTTATTTGCAATTCTCCGGTAATTGGATATCATCCCTGCACTTACAAATTCATTTAAAACTCCTTGCTATTGGGCTTGCAATGTTATCTGCCAGTTCCTTGGGTAATCTTGGAGGGAGATTTTCCAAATATGCTTTGTATGTCATTTTAAAATTTGTAATCTACTGAACATCATTGTTCCACATAAGGAGTTCTGAGATGTTGCTATAGGTTTTTTACTGAAATACATTGAATTCTGGGGAGCATCTACAGATTAGCTCCTCAGGTTCAACCAAGGACTGACCACAAGTGTTAAAGAACTATCAGCTACTTGCTCTGGGGCAGGGCCTGAAAATGAGAAAGGCTGAAAGCCTCTTTTAAGCTACTGCTTCTCTGTCTCCCGCAGAGCTGCTCTGGCTGTGCCTCACAAAGCTGTTCTGCTCGCAGGGGGCCACAGGACTTTAGTGATCAACGGCTCGATGTCAGGATGGCGGTCAGTTTCTAGCGGAGTGCCCCAAGGATCTGTTCTAGGACCCGTTTTGTTCAACATCTTCATTAAAGACCTAGATGAGGGGATGGATTGCACCCTCAGCAAGTTTGCAGATGACACTAAGCTAGGGGGAGAGGTAGATACGCTTGAGGGCAGACATAGGGTCCAGAGTGACCTAGACAGATTAGAGGATTGGACCAAAAGAAATCTGATGAGGTTCAACAAGGACAAGTGTAGAGTCCTGCACTTGGGACGGAAGAATCCCAAGCATAGTTACAGGCTGGGGGCCAACTGGCTAGTAGTAGTTCTGCAGAAAAGGACCTGGGGGTTACAGTGGATGAGAAGCTGGATATGAGTCAACAGTGTGCCCTTGTAGCCAAGAAGGCTAATGGCATATTGGGGTACATTAGGAGGAGCATTGCCAGCAGATCCAGAGATGTGATTATTCCCCTTTATTCGGCTCTGGTGAGGCAACATCTGGAATATTGTGTCCAGTTCTGGGCCCCCGACTATAGAAAGGATGTGGACGCATTGGAGAGCGTCCAGCGGAGGGCGACCAAAATAATTAGGGGGCTGGAGCATATGACCTACGAGGAGAGGCTGAGGGACTTGGGTCTGTTTAGTCTGCAGAAGAGAAGACTGAGGGGGGATTTGACAGCAGCCTTCAACTTCCTGCAGGGAGGTTCCAAAGAGGATGGAGAGAGGCTGTTCTCAGTAGTGACAGATGGCAGAACAAGGAGCAATGGTCTCAAGTTGTGGTGGGAGAGGTCCAGGTTGGATATTAGGAAAATCTATTTCCCTAGGAGGGTGGGGAAGCACTGGGATGGGTTACCTAGGGAGGTGGTAGAATCTCCATCCCTGGAGGTTTTTAAGTCTCCGCTTGACAAACCCCTCCCTGGGTTGATTTAGTTGGGACTGGTCCTCCTTTGGGCAGGGGGCTGGACTTGATGACCTCCTGAGGTCTCTTCCAGCTCTATGGTTCTATGACTCGGCGCTGCTGTGCGACTCACCCGGCGCTATTGCAGAAGGAGGCTACGACACCCCTGTCTGAGTGCGGGGGCCAGGACAGTGCTGCATGGCACCCCCAGCCAACCTCGCCAATCCCCAAAGAAGCTTGCTAACCTGACGGAAGGGCCGGGCGTCTCTTTCAGAGCCCAGGTACTTATCCCCACTGCTTTTTGGATCTCAGGCAAGGACAGAGGCGGCGACTCAGTTCCTTGGAAAGGCTGGTCCCCTAACCGGGTGGGCCACATTCCAGCTCTGCCCCCACTCGCTCACATGGCCTCCTCCCCCAGGCCCAATTCCTTCCTCATTCAGGGCTCTGGCGCAGTCTCTGACTGGCAAAGTGAACACCTGCCAGGCCTTCCTCATCACTGCTACTGAATAGGGAATATGATACGGGGCCTTGCCCAGCCTCAGGGAAGGGCACTGGGCTGGCTCGGCGGGGGCTTCGGAGAGCCCTGGGGAATTGGGGCCTCTCCCCTCTGGGAGGCATTGGCTCCCATGCAGCCCCAGGACAGGGCTCCGGCTGGCTCCGGGGAGCTGTGGGGTGCGGGGCCTGCCCCCTCTAGGCGTGCAGGATCCTGCGGGGACCAGCAGGGCTGGGGAACGTGCTGTCTCAGTGCAGATGAAAACACCCAGCCCCCGCAGGGCAGAACAAGCCCCGCAGCAGTGGCCGTGCTGCGAGTGAGGGGGATCGGGCCACGTAAGCTCAGGCCCTGCCATGGCAGACATCGCTGCAGGATCTGGGCAGATGTGGCCAAGCCCACGGGGAGCCACACTCACACCACACAGCCTGTCCTCTGGGGCCCCGCGGTTTGGAGCTAAGCCTGTGTTAATGCTTCCCTGTGCTGCCATGGAGCTACAGCGCTGCCCTCCCTGTGCTTCCCACGCCCACATGGGAGCTGGGTTGCCGAAACATGGCCAGGGCCAGCAGGACAGGCGTCCAGAGCCCTTCCACCCTGGGGTGAGAGCGGGATTCCGATCTCGGCCAATCCGGAGTCACTCCCTGACTGCAATGGGACCAGAGCTGGATTCTGGTCTCAGCTCTCAGGGACCAATCCGGAGTCACCTCTCATGGCAAAGGGGTGAGGAGCACAATGTGATCTCAGGCCCCATGGGGCCCATCTGGAGTCAGATTTGAATTTCCCGGGCTTCATTTGCAAGTGCGGTATGCCTACATTACCCCGCTAGTTCAAACTAAGAGGGTAGTGTAGACATACCCTCTATGGCTTCCTTAAGGATTGAGCTCACAACCCTGGGTTTAGCTGGTCACCCCTCAAACCACTGAGCTATCCCAAATGAGGCATTTTTCATAGGAGGTATGAAGTTCCAATGGGAAATTTTGGTCCATAGAAGCCCCTCCTGGCAGACCTTGCTGCTCCTGGTCTTGAGACACTTCTTGAGACCCTCCCTTTGTTTTGGGCTGGCTGCCATCACTCACAACCACTTCAAGCCGGCTTTTTGTGCTTAATAAAAGCCCCTTTCTTTCTGACTAGCCCCAGTGTATGTCCTTGTCTCGGGGGGAGGACTGGGCATCCCTCCCCTTCATTGATAAAGGGAGTGGACACCTCGTGAGCTCACTCTGCATAGCCCTGATCCAGAGCAAGAGGGTGTTAGCCGGGGTTGGGTCCCATGTGGGGCTGTGCCCTGGGTGCTGTTTGGTCTCACGGGGCAGGCTGGGTGTCTAGCCGCAGCTCAGGGAGGAGTCTAGCAGTCAGAGCATAAGGGAGAAAATTGGCCTTGTCATTTTGGCCAGCTCCCTGGCCAAGCAACTCTCTGCGTCCCTCCCGCCCCCACCTGAATTGTTAAGAGGGAAAATCCTCCCCTTTGCTTTGTGGTTCACAGGTAGCAACTGATCTCTGGCCAGGCCTGGCACGGCTCGCTGTGGCTCTGCACTGCACCCACACTAGAAAGGGCAGCTCCCACGGGGTCAGCTGCATTTGTTCCCAACCTGTTTCTCACCCGAGTGTTTGCCCTGTTGAAATATCCGCTCTCCGATCCACATGTCAGCACAAAGCACTCACTCCTTCCCCTCCACCGGCATTCCTGGGGTGGCCCCTTCCTTTGGACTGGCTGGCAAGCCTTTAAGTGAAGTGTCTCAAGACCAGGAGCAGCAAGGTCTGCCGGGGGTGGCTTCTATGGACCAAAATTTCCCATTGGAACTTTATCCCTCCTATGGAAAATGCCCCATTCCCCCCATCCCCACCACGGCAATTTTTTATGACAATGTTTAGGGTGATAACTTGTGAAAACCCATAAATCAGATTTGGAGGGGGGGCGGGGTCTGATGATTCAAGGTGGGGAGCCAAGACTGCTGAGTTCTAGCCACAGTTCTGGAGGGAGAGTGGAAGCTAGTGGGTTAGAATAAAGGGGGTGGGCATCAGAGCGCCTGGGTCCTGTCCCCAGCAGTGCACTGGGTGTGTGGCCTAATGGGTAGAGCTGGGATTCTAGTGCGTAGCAAAAGTTCCTTCCCAACCAGGGCTAGTTTCTCCGTATTCTGTGAGAGGAGCACAGGCAAACTCAATTAACTCTGAGGGCTCTCTGCCAGATTCAATATCAAATTTAACAGGAGCGGGGAAGTTTATTCTGCTTCCCTTTGTTTTCCAGCTGACCTCGAATGCATAACTGGAGAGCTTTGGTGGGGCTGAGTTGCACACTCAGTGTTTACTGGATCCAGTGAAGCAGTGAGCCAGCTCCTGTGGAGATGCACTGATATGGGCTTGACTGCATGGAGTTAGTCTGGCGTGCTCAGGCCTTGTCTGCACCCCAAGCTTGCCCTGTTTCCACGCGGGCATTGAGATGGATTCAGACACACAGATGCCAGTGGAGCAGTTCAGAGTCCCACCAGCAGAGGGCAGCCCTCACAGGACCACAGAGCCCGGGCCACGCAAGCCTTGTGGCTACTGCAGTTTATTCCCTCTCAGGGGCTGGTAACTGAAGTGGAAACAAAGCAACTGTTTTCCTTTCCCATCCAGGGTGTGACATTACATTGTTGTTTCTTCCATTTTTCTATGTTCTGCTGAAAACAAACTTCAAACAGCCCCAGAAAAATTTTTCCCCTGGAAAAGTGAGTAGGGAAAATTCTGGCTTCCCAAAACTAAAGAAGCAAGCAAACAAGAATCGGCCTCGCCATCTTTCCATCCCTCCCGTGTCTACAACTCGCTCATTCGCCCTCACTCTGCAAGACCAATAGGAAATTTTGGTTTAAAGTTTCCACAGAAAACAATTCCCCAAAATAATTCTGGGAGGCAGGGAAAATACAATGTTTCTGGGAATGCCTCCAAGGGGTCAGTTATTTGGCAGTGAAAATGTGGCAGCCAGTGGATGTCACCAAATAGAAGTACAGCAGACCAGGCAGAGAGGCCATAACATGCATGGTGTGTGGCTTTCCTGGCTCTGCTACTGATGTGCTCCGCAGCCTTGAGCATGTCTCTTGTCACCTTGGTGCCTACGTTTTCCATCCCACCTCGTCAGCATGGACGACAGGCTCTTTAGGATGAGGTGTCTCTCATTGGGTGTCTCTGCAGTAACTAGCATGATGGGGCCCTGAACCCGTCCCCATGTGTCTGGGCAGCGCCCAGCGCCCTGATCCCATCCCTGTGTGTCTGGTGCCCTGATCCCATCCCTGTGTGTCTGGGCAGCGCCCGGAGCCCTGATCCCATCCCTGTGTGTCTGGGCAGCGCCCGGAGCCCTGATCCCGTCCCTGTGTGTCTGGTGCCCTGATCCCATTCCTGTGTGTCTGGGCAGCGCCCAGAGCCCTGATCCCGTCACTGTGTGTCTGGTGCCCTGATCCCGTCCCTGTGTGTCTGGGCAGCGCCCGGAGCCCTGATCCCGTCCCTGTGTGTCTGGTGCCCTGATCCCGTCCCTGTGTGTCTGGGCAGCGCCCGGAGCCCTGATCCCGTCCCTGTGTGTCTGGGCAGCGCCCGGAGCCCTGATCCCGTCCCTGTGTGTCTGGTGCCCTGATCCCATCCCTGTGTGTCTAGGCAGCGCCCGGAGCCCTGATCCCGTCCCTGTGTGTCTGGTGCCCGGATCCCGTCCCTGTGTGTCTGGGCAGTGCCCGGAGCCCTGATCCCGTCCCTGTGTGTCTGGTGCCCTGATCCCATCCCTGTGTGTCTAGGCAGCGCCCGGAGCCCTGATCCCGTCCCTGTGTGTCTGGTGCCCGGATCCCGTCCCTGTGTGTCTGGGCAGTGCCCGGAGCCCTGATCCCGTCCCTGTGTGTCTGGGCAGCGCCCGGAGCCCTGATCCCGTCCCTGTGTGTTTGGTGCCCTGATCCCGTCCCTGTGTGTCTGGTGCCCTGATCCCGTCCCCATGTGTCTGGGCAGCGCCCGGAGCCCTGATCCCGTCCCTGTGTGTCTGGTGCCCTGATCCCATCCCTGTGTGTCTAGGCAGCGCCCGGAGCCCTGATCCCATCCCTGTGTGTCTGGTGCCCAGATCCCATCCCTGTGTGTCTGGGCAGCGCCCGGAGCCCTGATCCCGTCACTGTGTGTCTGGTGCCCTGATCCCGTCCCTGTGTGTCTGGTGCCCTGATCCCGTCCCTGTGTGTCTGGGCAGCACCCGGCGCAATGCGACCGTGTCTCAGGCAGTGGCTGTATTGCAGCCCTGTGGACACTGCAGCTGGAGCAGTGGCTCAGACCAGCCACCGGAGCTTGGCCCCAGGGGTTTGTGCTCCAGCCGCTGGCTCCCCGTGCTACAGCACCCTGGCTGCTTTCACCCACTGGCTGGAGCGGGCTGGCCGGCTGCACAGACACTTGCCCTGCATGTGCCGGCACTCCAGGAAGCTGTGACTAATACCTTGTGCCACAGTGTCACCTGGAGACACAGGCAGTGAGTCCCTTGCTATATAAAGCCTCCGGCTCCGGCTTGGGTGGCAGGTGCACAGAAGAGGTAAGTCCAATTTTCTCCTCTCTTCCCCCCTGTCCCCAGCCGGCCTTGAGCCATGAGCCAGCACCTGGAATTCCTCCCCTGCCCCCAGCCCTTGGAGCTCAGGAGGGGGGACGGGCTCTGGGGACAGCAGCCTGGGTGCAGGGGGAGAGGAGCAGTGCAGACACCTGGTGCCGTGCAGACAGTCAGTACAGGCGCTCCCCATCCCCAGCATGGTACCTCCCATACAGGCCTCCTTGGACACCCACAGCCCCAAAGGGAGATCTCTGAATGAGGGGCCAAAATAAGGGGGTAGGAGTTTGGCCTTGAGGCTGAAAACTACTGGCTAGAGACAGTCCCAGGGCAGGGGGGTGTGGTGGGAGGGGGAGTGTGGGTCGGTCGATGGGAGGGTGCACATGGGGAGGAACACTGGCTTTTTACGGACACAGATAAAGGCCATCCAGTGAGTCCCCCAGGTCCCCAGTTTGCTCATACTCCAGCCCCCGCAACCCTCCCAGAGCTGGAGATGGAAGCTGGGAGTCCTTCCGCCCCCCGCCCCCTGCTCTAACCACCAGACACTCTGAGACCCTCAGAGCGATCAGCCCAGGATGAGCCGGGGTTTGTTAAGGGAACCCTCCCCGGCATCCTCATCTCTGCTCCCCACTCCTGGAGTGAAAGTGGCTGTATTGACCCTAGGGGCCCAGGAGCCTCAGCCATGGCCCTTTCTCCCCAATTAACGCTCTCCCCTGCCCCTTGTTTTGCAGCCATGGCAATGAGGAGGCTGCTGCTCTGGGCCTGGCTGGCGCTGCTGGGGGGTGAGTGTAACGTGGGGCATGGGGATCACAGCATCGGGGGGTGACGTGGGGATCGCCGCTCCAGAAAATCCCCCCCCCCCCATCTCTGGGAATCATCCTCAGCTGCCAAAGGGGGCGGGACTGAGCCAGCAAGGAAAAGCATTTCCCATCCAAGGAGACTTGTCAGGATTTTGAGGAGTGAGATCTGGAGAGGTGGGGCTGGGAACCAGGACTCCAGGGCCTGATCCCTGGCTCTGAAAGGAGAGAACAGTCTAGTGGTTAGAGCAGGAGGGCTTGGGAGCCAGGACTCTGGGGTTCTATCCCAGTCTCTGGAAGGAGAGTGGGGTCTAGTGGTTAGAGCAGGAGGGCTTGGGAGCCAGGACTCTGGGGTTCTATCCCAGTCTCTGGAAGGAGAGTGGGGTCTAGTGGTTAGAGCAGGAGGGCTTGGGAGCCAGGACTCTGGGGTTCTATCCCAGTCTCTGGAAGGAGAGTGGGGTCAAGTGGTTAGAGCAGGAGGGCTTGGGAGCCAGGACTCTGGGGTTCTATCCCAGGCTCTGGAAGGAGAGTGGGGTCTAGTGGTTAGAGCAGGGGCCTGGGAGCCAGGACTTCTGGTTCTGTGAGTGACACATGCTGAGATCTCTGGGGCCAGGAACTCCCTGTCTCCAGGGATGCAGTGGAGAGTGGGGCACAAAGGGGCTGCCTAGAAACCAGATAAACCAGCCAGGGGGCAGAGGCCTGGTACCTGCAACAGGGACCGTTCCCTCCTCCCCTGGCCACGGTACCGACTGGCAGCTGTGGGGGAAAAGGAGCAAGGAGGCCCCAGCCAGCTCTGCCCCCCGGCCTCTTGGCTGGAGGAGCAGAGTGATGGGGCCCACCTGCCTCTGCTGCTGCCACGGGTGGGGTCAGATGCCCACTGCCGGCCCGGAGCCCTGGTCCCACCTAGCCCGTGGGGAAAAGGTGCAGCTAGGGTGGAGTATGGACTGGATGGGGGCAGAGTGGGGGCAGGGCCTGGGGCAGAGGAGGGTTGTCCTGGTCCCTCCCCGCAGGCCGGAGCTGGGTCACAATGCCAGTAGCCTGCGATGCTCCTCTCTCTGACACAGACCCCATCCCAGCCACTCTGCCAGCCCTGGTCCCTGCCTGTTCGGGGGCAGCCCAGAAAGCCACCATCTCCCCTTGTCGTCCCCCCCCCCGGCGCGCACAACTCCTAGCTGCATGAGGGGAGGGCTTTGGTGGGGCTTAGTTGCACACTCAGTCTTCACTAGTGTCACCAGGGTCCCAATGTGCATGGTAGTGGGGAAAGCCAGAATTCATTGCCCGGGGAGCAGCAGTTCTGCACTCCACCTCGCCTGCACGGCCCTGCTGGCTGGAATCGGCCATGCAACGAGAGAGAAAACACAATGCTGCTGCTAGGTTCAGCCTACCGTTGTAAGGGGGTGAGAACTGTACCCTGCTGGCTGGGTGTATGGGTGTGTGTGGCTGCGAATGCCGTACCCTGCTGGCTGGGTGTATGGGTGTGTGTGGCTGTGAACGCCGTACCTTGCTGGCTGGGTGTATGGGTGTGTGCGGCTGGGAGCGCCGTACCCTGCTGGTTGGGTGTATGGGTGTGTGTGGCTGTGAATGCCGTACCCTGCTGGCTGGGTGTATGGGTGTGTGTGGCTGTGAACACCGTACCCTGCTGGCTGGGTGTATGGGTGTGTGTGGCTGCGAATGCCGTACCCTGCTGGCTGGGTGTACGGGTGTGTGTGGCTGTAAATGCTGTACCCTGCTGGCTGGGTGTATGGGTGTGTGTGGCTGTAAATGCTGTACCCTGCTGGCTGGGTGTATGGGTGTGTGTGGCTGTGAATGCCATACCCTGCTGGCTGGGTGTATGGGTGTGTGTGGCTGTGAATGCCGTACCCTGCTGGCTGGGTGTACGGGTGTGTGTGGCTGTAAATGCTGTACCCTGCTGGCTGGGTGTATGGGTGTGTGTGGCTGTGAATGCTGTACCCTGCTGGCTGGGTGTATGGGTGTGTGTGGCTGGAAGCATCACATCCTGGTAGCCAGAATTACCCAGGACCCCATTTCAGGGGAGGCAGAGCTCCCAGCCCCCAACCGGGGTTGAGGCCCTGCCTGGTGCCTGCTGGGCCCTATCTCTGCCAGAGGGAACTTGCCCAGCACTGCCTGGAGCCACCAGCCTTGAGGATGGGCTGTGCAGGAGCAGAGCAGGATGGGAACATGCTCTGAGTTGCGTGTGTCCCTCATCTGGGCATGCACAGACCGAGCAGGGATCATCCCCTCCAGCAGGGAGCCACAGGGACACACCCACCCAGCCACCCACCCAGAGTAGGGCTCCTGCCCTCCAGTAGGGGGCCACAGGGGGACACACACACACACACACACCCATACACGCACAGAGCAGCACTCATCTTTTCCAGCAGGGGGCAGCAGGCGCGCACACACACACACACACACACACACACACACAGAGAGAGCACTGCGAGAATCTTTGATGGACTGACACTGACTTTTCCAGTTTCCTGCCAGCAGCTCCTGGCTGTGGGGTCGAGGGGTAGAAGGCATCCCTGCTAAAGCAAATGGGGATTTAGACAGTCACCAAGTTTAAGGCCAGAAGGGATCTTGCAGTCTGGCCACCTGTGTATCACAGTCCAGTGGACATCTCCGGGTCCCCCCCCCCTCCTCCTCGCCCCCTCCCCTACACACACACACTGCCCAGGTGCTGCGAGGTGTCTGGCTTTCCCCCCAGTCATTGCCTTTTCTGCATTCCTTTGGCCCCTGCTACGCTCCTCCCCGTGAAGTTGTTTCTACACTGGAGTCAAGGCACCTCTCAATCTTCTTTTTGAGCTGCAGTAAGTCTCTTGCTGTCAGTTTTCTCCAGACATCAAAGCCTTTTGCTGGCTCTTCCCTGTGTCCTGTCCACTCTTTCAATCGCTTTTTTACAATGCAGACACCAGAGATGCAGGAAGAAGGATTCCAGTCTCCCAAGCCATGCACAGAGGGGAAATCACTTCCCGACTCCTGCTCGCTGTTCCCCTGTTTACACAGACAAGAACTGCAGTGGCCTTGGGCGTGCCTGTCAAGCGATTTGTCCATTATGGCCCCTTGATCCTCTCCAGAGCCACTGCTTCCCGAGTCCAGCCCCCTTCCCAGCATGCTGCTTGTGAGCCCTCTGCCTAGAGGAGGAACTTGCCATTGAGAAATATTAAAACCTTTTCTCTGCAGTGATCCAGACCGCTCTGGGTAATGGCCTCACCTTCGCAGGTCTTTACCTCTCCACCACACTTTGTGCCATCAGCAAATGTATCAGCAGTGATGATTTACTTCCCGATCGCTGGTGACAATGCACCGATCCCTGCAGAGCCCTGCTGTGATCATGACTCTCCATTGACAACTCACCTGTTACACCAACATTTCTCCAGCTCTGGTTCCATTTCACACACAGCTAATTGTTTCATGCAGTTGCTATGGCAACCCCCTTATAGAAATCTGTTAAATCTGTGAAGCTACCTGCATCAACCAAACTTGTCATCTCCTCAAAGAATGAAGCTGGGGTGTTTGATCCGCCTATTTTCTATGCCAAGGAATGTTGTGAAGGCCAAATGTAATGCAGATCAAAAAAGAATTAGATACATTCATGGAGGACTGGCCCATCCATGGCTGTTAGCCAAGAGGATCTTGGACACAGCCCCAGGCTCTGGCTACTTTAGCCTCTGGCTGCCAGAAGCTGGAAGGGGATGGATCATAGAATCATAGAATGCCAGGGCTGGACAAGACCTCGGGAGTCATTGAGTCCAATCCCCTGCCCAAAGCTGGACCAACCCCAACTAAATCATCCCAGCTTGGTCAAGCCGGGACTTCAAAACCTCTAAGGATGGTTTCCATCCCCTCCCCACCCATCCCAGCGCTTCCCCACCCGCCTAGGAAAATAGTTTTTCCTAATATCCAATCTAGACCTCCCGCACTGCAACTTGAGACCATTGCTCCTTGTTCTGCCACCTGTCACCACTGAGAACAGCCTCTCTCCAGCCTCTTTGGAAACTCCCTACAGGTAGTTGATGGCTGCTATCAATTCCCTCTTTACTCTTCTCATATGCAGACTAAATAAGCCTAAATCCCACAGTCCCTCCTCGTAGGTCATATGCACCTAATCATTTTAGTAACCCTCCACTGGACCCTCTCCAATGCATCCACATCCTTTCTATAGTGGGGGTTGGGGGAGCAGAACTGGATGCAATACTCCAGATGTGGCCTCACCAGTGCCAAATAAAGGCAAATAATCATTTCCCTAGATCTGCTGGCAATGCTTCTCCTAACACCCCCTAATATGCCATTAGCCTTCTTGGCTACAAGGGTACACTCATACCCAGCTTCTCATCCTCAGGTCCTTTTCTGCAGAACTGCTGCTTAGGAAGTTGGTCTCCAGCCTGTAGCCGTGCTTGGGATTCTTCTGTCCCAAGTACAGGACTCTGCACTTGTCCTTGTTGAACTCATCAGATTACTTTTGGCCCAACCTTCCAATGTATCTAGGTCACTCTGGACCCTATCCCTGACCTCCAACATATCTACCTCTCCCCCTAGCTTAATGTCATCCACAAACTTGCTGAGGGTGCAATCCATCCCCTCATCCAGGTCACCAATAAAGATGTTGAACAAAACCGACCCCAGAACCGACCCCAATGGCACTCCACTTGAAACCAACCACCAACCTGACATCAAGCCATTATTCACTACCCATTGGGCCCAGCAATGTAGCCAGCTTTCTATTCACCGTACAGTCCATGTATCCAATCCATACTTCTTTAACTTGCTGGCCAGAATTATGTGGGAGACCATATCAAAAGCCTTGCCAAAGTCAAGGTATATCATGTCCATTGCCTTCCCGGTGTCCACAGAGCCAGTTACTTCATCACAGAAGGCATCCAGATTGGTGAGGCATGACTTGCCCTTCGTGAATCCATGTTAACTATTCCTGATCACTTTCCCCTCTTCCAAGTGCTTCAAAATGGATTCCTTGACTATCCCCTCCATGATTTTTCCGGTGACTGAGGTGAGGGTGATTGGTCTGTAGTTCCCTGGATTGTCCTTCTTCCCTTTTTTAAAGATCGGCACTACATTTGCCTTTTTCCAATCATCTGGGATCTCTCCCCATTTCCATGAGTTTTCAATGATAATGGCCAATGGCTCTGCAATGACATCAACCAACTCCTTCAGCACCCTTGGCGGCATTAAATTCAGCCCATGGATTTTACATAAGAACATAAGAACGGCCGTACTGGGTCAGACCAAAGGTCCATCTAGCCCAGTAGCCTGTCTGCCGACAGTGGCCAGCATCAGGTGCCCCAGAGAGTGTTGACTGAAGACAATGATCAAGCGATTTGTCTCCTGCCATCCTTCTCCAGCCTCTGACAAACAGAGGCCAGGGACACCATTTCTATCCCCTGGCTAATAGCCTTTTATGGACATAACCTCCATGAAATTATCTAGCTTCTCTTTAAACTCTGTTATAGTCCTAGCCTTCACAGCCTCCTCTGGCAAGGAGTTCCACAGGTTGACTACACGCTGTGTGAAGAAGAACTTTCTTTTATTAGTTTTAAACCTGCTACCCATTAATTTCATTTGCTGTCCTCTAGTTCTTGTATTATGGGAACTAATAAATAACTTTTCTTTATCCACCCTCTCCACACCACTCATGATTTTATAGACCTCTATCATATCCCCCCTCAGTCTCCTCTTTTCTAAACTGAAAAGTTCCAGTCGCTTTAACCTCTCTTCACATGGGACCCTTTCCAAACTCCTAATCATTTTAGTTGCCCTTTTCTGAACCTTTTCCATGGCCAAAATACGTTTTTTGAGGTGAGGAGACCACATCTAGACACAATATTCAAGATGTCAGCGTACCATGGTTTTATACAGGGGCAGTAAGATATTCTGTGTCTTATTTTCTATCCCTTTCTTAATTTTGCATTTCTGATTACACCATCGCATGCTTGAGCAATAGATTTCTACTCCTCCCTCATCATCTGTCCAAGTTTCCATTTCTTTTGAGCTTCTCTTTTGTGTTTAAGCTCCCCAAGGTTTTCATTGCTAAACCAAGCTGGCCGCCTTCTATATTTGCTTTTCTTATTGTGCACCGGGATGGTTTGTGCCGGCAATGAGGCTTCTTTAAAATACAACAAGCTCTCCTGGGCTATGTCTACACTGCAGGCTTTTTGCACGAGAACGACTGTTCTTTCGCAAAAACTTGCAGAGCGCCTACACTGCACACGCGTTCTTGAGCAAGTAAATTTACAGGACAGTGTCAGAAAGCAGGGCTTCTTCCGGAAGAGTTATTCCTCTCCCCATGAGAAATAAGCCCTCTTGTACAAGAGCTCTTCCACAAGAAGGCAGAGTAGACAGGCAACATGAATTTCTTGCGCAAGAAAGCCCTATGGCTAAAATGGCCACCAGAGCTTTCTTGCACAAGAGAGTGTCCACACTGCCATGGGTGCTCTTGCGCAAAAGCACATGGCAGTGTGAACACACTCTTCTGGAAGACCTTTTGTACAAGAACTCTTGTGCAAGATGTTCTTGCGCAAGAAGCCACCAGTGTAGACAGGCCTGGACTCCTTTATCCTTCATGTTAGCATCCCAGGATCCTTTCCAAATTGCCCTGTTCTGTTCACTCCCTCTGGGGGTGTCTGATTGGCCGCTGCGGGAATACAGGACGCTGGTCTAGATGTTCCTTTGGTCTGGCTATTCTTACATTTTTATCTCCCAACTCCAGGCTGATTGTCAAGAATTAGATTTCTATTCTTTAATGCTATATCAGCTTGTCCATTATTTAGCCTGGGCTCATTGTCAAACTAACCAGCCTCTAGCCATTTCATCATTAATACTCTTGGTGGTCTAAGTTTGTGAGATACAATCTAACCTCCTGATGAACTTGTCACAAAATCACTTCAGAGTCAGAGATTCTTGTATTCCAAGGCTAGGAAGTATCATTGTGGTCATCTGGTTTGGACCCCTGTGCAACACAGGCCAGAGAATGCCCCCACATTCGTTCCTGTTTGAACCAGAGCAACCCTGGTTCACAAATGGCGCGTGATGGAGAATCCATCCAGAGCTCTGGGTAAGTTTTCCTAATGATCCAGCCATTGGCTCTTACAGGGCCTTTGTCTGCTACATGCAGGTGGCACGTTGTGTGTTCTGTGGCATGTGGAGCTGCTCTCATTTCTCTGTGCTGTGTGTGCTTCTTCCAGGCCCCTGCGAATCCACCCACCTCGGCCGGCAGTTCATCACCGCTTTCATGGAGAACAGTGGCAAGGTCAGAGACACTGACTTGCAGTTGCTCATCACCGGCTACTCTGCGGTCACCTTGGTCACCGTCACCGCACAGAACTCCACCTTCCAGAGAGAGATCACGGTGGAGCAAGGGCAGACAGTGACGGTGCATTTGCCAGCTTCCATGGAGATGGTGGGCAGTGGGATCTTCAACAGCACTGTGTTGATCTGTGCTGACAAAGACATCACAGTCCTGTCCCTCAGCTACAAGCAATATACGTCTGAAACCACCGTCGTGTTCCCTGTGGAGAGCATGGGCAGGTTGTACTATGCCATTACGCCCAGCGGCAAGGAGGGTGACCGCTACAAAGAGTTTGCAGTGATGGCTTGGCAGGACCCCACCATAGTCATCATCCTACTGACAGGAGACGTGACCTTCCGAGGGGTCAAGTACTCGGCAGGAAGCAGACTCACTGTTTTCCTCCAGGCTTTTGAAGCTGCCCAGATCCAAAGCCGAGAGGACTTATCCGGCTCCAGGATCATGTCATTGAAACACGTGGCCGTCCTGAGCGGCCACAGCTGCACCTCCAAGCACAGCTCCTGTGACCACGTGGTCGAACAGCTCCTGCCTGTCTCCAGCTGGGGCTCTGCCTTCATTGTCCCGCCCTTGTCTTTCCAGCCCAAGTTTGACATGGTGTATGTCATAGCCTCCCAGACAAGTCAGCTGAGTTATCAGTGGGGGAGAGAGATCTCCAGGAAGGACATGGTGGCTGGAGAGGTGGTGACCCTTGAGATCACTCACTCCCAGCCCTTGTATATTACCTCCAGTGCTGGAATCCAAGTTGTCTTCTTCTGCACTGGCTACAGCAAAACTGGCTTCACGTACGACCCCTTCATCATCAGCATCCCTCCCATCACAAGCTACTGCAGTTCCTACCACCTGGATGGGATCATGGGCTTCAAGAACTATGCCCTGATCATCTCAAAGAGCTCCGAAGCTGGTGTGATCACCACAGACGGGCGGCCGCTGGGCAGTCTCCAGTGGAAACCCATCTGGGGCACAGATTTCTCCTGGGCGGAGTATGACTTGGGTGAGGGGGTCAGCTCCCACTCTCTGGAGAGCCCCAGTGCCACCTTTGGGGTGCTGAGCATCGGGATCTCGGCGATGTACATGGGGTACGGCTCGCAGGGTCTCTGCAGATGTGGTAAGCCCAAGCCTTCCTGTCTCTTTGCTCCTGGGGAGGGGCAGGGAGAGAGTTGCCAGGTAAATGGCTTGTTTGCCAAAAAACCCAGATTTGGGTCGGCCCAAAGCCAGCCAGAAATTCAACAAATAAAAACCCACTTGGGTGAGATTCACAGGGGGCTTTGAAAGCATCCATGAGTTAGCTGGGGCTGGGGAATGTCTTCATTCAACCTGCTGACGCAGTTCCATTTTGTATACGTAATTAAACATTCTCGGAAGGCAGGGCTTGAATGCAGACTCTAACTCAGGGCTCGCCCACCACCAGGCCAGATGGGGTAGGGCTGGGAAAAGAGCCAGTGAGCAATTAGAGGATTAGAAAACACGATAGCCCCATTGAACTCCAACTACTCAGCTTAACAAAGGGACAGTTCAGGGGTAACGTGATCCCGGCCTAGAACTACTTGCTTGTGGAAAAAATACGTGATAAAGGCCCTTCCGTCTGACGCTGGCTACCCAATGCTTTTGAACAGAACCCCAAATCTTTTGATTTACTTCTTATCATGATCGTTGGGAGATTTTCTCCTGAGTCTGGACCTTGACCAGGATATTTGGGCCGTGACAATAAATACTTGACTCCCCCGACTCCAGGACCCCAGGGCTGGCAGCTGAGGCGAGACAACGTCGGGCTGGAAGTGAGACGTGACTGTTCCACGGTGTCAGTAATTAGCCTTTGGAACAATTTCCCAGGGGTCATCACAGGCCATTTGTAGCCCCAAACTGGCTGTTTTATTAACAGCTCTGCGCCAAGGGCAGGTCTGTGGCCTGCACAACACAGAAAGTCACACTCGGAGCTCAGAGTTCTGGCCGCGGGGTCAGGGCTGTTCCTAGGGTGGCGCAGGCCCAGGGTAATCTCCCTCCCACAGCCCGGTCCCAGCCCCTCTCTGCTCCACCCCTACCCTGAGCGAGGTGAGCCAGGGATTAGCAGGGGAGGGGTCTGAATCCAGGTGGCAGCAGGGCACAACCCCCCGCACTCACCTCAGTGTCAGGATCCTGCTCTGTTCGGCCCTGCTGCCCTCTCCGAGCCCTCTGGGCATCTCTTAGCTGTGGTGGCAGGAAGCGAGTGCCCTGGGGCTCCTGCTGCCATGGTGAAGCGGATCACAGATCCCTCCTGCTGCTGCCGCCCCACACCAGACCCCCATCTTCCTCTGGGCCGCACTGGATCCTCAGGGCCTCTCCAAAGGACGGGGTCCCCAAACCATGCTATGGACGCGACAGGTCTGCTGGGGGTCTATGAGCCATTCTCTCTGTAGCGGGCCCCATGGCCAATGGAATATTGTCTACAAAGTGGAACAGCTTTCCCGGGCTCTGCTGAGACACCCCCACCCCAAGTGCCTTGCGGGCTGGCAGGGAAGACATATGCCTGGGGCTCCCACAGGAGGGCCCACAGCACGAGGCTCTAGCTTGTAACAGGGGCATCGCCTCTGGGCTGCTGAATTTACTCCTTTAAATGTGCCCAGAAATACATTGGGGGCTGAATGAAACATCTTCACCCCACCTAACACAGACTTATTTGATTTGCCAAAGAATCCAAACAAATGTCCCGCTTGGTTCAGCTCAGTCCAGCTCCCTGTCTGATGTTTTCCAAACTGCCAGTGAACCGAAGACTTAGGGCTTCCCCCACGTCTGCCCTTCCCTTAGCGGGGGCGCGACCACAGCCTTTGGCTTACCCTTACATCTCTGCTGTGAGGGTGAGAAATAGGACATAGCTCCAGCACAGAGCTTAGAGCTGGGACTTTCGGCTGTAAGAAGCACGGGGCTAAGTTCAACCCCTCGGGAAACTCAGATAGTAGGGGTGTGTCTAGGAGCATGTCTTCACTAGAGACAGCGATCAATCCAGCAGGGGTTGATTTGCCATGTCTAGTCTAGACATGAAACATGGATGTCTGAGTGCTCTGCCATCAACTCCGATACTCCACCAGGACGAGAAGAGTAAGCGGAGTTGACAGGAGAGCGTCAGCTGTCGACACACCGCAGTGAAGATGTAGCAGTAAGCAGGCCTAAATGCATTGCCTTCAGCCCCCTTATTCACACAGCTGACGTTGTGTAACTGAGCTCGACGGCCCGCACAGGTCTAGGATAGCTCTGGACTTGGTGTTGCCCAGTAGTTAGCTCGCTGCAAGGTGCATTTGATTCTGTTCCCAGATTTGCTGTTTTGCAAGCTAGGGAAAGGTACCTCCCAGTCGGTGCCCAGTTTCCCCACCTATGCAGTGAGGCTGATGATGCTGGTAGGAAGGCTGCCAGCAAAATGGTTTGTTATCTGAAGAGGCTGTTCCCAAGAAACCAAACCCTGAGAGGCAGCTGGCTGATTTTTGCCAGAATTTCCTGCAACAGAAAAATCTTCTGTTTGGGAAAACTGCAAAACTTGCTTTCCGAGAGGAATGTTCATGTCGCAGTTTATTGCAGGGGTCTCTGACTGTAGTTTTAGGTTATTCCTAGACATCCAGGAGGCGCAGTGTGTAATATGACACCACAGAATACCTGGGACATGCCATTTTCTCTTTGCATTTTACTTTTTGGAACAGCCGTAAGCGCAGTTGCTACACGGTAGAGATGGAAACATCTGAACTTCATTCCCAGGGCCCCATTTCTCTGTGACACTGGGGCACAGCTGTGCTGGGGTGGGGGGAGGGGAGCCTGGAAGGCTGCTGCTAAGTACAGACTGAACCAGCTTATCTCGTTACTTCCATCGGCCTGGCTCCTGCCTGTGCCTAGAGGAAACGTTCTGACCTGGTGTCAGGCTGGCTCGGGGCAGTGCAGAGTCACACTTTGATCTAGGGAAGACGATCTGTTTCATTCTGTGCTGAGCAGCTCACTCCAGGGGGTGAAATGAAGCTGGCTGCTGGAATGGCTCGGCGCAATGCAACTTGTGTTGGTTTATCATTTTGACACTCAATACTGAGGTGCGTGTTAAATAAGTTTTATTTGTATTAGTTTACATGTCCACAGGTGCACAAAATCATGGGTTGAAGCATTTCTTTTCCCATTTGCATTGGTTTAAATGTTCACAGTTGCAAGCAATGATGGGGGGTCAGACAATGCAGGTTGGTTCTCCCTGGTCCAGCACTCTCCAGACTAGTCCCGAAGGAGAGCATTTGCTGGACCGGGGAGTTCAGCCCCTTGGGCCACCAGGCTCACAGCTCCAGCCACAGGGTGACAGCCTCCAGCCCCAGGGCTGACAGGGCTCCATGGCTCGGTGGGGTGGGCAGTGGGGCTCCATGGACAGCTGCTCCCTGCCAGGGCACTCGGATCCAGGGACTCTAGGGTCCAGCAACATCCATGGCACTGCCAGACCATGGATATTGCCGGCCCGGAGAGCAATATAAGATAGGCACGAGAAACCTCCAGAACTACAGATTTTTAGGCCCACATCAGCAATCTGCCCCTTCCCAGGTGCCTGACTGATGCTATAGAGGCTCAAGTCCTACACTTAGGCACCACTGCCATCCTCCGCTGCAGCCTCACCCTCTAGGAGCCCAGCACTCCTCTAGCCAGCGATCACAACACCCCGAGTCCCAAGGTCGGTCCCAACTCCTGCCATGCTCACACAAGTCGTGACATGCCGTGACTCAGTTTCCCCATCTGAAAATTGGAGCCATTATCACACGATAGTAGCACTGAAGAGCCCCTGTCATGGACCTGTGCCCATGGTGCTAAGCACTGTGCAGACAGAGAACAAAGCCAGCCCCTGCCGCAAAGAGCTTTCAGGGACACATTTGTCCCTGCCTCTCTTTAGTGGTTGGCTCTAATCAGGGGGTATTGATTGTTAATAGGTGTTGGTACAGCACCTGGCACAACTGGGCCTCAGCCTCAGCTGGAGCCTCTAGTGTGGGGGAAGGCATCCTGGGGCTCTGCTGCTGGGTGACCTTGCGTACGTCACTTGCCCCTCTTTGCCTCGGTTTCCCTATCTGTCAAATGGGAACACTGTTACTGACTCCCTTGGCAAAGCCCAGGAAGACCTACACATGATGAGTGCTACAGAAGAGAGAGGAGGTCATATTATTATAGGTGCAAGCAAATACACAGGTAGCAGTGTAAAAACAGTCAGTAGAAGGAATTTCAAGCTGATCTCTTTTCTGTCAAGCGATATCACCAGACATGTCTGGCTTTATGAGCCAATCCACAGAATAGGTCATGTTATTTGAGAGAGAATATCAGTCGTTCTTTCTATTTTTTTCTTCTTTTATCACTTCAAATGTTCAGAGCTGCACATAATTATCCACTGGAAGGTTTTTTTTATTTATGTAAGTGGTCTCATTTAGAAGATGCTACTTACTGAATGACAACACTGAGGTGCAAAAAGTGAAAGCTTCAGAACAGTTAAAAGACAAATCTGTCAACGTCGCTTGTCAGAATCAAGAAAGTAAATAGCTTCCAGGAGATCCCCAACCAGTTCTCAGCCAGTCATCTCTCTCCTTTGCCTGGCGGTACATTTCAAGTTATTCTCTATGGAAATGATATTGCCTTCTTTTCCTGAGTGGAAGCTGACGTGGACGGTTATTGACATTTGCTGGTAAAAAATGGAATCCTTCCAAGCCCTAGGACTATGCTCCCAAACGCACTGACAATGTGGAACTGGGCAGGGAAGGCTTCGATTGTTAATGGGGAATGTTGATTTCATGACACACACAAAACTGATGAGAAAATATTTCCACTGGTGATCACTGCTATTTACAGATGGGCAATATTAGAAAGGTGCTACTTGAGAATGTGTTAGAGTTGAAAGTAAAGTAGTGGAGCTGACAGAATTGTTGGGCCCCTGGACAAGGTGGGGGGTGGCTCCAGGCTCCCAGAAGGGACAAGGCCTCAGTCAGAAGGGGGCGGGGCCAGCCAGCCTTTAATGCCATCCAGAGTGCGCCGACCAGAGCTCCGGTGGCAATTTAAAGGCCCTAGAGCTCCAGGGGTAGTGGCACTGGGAGCCCTAAGCCCTTTTTAATCACTGGGCCGTGGGGCAGGTTCTCCCTTTTGCCTCCCCCTCCCATCAGCAGGCTGATCTAAAGATATTTGCCTGGTAGAGTTTGACACGGAGTGCGGGCAATTTGTGTTTTCTTGGTTCTAAAGCTTTACCTTTTGAAGCTCAGCACCTACTGTCATTAAATCCTTAGCATCTGGCAGCCCACCTGCATTTCCCACAGCTGAGTCAATACAAAATAAAGGGAAAGAGCTTAAACCCATGACAGTGTAAACTGATAGAAATTGAAACCAGAGCTGGAAAATAAACACCAGCCTCCACCCCAGTTACCAAGCCGTAGAAGTGGAACTCTGCCAGCCGGCGTGAGAGGGACACGGCGGCTGAGGTGTCTTTGGCTGGACAAGTTTCCGCTGGTGAGAGAGCGAAGGCCCTGAGCCACACAGAGCTCTGTGTCAGGGCCAGTTCTCTCTGCGGGGAGGTGTCCCCACAGATGTGTGGGTCAGTGCACAATGGGGCTTTGTGTGGCCTGGCAATCCTCTCTCTCCAGATAGTCCACATGCCTGCAGCAGCCTGGCGTGCAGGAAGAGGGAGAGATGCAAGATCACAAACTGCGTCCCGGCCTGCGTGGCCGAGTCCGAATCCACCTGCCAGGTGCAGGGAGACTGGCGTTACCACACCTTCGACGGGCAGGCTTTCAACCACACGGGCACCTGCTCCTACCTCATTGCCAGGACGTGTGGGCCGGACACCACCCTCCCGCCCTTCAGCATCGAGGTCCAGAACCAGCCCAGCTCAGGCCTTTCCTCTCTCGCCACCGTGACGGTCCGTGTCTACAATGTCACCATCTCGATAGACAGATACTCCAAGGGGCTGATGCAGGTGAGAACTCGCAGGGCTGGCGCCTTAGCTGTGGATTGCCCTGTAGTCCTGTGAATTTCAACCCCTCCTCCACCGCTGTCCTGGCCCAGGGCTGGGCTGGATGCCCCTGGATCCAAAGGGGAGAGTGAATTCCTGGGTGGGCTCTTTCACCCTGCCTGGATTTCCTGGGCCCCGGGGGGAGAAGCACCCCAGGGGAAATCCAGCGTGTCTGGAGATGAGTCTGTCTGGAAGGGGGAGCTGCAGCAGCCAAGCCCCATGGGAGCTGGTGGCCCCAGGGTCCCAGCAGCGTGGAGAGTAAACATTTATTTGTATGCTCACAGATGAATGCCCGGAGCTTCCCCATCGCTGACTTCCCCCACCAGGGGAAACTGAAGGTGTATCAGAGCGGGGACTCTGTGGTCATCCAGACCGACTTCTCCCTGAGTGTCTCCTACGACTGGGGCAGCTCCCTGGTGGTGAAGCTCTCCAGCAGCTTCTCAGAGAGCGTGTGTGGCCTATGCGGCAACTACAACGGGGACCCCAGAGATGATTTCACCACCCCGACCGGGGCGCTGGCTGCCAGCCCTGTGGAGTTCGGGAGGAGCTGGAAGGTGGAGGACGGGGACAGGTTCTGCTGGGACGACTGCCATGGGCAGTGCAAGAGCTGTTCCCCAGAGCAGGTCGGCAGGTACAAAGCGGAGCCCTTCTGCGGCTGGATCACCAAAGGGGCGGGCGGCCCCTTCAGCCGATGCCACTCCATGATCGACCCCAAAATCTACCTGGACAACTGTGTCTATGACCTGTGCATGAACGACGGCCAGAAGGAGATGCTGTGCCAGGCGCTGGCGAGCTACGCCAATGCCTGCCGGGCCGAGGGCGCAACTGTCTCCGACTGGCGGACGCTGGTGGGGTGCCGTGAGTACATCATGGGAAGGGAGTTGTGTAGGGTGCTCCTGGGGAGGGGTGGGAGGCAGGGGAAACCTGTAGGGGGCATGTTCTACTGGGGGGGTCTATGGGGCCAGAGGCCTTCTGCTCAAGGAAGCCCTATTTCATACTTGATGGATATGATCTGGAGAACGGAGGGTAGGGGACAGTGCAGCCCTGGCCGAGAGGCTGGAGGAGAGGGGGCCTCATGGGGCTCTACCAGCCCCACGTGTGGGGACTGGAGCTCAAGGCAGGTTTGGGAGCTTCGCTGGGTCTCTCTGCCGCAGAGCATCTAGCTGGGCTCCCTCCGCTCTGTGCCAAGCCGGCCAATGCCGGATGCAGCAATATTGCCAGTGACCCCTGTATCCTGTCCCTCTTCCAGCTCTGCCCTGCCCGGAGAACAGCCAGTACCAGCCCTGCGGCTCCGCGTGTCCTGCCACCTGCAATGACCGAGAGGCCCCTAAGAACTGCTCCCTGCCCTGCGTGGAGACCTGCCAGTGCCACGAGGGCTTTGTGCTGGATGCTGGGAGGTGCATCCCCCAGGCCGGCTGCGGGTGCGAGTTCCAGGGGCGGCTCTTCGCCCCCGGGGAGCAGTTCTGGGGGGACAGCACCTGCACCAGGCGCTGCGTGTGCGACCCACGGAGCAGGCAGGCGAGCTGTGAGGCCGCAGGGTGCCGAGCTGCGGAACAGTGCCGGGTGAGGAAGGGCATCCCAAAGTGCTACCCTACTGGCTACGCCAGCTGTACAGCCAGCGGGGACCCCCACTACACCAGCTTTGATGGGCTCAGGTTCGACTTCCAGGGCAGCTGCCAGTACCAACTGGCCGGGCGGTGCCAGGGGCAGGAAGAGCTGGAGGATTTCCAGGTCCTGGTGCAGAACGACAACAGGGGCCTCCAAGCCGTGTCCTTCACCAGAGCCATGGAGGTCCGAGTGTACGGCGTGAACATCACAGTCAGCAGGGACCATCCAGGCAGAGTCCTGGTGAGTTCAGACATTGCCCGCTCACCCTAGTCCGGGCTTCTGCTTTGCGTTGCTTGCGGGTCACTCCCCAATGGTGTCCCATTGTCACCTCCTTTCCTGTCATCACTCCCCGTTGGCCTTCTCTTCTGCCTTCTGCAGGCCTCGTCAGTGGAGCTGGGGGGACAACAGGGGGCAGCTGAGATTCTGCAGGGAAAATTTCAAAGTTTTGGCAAAAAAAAATCTAAGTCTGAAACTCTGCCCCCAACCTGAAACATGCCCATTCTGAAATGCCATGGCTGTGCCGCATGGTGTTTGGGCGCCTCCTGCGTCTGGGGCTCAGGGCAGACTACATCTCCCATGATGCAGCAGGGGTTCCTCCCTAGGTGGAGAAGGGCAGTACATCATGGCAGGTACATCGCTACAGGGCATCATGGGAAATGGAGGCCAGCTTGGGGGCAAAGCACATAAAGGAAAATGGCTATCCAAACGACGACTCCCATGAAGCAGAGCAGGGGCATTTCATAATGAAAATATTTCAGTTTTTGGACAAATATTGACTTTTTCAACCAAAAAAATAATCGGGGCGTGGGGGGGTTGGAAATTCAGTTTTGCCACAAAAAGGAATCCTTTTTTTTTGGTGGCTGCAACAGTTTACAAAAAATGTTAATCAATTTTCCATCAAAAATAGTTATGACAGGAAAGTTTTGATCAGCCTTGGTCACTGTGCCCTTAGGTCAAAATAAGCTATGCAATTTGAGCTATGTAAATCGTGTAACTTGTTTCGAGTTAATTTCAAAATAGCTTATTTCATAATTTTGAAATAAACTGCTATTCCGAAATATTCCTTAATCCTCATGGAATGTGTTCCACAGGGACGTCAGAATAGCGAGACCATTACATTTTGAAATAATGGGCTTGCTTAAAAGACACGGAATAGCTATTTGGCAGTACCATGAAATAGCATCACTGTCTAGATGTACCTGTAGGGTATGTCTACACTACCCCCCTAGTTCGAACTAGCGGGGTAATGTATGCATACCGAACTTGCTAATGAAGCTCGGGATTTGAATTTCCTGGGCTTCATTAGCATAAAGCCAGCGCCGCCATTTTTAAAAGCCGGCTAGAAGCCTAATTCAAACTATCTAGTCCGTGCCGCGTGTAGCCGCGCGGCACGGGGTTCGCACTAGCCGGCTTTTAAAAATGGCGGCGCCGGCTTTATGCTAATGAAGCCCGGGAAATTCAAATCCCGGGCTTCATTAGCAAGTTCGGTATGCATACATTACCCCGCTAGTTCGAACTAGGGGGGTAGTGTAGACATACCCTTAGAGATTTCAAAGACAGAAAGGACCATTGTGGTAATGTAGGCTTATCTCCTCTACAACACAGCCCAGAAAACTGCCCAAAAAGTTTTCCTGACAAGTCTCTTCCAACTGCCAAACCCTTATTCGAAGTCAGAGATTTTCACAATTCTCTTACATTTACTGTAAGAGTCAAAAATGTCTCACGGACGGTGAGGAAAGTTTCTAGGTTTCTTTGCTTTAGCTTGCACCAACATTCTCAATGTTTTCTTCATGTTTGGTCCTTGTTGTCCTGGAAGGTTGTGGGGTTTCCACGTGGTGTTTGCTGTTGCTGATTTGCACAAGGCAGGATTTACTCAAAACACGAGGGGAGAGGAGGAGGGGAAACCAACAGATCCCACTGAACAGTCCAAATTCAGCCAGTGTTAAAAATCGAAAGGCATAAAAATGCCTCCGGTGATCATTTCCCGCCCCACCCTCCAATTTTATTCCTTTAACCAGCCAGAATGACATCAGCATCTCATCGCAGGTATTGCAGATGTTTTCTCTTCTCCAGACTAAACAAGCCCATTTTTTTTCAATCTTCCTTCATAGCTCAGGTTTTCTGCACCTTTAATTGTTTTTGTTGCTTTTTTTCTGGACTTTCCCCAGTTGCTCTCCAGCCTTCAAGCATGGTTTGATTTTATGAGCCTTGAGCATTTCAGTGCATATTGTGTGAAGTCAAGGCAGTGATTCTGCGCATCTGTTAAACATGCCCCACTCCAGGGGTGGCTGCATTCAGTGCTGGGTGGGTGATCCCCAGGCAGTGTTTCTGCATGGCTGTTAAATATGCCCCACCCCAGAAGTGGCTGCATTCCATTGCTGAAAGGTTCAGCAGGGCCTTGCAGGATGAAGTCACTCTATCACTCTCACTGGTCCCTTGCCCATTGCTCACAGATGAATGGTGTACTCCTCAACCTGCCGTACAGCACGGACGATGGCAGAATCTCCATGTACCGGAGAGGCCAGGAGGCAACGATCTGGACCGACTTCCATCTCACTGCCGCCTTCGACTGGCAGAGCCGGGTCACCCTCACTGCCCCCAGCACCTACGCCGGTGCCCTGTGTGGGCTCTGTGGGAACTTCAATGGTGACCGGCGAGATGAGCAGACCATGAGGGACGGCAGGGTGGCCCCGAATGCAACAGCCTTCGGGCAGAGCTGGCGGGTGGCCGAGACGCTGGGCTGCGTCGAACCTGAGAAGCCAGAGTGCTCCAACCTAGCTGCTGTCCAGAGACACCAGCGGCGAATCCGCACAGAGTGTGGGATGATCCTGGACACGGCCGGGCCCTTCCGAGATTGCCACCACAAAGTGCCTCCTGAGGATTATTTCCAAGACTGCATCTATGACTATTGCTTCTTCAAGGGGCAGCAGGCCATTGTGTGCCAGACCCTCACCAGCTACGCCGCGGCCTGCCAGGCTGCTGGGGTGATGACAGAGCCCTGGAGAACTGACAGCTTCTGCGGTAACTTGGGCTCTTCTTCGGGGACAAACACTAATGGGGGGCGGAGAGAAAACCTGACACCAAGGCTCCTTAAAGCAGCCTCTAGCTGAGGCCTAGAGGGTGCAAGCCAGGCAGTGCGGGCTGCGATGCTGGGCTGTAGCCACAGCACTGACAGGGGAGAGCCAAGGGTTGAGAATCAGGACTGCTGGTTCCATCACCAGCCGCTGAAGGGGAGCAGGCTCAAAGAATCGTAAGACGGAAGGGACCCCGAGAGGTCATCTAACCCATCCCCTGCCTTCATGGCAGGACTTAGGATTATCTCAAACTGGGCAGGGACCCCAAAGTGGGTTGTGACCTTGGCATCATGGGGCTGGCTTACATTTGCTGGGGCCTGCAGCCAAAGTTGACACCAGAGCCCCAGGCCTGGGGCTGAAGCCCTGGGCAGCAGGGACCAGTGACAGGTCCCTTCCCTGGGGCTGATGCCTTTGGGCTTCCGTTATCGCCTCTCCTGCTCAGGGCTCAGGCTTTAGCCCCTCCCCACCCCGGGCCGGCAGGGCTCAAGGGGGCTTAGGGCTCAGATCCCCCTCCTGGGTCAGGCAGTGATTTTTCTTGTCAGAAGGGGGTTGCGCTGCAGATGGAGGACCCCTGATCTAGATCATCTCTGACAGGTGTCTATCTACTCTACTCTTAAAAATCTCCAGTGGCAGAGATTCCACAGCCCCTGGGCAATTTATTCCAGTGCTTAACCAGCCTGACAGGACGTTTTCCTAAACCTCCCTTGCTGCAGTTTAAGCCCATTGCTTCTTCTCCTGGCCTCAGAAGTTAAGAACAATTTTTCTCCCACTTCCATGGAACAACCTTTTAAATACCGTTATCCTGGCCTCTCTCCGTCTTGTCTGTTTTTCAGTCTTCCCTCATGGCTCATATTTTCTAGACCTTTGATCATTTTTGTTGCTCTTCTCTGGACTTTCCCCCATTTGTTCACATCTTTCCTGAAGTGTGGTGCTCAGTTCTGGACACAATACTCCAGCTGAGGTCTAATCAGCGCAGAGTAGAGCAGAATTCCTTTTCGGGTCTTGTTTACAACTCGCCTGCTAATACATCCAAGAATGGAGTTTGTGTTTTATTATAGCAGTGTGACACTGTTTGATTATATAGGAACAATGTGAAATCCTGTGGCACCTTATAGACGAACAGATTTATTGGAGCATAAGATTTTGTGGGCAAAGACCCACTTCATCAGATGCTTGTTGACTTATCTGTAGCTTGTGATTCACCATGATGACTCTCAGATACCTTTCTGTAGCACTTTCCCCTATGTCATTTCTCTTTTGTGTGTGTGCAGTTGGTTGTTCCTTACCAAATGGAGTACTTTGCATTTGTCCTAATTGCATTGTATCGAATTTACTGTAGACCATTTCTCCACTTTATTCAGATCATTTTGAGTTTTAATTCTATCCTCCAAAGTGCTTGCAACCCCTCCCAGCATGGTACCTCCTGCAAACTTTGTAACTGTATTCAATGCCATTGTCTAAATCAGTGGTGCCCAACCCAAAGGGGTCGTGGCTGTCTTCCTGAGGGGTCGCAATGCGGGGCTGGCCACCATTTTTTTGTTTGTTTGTTTGTTTGGGTTTTTTTGCTCAACCAACATTTTCACGGACCCGAATGAATAAAGGTTAAGCATCACTGGTCTAAATTATTGATGACGATATTGAAGAGAGCAGAACTCAGAACTGATCCCTGAAGGTTACCACTCAAAATGTCCTTCCAGTTTGAGACTGATAACTACTCTCTGGGAACAGTTATCCAACCAGTTCTGCACCCGCTTTATAGTAGCTCCATCTAGTTGCATTTCCCGAGTTTGTTTATGTGATGATCATAGGAGACAGTATCACAAGACTTGCTAATGTTGATAGATCACATCGATCACTTCTTCTAATGCTAATTTTGAAATAGTTGTTTCAAACTAATGTTAGTGCAGATGCTTTGGTGCCACTATTTTGAAGTAACCACTCCCCGGAGTAATACAACCTAATTATTTCCCAGTGATTCCTGGGGCTCTAAATCCAAATAAGCATCCACATTAATGGAGTCTGCCTCAGACTAATTTTGAGGCTTCCCGGTAGTGGGAACATGCTATTTTGATTTTTTAAAATTGGGAGTTATTAAGTCAAATTTAGTTATCTCAAAATAATTTCCTAGTGTAGACATGCCCTTCCAGACCTCTGGAATCTCTCCTGTCTTCCATGGCTTTTCAAAGATAATCACTAATGGCTCACATATCTCCTCTGTCAGCTTTTTGAGCATTTTAGGATGTATTTCATCAGGCCCTGGTGACTTGAAAACATCTAACATGTCTAGGTAATTTTTAATTTGTTCTTTCCTAGTTTTAGCCTCCG
The DNA here is from genome assembly GCF_049634645.1 of Pelodiscus sinensis. Classification (NCBI taxonomy): domain Eukaryota; kingdom Metazoa; phylum Chordata; order Testudines; family Trionychidae; genus Pelodiscus; species Pelodiscus sinensis. Next base: position 5,780,248 of record NC_134734.1, on the reverse strand, counting down.
ATTTGCAGCATTTTCACTGGCATTCGCTATCTTAGTCATCCAGTTGCTACCAACCTTTCTGGTGAAAACACAAACAAAAAAGTCATTTACACTTTTGCCAGTTCCACATTTTCAGTTATTACCCTACCTCCCTGCCCTTCCCCCCCCCCCCCCAATACACACACACACTCCCCGCTACATTCCGTAGCCGGCTTACCCTGTCCTTGGTCTTCTTGCTTCTAATGTATTTGTAGAATGTCTTCTTGTTTCCCTTTATGTCCCTAGCTAGACTGAGTTTGTTTTGTGCCTTTGCCTTTCTAATTTTGCCCCTACGTACCTGTGTTGTTTGTTCATATTCATCCTTTGCAGTTTTTTGTAGGACTCTTTTTTTGAGTTTCAGATCATTGAAGATCTGCTGGTTCAGCCAGGGCTTGTGTCTGTCTACCCTGCTTATCTTTCCTGCACAGTCAGTCTGTTTGCTTTTATACCCTGAATGAAATCTCTTTTAAAAATGTCAGATCCCTTGAGCTGTTTCCCCCTTATTCTTACTTCCCAGGGGAATCTTACCTACCAACTACTGGAGTGTGTGAAAGTCTTGAAATCCAGTGTCTTTAGTGTGCTGTTTCCCCTCCTACCAATCCTTAGAATAATGAATTCTACCATTTCATTGGCACTTTCACCCAAGCTCCTTCCACTTTCAAATTCTCACCCAGTTCACACCCATTTATCCAAATCAAATCTAGAACAGCCTCTCCCCAGTAACCATCTCCACCTTCTGAAATAAAACAGGGTCTCTAGTACATTCCAAGATAATGTCGGATAATCTGCGCCCCGCTGTGTTGTTTTCCCAACAGATGTCTGAGTAGCTGGAATCTCCATCACCAACTAGTCCTGTGCTTCGGGAGATTTTGTTAGTGGTTTGGAAAAAGCCTCTTGCACCCATCGTATATATAGTAGCCCAATGCCTGTGACTCTATAATGCTGTAGCATTAGGAGTCATCTCTGGGGGGCGCTGTTGCCTCACGCTGTGGCACTTGGCTGAGTTCTGCACCGCTCAGCCAGGCTGCCGCGGGGGAGCAAGCGGCTGTTTGGGCCCCGTGCTCCCCATGTGCTCCCTGCGCTCCCCACAGGGGTGCTGCATGGGGTCTGTGAGGCCCAAACGACTGCTTGCTCCTCCGCGGTGGCCCAGCTGTGTGGCCCAAACTCAGCCGAGTGCCACGGAGGGAGGGGAAGGGGGCGAGGTGGTGACGTACACAGCCTCACCCACTGGCCATGTGCATCAGTAGGGTTACCAGGTAGGGTAAAAAAAATTGGACACACTTGATCGGGGGCGGGAGGGGGGAGGGACCAGCTGGGAGAGGAGTGGGGCTGGCTGGAAGGAGGGGGGGTAGAAAGCAGAGTTGGGGGAGGGTTAGAGGTAGCGTAGCTGGGCAGGGGGAAGCAAAGCTGGTTGGGGGTGGGGGTTGGAGGCCGTGGGGCTGGCCGGCAGGAAGAAAAGCTGTTTGGGGGTGGGGGTTGGAGGCCGTGGGGCTGGCCGGCAGGAAGAAAAGCTGGTTGGGGGTGAGGGTCGGAGGCTGCGGGGCTGGCCAGCAGGAAGAAAAGCTGGGCGGGAGTGGGGGTCGGAGGCTGCGGGGCTGGCTGGCGGGTAGCAAAGCTGGTCAGGGGTGGGAGTCGGGGGCAGTGAGGCTGGCCGTGGGAGATCGGGAGGAGGAACTGGCTGGCGGGGGGCAGGGAAAGGGAATCGACCAGTGGGGAGCCAGACTCACCCGGGCACATGCAGATCCCAGGGTACTGCCCGCCCCACTCATGGTCCCAGTGAGCAAGTCCAGCTGCGGCTCCAGCACGCGCCGGAACAGCCCTCAGGAGCAGGGACAGAGCTTCCCCTGCTTCCCAGAGGCAGCTAGAGGCTCCCAGTGCCTATCGCGCCCCCCCTCCCAGCCACTCCCCCGCCTCCGCCAGGCTTCCATCTGGCACCCAGCCAGAGAACCAGAAAATACCTGACATTGTACATGTCCAGTATTTTCTGATTTTTTTTACTGGACAGAGGGCCCAAAAACCGGACTGTCCGGTAGAAAACCGGACACCTGGCAACCATATACGTCACCTCCCTGCCCCATCTCGCCTCCCACCGTGGTGCTCGGCTAAGTTCTGCACCACTCAACCGGGCCGCCATGAGAGAGCCCAAACGGCCGCTGGCTCCGCTTGCTCCCCCGTGGCAGCCCGGCTGAGCGGCGCAGAACTCAGCTGAGCGCCACAGCGGGAGGCGGAGGGAGGCGGGGCGGTAACGTGCAGCATGACAGCAGCTCCAGGCCCCGCCCCCTGGCCGTGAAAGTCATCGCCTCAGCCCTCTTGCCGAGGGCCACGGCGGGAGGTGAAGAGTGGCGGGGCTGTGAAATACACGCCCAGGAGGTGGGGCCTGGACAAGCATGTATCCCCGATGAAGACAGAGGAGAGCGGAGAGAGAGTGAGAGGCAGGAGGGGGAGAAGAGAAAGAGAAAGACAAAGGGAGAGGCAGAAAGTGGAGGAGAGCTGAGAGAGAGCGAGAGGCCGTAGGAGGAGGAGAGAGAGAGAGAGAGGCGGAGCGAGAGACCGGAGGCTCAGGAGAGAAGACGGATGTGGAGGAGAGACCTGAAAATCCCGTGTTATGATGGGCTAATTGTCTAGTTCTTCCTGATTAAGCCGTCTGTAGTAGACACTGTATCTGATACAACCCTTGATTTTTACAGGCACAGGGCAGTTATATAGGAATCAAAACTGTTAGATTCCCACAGAAAGCTTCACTATAACAAAAACAGCATTTTTCAGAAGCAAAATATGCCTATGGAAAATTCTTAGCCTCCTCTGATTTTGTTTTCCTTCAAAATTCATGATTTGGTTGTCCTCCTTCTGGGTGTTTGAATTTTGCAGTTGCCCTTTTTTCTTCTCTTTTGGCCTTATTAAATTGTCCTTCTCGTATTCCCTTTAATGGTTATAATCTTCTCCCTCTTTATCTTACTCTGTCTCCACCCCGCTTGGCAGAATGTGAGTCCTTGAGCCTCACAGAAACTGCTTTTCCACTGAGAGGTTTGATCCCTTTGTTTTTCCAAGCAGAAAATATTGTTTTCAGAAAGCAATCAATTTTGGAAGCAAGCAAATGAAAATATCAACAGAAAAAAAACATTCAAAAATGGATAGAATAAAAAATGCTTGAAACTCACAGGCAATTGTTTGGGGGGCATTTTTCTTTCTGACACGCTCAGTGATTTTACAAGCTTTCTCTCAACTGCTTGTGCCCCTTCCCTCTGCTTCCTGCAGGCCTCACCTGCCCCCGGAACTCCCATTACGAACTCTGTGGGAACGGCTGCCCTGCCACCTGCCATGGCCTCTCGGCACCGGATGGCTGCGACGCCCCCTGTGCTGAAGGGTGTTTCTGCGACGCTGGGTTCATCCTCAGCGGAGACCAGTGTGTCCCCATCGCGCAGTGCGGCTGCGTGCACCACGGCAGGTACTACCGGAGGGGAGAGGAGTTCTACCCCAGCGCCTCCTGCCAGGAGTGGTGCCGGTGCCAAGACAGCGGGGTCGTCGAGTGCCAGGAGGCCTCATGTGGAGCCAGCGAGCAGTGCCGGGTGGAGAACGGAGTCCTGGGCTGCTATCCCGCAGGCAGATGCACCATGTCCGGCTATTCCCACTACCTGACCTTTGACGGACAGGCTTTTGACCTGTATGGCAATTGCACCTACACCCTAGCCAGAGTCTGCAGCAGCGATGCCGAGCTGGCAAACTTCTCCGTGGTGGTGGGGAAGGAGAGCGTGGGTGCTGGCTACGGGGCTCAAGTGAGGACAGTGGCGGTCTCCATCCATGGTTACTCCATCACCATGGAGAGGGGGAGGAAGTGGAGGGTCACGGTAAGTTTGCATTGCAGTTACATCTTGGTGGCATCTGAAGTCTCCTCTATGATTGGCAGTCACAGGGCAGCTCTCCCAGCCACCGCCAACTCGCTGTGGACCCTGAGCTCTCGGGGCAGCCCAGGGCATCGGCCCTCAATGTCCCCCAGTGAGCTCAAGTCTATTCCGTTCAGAACATGGAGAGCGAATGAAAGGTCCAATGGGTCCGTCAGCTCAGCTCCGGTGACCTCAAAGCCCCAGCAGGGCAGGAAGGGTTCGTAAGGCCATGGCTATGCTTACAGGCTATGCCAGGTAGCCGTGGTAATGACACCGGCTCAGTGAGCGGACGCTCTCCTGCAGACATTGTCCTGTGCTGCTGTGGAGAAAGTGAACAAGGAAGAACTAGGAGTCACCCAATGAAATAACTAGGTAGTAGGTTTAAAACAATCAAAAGGAAGTTTTTCTTCACATAACACACAATCAATCTGTGGAACTCCCTACCACAGGAGTTTGTGAAGACCAAAACTATAACGGTTCAAAAAAGATCTAGATAAATTCATGGAGGTTAGGTCCATCAATGGCTATTAGCCAGGCTGGGCAGGAATGGGGTCCCCAGCCTCTGTTTGTCAGAATCTGGGAAAGGGCAACAGGGGAGGGTTCACTTAGTGATTCCCTGTTCTGTTCACTCCCTCTGGGGTGCCTGGAGCTGGCCACTGTGGGCAGACAGGACACTGGGCCTTTGGTCTGACCCAGTCGGCCGTTCTTATGTTCTGATGCTCTTATGCCGACAAAACGTACATCTCCCGGGAGTATTTTCTCACATCTTTGGGAGAAAAACGTTTTCCCAACATAAGTGCTAGCGTAGACATGGCCTAATTCCAGGCCAGATTCTGCTCACACCTGTACACATGGAAATCGATTGACTTCCGTGCAAATCCAGAATGGCTCTTTCGATGCCAGTAAAACTGGTGTGACTCCAGGGAAGCCGGTGTAAACCCAGACTCACTCCCGTGATGCCAGTGTGGATCGGGAGTTATTCTGACACCACTTCCGCAGGCCAGTGTGGCTCCACCGTAACGCCACTGAGGCTGGTGGCACTCCGCTGACTCGTGCAGTGCTGACAATACTGGTGATTCTGTGCGTGCGCACGGCCCCAGGACACAGGTGCAGAGCTGCCCCCGCTAGCACAGGTGAATTTCCCTCTCTTTGGTGCAGGTGGACGGCGAGCTCTGCAACCTGCCACTGGCTATGGATGAGGGGAAACTTCTGATCAATCAGGAGGGGAACAACATCATTCTCCAGTCTGCCGCTGGCCTCCAGGTCCTTTACGACGCTGCCTCCTACCTCCTAGTGTCCGTGCCCCACGCCTACAGGGGACACGTGTGCGGCTTGTGCGGCAACTTCAATGGGGACAAGAGTGACGACTTCCTGCTGCCCTGGAGGAGCTGGGCCCGGAGCGGGGAACTGTTCCCTGCTGCCTGGAAGGTAGACGGTGCCCCGTGCTCCAGTGGCTGCAATGGCAGGTGCCCGGCATGTGATGTGGCCCAGATGGCACCGTACCAGGCGGAGAGCTCCTGTGGGCTGATCAGAGCCGCCTCAGGTCCCTTCAGAGACTGCCACTCACTGGTCAGCCCTGCCGAGTACTTCAGCCACTGCCTTTATGACATGTGCACCGCCAACGGGATGGGAGAGACCCTCTGTCAGAGCCTGCAGGGCTACGCGGCCGCCTGCCAAGCTGCCGGAGCCAAGATCAGAGCCTGGAGAACGGCCTCCTTCTGCCGTGAGTGCCCAGAGCAACCTGCAGCCCACGGCTGCCTGGCACAGCCATGCCCCTGCTGTGCCCATCTGCGTGTCACCCAGCGCATGGCAACCGGCTCACCAGGCCAGGCACTGCTGGGAACTGCCGAGGACTCGCTCCTCGGCCATCACCGTCAGCGCTGCTGACAATTACTGGGCAAGGTGGGGGGCAGTGCCGGCCCCCAGAAGGGGCGGGGCCTCTGGCAAAGGGGGGCAGGATGGGGGCTGGCCTCCCCCAACCAGCCCTTCAGGTCAAGGGAGTGGCAGCAGCAGCCGGGAGCCCTCGGACCCCCAGGGCTGTGCTCCTTTCCCCCACCCCACACCCTGGCGGTGGTGACACAGGCCTGGCTACCAGGTTTTGGGTCTGGGGCCTTCTACCCACTGTGCTCCCACTTCAGCTAACAGAGACTGATAGGAGCCCAGGCCAGCAGGGGTCTGCCCTGTCAATCACAAGACTTTTCATTTCACCCAGGGATTCCCATGGGGAGGCCAGTCACTCGTGATACTTTGTATGAGACAACGGGAAGCCCTGTGGCACCTTAGAAACTAACGAAATATATCTGGGACCATGAGCGTTCATGGGTAAACCCCACTTCCTCAGAGGAGCTGTGTCCTGCCCAGCCCACTGAATTAGCTTCATTAGCACGGGTCCTGCAATTGAGAGGTGAATGCTTTTGCTGTTATATAGATCTTGGCTTCTGCCATTGCCACTCCAGCTCTTCTGATGAAGTGGGGTTTATCCATGGAAGCTCGTGACCCTACCTATTTTGGTTAGTCTCTAGTTTGAATTACGGTGGCTAATGTAGGCATTCGAACTTGCAAATGAAGCCCGGGATTTAAATATCCCGGGCTTTATTTGCATGTTCCCAGGTGCCGTCATTTTTAAATGCCCCGTAGTTTGAACTACCTGCCCATGGCTATACGCAGCATGGACTAGGTAGTTTAAATTAAAGCTCCTAATTCAAACAACCATTAAACCTCCTTGCAGGAGGAATAACGGTAGTTCAAATAAGTTATTTTGAAATAATAACTCCCGAAATAACTGTTTTGAAATAGTGTGTCCACACTACAGGGAAGCCTCGCAATTAGTCCAAGGCAGGCTCCCTTCATGTGGACGCACTACCACAACTTAGATCCCTAGGACGCCCTGGGGAGTAATTACTTTGAATGGCTCTAGGGAGTTGTTATTTTGAAATAGCAGTGGAGCATCCACACTAATGCTATTTCAAAATAAGTGTTATTCCTCATGGGAAGCAGGAGTATTATTCTGAAATAACCAGCCCCTTATTTCGAAATAATGGGCTTGGCAGTGTGGACGCTCCCCTTGTTATTTCAAAATAAGTGGGGTTATTTTGAAATAACCTCCTAGTGTAGAACAGGGCTTAGATGCCACAGGACAATTTGTTGTTTTTAAAGTTAGGGTATGTCTACACTACCCCGCTAGTTCGAACTAGCGGGGTAATGTATGCATACCGCACTTGCTAATGAAGCCCGGGATTTGAATTTCCCGGGCTTCATTAGCATAAGCGGGGAGCCGCCATTTTTAAATCCCCGCTGCTTCGAACCCCGTGTAGCGCGGCTACACGGGGCTCGAACTAGGTAGTTCGGACTAGGGTCCTATTCCGAACTACCGTTACTCCTCGTGAAACGAGGTGTACCGGTAGTTCGGAATAGGCACCCTAGTCCGAACTACCTAGTTCGAGCCCCGTGTAGCCGCGCTACACGGGGTTCGAAGCAGCGGGGATTTAAAAATGGCGGCTCCCCGCTTATGCTAATGAAGCCCGGGAAATTCAAATCCCGGGCTTCATTAGCAAGTGAGGTATGCATACATTACCCTCCTAGTTCGAACTAGGAGGGTAGTGTAGACATACCCTTACAGACTAACACAGCTACCTCTCGAAAGCTGTGTCTACATTGGCATCCCTTTCCGGAAAAGGGATGCTAATGAGACACTTCGGAATTGCAAATCCGCGGGGGATTTAAATATCCCCCGCGGCATTTGCATTTACATGGCTGCCGCTTTTTTCCAGCTCGGGGTTTTTGCCGGAGAAAAGTGCCAGTCTAGACGTGATTTTCTGGAAAATAAGCCCTTTTCCGAAGGATCCCTTATTCCTACTTTCAAGTATAACTTTCAAGTAGGAATAAGGGATCCTCCGGAAAAGGGCTTATTTTCCGGAAAATCGCGTCTACACTGGCGCTCTTCTCCAGCAAAAACCGTGCGCCGGAAAAAAGCGGCAGCCATGTAAATGCAAATGCCGCAGGGGATATTTAAATCCCCCGCGGATTTGCAATTCCGAAGTGTCTCATTAGCATCCCTTTTCCGGAAAGGGATGCCAATGTAGACACAGCCTGAGAGTACATCTAGACTAGGGGCTAAGGTCGATTTAAGCTCCACAACTTCAGCTATGTTAATTGCGTAGCTGAACTCTAAGTACCTTCACTCAACTTTTGGTGCTCTCTGCGTTGCAGGAAGTCGAAGCGAAAATGCTCTCCCTTTGACTTCCCTTGCTCCTCGTGGAAGCGGACAAACTGGCATTAACTGGAGTGTCCCTCTCGGTTCGAATTAGTTGTCTTCACTAGACCTGCTAATTCAAACCCTGGAAGATCAACAGCGGCAGCTTGGATCATCTATGTAGTGTAGACGGACCCTGAGACTTTTTATATTTGAGAGAGTTTGTCTATTTGTGTGTCTGTCGGTCCTCCATCTCGGGGACATGCACCCCTTCCCCGGCTGTGCCTGCTGAAGCTGCATAGGCCATGGAGAAGCGCTTCTCACCAGGGCTGGCCTTACCATGAGGTGAACTGAGGCAGCCGCCTCAGATACCAGACTATGGGGAGGCACCACTAGGACCCAGAGTGTAAAAAATTGTGTCAGCTGCTGGTGCCTATGTAGGTAGCAGAGCAGCCCCATGAGAGGAGTAGAACAGGAAGGAGGCAGAATTGAGACCTTTCAAAGTTTTGGCCCAAGTGAGGGGGCATGGGGGCGTCATTTGAGCTCCCTGCCTCAGATGCCAAAATATTGTGGGCCGGCCCTGCTTCTCACAGGAGCAGAGGGCTGAGGCAGTGCTCTCTCCACAGGGCAGCCTGCACCCCGAGCCCCTCATCCCTAGCCCCACCCCAAAGCAATGACCGAAATGAAGAAAAACCAAAAGTATTTAAATTAAGGACCCAAGCGACACCAGCCAACCTTCTAGTGTCTAATCCAGACATAAAATCCCCTTCTTGCGTCTAATCCCTGCTCTCCATTTTGACATCCGAGGGATGCTGCCTTGCTCTGGAAGTTTGTGTCCCCGGTGAGCCCAGATCCCTTTTCGAGTCCCAGCTGCTCAGTGCTCCATTTGGGAGGCCTGGCCTGGCCTGCTTGTCCCTACATGCACAGTCTTGCAGGAACAAGTATTGCTTAATAGGAAACCGGCACCAAGTGTGGGGCCCCTACTTAACCAGGGCAGTGTCTATGGCAGGGCTTGTGGGTTATGGATTTCTGCATCTGGCTTGTTTCTCCTCTAGCTCTCAGCTGCCCTGCTAAGAGTCACTACGACCTCTGCACCCACTCCTGCGATTTCACCTGCGCCGGCTTGGCCCGTTCACCCCAGTGCACAGGGAGGTGTTTCGAGGGCTGCCAGTGTGACAACAGGCTGCTGTTTGACGGGGAGGATTGTGTGTTTCCGGACAGCTGTGGCTGCTTCAGAGACGGGAGATACATCAAGGTAGGGGGGCGGGCAACTAACGCTGAGCAAATAACTGACAGAATCACTGGGCGGGGGGGGGGGGGAATTGTTTCCGATCAAACGGTTTGTTCTCTCCTGCCAAAATGAAAAACTGGAGAAAACCGTTATTTGGGGGGAGCCAAAGCATTCCGGGGGGCTGGGCTGTGCTTAGCCTTTTAAACATAAACATCTCCACGAAATGGCGCTTCGGAATGACAGGTCAAAACGTCGCATTTTGAAAAGCCTGAAATCCGATGTTTCCGTGTTTTGGTTTGTTGAGTTGTGTTGCCCAGAACTCTGTGTCCAATTCGCCCCACATTTCCCAACAGCTCCAGGGCACCCACCGCTGCATTTTTTGCAAATAAATTATTAATTCAGCAAACTCTCCCCAAGCTCTGCTGGTTACAGTGGGGCCTGGGCCTAGTGCAGACTTGTCCTGGCTGCCAGTTTGAGCAGTTGAGCTAAAACAAAACCTTTCAGGCACCAAAGAGCCATTTCTGACATACAATGGGGCCAACAGCCTTGCCCAGCTGGTGGGCAAGCCAGGGGACAGGCCCTGCTCCATGTCCCCAAGATGAGTTGGGGCCTCAGGTGGAAGGGGCAGGGCTGGGGCCCTCTTAGCACCGCCCAGAGAGCACCACACCTCCCCCAGGCAGCCCTCAGTGCTGCTCGGAGCACCGCACCACTGTAGCAGCGGTAGCAGCCAGGAGCTCCGGGTCCCTTTGTATCTCCAGGCCCTGGGCAATTGCCCCCTTCACCCACTGCCTGTTGCGGGCCTGCAGCCATCTCTTTGGAGCTGAATGTTGACTGTCGCACACAGTGTGGCCTCCAGAGCCCAGGCTGATGTAAATCAACAGGCTCAGTCAAAGAACAGTGTCCTTGGCAACTAGCCATCTTCAGAA